>NC_143413.1:622812-1245625 GCF_059467195.1 Physcomitrium patens | reverse complement strand
CTCTTGCATATCCAGATACAAACAACTCTGGAACTTCTTCTTTTAAAGCAAATGTTCGTGTACGATGTTTAGATACCTTCTCTTCTTCAACTATGAAGTTGTATAACTTGTTAAACTCATCTTTTACTTCATCGTAGACACTAAGTAAGAATAGGATCTGGTTTATAATGTCATCTATATGTTCCTCGTGCTTAATATTTGATATTGTGATAGTCTTGCTTTCTCTTCTTTTGAATGTTATTATTCCAAGTTTAGCATACAAAGAATACTTGACTTTCATGGATATTGGAAGAGTTTTTCTCTTAATGAAAAGATCTCGCATAGTCTAGGCTCGTTCATTACAACATCACATAGTAGCTCCAAATCTGGCTTCTCTTTTGTTATGTTAGCAGATAACTCTATGTTTGTGACTTCAACATCTTGTTGTATATCAATACAGATCGTAGTACCAATCATGCTAACAAGTTCAGCAACAGATACAGCATATGATGATACATGTCTTATCTTCATTACACCTGAGCTAAAGTCAAAGTATGCTTTTATAGGTATCCTCTTATTATCGTCTTTAAGGGCTGAAATCATGAACGTAATAAGAAATGCATCTTTACCTTTTAATGCGTTGTCGACTTCCATTGCAGGATAGAAGTGCTTGTACCATTGATAGTCACCAACATGTCTTTCGACAAGAGGAACATCTTCAGACACACATATAGTATCAAAAAGTGTATTTCCATCTGTATCGCTAATGCGCCAGACTAAGGTTACCTCTTTTATCATATAAGAATCCATGTCTCTTGATAAGCATAAAAAAATAACACCAGTGTAAAAAGTACCTTTCTACATCAATATTTTTTATTTTTTTATATTACTATTCTGTAGTAAACTTCATTGCAATAATCTCTTTCTATTCTTATTATATCACCTCTTTTAAATCCATACCACTTACATATTCGATCTTCAGCATATATCTTTGGTAGGCTATCATGAGATATTCTTTTTTCTTTCATTTCTTGTAGTTCTAAACTTGATGCAATATAGTGCTTTGGAACAAGCACATTAGATGTAGGATTGAACATAAGCTCTTCTTCAATAAACATTGTTGTACCATACACAGATATATCACCCTCAAATACAGAAGCATCAAGGGTATTTGATGGCATTACTATTATAGTAGCAAACTCTATGATGTCCTCTTGTACAGATTTGTAATATTCAAGCATGAAGTTTGATATATCTTTCTTTGTAAGAACGTTTGTATTTGCTCCAAAGGGATTCTTATCTACAAAGTTTCTTGCTAATAGTACCACAAGGTCATTCTCTT
The DNA here is from genome assembly GCF_059467195.1 of Physcomitrium patens. Lineage (NCBI taxonomy): Eukaryota > Viridiplantae > Streptophyta > Bryopsida > Funariales > Funariaceae > Physcomitrium > Physcomitrium patens. The sequence goes on along the minus strand of NC_143413.1, from coordinate 1,244,304 downwards.
GTCCTGCATATGGGCCCATCCTTTCATCTGACTCAACAGTATTATCGTTAGGTACATATCCTCTATCTTGTACCATCTCTTTTATAACTCAAATCATATTACTTAGATAATATGAATCTATAATACCTAAGAATGTTCTTTTTGATTGTAGTCTTATCATAAAACTTAGAACCAGATATGTTTAGATCAATATCAACAATTTCACTGATAACGTCATTACAGAGCATAGAGAATTGCATATCTATCCTTTCTCCATACTTTGCTAATACAACAGCTGCAGCAACAAGAAGCGTCATGTTCATATCATGAACTTCAATACCGCATAGTATCCTTTCAACAGCTCTTGCCATCTTTGGACCAATATTAAAGTGCCTTATAGAGAATGGCAATACATCCAATGATTCTCTAGCATCTTCTTCATCGAGTGATGATATACTCATAGGTTCCAATCGATGGGGGTATCTAAGAGATCATTTATAATTGTGAAATGATTACAACCAAATAATCCTTTGTTTGCACTGAACGGTGATGGATGTGCTGCTTTAAGAATCGTATTCTTTGATGTATCAATCTCCTTATCAAAAGTAGATGCATCACTTGATAGAAGGTACTACACATCTTGTGATTATTTATATAAATCATAAAAATTTGTAATATTTTATGTCAATTTGAGTTTTGAATCATTGCCAAGCTTGTTGGAATATGTCATTATCTCGTTTTGATTTTGTAATTACATATCAACCAAGAAAGCAACAAGGACTATCAAATGCTTTATGAAAGAGATTGTATCTTATTTCAAAGGCTAAAAAAGTAACATTTGATTAGTAATATGTCACTTTCTTAAAGTTAAAATAATTTTATTTTTGTGATATTTCTATGGTTACATCTATTGATTTAAGTTTTTTTTTAAATAAATTCATACAATGTCAATTAAGGACTCATTAGTTTGTAATATCAAGCAATGCCCTAATAATGATAAGTTTAAGTTTATGGAAGTTCTTTTATATTTTGAAGATTATTTACATATTCCAGAAAGATTGACATGACTTTGTGTTCTTCAATCTCATCATGATTTCTCACCGCAAGACATTTTGGATTTAACAAAACATTAGAGCTTATCTCTTGAGATTTTTAGTGCTTTCAAATATAAAAGATCGTGAAGGACTTTGTCATCTTGTGTGACATCTATTCGAGATCAAGAATTCTTGACATCATTCTTATAGACTTCTCACCACTACCAATTCCAAAGCAACCATGGTCTTCAATATCAATGGATTTCATTACTAATCTATTGCTATTAGCTATATTTGATATTATCTATGTTGTTGTAGATTGACTTACAAAGATGGCACATTTTATCTTGTACAAAAAGATAATTTTTGGAGAAGAAATGATAGGTTCTTTCTTAACAATATATATTAATATCATAGCTTATCTAATGAAATTATTTATAATTAAGGACCTCAATTTATATCAAAGTTTTAGAAATCTCTTTTTGAGATATTGAATGTAGATATCAAACTTTTTTTTGCCTTCTACCCTCAAATCGATGGTCAAACGGAACAAATCAATTAAGTTTTGGAGTAGTATTTGTGATGTATCATCAACTATCAACAAGATGATTGGACCTTGTATTTACTTTTAGCAAAGTTTGCTTATAATAATATCCTTCATGCTTCAATTCATCAAACACCATTTTACGCTAATTATGACTATCATCCAAAGCTTAATTTGTTAGGTACATCAAAGGATAAAAATCCAACAGCTAAAGATCTTGCAAAACAATTGTCATAGCTCCAGACAACTTTGAAGCTCCATTTACAAGCAACTCAAGATTCTTACAAAGCATCTTTAGAAGAATTTAGAAAGGAATTTCCTACTTTGTAAGTTGGAGATAAAGTATGGCTTCTTTGATCAAATATTAAGACCAATTGGCCTTGCGATAAGTTGGACTACTGAAGACTAGGACCATTTTGTATTCAAAAGCAATTCAATCTAGTGGCTTATTGGTTAGAACTACCCACATCCATGAAGGTACATCTAATCTTTCATGTTTCTCTCTTAGAAGCTTATATAAAATCAACTATTCCAAGAAGAATACAACCATCATTGCCTTGCATTGAAATAGATAATCATATGAAATATTAATTGAAAAAGGTCATTGATTCTTGAGAAAGAAGAAGTAAGTTAGAATATTTTATTCACTGACATGGCTATAATATCAATGAGGCATATATAAGAACCAACAAAAAATTTAATTAATGTGCTTCAAAAATACATGAGTTTCATCAATGTTATTCTCAAAAATCTAAACTTATTTTAAAATGACTTCTCTATGAAGCTACTACTAAAATGTTGTATGTAATGAAGACAATAGATATCACTTACAACAACCTTAGAGCTTAGTGTATTTAATTTATGTTCCAATATGTTGAATTGGACAGAGTAGAGAGTCTTTAGATTATAAATCTCAAAGTAGAGTCAAAGTTGGAACTTTTCTTATCACTACTATTAGATCAATAGCTCCAACTCTTGCAACTTTTGTAAGATCATCTTCAAGATGAAGCTAGACCTTCTCAAGGGAAGAAATGCCTATGCTACAATCAGCTCAAATAAAAAAACCTTAAAGATGATACTTAAAAATTGGTTATTCTATTGCAGATATGAAACTGATGTTTTTTGTAGAACTTAGAATTAGAAGAGGAGATGATGTTACGAACATCAAATAAGAAGATTTTAGGAACATTCTTAAAATATTTTGAGAACCTTTTAGAAGATTCTAAAAGGTTCTCAAAATATTCTAAAAGATTCTAGAAAGTTCTAATAGGATTAAGAAAGTTATCCAAGAAGCTTCCTAAGATTGCTTTATCTTTAAGCAACATGAAAACTTCTTGAGAAGCTTCCTAATACCTAGTATATATTGGAATTTAGGCTAAGGGGATCCTCAATCTCGACAACATATTTCTTGGAGCTCTAACTTATTTCTCTTGGAATTGATCTTGTATTCATCCAGTTTAATTAAGTTCTTGCTAGCTTTCTTGTTGAAACTCTTTTGTTCAATATCTTGTTTGGTCTTCTATATAATATATTTGTGATACAAAAATGTTTGTTAATTATTCAATATAGAAGTTGGAATTCTTTTTAATACATATATTCCTAGATTATACCCATGAAGAGTCAAAATAGCTTCATTAGTTGGTAGGTGGTTAGATTCAATCTTCTTTTGGTTAATAAGAACTACTATTAATTTTTCTCACATTACATTTAAAATAAAATAAACATTTAAAAAAAAAAAAAAAAAAAAAAATGTGAGTTCTTTCCACAAATAATTGGTACAAGTGACCAATATTTTAAAATGCTCAAAACACAACTCTATAATGACAAAATAAAAGCTTATTAAATACATAGGATATCTTCACCTAGTAATTGACAAACCCATAAAAGAGGCAAGATAATATAGGAACTTTGCCAAGAAGCTGTAAATCAGAACATGTAACTATTTCAACACATTTTTCTACAATTAAAAGATCCTCTACTTCATACCATCTCAAAAACTATGGTTTGAAACATGATGATATTTAATACTTCATCATCACACTTGGAAGCAAAGCTACTTCTAACCTACTGCACAAACAGTGTCCCGTTGTCTTTTGCATTCAAATGCCATCAATTAACTAGCAAACATTACTAGGTACTTTGATGGGCTTTATTTCTTCTGTGAGCCCGTTTTCATGGAAGACTGGGACCTGTCCCTCCTCCTGAAAGATGAATGAATCCCTTGCCAAGAGAAGTGACCATGTAAGATTGATTTTGAAGAATCTATGATGACTTTTCAAATAAAGTAACATGATCATCGAAAGAAAGTTTAAAAGATGGAGACAACCAATCATGTGAGCAGACTTGTACCATCTGCCCACACTACTTCTGTATGTACACATAGCAATCAATCATTCACGCTGCTCTGCACCTTACTTAACTGCTTTGAAATTCCTCTCAGGACAATCTGGTGGTGCCCGAGCCCCATGGCTGCATCAATGTTTTGGAGTTAATCTACTCTGCACTACACCATGTGAATGCATGTACGTATGTATGTATGTGTACGCCAATTTCAAGTGGATTCTCAAAAATCTCACACCACGTGGAAAGCCTCCAACGACTTCCGATTCAAATTTGAACCTACAGAATAACCTGGACAAGTCTTTCCTTTTTCGTAACAATGCTCATCGGACAGAGCTATCTCCTCCCCCTAATGCGGCTGACACAGCACACTGTGATCGGGTCGCTTGTAAACTCTCCTGAGCACCGCTGCGGGGACCCCTAGTCACGACACACTATGTCCTTCGGTGCCCACTCGCACAGGATGAGGCGTACACTACCTGCCTCGCTGTACGTTGCCACACCGGGGTCCAAAACCATCAATCCGGTCACTCCGCTCCACCCTTTCCAGCATCGACATATCCATCTGCTCCGCGTCGCCGTTCGCCGTCCCTACGCTCTCTCCATCATTGTCAGCCTCGCTTCCTCCACAATCCACTCCATATGAGACAGCCCCTACTACGCCACTGCGACGCACAGATGCGACTCGGCGGGCGCTCACGATGACGTTACTCGGAGATAGTTCCGCCAAATTCAAAAGCCAGCGTCTTAACAGCACCCTTGAGCACGACTGTGGCCAATTGAGTACCGACCCGGGACACACGTCCGGAGGCTCGACACAACATCCACAACCCCATCCTCACACTTGCATCGCATTGCATACCATACCATTCCGGCTACACCATTACGCGAAACAATCATCCATGCGAAAAGACAATAGAGTCCCCAACAAACGTCCCCAAACACGGACCACAATCGGCACTGACATCTGAGACTGAGAAAAGTCTTCCCGTTATAGCATTACTTCCATGTACAAAATCCAGGTCAGCTTACTGACTCTGGTCCACCATGTATGGACATCGAAAGCCTACAGATGCCACCCCCCTCAGTACTCTTCACCGTCGTCTTCGCCGCCGTCCTCAGCCGACTCCGCACCCACTTCCTCGTAATCCTTCTCCAGAGCCGCAAGATCCTCACGAGCCTCCGAAAACTCTCCCTCCTCCATACCTTCGCCCACATACCAGTGCACGAAAGCGCGCTTCGCGTACATCAGATCGAACTTATGGTCGATCCGGGAGAACACCTCTGCAACGCTCGTGCTGTTCGAAATCATGCACACCGCCCTCTGCACCTTCGCCAGATCTCCACCCGGCACCACCGTCGGTGGCTGGTAGTTGATGCCGCACTTGAATCCAGTGGGACACCAGTCAACAAACTGGATGGTCCTCTTCGTCTTAATCGTCGCCACCGCGGCATTCACGTCCTTCGGAACCACGTCTCCCCTGTACATCAGGCAGCACGCCATGTACTTGCCGTGACGAGGATCGCACTTCGCCATCATAGATGACGGCTCGAACGCAGAGTTCGTGATCTCCGCCACCGACAGCTGCTCGTGGTACGCCTTCTCCGCCGATATCACTGGTGCGTACGACGACAGCATGAAGTGAATCCTGGGGTATGGCACCAAGTTGGTCTGAAACTCCGTCACATCCACATTCAGCGCACCGTCGAACCGGAGTGACGCGGTCAAGGAGGAGATGACCTGAGACACCAGCCGGTTCAAGTTCGTGTAAGTTGGGCGCTCGATGTCCAAAGACCTCCGACAAATGTCGTATATCGCTTCATTATCCAGCAGCACAGCCACGTCGGTGTGCTCCAACAGCGAGTGCGTCGACAGCACACTGTTGTATGGCTCCACCACGGAGGTCGACACCTGTGGCGATGGATACACTGTGAACCCGAGCTTCGACTTCTTCCCGTAGTCCACGGACAGGCGCTCCAGCAGCAGACTTCCCAAACCAGATCCCGTTCCTCCTCCCACAGCGTTGAACACAAGGAAGCCCTGCAGACCCGTGCAGTTGTCCGCCAGCTTCCTAATCCGGTCAAGGCACAGGTCCACTATCTCCTTCCCGATAGTGTAGTGACCACGGGCGAAGTTGTTCGCCGCGTCCTCCTTCCCGCTGATCAGCTGCTCCGGGTGGAACAGCTGACGGTACGTTCCGGTGCGCACCTCATCGATCACAGTCGGCTCCAAATCGAGAAACACCGCACGAGGAACGTGCTTCCCGGCTCCTGTCTCCGAAAAGAAAGTGTTGAAGGCGTCGTCTCCTCCTCCCACCGACTTGTCACTTGGCATCTGTCCATCAGGCTGCACCAACCAAAACACACATCTCTCAGATCACCTCTAACACTGCGAGCTGCCACTGCAAAATCCCCAGACGCCTGCATCACCTCTACATCTGGTCGCAGCCCTCATTTCACTCGCACATAGCAAAAAAGAACCTCCCTGTGTATACAATCACTGCCCCAACCCTCGCAATAAAAACAACAAAAAACAAATCAACCTTCCTGTTCGGCACTCGAGCACATACCTGAATGCCATGCTCCAAACAGTACAGCTCCCAGCAGGCGTTTCCGACCTGGATACCGGCCTGACCGATGTGGATCGAAATGCACTCTCTCATTGTCGCTAATTTCTCGAACACGCGTCACAGAAAAAAATTTAAGAAAGGGCTACGACTCGGGAACCTGAGCGCACTCAATGCACAAACCAACTCAGCTATACACAGCACGGTGCAACGACGAGCGCAGAGACAAAAAAGCTTGAGAAAACTTCGAGGTAGGCGTGTACGAAGACGCCTCCAAGAAGTGAGATGAGACCAGCGCTGCGGCTATGCTATGCAATGCCCTACCCTCGAGTGGCAACCTTATGGTTCGAGAGAGACGATCCCTCATTGGCCGCACCGGCTGAACCGGTACCGGGATCCCCTCTCCCGGTGGATCCCGGCTGTCCCGTTGGGACCGCGGTGGTGGGTCATAACCGTTTTCCCGCTCAGGAGGACATTTTTAACTTGACAGACCAAGCGACGGCTCATCTTGTATCAGGCAGGCCAAGATAACTCCACGAACAGGCCGTCTTCCACGAACCAAATATCTCACCTCACCTCACTACTTCATGCCAACAACAGCAACTCCTTCGAGCTAGTTTGTTTACAGTCGCCGATCGATGTGTTGGTGCTGGCAGCCGCCTGCATTTCATTCCATCACAAAGGAGAAACAGTGGTTTCGGGTCATCATCACGTATTGGTTTCAAAATATTGCTCCCCTGAGGCCCGAGGCTGTACATATGCTTTGTACTCCGCGAGCGAGCGGCGAGCGATCAACCTCGGCATGGGACTCGCCCACAATTACCCGACTTCACACCTATGAATCAAAATCCCCACAACACTGTCTTGTCTTGCCATGCACACATTTCTCTGTCTTCGGTGGAACATTATGCCTTTATTGTTGTTCATGCAGAAAATGGTTTTTTAACAGAAAATGTGCTTCTTAACTTTTCTTCTAGAGTAAGGGATTTGACACGTACCACATCAATTTGCATGTCTTCTACCTCTGAATGTGAATTCACACTACTTGCCGACATAGTTGAGGCATGACGAACCGTATGTTGTCTTGAACGTTGGTCTTGGCAACATTGAAATAAGCGGTTATCGCACTTCACAGCTTGGCTAATAGCTTCGTTGAGCATTTACGGATCAAGAAGAATTAATAGCAAATCCTTCACATCGTCCCTTAAATCCCAATAGAATTGACTCATCAACGCTTCTTCATCCCAATTGATGTCGCATGCTAATTGCCTGAAGTCCGATGCATAGACTGATGTAGACCGCATCCCTTATCGTAGTGATCGGATCTTTGTTGTAGCCCATCAAACCTTGTCGTGTTCACCAAATGCTTCATAAATGCATCACTCATATATGCTTACGAAGACATATATGGGGAGGAAAGCTTAGACTCTCTCTTAGAATATAATAGGGCATATAATACGGTATAGAAGACTTATCTTTCCTAACACCTACTCTTGTTAAATCCGTTGAGCATCATCTCACGAAGCTCCTTTGGAGCCTTACCAACTATGCCATTCTCTAAAGGATATAGTGGCTTAAATCACATTATCTTTTATGACTTCTCTTTTCATCAAATACATCATGCGTGTATTTGTAATAGTTAGATTGTGGTCTCTTAAGATGGTCGTAGTATAACGAAAGGAAGGAACTCGAACATATCTTTATTAGGTAATCTATTTCTTCTAAGTCTTGGAAATAGTCCTATGTCACAAGCATATACTCTTGAGTACGGACCATCCTTGGGATATCTCATAGTTGATCTTCCTTGGACTTATACTTTTCTCTTCTAGTTACTGTAATTATTATTGGTTTAATAGAGCACTCTCTTGCATATCCGGATACAAACAACTCTGGAACTTCTTCTTTTAAAGCAAATGTTCGTGTATACGATGTTTAGATACCTTCTCTTCTTCAACTATGAAGTTGTATAAGCTTGTTAAAGCTCATCTTTTACTTCATCGTAGACACTAAGTAAGAATAGGATCTGGTTTATAATGTCATCTATATGTTCCTCGTGCTTAATATTTGATATTGTGATAGTCTTGCTTTCTCTTCTTTTGAATGTTATTATTCCAAGTTTAGCATACAAAGAATACTTGACTTTCATGGATATTGGAAGAGTTTTTCTCTTAATGAAAAGATCTCGCATAGTCTAGGCTCGTTCATTACAACATCACATAGTAGCTCCAAATCTGGCTTCTCTTTTGTTATGTTAGCAGATAACTCTATGTTTGTGACTTCAACATCTTGTTGTATATCAATACAGATCGTAGTACCAATCATGCTAACAAGTTCGAAAGAAGATCTGACATATGATGATACATGTCTTATCTTCATTACACTTTGAGCTAAAGTCAAAGTATGCTTTTATAGGTATCCTCTTATTATCGTCTTTAAGAAATTTGAAATCATGAACGTAATAAGAAATGCATCTTTACCTTTTAATGCGTTGTCGACTTCCATTGCAGGATAGAAGTGCTTGTACCATTGATAGTCACCAACATGTCTTTCGACAAGAGGAACATCTTCAGACACACATATAGTATCAAAAAGTGTATTTCCATCTGTATCGCTAATGCGCCAGACTAAGGTTACCTCTTTTATCATATAAGAATCCATGTCTCTTGATAAGCGTAAGAAAATAACACCAGCGTAAAAAGTACCTTTCTACATCAATATTTTTATTTTTTTATATTACTATTACGTAGTAAAAACTTCATTGCAATAATCTCTTTCTATTCTTATTATATCACCTCTTTTAAATCCATACCACTTACATATTCGATCTTCAGCATATATCTTTGGTAGGCTATCATGAGATATTCTTTTTTCTTTCATTTCTTGTAGTTCTAAACTTGATGCAATATAGTGCTTTGGAACAAGCACATTAGATGTAGGATTGAACATAAGCTCTTCTTCAATAAACATTGTTGTACCATACACAGATATATCACCCTCAAATACAGAAGCATCAAGGGTATTTGATGGCATTACTATTATAGTAGCAAACTCTATGATGTCCTCTTGTACAGATTTGTAATATTCAAGCATGAAGTTTGATATATCTTTCTTTGTAAGAACGTTTGTATTTGCTCCAAAGGGATTCTTATCTACAAAGTTTCTTGCTAATAGTACCACAAGGTCATTCTCTTGTCTGCATATGGGCCCATCCTTTCATCCGACTCAACGAGATTATCGTTAGGTACATATCCTCTATCTTGTACCATCTCTTTTATAACTCAAATCATATTACTTAGATAATATGAATCTATAATACCTAAGAATGTTCTTTTTGATTGTAGTCTTATCATAAAACTTAGAACCGGGATATGTTTAGATCAATATCAACAATTTCATCGATAACGTCATTACAGAGCATAGAGAATTGCATATCTATCCTTTCTCCATACTTTGCTAATACAATTTGCGACAAAAAGAAGCGTCATGTTCATATCATGAACTTCAATACCGCATAGTATCCTTTCAGCACTTCTTGCCATCTTTGGACCAATATTAAAGTGCCTTATAGAGAATGGCAATACATCCAATGATTCTCTAGCATCTTCTTCATCGAGTGATGATATACTTTCATAGGTTCCAATCGATGGGGGTATCTAAGAGATCATTTATAATTGTGAAATGATTACAACCAAATAATCCTTTGTTTGCATGAACGGTGATGGATGTCTTTGCTTTAAGAATCGTATTCTTTGATGTATCAATCTCCTTATCAAAAGTAGATGCATCACTTGATAGAAGGTACTACACATCTTGTGATTATTTATATAAATCATAAAAATTTGTAATATTTTATGTCAATTTGAGTTTTGAATCATTGCCAAGCTTGTTGGAATATGTCATTATCTCGTTTTGATTTTGTAATTACATATCAACCAAGAAAGCAACAAGGACTATCAAATGCTTTATGAAAGAGATTGTATCTTATTTCAAAGGCTAAAAAAGTAACATTTGATTAGTAATATGTCACTTTCTTAAAGTTAAAATAATTTTATTTTTGTGATATTTCTATGGTTACATCTATTGATTTAAGTTTTTTTTTAAATAAATTCATACAATGTCAATTAAGGACTCATTAGTTTGTAATATCAAGCAATGCCCTAATAATGATAAGTTTAAGTTTATGGAAGTTCTTTTATATTTTGAAGATTATTTACATATTCCAGAAAGATTGACATGACTTTGTGTTCTTCAATCTCATCATGATTTCTCAGCTGCAAGACATTTTGGATTTAACAAAACATTAGAGCTTATCTCTTGAGATTTTTAGTGCTTTCAAATATAAAAGATCGTGAAGGACTTTGTCATCTTGTGTGACATCTATTCGAGATCCAAGAATTCTTGACATCATTCTTATAGACTTCTACAGCCACTACCAATTCCAAAGCAACCATGGTCTTCAATATCAATGGATTTCATTACTAATCTATTGCTATTAGCTATATTTGATATTATCTATGTTGTTGTAGATTGACTTACAAAGATGGCACATTTTATCTTGTACAAAAAGATAATTTTTGGAGAAGAAATGATAGGTTCTTTCTTAACAATATATATTAATATCATAGCTTATCTAATGAAATTATTTATAATTAAGGACCTCAATTTATATCAAAGTTTTAGAAATCTCTTTTTGAGATATTGAATGTAGATATCAAACTTTTTTTGCCTTCTACCCTCAAATCGATGGTCAAGCGGAACAAATCAATTAAGTTTTGGAGTAGTATTTGTGATGTATCATCAACTATCAACAAGATGATTGGACCTTGTATTTACTTTTAGCAAAGTTTGCTTATAATAATATCCTTCATGCTTCAATTCATCAAACACCATTTTACGCTAATTATGACTATCATCCAAAGCTTAATTTGTTAGGTACATCAAAGGATAAAAATCCAACAGCTAAAGATCTTGCAAAACAATTGTCATAGCTCCAGACAACTTTGAAGCTCCATTTACAAGCAACTCAAGATTCTTACAAAGCATCTTTAGAAGAATTTAGAAAGGAATTTCCTACTTTGTAAGTTGGAGATAAAGTATGGCTTCTTTGATCAAATATTAAGACCAATTGGCCTTGCGATAAGTTGGACTACTGAAGACTAGGACCATTTTGTATTCAAAAGCAATTCAATCTAGTGGCTTATTGGTTAGAACTACCCACATCCATGAAGGTACATCTAATCTTTCATGTTTCTCTCTTAGAAGCTTATATAAAATCAACTATTCCAAGAAGAATACAACCATCATTGCCTTGCATTGAAATAGATAATCATATGAAATATTAATTGAAAAAGGTCATTGATTCTTGAGAAAGAAGAAGTAAGTTAGAATATTTTATTCACTGACATGGCTATAATATCAATGAGGCATATATAAGAACCAACAAAAATTTAATTAATGTGCTTCAAAAAATACATGAGTTTCATCAATGTTATTCTCAAAAATCTAAACTTATTTTAAAATGACTTCTCTATGAAGCTACTACTAAAATGTTGTATGTAATGAAGACAATAGATATCACTTACAACAACCTTAGAGCTTAGTGTATTTAATTTATGTTCCAATATGTTGAATTGGACAGAGTGTAGAGAGTCTTTAGATTATAAATCTCAAAGTAGAGTCAAAGTTGGAACTTTTCTTATCACTACTATTAGATCAATAGCTCCAACTCTTGCAACTTTTGTAAGATCATCTTCAAGATGAAGCTAGACCTTCTCAAGGGAAGAAATGCCTATGCTACAATCAGCTCAAATAAAAAAACCTTAAAGATGATACTTAAAAATTGGTTATTCTATTGCAGATATGAAACTGATGTTTTTGTAGAACTTAGAATTAGAAGAGGAGATGATGTTACGAACATCAAATAAGAAGATTTTAGGAACATTCTTAAAATATTTTGAGAACCTTTTAGAAGATTCTAAAAGGTTCTCAAAATATTCTAAAAGATTCTAGAAAGTTCTAATAGGATTAAGAAAGTTATCCAAGAAGCTTCCTAAGATTGCTTTATCTTTAAGCAACATGAAAACTTCTTGAGAAGCTTCCTAATACCTAGTATATATTGGAATTTAGGCTAAGGGGATCCTCAATCTCGACAACATATTTCTTGGAGCTCTAACTTATTTCTCTTGGAATTGATCTTGTATTCATCAGGTTTAATTAAGTTCTTGCTAGCTTTCTTGTTGAAACTCTTTTGTTCAATATCTTGTTTGGTCTTCTATATAATATATTTGTGATACAAAAATGTTTGTTAATTATTCAATATAGAAGTTGGAATTCTTTTTAATACATATATTCCTAGATTATACCCATGAAGAGTCAAAATAGCTTCATTAGTTGGTAGGTGGTTAGATTCAATCTTCTTTTGGTTAATAAGAACTACTATTAATTTTTCTCACATTACATTTAAAATAAAATAAACATTTAAAAAAAAAAAAAAAAAAAAAAAATGTGAGTTCTTTCCACAAATAATTGGTACAAGTGACCAATATTTTAAAATGCTCAAAACACAACTCTATAATGACAAAATAAAAGCTTATTAAATACATAGGATATCTTCACCTAGTAATTGACAAACCCATAAAAGAGGCAAGATAATATAGGAACTTTGCCAAGAAGCTGTAAATCAGAACATGTAACTATTTCAACACATTTTTCTACAATTAAAAGATCCTCTACTTCATACCATCTCAAAAACTATGGTTTGAAACATGATGATATTTAATACTTCATCATCACACTTGGAAGCAAAGCTACTTCTAACCTACTGCACAAACAGTGTCCCGTTGTCTTTTGCATTCAAATGCCATCAATTAACTAGCAAACATTACTAGGTACTTTGATGGGCTTTATTTCTTCTGTGAGCCCGTTTTCATGGAAGACTGGGACCTGTCCCTCCTCCTGAAAGATGAATGAATCCCTTGCCAAGAGAAGTGACCATGTAAGATTGATTTTGAAGAATCTATGATGACTTTTCAAATAAAGTAACATGATCATCGAAAGAAAGTTTAAAAGATGGAGACAACCAATCATGTGAGCAGACTTGTACCATCTGCCCACACTACTTCTGTATGTACACATAGCAATCAATCATTCACGCTGCTCTGCACCTTACTTAACTGCTTTGAAATTCCTCTCAGGACAATCTGGTGGTGCCCGAGCCCCATGGCTGCATCAATGTTTTGGAGTTAATCTACTCTGCACTACACCATGTGAATGCATGTACGTATGTATGTATGTGTACGCCAATTTCAAGTGGATTCTCAAAAATCTCACACCACGTGGAAAGCCTCCAACGACTTCCGATTCAAATTTGAACCTACAGAATAACCTGGACAAGTCTTTCCTTTTTCGTAACAATGCTCATCGGACAGAGCTATCTCCTCCCCCTAATGCGGCTGACACAGCACACTGTGATCGGGTCGCTTGTAAACTCTCCCTGAGCACCGCTGCGGGGACCCCTAGTCACGACACACTATGTCCTTCGGTGCCCACTCGCACAGGATGAGGCGTACACTACCTGCCTCGCTGTACGTTGCCACACCGGGGTCCAAAACCATCAATCCGGTCACTCCGCTCCACCCTTTCCAGCATCGACATATCCATCTGCTCCGCGTCGCCGTTCGCCGTCCCTACGCTCTCTCCATCATTGTCAGCCTCGCTTCCTCCACAATCCACTCCATATGAGACAGCCCCTACTACGCCACTGCGACGCACAGATGCGACTCGGCGGGCGCTCACGATGACGTTACTCGGAGATAGTTCCGCCAAATTCAAAAGCCAGCGTCTTAACAGCACCCTTGAGCACGACTGTGGCCAATTGAGTACCGACCCGGGACACACGTCCGGAGGCTCGACACAACATCCACAACCCCATCCTCACACTTGCATCGCATTGCATACCATACCATTCCGGCTACACCATTACGCGAAACAATCATCCATGCGAAAAGACAATAGAGTCCCCAACAAACGTCCCCAAACACGGACCACAATCGGCACTGACATCTGAGACTGAGAAAAGTCTTCCCGTTATAGCATTACTTCCATGTACAAAATCCAGGTCAGCTTACTGACTCTGGTCCACCATGTATGGACATCGAAAGCCTACAGATGCCACCCCCCTCAGTACTCTTCACCGTCGTCTTCGCCGCCGTCCTCAGCCGACTCCGCACCCACTTCCTCGTAATCCTTCTCCAGAGCCGCAAGATCCTCACGAGCCTCCGAAAACTCTCCCTCCTCCATACCTTCGCCCACATACCAGTGCACGAAAGCGCGCTTCGCGTACATCAGATCGAACTTATGGTCGATCCGGGAGAACACCTCTGCAACGCTCGTGCTGTTCGAAATCATGCACACCGCCCTCTGCACCTTCGCCAGATCTCCACCCGGCACCACCGTCGGTGGCTGGTAGTTGATGCCGCACTTGAATCCAGTGGGACACCAGTCAACAAACTGGATGGTCCTCTTCGTCTTAATCGTCGCCACCGCGGCATTCACGTCCTTCGGAACCACGTCTCCCCTGTACATCAGGCAGCACGCCATGTACTTGCCGTGACGAGGATCGCACTTCGCCATCATAGATGACGGCTCGAACGCAGAGTTCGTGATCTCCGCCACCGACAGCTGCTCGTGGTACGCCTTCTCCGCCGATATCACTGGTGCGTACGACGACAGCATGAAGTGAATCCTGGGGTATGGCACCAAGTTGGTCTGAAACTCCGTCACATCCACATTCAGCGCACCGTCGAACCGGAGTGACGCGGTCAAGGAGGAGATGACCTGAGACACCAGCCGGTTCAAGTTCGTGTAAGTTGGGCGCTCGATGTCCAAAGACCTCCGACAAATGTCGTATATCGCTTCATTATCCAGCAGCACAGCCACGTCGGTGTGCTCCAACAGCGAGTGCGTCGACAGCACACTGTTGTATGGCTCCACCACGGAGGTCGACACCTGTGGCGATGGATACACTGTGAACCCGAGCTTCGACTTCTTCCCGTAGTCCACGGACAGGCGCTCCAGCAGCAGACTTCCCAAACCAGATCCCGTTCCTCCTCCCACAGCGTTGAACACAAGGAAGCCCTGCAGACCCGTGCAGTTGTCCGCCAGCTTCCTAATCCGGTCAAGGCACAGGTCCACTATCTCCTTCCCGATAGTGTAGTGACCACGGGCGAAGTTGTTCGCCGCGTCCTCCTTCCCGCTGATCAGCTGCTCCGGGTGGAACAGCTGACGGTACGTTCAGTGCGCACCTCATCGATCACAGTCGGCTCCAAATCGAGAAACACCGCACGAGGAACGTGCTTCCCGGCTCCTGTCTCCGAAAAGAAAGTGTTGAAGGCGTCGTCTCCTCCTCCCACCGACTTGTCACTTGGCATCTGTCCATCAGGCTGCACCAACCAAAACACACATCTCTCAGATCACCTCTAACACTGCGAGCTGCCACTGCAAAATCCCCAGACGCCTGCATCACCTCTACATCTGGTCGCAGCCCTCATTTCACTCGCACATAGCAAAAAGAACCTCCCTGTGTATACAATCACTGCCCCAACCCTCGCAATAAAAACAACAAAAAACAAATCAACCTTCCTGTTCGGCACTCGAGCACATACCTGAATGCCATGCTCCAAACAGTACAGCTCCCAGCAGGCGTTTCCGACCTGGATACCGGCCTGACCGATGTGGATCGAAATGCACTCTCTCATTGTCGCTAATTTCTCGAACACGCGTCACAGAAAAAATTTAAGAAAGGGCTACGACTCGGGAACCTGAGCGCACTCAATGCACAAACCAACTCAGCTATACACAGCACGGTGCAACGACGAGCGCAGAGACAAAAAAGCTTGAGAAAACTTCGAGGTAGGCGTGTACGAAGACGCCTCCAAGAAGTGAGATGAGACCAGCGCTGCGGCTATGCTATGCAATGCCCTACCCTCGAGTGGCAACCTTATGGTTCGAGAGAGACGATCCCTCATTGGCCGCACCGGCTGAACCGGTACCGGGATCCCCTCTCCCGGTGGATCCCGGCTGTCCCGTTGGGACCGCGGTGGTGGGTCATAACCGTTTTCCCGCTCAGGAGGACATTTTTAACTTGACAGACCAAGCGACGGCTCATCTTGTATCAGGCAGGCCAAGATAACTCCACGAACAGGCCGTCTTCCACGAACCAAATATCTCACCTCACCTCACTACTTCATGCCAACAACAGCAACTCCTTCGAGCTAGTTTGTTTACAGTCGCCGATCGATGTGTTGGTGCTGGCAGCCGCCTGCATTTCATTCCATCACAAAGGAGAAACAGTGGTTTCGGGTCATCATCACGTATTGGTTTCAAAATATTGCTCCCCTGAACTGAACTGTACATGTACTGTACTCCGCAGGCAGGCAGGCAGGCAGTCAACCTCGGCATGGGACTCTGCCCACAATTACCCAGCTTCACACCTATGAATCAAAATCCCCACAACACTGTCTTGTCTTGCCATGCACACATTTCTCTGTCTTCGGTGGAACATTATGCCTTTATTGTTGTTCATGCAGAAAATGGTTTTTTAACAGAAAAGTTAAGAAGCACATTTTCTGTTAAAAAACCATTTTCTGCATGAACAACAATAAAGGCATAATGTTCCACCGAAGACAGAGAAATGTGTGCATGGCAAGACAAGACAGTGTTGTGGGGATTTTGATTCATAGGTGTGAAGCTGGGTAATTGTGGGCAGAGTCCCATGCCGAGGTTGACTGCCTGCCTGCCTGCCTGCGGAGTACAGTACATGTACAGTTCAGTTCAGGGGAGCAATATTTTGAAACCAATACGTGATGATGACCCGAAACCACTGTTTCTCCTTTGTGATGGAATGAAATGCAGGCGGCTGCCAGCACCAACACATCGATCGGCGACTGTAAACAAACTAGCTCGAAGGAGTTGCTGTTGTTGGCATGAAGTAGTGGTGAGGTGAGATATTTGGTTCGTGGAAGACGGCCTGTTCGTGGAGTTATCTTGGCCTGCCTGATACAAGATGAGCCGTCGCTTGGTCTGTCAAGTTAAAAATGTCCTCCTGAGCGGGAAAACGGTTATGACCCACCACCGCGGTCCCAACGGGACAGCCGGGATCCACCGGGAGAGGGGATCCCGGTACCGGTTCAGCCGGTGCGGCCAATGAGGATCGTCTCTCTCGAACCATAAGGTTGCCACTCGAGGGTAGGGCATTGCATAGCATAGCCGCAGCGCTGGTCTCATCTCACTTCTTGGAGGCGTCTTCGTACACGCCTACCTCGAAGTTTTCTCAAGCTTTTGTCTCTGCGCTCGTCGTTGCACCGTGCTGTGTATAGCTGAGTTGGTTTGTGCATTGAGTGCGCTCAGGTTCCCGAGTCGTAGCCCTTTCTTAAATTTTTTCTGTGACGCGTGTTCGAGAAATTAGCGACAATGAGAGAGTGCATTTCGATCCACATCGGTCAGGCCGGTATCCAGGTCGGAAACACTGCTGGGAGCTGTACTGTTTGGAGCATGGCATTCAGGTATGTGCTCGAGTGCCGAACAGGAAGGTTGATTTGTTTTTGTTGTTTTTATTGCGAGGGTTGGGGCAGTGATTGTATACACAGGGAGGTTCTTTTTGCTATGTGCGAGTGAAATGAGGGCTGCGACCAGATGTAGAGGTGATGCAGGCGTCTGGGGATTTTGCAGTGGCAGCTCGCAGTGTTAGAGGTGATCTGAGAGATGTGTGTTTTGGTTGGTGCAGCCTGATGGACAGATGCCAAGTGACAAGTCGGTGGGAGGAGGAGACGACGCCTTCAACACTTTCTTTTCGGAGACAGGAGCCGGGAAGCACGTTCCTCGTGCGGTGTTTCTCGATTTGGAGCCGACTGTGATCGATGAGGTGCGCACCGGAACGTACCGTCAGCTGTTCCACCCGGAGCAGCTGATCAGCGGGAAGGAGGACGCGGCGAACAACTTCGCCCGTGGTCACTACACTATCGGGAAGGAGATAGTGGACCTGTGCCTTGACCGGATTAGGAAGCTGGCGGACAACTGCACGGGTCTGCAGGGCTTCCTTGTGTTCAACGCTGTGGGAGGAGGAACGGGATCTGGTTTGGGAAGTCTGCTGCTGGAGCGCCTGTCCGTGGACTACGGGAAGAAGTCGAAGCTCGGGTTCACAGTGTATCCATCGCCACAGGTGTCGACCTCCGTGGTGGAGCCATACAACAGTGTGCTGTCGACGCACTCGCTGTTGGAGCACACCGACGTGGCTGTGCTGCTGGATAATGAAGCGATATACGACATTTGTCGGAGGTCTTTGGACATCGAGCGCCCAACTTACACGAACTTGAACCGGCTGGTGTCTCAGGTCATCTCCTCCTTGACCGCGTCACTCCGGTTCGACGGTGCGCTGAATGTGGATGTGACGGAGTTTCAGACCAACTTGGTGCCATACCCCAGGATTCACTTCATGCTGTCGTCGTACGCACCAGTGATATCGGCGGAGAAGGCGTACCACGAGCAGCTGTCGGTGGCGGAGATCACGAACTCTGCGTTCGAGCCGTCATCTATGATGGCGAAGTGCGATCCTCGTCACGGCAAGTACATGGCGTGCTGCCTGATGTACAGGGAGACGTGGTTCCGAAGGACGTGAATGCCGCGGTGGCGACGATTAAGACGAAGAGGACCATCCAGTTTGTTGACTGGTGTCCCACTGGATTCAAGTGCGGCATCAACTACCAGCCACCGACGGTGGTGCCGGGTGGAGATCTGGCGAAGGTGCAGAGGGCGGTGTGCATGATTTCGAACAGCACGAGCGTTGCAGAGGTGTTCTCCCGGATCGACCATAAGTTCGATCTGATGTACGCGAAGCGCTTTCGTGCACTGGTATGTGGGCGAAGGTATGGAGGAGGGAGAGTTTTCGGAGGCTCGTGAGGATCTTGCGGCTCTGGAGAAGGATTACGAGGAAGTGGGTGCGGAGTCGGCTGAGGACGGCGGCGAAGACGACGGTGAAGAGTACTGAGGGGGGTGGCATCTGTAGGCTTTCGATGTCCATACATGGTGGACCAGAGTCAGTAAGCTGACCTGGATTTTGTACATGGAAGTAATGCTATAACGGGAAGACTTTTCTCAGTCTCAGATGTCAGTGCCGATTGTGGTCCGTGTTTGGGGACGTTTGTTGGGGACTCTATTGTCTTTTCGCATGGATGATTGTTTCGCGTAATGGTGTAGCCGGAATGGTATGGTATGCAATGCGATGCAAGTGTGAGGATGGGGTTGTGGATGTTGTGTCGAGCCTCCGGACGTGTGTCCCGGGTCGGTACTCAATTGGCCACAGTCGTGCTCAAGGGTGCTGTTAAGACGCTGGCTTTTGAATTTGGCGGAACTATCTCCGAGTAACGTCATCGTGAGCGCCCGCCGAGTCGCATCTGTGCGTCGCAGTGGCGTAGTAGGGGCTGTCTCATATGGAGTGGATTGTGGAGGAAGCGAGGCTGACAATGATGGAGAGAGCGTAGGGACGGCGAACGGCGACGCGGAGCAGATGGATATGTCGATGCTGGAAAGGGTGGAGCGGAGTGACCGGATTGATGGTTTTGGACCCCGGTGTGGCAACGTACAGCGAGGCAGGTAGTGTACGCCTCATCCTGTGCGAGTGGGCACCGAAGGACATAGTGTGTCGTGACTAGGGGTCCCCGCAGCGGTGCTCAGGGAGAGTTTACAAGCGACCCGATCACAGTGTGCTGTGTCAGCCGCATTAGGGGGAGGAGATAGCTCTGTCCGATGAGCATTGTTACGAAAAAGGAAAGACTTGTCCAGGTTATTCTGTAGGTTCAAATTTGAATCGGAAGTCGTTGGAGGCTTTCCACGTGGTGTGAGATTTTGAGAATCCACTTGAAATTGGCGTACACATACATACATACGTACATGCATTCACATGGTGTAGTGCAGAGTAGATTAACTCCAAAACATTGATGCAGCCATGGGGCTCGGCACCACCAGATTGTCCCGAGAGGAATTTCAAAGCAGTTAAGTAAGGTGCAGAGCAGCGTGAATGATTTGATTGCTATGTGTACATACAGAAGTAGTGTGGGCAGATGGTACAAGTCTGCTCACATGATTGGTTGTCTCCATCTTTTAAACTTTCTTTCGATGATCATGTTACTTTATTTGAAAAGTCATCATAGATTCTTCAAAATCAATCTTACATGGTCACTTCTCTTGGCAAGGGATTCATTCATCTTTCAGGAGGAGGGACAGGTCCCAGTCTTCCATGAAAACGGGCTCACAGAAGAAATAAAGCCCATCAAAGTACCTAGTAATGTTTGCTAGTTAATTGATGGCATTTGAATGCAAAAGACAACGGGACACTGTTTGTGCAGTAGGTTAGAAGTAGCTTTGCTTCCAAGTGTGATGATGAAGTATTAAATATCATCATGTTTCAAACCATAGTTTTTGAGATGGTATGAAGTAGAGGATCTTTTAATTGTAGAAAAATGTGTTGAAATAGTTACATGTTCTGATTTACAGCTTCTTGGCAAAGTTCCTATTATCTTGCCTCTTTTATGGGTTTGTCAATTACTAGGTGAAGATATCCTATGTATTTAATAAGCTTTTATTTTGTCATTATAGAGTTGTGTTTTGAGCATTTTAAAATACTTGGTCACTTGTACCAATTATTTGTGGAAAGAACTCACATTTTTTTTTTTTTTTTTTTTTTTTTTAAATGTTTATTTTTATTTTAAATGTAATGTGAGAAAAATTAATAGTAGTTCTTATTAACCAAAAGAAGATTGAATCTAACCACCTACCAACTAATGAAGCTATTTTGACTCTTCATGGGTATAATCTAGGAATATATGTATTAAAAAGAATTCCAACTTCTATATTGAATAATTAACAAACATTTTTGTATCACAAATATATTATATAGAAGACCAAACAAGATATTGAACAAAAGAGTTTCAACAAGAAAGCTAGCAAGAACTTAATTAAACTGGATGAATACAAGATCAATTCCAAGAGAAATAAGTTAGAGCTCCAAGAAATATGTTGTCGAGATTGAGGATCCCCTTAGCCTAAATTCCAATATATACTAGGTATTAGGAAGCTTCTCAAGAAGTTTTCATGTTGCTTAAAGATAAAGCAATCTTAGGAAGCTTCTTGGATAACTTTCTTAATCCTATTAGAACTTTCTAGAATCTTTTAGAATATTTTGAGAACCTTTTAGAATCTTCTAAAAGGTTCTCAAAATATTTTAAGAATGTTCCTAAAATCTTCTTATTTGATGTTCGTAACATCATCTCCTCTTCTAATTCTAAGTTCTACAAAAACATCAGTTTCATATCTGCAATAGAATAACCAATTTTTAAGTATCATCTTTAAGGTTTTTTTATTTGAGCTGATTGTAGCATAGGCATTTCTTCCCTTGAGAAGGTCTAGCTTCATCTTGAAGATGATCTTACAAAAGTTGCAAGAGTTGGAGCTATTGATCTAATAGTAGTGATAAGAAAAGTTCCAACTTTGACTCTACTTTGAGATTTATAATCTAAAGACTCTCTACACTCTGTCCAATTCAACATATTGGAACATAAATTAAATACACTAAGCTCTAAGGTTGTTGTAAGTGATATCTATTGTCTTCATTACATACAACATTTTAGTAGTAGCTTCATAGAGAAGTCATTTTAAAATAAGTTTAGATTTTTGAGAATAACATTGATGAAACTCATGTATTTTTTGAAGCACATTAATTAAATTTTTTGTTGGTTCTTATATATGCCTCATTGATATTATAGCCATGTCAGTGAATAAAATATTCTAACTTACTTCTTCTTTCTCAAGAATCAATGACCTTTTTCAATTAATATTTCATATGATTATCTATTTCAATGCAAGGCAATGATGGTTGTATTCTTCTTGGAATAGTTGATTTTATATAAGCTTCTAAGAGAGAAACATGAAAGATTAGATGTACCTTCATGGATGTGGGTAGTTCTAACCAATAAGCCACTAGATTGAATTGCTTTTGAATACAAAATGGTCCTAGTCTTCAGTAGTCCAACTTATCGCAAGGCCAATTGGTCTTAATATTTGATCAAAGAAGCCATACTTTATCTCCAACTTACAAAGTAGGAAATTCCTTTCTAAATTCTTCTAAAGATGCTTTGTAAGAATCTTGAGTTGCTTGTAAATGGAGCTTCAAAGTTGTCTGGAGCTATGACAATTGTTTTGCAAGATCTTTAGCTGTTGGATTTTTATCCTTTGATGTACCTAACAAATTAAGCTTTGGATGATAGTCATAATTAGCGTAAAATGGTGTTTGATGAATTGAAGCATGAAGGATATTATTATAAGCAAACTTTGCTAAAAGTAAATACAAGGTCCAATCATCTTGTTGATAGTTGATGATACATCACAAATACTACTCCAAAACTTAATTGATTTGTTCCGTTTGACCATCGATTTGAGGGTAGAAGGCAAAAAAAAGTTTGATATCTACATTCAATATCTCAAAAAGAGATTTCTAAAACTTTGATATAAATTGAGGTCCTTAATTATAAATAATTTCATTAGATAAGCTATGATATTAATATATATTGTTAAGAAAGAACCTATCATTTCTTCTCCAAAAATTATCTTTTTGTACAAGATAAAATGTGCCATCTTTGTAAGTCAATCTACAACAACATAGATAATATCAAATATAGCTAATAGCAATAGATTAGTAATGAAATCCATTGATATTGAAGACCATGGTTGCTTTGGAATTGGTAGTGGCTGTAGAAGTCTATAAGAATGATGTCAAGAATTCTTGGATCTCGAATAGATGTCACACAAGATGACAAAGTCCTTCACGATCTTTTATATTTGAAAGCACTAAAAATCTCAAGAGATAAGCTCTAATGTTTTGTTAAATCCAAAATGTCTTGCAGCTGAGAAATCATGATGAGATTGAAGAACACAAAGTCATGTCAATCTTTCTGGAATATGTAAATAATCTTCAAAATATAAAAGAACTTCCATAAACTTAAACTTATCATTATTAGGGCATTGCTTGATATTACAAACTAATGAGTCCTTAATTGACATTGTATGAATTTATTTAAAAAAAAACTTAAATCAATAGATGTAACCATAGAAATATCACAAAAATAAAATTATTTTAACTTTAAGAAAGTGACATATTACTAATCAAATGTTACTTTTTTAGCCTTTGAAATAAGATACAATCTCTTTCATAAAGCATTTGATAGTCCTTGTTGCTTTCTTGGTTGATATGTAATTACAAAATCAAAACGAGATAATGACATATTCCAACAAGCTTGGCAATGATTCAAAACTCAAATTGACATAAAATATTACAAATTTTTATGATTTATATAAATAATCACAAGATGTGTAGTACCTTCTATCAAGTGATGCATCTACTTTTGATAAGGAGATTGATACATCAAAGAATACGATTCTTAAAGCAGCACATCCATCACCGTTCAGTGCAAACAAAGGATTATTTGGTTGTAATCATTTCACAATTATAAATGATCTCTTAGATACCCCCATCGATTGGAACCTATGAGTATATCATCACTCGATGAAGAAGATGCTAGAGAATCATTGGATGTATTGCCATTCTCTATAAGGCACTTTAATATTGGTCCAAAGATGGCAAGAGCTGTTGAAAGGATACTATGCGGTATTGAAGTTCATGATATGAACATGACGCTTCTTGTTGCTGCAGCTGTTGTATTAGCAAAGTATGGAGAAAGGATAGATATGCAATTCTCTATGCTCTGTAATGACGTTATCAGTGAAATTGTTGATATTGATCTAAACATATCTGGTTCTAAGTTTTATGATAAGACTACAATCAAAAAGAACATTCTTAGGTATTATAGATTCATATTATCTAAGTAATATGATTTGAGTTATAAAAGAGATGGTACAAGATAGAGGATATGTACCTAACGATAATACTGTTGAGTCAGATGAAAGGATGGGCCCATATGCAGGACAAGAGAATGACCTTGTGGTACTATTAGCAAGAAACTTTGTAGATAAGAATCCCTTTGGAGCAAATACAAACGTTCTTACAAAGAAAGATATATCAAACTTCATGCTTGAATATTACAAATCTGTACAAGAGGACATCATAGAGTTTGCTACTATAATAGTAATGCCATCAAATACCCTTGATGCTTCTGTATTTGAGGGTGATATATCTGTGTATGGTACAACAATGTTTATTGAAGAAGAGCTTATGTTCAATCCTACATCTAATGTGCTTGTTCCAAAGCACTATATTGCATCAAGTTTAGAACTACAAGAAATGAAAGAAAAAAGAATATCTCATGATAGCCTACCAAAGATATATGCTGAAGATCGAATATGTAAGTGGTATGGATTTAAAAGAGGTGATATAATAAGAATAGAAAGAGATTATTGCAATGAAGTTTACTACAGAATAGTAATATAAAAAAATAAAAAATATTGATGTAGAAAGGTACTTTTTACACTGGTGTTATTTTTTTATGCTTATCAAGAGACATGGATTCTTATATGATAAAAGAGGTAACCTTAGTCTGGCGCATTAGCGATACAGATGGAAATACACTTTTTGATACTATATGTGTGTCTGAAGATGTTCCTCTTGTCGAAAGACATGTTGGTGACTATCAATGGTACAAGCACTTCTATCCTGCAATGGAAGTCGACAACGCATTAAAAGGTAAAGATGCATTTCTTATTACGTTCATGATTTCAGCCCTTAAAGACGATAATAAGAGGATACCTATAAAAGCATACTTTGACTTTAGCTCAGGTGTAATGAAGATAAGACATGTATCATCATATGCTGTATCTGTTGCTGAACTTGTTAGCATGATTGGTACTACGATCTGTATTGATATACAACAAGATGTTGAAGTCACAAACATAGAGTTATCTGCTAACATAACAAAAGAGAAGCCAGATTTGGAGCTACTATGTGATGTTGTAATGAACGAGCCTAGACTATGCGAGATCTTTTCATTAAGAGAAAAACTCTTCCAATATCCATGAAAGTCAAGTATTCTTTGTATGCTAAACTTGGAATAATAACATTCAAAAGAAGAGAAAGCAAGACTATCACAATATCAAATATTAAGCACGAGGAACATATAGATGACATTATAAACCAGATCCTATTCTTACTTAGTGTCTACGATGAAGTAAAAGATGAGTTTAACAAGTTATACAACTTCATAGTTGAAGAAGAGAAGGTATCTAAACATCGTACACGAACATTTGCTTTAAAAGAAGAAGTTCCAGAGTTGTTTGTATCTGGATATGCAAGAGAGTGCTCTATTAAACCAATAATAATTACAGAACTAGAAGAGGAAAAGTATAAGTCTGAAGGAAGATCAACTATGAGATATCCCAAGGATGGTCCGTACTCAAGAGTATATGCTTGTGACATAGGACTATTTCCAAGACTTAGAAGAAATAGATTACCTAATAAAGATATGTTCGAGTTCCTTCCTTGCTGTTATACTACAGACCATCTTAAGAGACCACAATCTAACTATTACAAATACATGCATGATGTATTTGATGAAAAGAGAAGTCATAAAAAGATAATGTGATTTAAGCCACTATATCCTTTAGAGAATGGCATAGTTGGTAAGGCTCCAAAGGAGCTTCAGGAGATGATGTGTTCAACGGATTTAACAAGAGTAGGTGTTAGGAAAGATAAGTCTTCTATACTGTATTATATGCCCTATTATATTCTAAGAGAGAGTCTAAGCTTTCCTCCCCATATATGTCTTCAGAAGCATATATGAGTGATGCATTTGCGGAAGCATTTGGTGAACACGACAAGGTTTGATGGGCTACAACAAAGATCCGATCACTACGATAAGGGATGCGGTCTACATCAGTCTATGCATCGGACTTCAGGCAATTAGCATGCGACATCAATTGGGATGAAGAAGCGTTGATGAGTCAATTCTATTGGGATTTAAGGGACGATGTGAAGGATTTGCTATTAATTCTTCTTGATCCGTAAATGCTCAACGAAGCTATTAGCCAAGCTGTGAAGTGCGATAACCGCTTATTTCAATGTTGCCAAGACCAACGTTCAAGACAACATACGGTTCGTCATGCCTCAACTATGTCGGCAAGTAGTGTGAATTCACATTCAGAGGTAGAAGACATGCAAATTGATGTGGTACGTGTCAAATCCCTTACTCTAGAAGAAAAGTTAAGAAGCACATTTTCTGTTAAAAAACCATTTTCTGCATGAACAACAATAAAGGCATAATGTTCCACCGAAGACAGAGAAATGTGTGCATGGCAAGACAAGACAGTGTTGTGGGGATTTTGATTCATAGGTGTGAAGCTGGGTAATTGTGGGCAGAGTCCCATGCCGAGGTTGACTGCCTGCCTGCCTGCCTGCGGAGTACAGTACATGTACAGTTCAGTTCAGGGGAGCAATATTTTGAAACCAATACGTGATGATGACCCGAAACCACTGTTTCTCCTTTGTGATGGAATGAAATGCAGGCGGCTGCCAGCACCAACACATCGATCGGCGACTGTAAACAAACTAGCTCGAAGGAGTTGCTGTTGTTGGCATGAAGTAGTGAGGTGAGGTGAGATATTTGGTTCGTGGAAGACGGCCTGTTCGTGGAGTTATCTTGGCCTGCCTGATACAAGATGAGCCGTCGCTTGGTCTGTCAAGTTAAAAATGTCCTCCTGAGCGGGAAAACGGTTATGACCCACCACCGCGGTCCCAACGGGACAGCCGGGATCCACCGGGAGAGGGGATCCCGGTACCGGTTCAGCCGGTGCGGCCAATGAGGGATCGTCTCTCTCGAACCATAAGGTTGCCACTCGAGGGTAGGGCATTGCATAGCATAGCCGCAGCGCTGGTCTCATCTCACTTCTTGGAGGCGTCTTCGTACACGCCTACCTCGAAGTTTTCTCAAGCTTTTTTGTCTCTGCGCTCGTCGTTGCACCGTGCTGTGTATAGCTGAGTTGGTTTGTGCATTGAGTGCGCTCAGGTTCCCGAGTCGTAGCCCTTTCTTAAATTTTTTTCTGTGACGCGTGTTCGAGAAATTAGCGACAATGAGAGAGTGCATTTCGATCCACATCGGTCAGGCCGGTATCCAGGTCGGAAACGCCTGCTGGGAGCTGTACTGTTTGGAGCATGGCATTCAGGTATGTGCTCGAGTGCCGAACAGGAAGGTTGATTTGTTTTTTGTTGTTTTTATTGCGAGGGTTGGGGCAGTGATTGTATACACAGGGAGGTTCTTTTTTGCTATGTGCGAGTGAAATGAGGGCTGCGACCAGATGTAGAGGTGATGCAGGCGTCTGGGGATTTTGCAGTGGCAGCTCGCAGTGTTAGAGGTGATCTGAGAGATGTGTGTTTTGGTTGGTGCAGCCTGATGGACAGATGCCAAGTGACAAGTCGGTGGGAGGAGGAGACGACGCCTTCAACACTTTCTTTTCGGAGACAGGAGCCGGGAAGCACGTTCCTCGTGCGGTGTTTCTCGATTTGGAGCCGACTGTGATCGATGAGGTGCGCACCGGAACGTACCGTCAGCTGTTCCACCCGGAGCAGCTGATCAGCGGGAAGGAGGACGCGGCGAACAACTTCGCCCGTGGTCACTACACTATCGGGAAGGAGATAGTGGACCTGTGCCTTGACCGGATTAGGAAGCTGGCGGACAACTGCACGGGTCTGCAGGGCTTCCTTGTGTTCAACGCTGTGGGAGGAGGAACGGGATCTGGTTTGGGAAGTCTGCTGCTGGAGCGCCTGTCCGTGGACTACGGGAAGAAGTCGAAGCTCGGGTTCACAGTGTATCCATCGCCACAGGTGTCGACCTCCGTGGTGGAGCCATACAACAGTGTGCTGTCGACGCACTCGCTGTTGGAGCACACCGACGTGGCTGTGCTGCTGGATAATGAAGCGATATACGACATTTGTCGGAGGTCTTTGGACATCGAGCGCCCAACTTACACGAACTTGAACCGGCTGGTGTCTCAGGTCATCTCCTCCTTGACCGCGTCACTCCGGTTCGACGGTGCGCTGAATGTGGATGTGACGGAGTTTCAGACCAACTTGGTGCCATACCCCAGGATTCACTTCATGCTGTCGTCGTACGCACCAGTGATATCGGCGGAGAAGGCGTACCACGAGCAGCTGTCGGTGGCGGAGATCACGAACTCTGCGTTCGAGCCGTCATCTATGATGGCGAAGTGCGATCCTCGTCACGGCAAGTACATGGCGTGCTGCCTGATGTACAGGGGAGACGTGGTTCCGAAGGACGTGAATGCCGCGGTGGCGACGATTAAGACGAAGAGGACCATCCAGTTTGTTGACTGGTGTCCCACTGGATTCAAGTGCGGCATCAACTACCAGCCACCGACGGTGGTGCCGGGTGGAGATCTGGCGAAGGTGCAGAGGGCGGTGTGCATGATTTCGAACAGCACGAGCGTTGCAGAGGTGTTCTCCCGGATCGACCATAAGTTCGATCTGATGTACGCGAAGCGCGCTTTCGTGCACTGGTATGTGGGCGAAGGTATGGAGGAGGGAGAGTTTTCGGAGGCTCGTGAGGATCTTGCGGCTCTGGAGAAGGATTACGAGGAAGTGGGTGCGGAGTCGGCTGAGGACGGCGGCGAAGACGACGGTGAAGAGTACTGAGGGGGGTGGCATCTGTAGGCTTTCGATGTCCATACATGGTGGACCAGAGTCAGTAAGCTGACCTGGATTTTGTACATGGAAGTAATGCTATAACGGGAAGACTTTTCTCAGTCTCAGATGTCAGTGCCGATTGTGGTCCGTGTTTGGGGACGTTTGTTGGGGACTCTATTGTCTTTTCGCATGGATGATTGTTTCGCGTAATGGTGTAGCCGGAATGGTATGGTATGCAATGCGATGCAAGTGTGAGGATGGGGTTGTGGATGTTGTGTCGAGCCTCCGGACGTGTGTCCCGGGTCGGTACTCAATTGGCCACAGTCGTGCTCAAGGGTGCTGTTAAGACGCTGGCTTTTGAATTTGGCGGAACTATCTCCGAGTAACGTCATCGTGAGCGCCCGCCGAGTCGCATCTGTGCGTCGCAGTGGCGTAGTAGGGGCTGTCTCATATGGAGTGGATTGTGGAGGAAGCGAGGCTGACAATGATGGAGAGAGCGTAGGGACGGCGAACGGCGACGCGGAGCAGATGGATATGTCGATGCTGGAAAGGGTGGAGCGGAGTGACCGGATTGATGGTTTTGGACCCCGGTGTGGCAACGTACAGCGAGGCAGGTAGTGTACGCCTCATCCTGTGCGAGTGGGCACCGAAGGACATAGTGTGTCGTGACTAGGGGTCCCCGCAGCGGTGCTCAGGGAGAGTTTACAAGCGACCCGATCACAGTGTGCTGTGTCAGCCGCATTAGGGGGAGGAGATAGCTCTGTCCGATGAGCATTGTTACGAAAAAGGAAAGACTTGTCCAGGTTATTCTGTAGGTTCAAATTTGAATCGGAAGTCGTTGGAGGCTTTCCACGTGGTGTGAGATTTTTGAGAATCCACTTGAAATTGGCGTACACATACATACATACGTACATGCATTCACATGGTGTAGTGCAGAGTAGATTAACTCCAAAACATTGATGCAGCCATGGGGCTCGGGCACCACCAGATTGTCCCGAGAGGAATTTCAAAGCAGTTAAGTAAGGTGCAGAGCAGCGTGAATGATTGATTGCTATGTGTACATACAGAAGTAGTGTGGGCAGATGGTACAAGTCTGCTCACATGATTGGTTGTCTCCATCTTTTAAACTTTCTTTCGATGATCATGTTACTTTATTTGAAAAGTCATCATAGATTCTTCAAAATCAATCTTACATGGTCACTTCTCTTGGCAAGGGATTCATTCATCTTTCAGGAGGAGGGACAGGTCCCAGTCTTCCAT
Organism: Physcomitrium patens; assembly: GCF_059467195.1. Taxonomy (NCBI): domain Eukaryota; kingdom Viridiplantae; phylum Streptophyta; class Bryopsida; order Funariales; family Funariaceae; genus Physcomitrium; species Physcomitrium patens. The sequence continues at coordinate 1,213,887 of NC_143413.1, read as the reverse complement.
GAAAACGGGCTCACAGAAGAAATAAAGCCCATCAAAGTACCTAGTAATGTTTGCTAGTTAATTGATGGCATTTGAATGCAAAAGACAACGGGACACTGTTTGTGCAGTAGGTTAGAAGTAGCTTTGCTTCCAAGTGTGATGATGAAGTATTAAATATCATCATGTTTCAAACCATAGTTTTTGAGATGGTATGAAGTAGAGGATCTTTTAATTGTAGAAAAATGTGTTGAAATAGTTACATGTTCTGATTTACAGCTTCTTGGCAAAGTTCCTATATTATCTTGCCTCTTTTATGGGTTTGTCAATTACTAGGTGAAGATATCCTATGTATTTAATAAGCTTTTATTTTGTCATTATAGAGTTGTGTTTTGAGCATTTTAAAATATTGGTCACTTGTACCAATTATTTGTGGAAAGAACTCACATTTTTTTTTTTTTTTTTTTTTTTAAATGTTTATTTTATTTTAAATGTAATGTGAGAAAAATTAATAGTAGTTCTTATTAACCAAAAGAAGATTGAATCTAACCACCTACCAACTAATGAAGCTATTTTGACTCTTCATGGGTATAATCTAGGAATATATGTATTAAAAAGAATTCCAACTTCTATATTGAATAATTAACAAACATTTTTGTATCACAAATATATTATATAGAAGACCAAACAAGATATTGAACAAAAGAGTTTCAACAAGAAAGCTAGCAAGAACTTAATTAAACTGGATGAATACAAGATCAATTCCAAGAGAAATAAGTTAGAGCTCCAAGAAATATGTTGTCGAGATTGAGGATCCCCTTAGCCTAAATTCCAATATATACTAGGTATTAGGAAGCTTCTCAAGAAGTTTTCATGTTGCTTAAAGATAAAGCAATCTTAGGAAGCTTCTTGGATAACTTTCTTAATCCTATTAGAACTTTCTAGAATCTTTTAGAATATTTTGAGAACCTTTTAGAATCTTCTAAAAGGTTCTCAAAATATTTTAAGAATGTTCCTAAAATCTTCTTATTTGATGTTCGTAACATCATCTCCTCTTCTAATTCTAAGTTCTACAAAAAACATCAGTTTCATATCTGCAATAGAATAACCAATTTTTAAGTATCATCTTTAAGGTTTTTTTATTTGAGCTGATTGTAGCATAGGCATTTCTTCCCTTGAGAAGGTCTAGCTTCATCTTGAAGATGATCTTACAAAAGTTGCAAGAGTTGGAGCTATTGATCTAATAGTAGTGATAAGAAAAGTTCCAACTTTGACTCTACTTTGAGATTTATAATCTAAAGACTCTCTACACTCTGTCCAATTCAACATATTGGAACATAAATTAAATACACTAAGCTCTAAGGTTGTTGTAAGTGATATCTATTGTCTTCATTACATACAACATTTTAGTAGTAGCTTCATAGAGAAGTCATTTTAAAATAAGTTTAGATTTTTGAGAATAACATTGATGAAACTCATGTATTTTTTGAAGCACATTAATTAAATTTTTTGTTGGTTCTTATATATGCCTCATTGATATTATAGCCATGTCAGTGAATAAAATATTCTAACTTACTTCTTCTTTCTCAAGAATCAATGACCTTTTTCAATTAATATTTCATATGATTATCTATTTCAATGCAAGGCAATGATGGTTGTATTCTTCTTGGAATAGTTGATTTTATATAAGCTTCTAAGAGAGAAACATGAAAGATTAGATGTACCTTCATGGATGTGGGTAGTTCTAACCAATAAGCCACTAGATTGAATTGCTTTTGAATACAAAATGGTCCTAGTCTTCAGTAGTCCAACTTATCGCAAGGCCAATTGGTCTTAATATTTGATCAAAGAAGCCATACTTTATCTCCAACTTACAAAGTAGGAAATTCCTTTCTAAATTCTTCTAAAGATGCTTTGTAAGAATCTTGAGTTGCTTGTAAATGGAGCTTCAAAGTTGTCTGGAGCTATGACAATTGTTTTGCAAGATCTTTAGCTGTTGGATTTTTATCCTTTGATGTACCTAACAAATTAAGCTTTGGATGATAGTCATAATTAGCGTAAAATGGTGTTTGATGAATTGAAGCATGAAGGATATTATTATAAGCAAACTTTGCTAAAAGTAAATACAAGGTCCAATCATCTTGTTGATAGTTGATGATACATCACAAATACTACTCCAAAACTTAATTGATTTGTTCCGTTTGACCATCGATTTGAGGGTAGAAGGCAAAAAAAAGTTTGATATCTACATTCAATATCTCAAAAAGAGATTTCTAAAACTTTGATATAAATTGAGGTCCTTAATTATAAATAATTTCATTAGATAAGCTATGATATTAATATATATTGTTAAGAAAGAACCTATCATTTCTTCTCCAAAAATTATCTTTTTGTACAAGATAAAATGTGCCATCTTTGTAAGTCAATCTACAACAACATAGATAATATCAAATATAGCTAATAGCAATAGATTAGTAATGAAATCCATTGATATTGAAGACCATGGTTGCTTTGGAATTGGTAGTGGCTGTAGAAGTCTATAAGAATGATGTCAAGAATTCTTGGATCTCGAATAGATGTCACACAAGATGACAAAGTCCTTCACGATCTTTTATATTTGAAAGCACTAAAAATCTCAAGAGATAAGCTCTAATGTTTTGTTAAATCCAAAATGTCTTGCAGCTGAGAAATCATGATGAGATTGAAGAACACAAAGTCATGTCAATCTTTCTGGAATATGTAAATAATCTTCAAAATATAAAAGAACTTCCATAAACTTAAACTTATCATTATTAGGGCATTGCTTGATATTACAAACTAATGAGTCCTTAATTGACATTGTATGAATTTATTTAAAAAAAAACTTAAATCAATAGATGTAACCATAGAAATATCACAAAAATAAAATTATTTTAACTTTAAGAAAGTGACATATTACTAATCAAATGTTACTTTTTTAGCCTTTGAAATAAGATACAATCTCTTTCATAAAGCATTTGATAGTCCTTGTTGCTTTCTTGGTTGATATGTAATTACAAAATCAAAACGAGATAATGACATATTCCAACAAGCTTGGCAATGATTCAAAACTCAAATTGACATAAAATATTACAAATTTTTATGATTTATATAAATAATCACAAGATGTGTAGTACCTTCTATCAAGTGATGCATCTACTTTTGATAAGGAGATTGATACATCAAAGAATACGATTCTTAAAGCAGCACATCCATCACCGTTCAGTGCAAACAAAGGATTATTTGGTTGTAATCATTTCACAATTATAAATGATCTCTTAGATACCCCCATCGATTGGAACCTATGAGTATATCATCACTCGATGAAGAAGATGCTAGAGAATCATTGGATGTATTGCCATTCTCTATAAGGCACTTTAATATTGGTCCAAAGATGGCAAGAGCTGTTGAAAGGATACTATGCGGTATTGAAGTTCATGATATGAACATGACGCTTCTTGTTGCTGCAGCTGTTGTATTAGCAAAGTATGGAGAAAGGATAGATATGCAATTCTCTATGCTCTGTAATGACGTTATCAGTGAAATTGTTGATATTGATCTAAACATATCTGGTTCTAAGTTTTATGATAAGACTACAATCAAAAAGAACATTCTTAGGTATTATAGATTCATATTATCTAAGTAATATGATTTGAGTTATAAAAGAGATGGTACAAGATAGAGGATATGTACCTAACGATAATACTGTTGAGTCAGATGAAAGGATGGGCCCATATGCAGGACAAGAGAATGACCTTGTGGTACTATTAGCAAGAAACTTTGTAGATAAGAATCCCTTTGGAGCAAATACAAACGTTCTTACAAAGAAAGATATATCAAACTTCATGCTTGAATATTACAAATCTGTACAAGAGGACATCATAGAGTTTGCTACTATAATAGTAATGCCATCAAATACCCTTGATGCTTCTGTATTTGAGGGTGATATATCTGTGTATGGTACAACAATGTTTATTGAAGAAGAGCTTATGTTCAATCCTACATCTAATGTGCTTGTTCCAAAGCACTATATTGCATCAAGTTTAGAACTACAAGAAATGAAAGAAAAAAGAATATCTCATGATAGCCTACCAAAGATATATGCTGAAGATCGAATATGTAAGTGGTATGGATTTAAAAGAGGTGATATAATAAGAATAGAAAGAGATTATTGCAATGAAGTTTACTACAGAATAGTAATATAAAAAAATAAAAAATATTGATGTAGAAAGGTACTTTTTACACTGGTGTTATTTTTTTATGCTTATCAAGAGACATGGATTCTTATATGATAAAAGAGGTAACCTTAGTCTGGCGCATTAGCGATACAGATGGAAATACACTTTTTGATACTATATGTGTGTCTGAAGATGTTCCTCTTGTCGAAAGACATGTTGGTGACTATCAATGGTACAAGCACTTCTATCCTGCAATGGAAGTCGACAACGCATTAAAAGGTAAAGATGCATTTCTTATTACGTTCATGATTTCAGCCCTTAAAGACGATAATAAGAGGATACCTATAAAAGCATACTTTGACTTTAGCTCAGGTGTAATGAAGATAAGACATGTATCATCATATGCTGTATCTGTTGCTGAACTTGTTAGCATGATTGGTACTACGATCTGTATTGATATACAACAAGATGTTGAAGTCACAAACATAGAGTTATCTGCTAACATAACAAAAGAGAAGCCAGATTTGGAGCTACTATGTGATGTTGTAATGAACGAGCCTAGACTATGCGAGATCTTTTCATTAAGAGAAAAACTCTTCCAATATCCATGAAAGTCAAGTATTCTTTGTATGCTAAACTTGGAATAATAACATTCAAAAGAAGAGAAAGCAAGACTATCACAATATCAAATATTAAGCACGAGGAACATATAGATGACATTATAAACCAGATCCTATTCTTACTTAGTGTCTACGATGAAGTAAAAGATGAGTTTAACAAGTTATACAACTTCATAGTTGAAGAAGAGAAGGTATCTAAACATCGTACACGAACATTTGCTTTAAAAGAAGAAGTTCCAGAGTTGTTTGTATCTGGATATGCAAGAGAGTGCTCTATTAAACCAATAATAATTACAGAACTAGAAGAGGAAAAGTATAAGTCTGAAGGAAGATCAACTATGAGATATCCCAAGGATGGTCCGTACTCAAGAGTATATGCTTGTGACATAGGACTATTTCCAAGACTTAGAAGAAATAGATTACCTAATAAAGATATGTTCGAGTTCCTTCCTTGCTGTTATACTACAGACCATCTTAAGAGACCACAATCTAACTATTACAAATACATGCATGATGTATTTGATGAAAAGAGAAGTCATAAAAAGATAATGTGATTTAAGCCACTATATCCTTTAGAGAATGGCATAGTTGGTAAGGCTCCAAAGGAGCTTCAGGAGATGATGTGTTCAACGGATTTAACAAGAGTAGGTGTTAGGAAAGATAAGTCTTCTATACTGTATTATATGCCCTATTATATTCTAAGAGAGAGTCTAAGCTTTCCTCCCCATATATGTCTTCAGAAGCATATATGAGTGATGCATTTGCGGAAGCATTTGGTGAACACGACAAGGTTTGATGGGCTACAACAAAGATCCGATCACTACGATAAGGGATGCGGTCTACATCAGTCTATGCATCGGACTTCAGGCAATTAGCATGCGACATCAATTGGGATGAAGAAGCGTTGATGAGTCAATTCTATTGGGATTTAAGGGACGATGTGAAGGATTTGCTATTAATTCTTCTTGATCCGTAAATGCTCAACGAAGCTATTAGCCAAGCTGTGAAGTGCGATAACCGCTTATTTCAATGTTGCCAAGACCAACGTTCAAGACAACATACGGTTCGTCATGCCTCAACTATGTCGGCAAGTAGTGTGAATTCACATTCAGAGGTAGAAGACATGCAAATTGATGTGGTACGTGTCAAATCTCTTACTCTAGAAGAAAAAAAGCGACGTATGGAGGAAGGTCTATGCTTGTATTGCGGTGAAGAAGGCCACAAAGTTGGAAACTGCCCCAAGAAGCAAAATCAACGTATTGTCAGGACTAGAGGTGCGTTTGTTCAGGAAAACGAGGATGCCCAGCCACAATAGGAACCGTGCGGCTGGACAGTGAAATATCACAACAACAACCAGGTTCCTTTCTTTCCGCTCAACCTGCCCTTTGCTTTACAATCCCTTTGTTTATTGGCCCTCAAAAATTGAAAACCTTAGCATTATTAGATTCATGAGCATCTGCTTGTTTCTTAGACGAAGAATTTGCAAAGCATCATAAGATCCCTTTAGTATAAAAATCCAAACCTGTTCACGCTAAGGTCATAGATGAGCGACCTTTATTGTCTGGTAGTGTCACCCATGAATTAGAACCTATAGAAGTGACGTTTGAGGGCCATAGTAGTCATATTATTTTTAATATTATTAGAACCTCATCAAATCTTGTTATTCTCGGTCTTTCTTGGTTAGAAAAGCATAATCCATCCATAGATTGGAAGTTGTGGAAGATGACCTTTCCCACAAAACCACCCAAGAGTAAGCCTAGTAGAAAACCTCGAATAGAGAAATCCTTATTCATTGGAGCAAGAGCGTTTATAAGATCGTCCAAGGAAGGCACACCATTTATCATATATGCGGCTCCAACTACCGGAGAGAAGATCTCGACAGCAAGTATTTCGGAGCAATATAAGGATTTTAAAGACGTGTTTCAAAAGAAGAATGCCAACATGCTACCAGAATACAGACTATATGATTGTGCCATAGACTTGTAGAAAGGATCACAACCACTTTTTGGCCCAATCTACAATCTATCGCAGACAGAGTTGGCGGAGTTGCAGAAGTACATCGACGAGAATCTAGCCAAGAACTTCATCCGTCATTCAAAATCGTCAACTGGAGCACCCATCTTATTTGTAAAGAAGAAAGATGGCTCATTGCGGATGTGCGTGGACTATTGAGGCCTCAACAAGGTAACAAAGAAGAATCGTTATCCGTTACCCTTGATTTTTGGTCTCTTAGAACAACTTGGATGTGCAAGGATCTTTACAAAAATTGATCTAAGGGGAGCTTACAACCTCGTATGAATCAAAGAAGGAGATGAGTGGAAGGCAGCGTTCTGTACAAGGTATGGCCATTTTGAATATAATGTCATGCCCTTTCGTCTTACCAATGCTCGAGCGGTCTTTCAACATATGATGAATGATATTTTTCGAGAGCACCCTGATGATTTTGTTGTCATCTATTTGGATGATATTTTGATATTTTCCAAAAATGAGGAAGAGCATGAAAAGTACGTTCGTTTGGTCTTGGAGAAACTACGCAAGCGAGGACTATATGCCAAGTTGGAAAAGTGTTTATTTCACCAAATAGAGATGGAGTTTTTAGGGTTCGTTGCGACTATGGAAGGCTTGAAGATGGACCCCAAGAAGGTGGAAGCAATCGTGTCCTGAGAGGTTTCGAAGACGATTAGAGACGTACAATACTTTCTTGGTTTTGCCAACTTCTATCGGATCTTCATCAAGAATTACTCTCAAGTTGCTACTCCTCTCACTCGGTTGACATGCAAGGATAAGCTAAAATGGGGACCTCTAGCGGAGAAGGTATTTTAAGACCTGAAGACCGCATTTACTACGGCTTCAATCTTGGTACATCCAGACTTTACAAAGGCCTTTTATTTAGAAACTGATGCTTCGGATTTTGCTTTGGGAGCTGTACTTTCAGAAATGGGAGAAGACAAGAAGCTCCATCCGGTTGCATTCTATTCTCGAAAGTTCTCTGCTGCTGAAATCAATTATGAGATCCTTGATAAAGAACTTCTTACTATAGTAGATTCTTTCTAAAAATGGCATCATTTTCTTGAAGGAGCTGCACACCCAGTGACCGTATACACAAATCACAAGAATTTGGAATATTTCATGTCTGCTCGAGTTCTAAATCAACGTCAAGCTTGGTGGAGTATGTCGCTATCTAGGTTCAATTTTGTTATCACTTATCGACCTGGAAAGCAGTAAGGACTATCTGATGCCTTATCGAGGAGATTGTATCTTGTACCAAAGGTTGGAGAAGCAGCGTTTGATCAACAATGTATGACGTTATTGAAGCCAGAGCAATTTTGGCTTTGCACTACTATTGTGCCAATTGATGCTGACTTCCTGAATCAGGTACGTGCCGTGACCATTGAAGATTCAGTAGCCATTGATATCAAGCAGCGTGCCAATGACGACAAGTTCAAGGTGGAAGGAGATCTTTTATACTTTGAAGAGTGGTTATATATTCCAAAAGGACCAGCACGACTCCGTATTCTTCAATCTCGCCATGATTTTTCAACTGCGGGATATTTTGGATTCAACAAGATCTTGGAGCTTATTTCTTGAGATTTTTGGTGGCCCCAAATGTGGAAGGATGTGAAAGATTTTTTCCTCTTCTACGACATCTGTTCAAGATCCAAGAATCCTCGACATCGCCCTTATGGACTCCTACAGCCATTGCCAATTCCACGTCGACCATGGTCTTCAGTTTCTATGGACTTCATCACGGAGCTGCCATCATCGAACTCATTTGACAGCATCTTTGTCGTGGTAGATCGGCTTACAAAGATGGCGCACTTTGTTCTTTGCGAGAAGACATTGTCCAGTGAAGTCACAGCAAGGCTCTTTCTCGATAATGTATATCGATATCATGAACTACCAGATGATATCGTATCAGATCGAGGAACCCAGTTCATATCAAAGTTTTGGAAATCTCTCTTTGAAATACTGAAGGTGGATATCAAGCTTTCTTCAGCTTTTCATCCTCAAACTGATGGCCAAATGGAATGGGTGAACCAAGTCTTGGAACAATACTTACGATACAGCATCAACTATCAGCAAGACGATTGGACCACATATCTGTCGCTAGCCGAGTTTACATATAACAACACCCTCCATGCGTCGACTCAATACATACCATTCTTTTCCAACTATGGATATCATCTGAAGCTTAAATTATTGAGTCCGTCAACAAATAACAATCCAGCAGCTGAAGGATTTACGAAACAACTATCAGAGCTTCAAAATACGTTGAAGCTTCAATTACAATCCGCTCAAGAATCTTACAAGGTGTCTGCAGATAAATTTCGAAATCAAACATCTACTTTCAAAATTGGAGATAAAGCATGGCTTCTTCGATGAAATATCAAGACCAAGCGACCATGTGATAAGTTGGACTATCGAAGATTGGGACCATTTATCATTCAGAAGCAAATCAATCTAGTGGTGTACCGTTCTGAATTATCGGCTTCTATGAAAGTACATCCAGTCTTTCATGTTTCTCTGTTGGAGCCTTATCAAGAGTCGTCTTTTCCTTGAAGAGTACAATGTCCACCACCTAGTATTGAGATTGAGAACCATAAGGAACATGAGGTTGAAAAGGTGTTGGATTCACGACGAAGATGGGGCAAGTTGGAATATCTTGTTCATTGGAGCGGCTACGACATTAATGAACAAACGTGGGAGCCAGTTGAAAATCTCGCCAATACACCACAAAAGGTACAGGAGTTTCATCAACAACATCCTCATAAACCTAAGTCGGTTCCATGATAGCTTCCTTCTAAAGCTTGCTCACCCAAGAATATAAGAAAGGGGGAGAGCACCACCAAAATTTACAATTGATGTAGTTATTTTCTCCAAGATAAAGTAGAATTTTTTCAGTAGCCATAGTTTGATCTTTTGATATGGATAGCCAAGAGATAGATACTATGTCAGTCAGATTATCTCAATGGACAAGCTCACGAAGGCGACCCCGAGAGGAAGAACCGCCTACACCATGACGATGACGGAGGATACCGAGTAACCGATCACTGGTGATTGTATTTGAGATCGAGCTTGCTTACGATGGTCAGCCAGAAAGCATGTTTGCAGGACAATTTCACAATGACGACACAAAAGTTCATGCTTGTCAGAAGTTGAAGGAGTGGGCTACTACCGTTGGCTTCAAGGGCCGATGAACCACTTGCCTCGTGAACAACAATTGGAGTTCATAGCAGACATTATGCAACAGATCTTCATTTTCTTGTATTGGTATTGATTAATAACAACATTGCTTCTCAAGGACCTCAAAGGTAAAGGAGGGGGTGATGTTAGGGACATAGTCCTTAGAACCTTTTAGAGACAAGTTTCTAGAACCTTCTAGAAGCAAGTCTCTGGAACCTTTTAGAAGCTTCTTAGTTGATAGATGATATTAGGGATATAGTCCTTAGAACCTTCTAGAAGCAAGTCTCTAGAACCTTCTAAAAGCTTCCAAGTTGGAAGAAGTTACTTGAGAAGCTTCCTAAATAGGAGTATATATTGGAATCGAGGTTGAAGAATTCTTCAGTCTTGACAACACATCTCTTGGAGCTCTAGTTCACTTCTCTGGTGTTATTCTTGTATTCATCTGATTAATCTAGTTCTTGCGAGTTCTTCTTGAACTTTTTGTTAGATCTCGAGTCTGTATTTGTGTATCCGTGACATATTATTAGAAAGAGTCTATAATTATAGAAGTTCTTTATCATGAATCTCATAATTGATTTTTGTAATTGAAAACTTTCTAGAATAGAATGTAATTGGATAGAGCTTTCCATCATTTTCCATCTATGATAGTATAGTTCCTAATACAAAGTCAAAAGCATTTGTTTCCAAATAGAAGACCTTTATGAAATCTAAATACATTCAGATTGGAGCTATAATAAAAGTTATCTTTAAATCTTGAAAAGTTTTTTTTGTTTGAGGTCTCCATTCTAATTTGTCTTTAGATATCAATTGAATGAAAGGAGTAGTAACTTGGGAGTAATTCTTGATAAATATCTGATAGAAATTACCAAATCTAAGAGAACATTGTACATCTTGTACTGTCTTTAGAATTATTCACTATCTTACAACTTGAACTTTCTTTAGATCTATCAACATGCCTTCATTGGATATAATATATCTAAGAAACTCTACTTTTGATTGATGGAATATACATTTCTCCAATTTGGCATATAATCCTACATCTTATAATTTTTGTAAGACTAATCTCATATATTCTTTATGTTCTTAAAGAGTCTTGAAATAGATTAAGATATCATCAAGATAGTAGATAATAAACTTGTTTAGGAATTCTTGAAAAACATCATTCATAAAATGTTAGAATATAGTTGGAGCATTTGTCAATTCAAAAAGTATGTCATTATATTCAAAATATCCATATCTTATCTAAAATATTGTCTTTCATTTATCTCTTTCTTTAATCTAAACCAAATTATATGCTCATAGAGATCTATTTTGGTGTAGATCTTGGCTTGACCAAGTTGTTCCAAAAGCCCAAATATCAATGGTAATAGGTAACAATTCTTCACCATTATTTTGTTGAAGCTGCAATAATCAACACACATTTGTAAAGATCCATCTTTTTTCATCACAAAAAATATTGATATAACTATTGGAGATTTAGAATGTCAAATAAAGTTCTTTACAATATTTTTGTTGATATGATCCTTCAATGCCAAAAGTTTATTTTGTAATAGATTGTAAATTGGGCCAAATAGTAGTTGAGCCTCTTCTTGAAGATTGATGGCATAATCATACAATCAATGCTTCGGCAATATGTCAGCATATTTATTTTTGAAGACATCTTGAAATTTCTTATACTACTTTAAAATAGCCACTATTGAACTTGCTTCTTCACAAGTTGGAATTACATAAATGAAAAATGACATTTCTTTCTTAATTGTCTTTATAAAAGTCCTTGCTCTAAGAAATAAAGGCTTTGTTGTTGATGATTTCTTGATAGATTTTTTCCAAAGTGGTTCTATAAGAAATTTAATCTTAGAAAGTCTCTAATTTATAAATAGATTATATATATTTTTAACTACAAAAGTCCTAAAATAATAGGATTGGACAAGATTCTAATAATATTGAATACTATTTTGTTACTATGGTCTTCAAATAATATTTGTAGCAGTATGGTTTTATGAGTAATATTGCTTGAAGATAAAGGTCAACCATCTATTATTTCTATATAAACATGTTTTGACTTATGTACTAAAAGAATTTTATAAAGTTTAAAAAATTCTTCATCTAAAAAGTAAGTAGATGCTCTTGAATATAATAAAGTATTTGTTTGAAGTTTTTGTAGACCAAAAAATAAATGTGTAGTAAAATAATTTCTTATATTATTGTGAAAAGATATAATAAAACAATAAAATTGAAATGAACAAATTTTTAAAATTTAGAGCATGTGCCATCAAACTTTTTTGGAAGATTAATCTAAAGCTCCTTGTGTTATTGAATAGGTGAGTTTTCTTGTTAAGGTATAAGTGCCGCTGTCTTCTTAGATGCAAAAGCTCAAGAAAATGATTGCATCACAAGCTAAACTACTTTATACCTTGTATCATCATAAAATCTTGCAAAAAATCCCTCAATTTGAATAATTCTACGAGATAAAGTATTTAGTATGTTTATAATAACATCTAACTTGGATTTAGGAGACTCAATCATACTAACAACTTCACCTCCAATTATCTTGGAGATTTTTATTTATTTATTTATTTATATTTTTAAACAATAGCATTTTAAAGGATAATAATTTGAAACTTCTAAAGTACTCAAATGCCTTCAAGAAGAGAAATAATCCAATTTCAATGAAGAAGGATCAAACTCTAGTATTAATAAGAAGATAGTCTTGATAAATTATCACAGATACATTGTATAGATGACCAAACAAGAAATTGAATAAAATAATTTCAACAAGAAAACTAACAAGAACTTGATTAAACCAGATGAATATAAGATCAATATCAAGAGAAGTGAGCTAGAGCTCTAAAAGATGTGTTGTCAAGATTGAAGATCTCTTCAACCTCGACTCTAATATATACTAAGTATTAGGAAGCTTCTTGAGAAGTTCTCATGTTATTTGAAGACAAAGCAATCCTAAGAAGTTTCTTAAGAAGTTTTTATGTTACTTGAAGATAAAGCAACATTAAAAAGCTCTTCAAACAACTTCTTTAATCCTCTTAGAACTTTTTAGAATTTACTAGAATATTTTGAAAACCTTCTAAAATCTTCTAAGATATTCTAGAAATCTTTTTTAAATATTTTATTAAAATATTTTAAGAATCTTTTAAAACCTCCTATTAGAATATTTTAAAAATCATCTAATTTTTTTTTAATCTAATAAAATATTTTAAGAATATTTCTATAATCTACTTGTTGGATGTTCATAACATTTTGAGCAATTAGAAGAATAAGAATTATTTGAGATACTAATAAGATTTGATTTGACAATAGTTCTAAATTAAGGCTTTTTTTACCTAAATATTATTAATTCTAAATAATCTAAGTTATCTAGTCTAATAGCTATAAATAAAAATTATTTTAATGGATTTAATTGAAATAAAATACATCTATTTTTTTATGGTATGGCTATCAATGCCATGTAGTATGAAAGATTAGTTCATCTAATGCTAATAGATTGGTACAAAGTACAAGTAAATGATAGTTTTTTGTAATAATCTCAATCTATATTTGATAGAAGATGTAATTATGTATATTATATTAGAAAATAAAATATAATTAATAAAGAATGAAAAAAATGCACAAATTTCTTAGCTGAGGTTTATTTGGTTTTAGATTTTATTCCAATCTATTAATAAGTTAATCTCTTATTATCACTAGTTTTATTTTTAAATTTTTAAATTTTATAATTATTTGATAAATAAAATCTATAAGAATAATTTTAATTTTTTATAATTTTATAATTTTATATAATAATATAAGTTTGATTTTTGTGTTTTAAAGTGATTTTAATATAAATTTTAATTAGACATTAAATTAATTTTCTAATTTATAATAATTATAAAATTTAATTTGCTTATTTATTGAAAAATACATCATAGTGCTACTTTGATTCAAGTAATTATAATTTATCAAATATATAAGTTTAGAGTTACTTAAAGTATTTATTAATATATTATTTTGAACTTAAATCACTACTAAATATATTAGTGGTACTTAGCTTTAAAAATGATACAATTTTAGAATTAATTTATGTGCAGAATAGAATTAAGTATAAATTTAAAAACTGATTATAAAAATATTTACTATATTTTATTCTATAGTAGTCTATGCATAATAAGATTAGTAGGAGTTTTAAAATACTAATCTTATTAATTCTTTGAACTAACTATTGAGTTTTGATAAGTACATTATATGAATTTTTTTCTTTGAACTAACTATTAAGATTTAGATTTAATAAGTATATTATATAAAAACTTTTCTTTGAATTTTTTATTGAAATTTAATAAGTACACTATATGTGAGTTTTCCTACAAGTTTGATTTATAAGTTTTATAAATAATAGTTTAAATCTAATTTATTAAAATCTATCTATCATAATTCTTAGTTTTAAGTTAGTTTTATTTATTCCTTACTATCTTTTAAATACCAACTAAAAGATTTGTAAACATTTAGTACATATTATACTATTCATTTAAAAAAGAAACTATATGAAAATAAAAAAATATAATAAAGAAGGCACAATTTATAATGGTATTTTTAAATTAGAAAAATAAATATATTAACAGAATTTGTGAAGAAATTTATGCAAAAAAAAAAATTCAATGTGCTATATTGAGATGGGGAATTTACATGTATTGTGAATTTTTTAGGACTATAAGGATTATTTTTAAAATATCACAGCACATATGTAAATTTAATATTACTCAAGAATGACATAAAAAATAAAAAATAAAAAAGGAATGTAGATAAATCTCCCAACTACAAAAGAAATAAAACTGAAGATTTATGTTCGATAAGGTTATGCTTGAATTGCAAAATTTTCAAAAAATTAAGAATAAATTAAAAAATCCTTCATAAACAATTTAGCCCTGATACATCTATAAGAAAAGTAATCTACATCATATAACGACGTGTCCAACACAATCAAATCATTTTCATCAGTGGTTGTAATTATATTAGTACATCCTACCCCTATCAACATCCGTTAAAGTTGCATCACAAAAGCTAGAAATGTGGAGAGCAAGAGCAACATTACTTAGTGGACTCTAAACGACTCTCGACGGTTGTCTCAAACTTTCATTGCAGGCATGGAAATATGTTGCTTGAAGGGGTCGGTGTATAAGGGGGCTCATGTTGTCGATCGAATGAAGTTCGACCACAAATCGCTTCAGACAGCAGCTGTGCAGGTATGCACCATTTTGGCAATCGAACTGGTTCGGAGATGCGGGAGATTTCCAGGTTCAAACTGCACTTTGTCAGCGAAGATGGGAAGAGAATTGAAGGTGTTTTTGAGAGGTTTGAAAGGACTCGGTGCTGGAGGCTATGATCCTGCATCTGAAAGTCAGGCTTTTGAGTTCCAACTTGGAGTTGTCATAGTTTATCAGCTTGCATGAGTTAATGTGATCGGGTGTAGCAGGTGCTGCTGTGGTTGCTGGTGTTGGAGTGTCGCTGCTCCAGGGGTTTTGTATGGGTTAGATAAGAATACTCAGCACACACCCACAAGGTGGAATTCGACGGTACACGACGGGGTTTACTTTGAAGCAAGTGCGAGATCAGGTAAGGTGTATTCACCGAGCAGGTGTCTGGGAGTCGGCAGTGTTATTATCAGCACTCAGGTTGTTTCGATGTCTCACAAGGTGTCATTGTAGAGTCACGCAAACGTGTACCTCAAGTTTGGGTGGTTTAGGCACAGGCAATCATCAGAACTGATGATTTTTCCCCTTGCAGTTTGTGATACTTGGAATCCGATATCCTTCTGGGGGCGTGCAATGCAGCATGGTAGTTGGACAGAGGAGCAGACAGAATTCTCCCGTGTGCTCAGAAAGAGATATTAGAAATGATCTCGGTGAAAGAGCTGTTCACTTGTATTTGTTGTATACACGGTGGATATTTGCCTATGTTTTTGCAAGACTTCACCGTTTGAGTGCGAGAACATACTGTCTTTTTGGTAGAGTTTCTTTTGTTGCCTAAATATTTGTCCTGGAGTCAACCAGATTCGATCCCCTGCAGGTATCTATCACAAGCTCAAATTCGCCGACGAAATGAACAAGGTGTCATTGGTGTCTGGGGTGTTCAATATTCTCATGGATATCATTTTGAAGGATGATATCTAATTATGGACTTTGCATTTAAACGTTCCACCCACATCGCTATTTCATCAACTGCAATGCAGTAAAGGGTCGTTGAAGCTCTTAGATCACCAAATCTTTGACTAGCTCCTGTCCCCGATGGCCTCATATATCATGAACGACAAGTGATGGACAACTTGCATGCGATTTTGTTGTCTTTATTTGTGCAAGCGCTTCACATTCTTGAGGGGGTCACATCTTTTATTTAGTGATTTCCCAGTGACCATCACTGGAGCTGGTTTTACTCTGTAAAGTTACCTTGCAACATTGCAGGCAGTTTGTGTTCTCACGTCTGACAATTGATAATCATCTGAGGTCATTTTCTGCCGTCACAATTGATTTTTAATATTTTAGTTTTTAGTGTTAGATTAGTTTATCAGTTCTAATCAGCTGGATTGGTGAATGGTTGTTTGCAGGTGTTTCTTATGAACTTGCTGCATTGTGTTGTGACTTAGAGATTAGAAGTGTGAGCTGTAAGTGTGATAACTTCAGACACTATGAAGGATGTGGAACTGGAACAATCAGAAAGTACACTTGAAATTGACAATAAAAGTGTTTTGTTTGTATGCACATTCATCTCTCTTGTGTCTCTGCCAAAATTAGTAGGGGGTAAGCTTGTAAAGTGGGTTCATGTTCTGTTTCCATGAGTGTTGCACCCTAGGTACAAGCTTGTATGGATTTGTTGCAAGTGTTCTTTTGTTTTGATGGCCATCTGCTTAACAGTTTCCAAATCTTTGCTTTGCCAAACTTTGCCTTTAAATATACATGTGAAGTAGTTTTTACATGAACATGTAATTGGCATTGGTTTAGAGAATATAAATCTACTGTCCATGAAGATGTTTTAAAATTAATTTTCAAAGAAAAGAGATCAAACTTGTTAGCTTACAACTACTATTTAGGCTCTTTAAAAAGGTCATTGATAGTGAATTAATATGGTTCTTTTTATCATAATTTGTATATCTTATACAAAAATGTGTGTGTATATATATATATATATGTATATATATACCATGAAAAAAAATTAGAATATTAAAAAAATTGTATATATGTACAATATTGTTTATAAACAAAATATATCTAATAATCAAACTATATATATATATATATATATTTATATATAGAATTTATAATCATATATATATATATTTATATATAATTATGGAGTTGTTAATTTTATATCTATATATATATATATATATATAGAGTTGTTAAAGCCACATCCTAATGTTGTTAAAGCTACACCTTGCCTTGCCATTTTATGATTGATTTTGTCCATCTATGTCTTTATCTCTCGTTTCTACTCTCCTATCCTCATTTCCTATCTTTTGTCCCTCTCCCCTTCCCTCTTCCTACCTCCTATGTCTTTTCTCCTCCTTCATCCTCATTTATATCCCCCATTCTCAGTTCCATATTTTTGTTTTCTATTTTCTATTTCAAACTCCTCTCTATCTCTGTTCATGTCCCTTATTCCTTGTGACAATTGTTTATCAACAATGTTTGTAAAAGAGATACGTAGATACTATTGGAATTATTTAGATACTTCTAGTATATATTACTTAAATCAATGAAAAGTGGAGATTAGTTTCTCAGCAACGCTATCTTTTGCAGAGATGCCATGGATGGTTGTTGTATATTATATGATGAATTTGCTATCATGGATTGTTAGTCTAATTGCCAATTTTTGATGGCAAGTGAGTAGAAAAGAAGGTTTTTCTTGTGCCAATATAAGAAACATTACAACAAGTCCCAAGAATTAGTAACCATTTTTAGTAGGAAACCATGGCCTTGATATTGTTAAATAATTTTTAATTTTTTTTGAAATGTGACTAAAAGAGAAGTATTTATCAAAGTTGTTCAAGCTTCATTTGGTCAACTACCATTATAATCTCTATCACGCTCAATTTCTATTGCAAGTCCATTTAAAATTCTTGATAAACTTAGCAGGAGTGTAGAATGTATTTGTAGTGTGGGCCAATGAGTCATAACATCCCAAGTTAAAATATAAAAATGAAACTAGTCAATACATTATGATGTAAAAATATTGGAAGAATTGGAGACAAAGTATATTTATTTATGTTGATTGCCTATAAAGAATATTAAAAGATAAGGAATGAGGAGTAGAAATAGGGACAATGAATTGGGAACAAGAATGGGAGACAAGGAATGAGAGAGAAAAATAAAGAAAAGAGACTAGGAATGGAGGATGGACGGAATCAATTATGAGATGGCAAGGAGAATGTGACTATAATAATTTTTTATTAATATATATATATATATATATATATATATATATATAAAAATTTAATTCTATTCTTTATTATTTAATTTCTTAGATTATATCATATTTCTAAAAATATAGTTTTTTTGTAGTAATAAATATAACATGAAGATAGAATTTTGTACTCTGTCATGAAATATAATTAACAAAGCTAGTTATATAACTTATGTTGTATTTATTCAAATGATAAACTTATAAAAATAAGAAATTTTTTTAGTACTGCCGTCTCTCATAACCCACGTTCTCACAGGGACTCAATATTAAAACAACATTTGTATCTTATTTGCAAAATAACAATTAAATCTGCCTCAATACTTAAAAAGTAATGTTAAACCTTTTTGCAACATTAATCTAACATCATGATACAAATAACTACTCAACTTTTTCCGATTTTTCCCTTTTGTTTCAATTCAATTTAATACTTACTCCAAGCAATTTTGAACATTCTCATTTGCATTTCAACTTCACATCATATTATTCAACTTTGCATGCTCAAGTGGAATGATGTCTTTAAATCCATTTCAAAGTGGCTGATAATACAGTTCTAGATTATGAAAGGATCTAGTCCTATTTTAATCCCTTCACAACCTGTGTTCTAGCTTCGAGATTCAAAGTCCAAACAAGAAGTCAGTGTTGTGGCGTTGGATAGTATGGCGGTGCCTGCTACACTATATTCCTATCGAGTGGTTTTCGGCGGGGTGGAGTCGCAGCATACGATGGGATGTCGTTCTGAGTAGGCGACAACTATACATTGAAGTGGTCATCGAGATACATCTGCAAGGTGGTCTGCCGTGAGCAATGAATTCTTCCTTTTGTAGTAGTTAGCAATGGATGTCTATATGGAGGTGGTGAAAGACTCCAGTTCGAATTGAACCCTCTTGCTTTGATATTGTAGAGCTAGGTTCTAAACTGCTTCAGCATTTTGGGTGGTGGCAGTTGCTTTGCTGTTCAAAGTCACCAAGCCTACACAAGCGCCACGATTCTGTTGTCTTGACTTTTTGACTTATCACAAGAATGATCTCATTGTATGCACTTCACAGAGTTAAGTAGACCCAGATGTTGTGAAGGGTAATTGAGCTAGCTATGAGAACTGTGAACGGAGTTAACACGTGCTGCTGTGGCTACCTCATGGTCACTTACGCCATCCACACTGTTTAACAGGAGACAAGCGGCGCTACTGGAAGAATTCCTTCCGACCTGAGTTGCCTTTAGTAGTTAGCATCAGTAGTGGGTGGATTGTGTACCTGTTCACACCACCGTTAGTATAACCCTCATCTTTAATAAGAGAGGAACATCAGAGAGGAACGCCCTCTTATCATCCGAAGTCCAGCAGCCGTGCAGTAGTGCCTCGCAGCAAGACGTCCTCACCAAAGTGGGTCATAGCCAAGGATTGTGAATCCTTCTTATAACAATAAAATAAATAAATATATATATATATATATATATTAATTATAATAAATACCATTAGAAATTGTGGTTCGGAATAGAGTTAGACATAGGTGAGGAATTAGGATTTTGGATTTAATTTAAGGATGAATTCAAATCATAGATGAAGTATATGGATGAATTGTCAATTATGAATGAATTTATCAATGGATGAATTTTAGTTAAATAAAAATTAACATAAGATAAAAATTAAATAAAAATCATATTATTGAGGGTTTTTTTATTGCATGGAATTTTTCATGTGACTTATTATTATAAGTATGAGATGGTAATAGAGAATTTTCTTGACCACTTGGATGATTTAAGGAGTTTTAAATATGAGTTAATTTTGATTTGAACAAGAGCTAAAATTTCT
The DNA here is from genome assembly GCF_059467195.1 of Physcomitrium patens. Lineage (NCBI taxonomy): Eukaryota > Viridiplantae > Streptophyta > Bryopsida > Funariales > Funariaceae > Physcomitrium > Physcomitrium patens. The sequence goes on along the minus strand of NC_143413.1, from coordinate 1,193,659 downwards.
AGAATTTTCCTAGTTAATTCATTTGTTGTAAATTAGAATAAAGTTCCAACTAGTAGAGGTTTATTTTAACTTACATTTTGGTGTATTTTCCAGAAAGATTATCTTATAAGTCATAGGCTTGTTTAGAAAGCAATTGTTTCATTGCTTTATGTTTTCAGTTTTTATCTTGTGTTAGTATAATCTTATAGTGTTGTTGTAGATTGTTGTCATGTAGGAACTTAGAGTAAAGATGGAGCTTGATGAAATTTAGGGTGAATTAGAAAAAAACTTAAATAAGAAATTAAGATTATTTTTAAGAATTAGACAAGGATCTTCATCAAAAGTGGAGCTCTTCTTGAAATTTGGTTATCACTCTCCTTCTTTGTTAATTTCTCATTGAAGGTCCATTTCTAGTGGTTGAAGGGATTTAATTATCCTTTCCATTGTTTGTATCCTCTCTTTTCATCTATTTATAAAATCTTTGTTGGCAATAATTCTTTAGTGGTAGAAGGATTTAATCGCCTTCTCCATCCACTATATCCTTTTTATTTATAGATATATTATAGAAAAAAAATCAAAAATATTTTAAGAGTTTACTTCACCATCAATTCAAAAAAAAATTGAGAAAAGAAGGAAAAATAGAAAGAAGTAGAAATGAAAAAAAAAAAACAAAAAAAAAAACAAAAAACAAAACAAAAAACAAAACAAAACAAAACAAAACAAAAAAACAAACAAACAAAAAAAAACAAAAACAAAAACAAAGGCAAAAATTTGAAATTTAAAAGGTTACATTCTAAAATAAGTTCTCTTAGGACAATCAATTAAGTCTTTTATTTGATTATTAAATTAACACAAGTTATGAATTGAAGAGCAAAGAACTAGAAGAAGAAATTTAGCACTTAAAAATTAAAAATTAAGTAAATTTCTTAGTTTTTTTAATTATTTTAATTATTCAAATTTTAGTGCATACGCTTGGAACAAGGAATGAAGAATTGGAAGGTAAAACCTAAGTAGAAGAAGTAAAAGAGGTAATTATCTATTTCCTCTTTTAAGACTTAGATAAAGTGGGATAAAATACCTTTTTTTTACATTCAACTTTATTTAATGTCGTAAAAAAGAGTCTTCAAATTGGTTAGTTCAAGAAGATGAACATTGGAATTTAAGAAAAATAATAGATTTATTTATAAATCTTTTTTTTCTTAAAATTTAGTCTTTTTTATTATATAATCATGCAATTTCAAGTGAATGAAGAAGATACTTGATTAGATTTTCATGATTTTTGAATCTAAAATAAAAATAAAAATAAAAATAAAAATAAATATATATATATATATATATATATATGAAAGATTGTGAGCATTAGGAATTGTGTATTTAGGCCATGTTTAATCATCCAAAGATTATAGAAGTGTTGGTCAAGTGAAAGGTTATTAATTGAGAATTTTGGATTCAAATTTGGTGAAAAAAAAGGCTATTTCAATGAACTAGTATTCATGCAGGAAAGACCAATATTGCCTACCTAATGGATATGTAGATCTTAGAAGGTTCATACTAAACTCCTCTCATATAGAGGAGAAATTTAAAGGTATAAATTTTTTAATTTTTAACTTTTTATTTTTCCTAAAATTCTTGACTTTCAAGATAGAGTTAATTTTTCTTTGTCTTCTTTGTATAATTCTATTAAACAAAATTGGCTTTAGTTTATTATGTTGAGTAGAAATATCTCACTTATTTTGGCCTTAAAAAAATTGATAACTTCTATAAATAAGTATATTATTCAATGAATAGATTTTAGGTAGTCAATTCTAGATCCTTTTCTATTATAAGTTGTTCTAAATAGTCACCATGTGTGAATCACCAAATCAATTCATGAGTTGTTTGAAAAAAAAAAAAAAATGTAATAGGAGTGTCAATTGACAATTTTTAGTTGAAGTTGAATGTGGAGGATGCTAAATAAAAATAAAATAGAGTTAATAGATTAAACATAGTTATGTACAAGAATTCTAATAGAAAATCGTAATTTTAGAAGACATCTTAGAAGCACCAAAATAGAATATTTTTAGTATTTTAGAAGTATCTAAAAAAAATTAATTAGTCAAGATTCTACCATTATATGGAGAGGAATACTATACATATACAATCTAGCATATAATATATGATCTAATATATAACATAATATATGGATCTATGATATAATAGAGTATATGGGGTTAGATATGGAATATTCTCAAATATCAAGTTACTAGATGTCAAAGCTAAGTATTAGGCTTCTACATCTGAGTGGATGAACGTAGTTCTTGAATTCAAGAAAAAGGCATCAACAAAGCTATGGTACAGCCTTACACCTTCTGTCTTTTTTGCTTGTTTTTACAAAAGAATCTCCAATTTTTTAGATGTGTCTACTTATTCAATTGCATAGTATTATGATTAGAGAAGGACGACATTGCAAAGCAATAAGCTAGAGTTACATCAATGATATTTTTTAGTGTAGGTGGAGATTTTGTAGAAGTGCTACTATCTCCTTATTCTTTTTTGATTTTTGCTATTCTTCTTTTGACAAATGAAAGAAAGTATGGACTAATAGCAAAAAAATTCTTTGTGTTGATGGTCTATGTTGGATTAATGGTAGTTGAAGGTGCAATGCTAGTGCAGTAATTTGCCATAGCAATTGCAATGATTTAAGGCCGGAAGAGTTGTATGTAGAAGGCAGCTACTTGATTTGATTTTTTTTTATTCTTATTTTTTACTTGTAGTATTGATATCTAGTAGTGTTATCTAAAGATCGTAGTGTATAATGAAATCAATGCATCCTTGGCTGATTTGATTTACTTCTTTTTGCTAGTGGTCACAATAAAAATAGTACCTTTAATAATATTTTATTTTTTTATTTTTTAATAATTTTTATGATTGTTATCCATAATAAATGTTATTTCCTTTATAATATTTTTAGAATTAAGAAAGATTGCTTGTTGTAGTATCAACATTCACCATTGTGAAAATAGGTATAAATCATTTGTAATTGATTTGGTTCTTATATGTGTGGTGGTTCTTGAGTGGAACATCATCAACAAACAATGGTCATAGTCAACATTGCAAAGAGGCACTCTAAGTTGTGGCAATATGGTTATATTGATGGTTCTAGTAGAGAAAGTCTAGAACTTCGAATTATGGAGGCAATGTTGTTATCTTGTGTAGTGGAATTGAGAATTCAGTGCATTTACTCCTACTTCAATGATAATTGTTTCTTGATTTTTAAAGATGTTGAAGTTGTAGATCTAGTATTGTGTAGCAATACAACCATTAGGTGAAAGATTTTTTTTTTTATTATTATATAAGAACCTAATTAAAATATATAATAAAAAAATATAAATAAAAGATAGGAAGGTAATAAAATCTTCTATTATTAAAACTACCTTTTATAAAAATAAATTCTATTTACTTTGTATGGCCATGAATATGAAAAAATAAGATAGATTAAAAAAATAAAGTATATAAATATATATATAAAGTAATTAGAAGTTAATTTTAGCAAAAATTACCTCATAAAAATAAGAATTTATACCCAAAGAGGATTAGTTGACAAGCAAGGTCAAAATCAGACCATGATGTACAATATTGACTATCTATGTTATTTCTAGGATTCTTTTTTCAATTGAAGAATGAAATTTAAAAGAAAACTTGAGAAGAGATTTTTAAGAGTTATTTTTATGTTATTTGGATAAATATTAAGGTTTTGAGGGATTTTCAAAGTTAGTGATATAAAAACATGTTTATAAATTTAAAGATTTTTTGAATTTCATATCATATGTATGGATGAAATTTTGGCAATTGTGTTGTTGTACTTGCTATGAATGTGTTTGAGAAATTTGAGGTCAATCAAGTAGTTAGATTAAAGAGTACAAGAGCTTTTTGTGGATTATAATCTATGATAATTGAGATTTAAGATCAATGAGAGATTTTTTACAATTTGGAAATATTTGCTAATTTGATTGAAGAAAACATTTGTTGAAATAAATTTAAACTTGAATATCTATACTTAATTCAAATTTGGAAGCAATTGAATGATTCAACAAGGAAAAATATTTGTTGAAAGATCAATGTTCAAATCGGAGAAAGAAGGGGAGCAACAACCAAGAGGTTTTAGAAGCTTTTCTTACAATTGGTATGTGCAATCTTCTTTAATTTTTTCATGCTTTTTGCTGACTTAGTTTTTGCAAATTTTGAAAATTTTAAGTCAAAATGAACAATTCAAGCATTAGTTATTGAATTTTCAAGTTATTATAGAGTTTGTTAAATTTTTTTTTTTAAGATTTAGAATTTGGTTAAGCTTGGTTTAGGGTCTAGGATTTAGTTAGAATTTACATGGGATTTGATTTAAGATTCGGTTAAGAATTAGGATTTATAATTTAATTAGAATTTAAAATTTTACTAAGGTTTAATTAGAATTAATCTAAGATTTAAGATTTGATTAGGATTTAAGATTTGATAGAATTTGATTAGAATTTGATTAGAATTTGATTAGGATTTGAGTAAGATTTTATTAGAATTTAGTTTAGGATTTGATTAGGATTTAAGGTTTGTTTAGGATTTGATTAAGATTTAAGGTTTGATTAGAATTTGATTAGGATTTAAATAGGATTTTATTAAGATTTCATTAAGATTTGGTTTGAAATTTGGTTAGAATTAGTTTAAGATTTTAAAAGAATTTTTTGAGGGATATATTAGGATTTGATTAAGATTGAATTAAAATATTTATTTTTGATATTTTTTAAAGATTTTTATATTATATATATATTTCATTAAGATTAATTTATGATTTCTTTAAGTTTCTTTTGTAAGTTCTTGAGACTTTTTTGGATTTAAGTAAAGAATGATTAGCATTGTTATAATTTAATTGGAGTTTTTTTAGAATTCTATTAGAGTTATTAAGGTCATCTTGTTACAAGTTCCATTTTTCCTTCTATAGCCACGTATCTAATATATTCTCAAGCAAACTTCACATAATATATTATCGAGATAATTGACATCAATATTGCCTTACTAATTTTCTATTGGTATTTGTTATCTACCAACTCCTAAGTTGAGTTGGTTCAACTTTGATTGGAAAAGATTCTACTGCCGTAAGGAAATAGAAGCTCTTCTAAACTTCAGTTGTCATTCTTAGCTTAGCATCAACATAGTAGGTGGTTACAAATTAATATACCATCATTGTATATAGTTCTAGTACTAGTAGAAGAGCATTGTAGCTATAGTTGGTGCAATGTTGTAGGTAATTTGGAGATTCTTATCCAAGTTCTTTGGACCCTTGATATTATATACAAACTGTGAAGGCTCTTGAGTATAAAAAAGGAGTGCAATCTTCATTGTTGACCATTGCCATACAAGGCATTGGGTGGAACTAGAAGGCAACTCCGACCTCTTTATAATTTTGGGATTCAAAAGCCTAGAAGCCATCAATTCCGATTTTCAAGTTAAAGATTTTTTGTAAGAATTTTGAAGTTGTATGTGAGGGCATATAATTTGTAATTAAACAAAATTGGCTATTGAATAATTAATTATCCTTAAATTAAGCTAGATCATGTATTGGATGAAATAGATTTGAATGGATAAAATTTTATAGATGAATTTTTATTTATAGATGAAAAATTATTTTTGGATGAAAATTTATTTGGAGATGAAAATTTTTCATAGATGAATTTTAATTTTGAATGGTTTTTATTATTAGATAAAAAAATTAAATTAAAAAAAAAAAAAAAAAAAAAAAAAAAAAAAAACATCAAAACAAAATAAATTCATATAAAATTTTCTTTCCAAGTATGTAGGATTTGAAGTATTTTATGATTGGTTGAATTATTGTTTTAGATGCATAAGTAAGAATTTAAACTAATTTAGAAAAATTAAGGGTCTTATAATAAAAAATAGAAAGATATTTTATATAATGAAATCAAAATTTAATTAATAATTATAAACTAGAATAAATGACATACTAGAAGAATTTTTTTGGCTCATAATTAGATAATTCTAGGATTTAATAGACATAAATTAAATAAAAATCATTAAATAAGAAAATTAATAGATAATTAAATCATTATGAAATGAAATAGAATTTCAACTAGTAGAGATTTAAGAAAAGATGAAAATCAAGGTAAAATAAAATGTGAAAGAAGTTTTTTAATAAACTTGATTTTTAATCTTAGAATTGGATAGCTTTGGAATTGAAGTTCAATTACTAATTGTATTAAATTGATGAATCTTTGAAATTTTAATCTTATGCCATCAAATTTCTTAAATAATGCAACTTTTAGTTTTCTAACACTTGAAGGGTGTTCCACCATAGAAGTAATAATATGATTTGGTGTAGATATTAAAGCATCTTCAATTTTTTTCTATATCTTCACCTCCTACCAATCTTATTATTGTTTGCACTGATAAATTGAATTGATGCATTGCAAGCATTAACTCCATTAATTACTCTTGCATTGTGCCATTGTACTCTTTATTTCAACAAGTTGAGCTATAATAACACAAGAAAAAAAATATCTAATATCATTAAAACAAGTAGAAGAGAGGATTTGAGATCAAAAAAAATTATTAAGAACAATATTAGTTTAGAAGTGGATAATTAGCAACTTCTAATATGCTTATGTCTTATCATAAAAAAGAAGTAATCTACTCTTAATCAAGAAAAGACAAAGCTTTGATATTATATGTATATTCTTATCACTCTATCAAAGATAAGAACTTAAAGAAGATATGTAAATAAGTGAGATATGTATTAAAGGAAGTTGACAAAATAGAAATTAGAAAGTATGTATATTCAAGAAAAAATTGGAATGGCTATTACCAAATATAAGAAAATTAGAGACTCTTGAAACTAGACTAAAAGCAAGAAAAGAGTTGACAAGAGTGAAGGAGGCTTCATTCTTGCTTCTATATATACTATCTAACTAAGAGCTATATAGCAATGCTTTAGAAGTCCTCCAATACGTGTGTAACTTACAAAAGAAGTTTCTTATATGTATACCATATGGTTAGCTTGTACCATAAGCTATTAACTAGTGTAACACATCATTGATTTGTTGGCTAAGTTTCTAACCTACTAATCAACTACAAACATATATGAAGTCAAATCCATGTCTATAAAACTTCTAAAAAGCTTTGCCACAAGAAATTATAAAATATACCTATATTTACTTTCTATCTAATACTTCTTATATAGGTAATTATATATGTCCAAGACACTAATTAATTGTTGCCAACAACCTACAAAAATTCTAACCTCTTATATTTTTATTCTATATCTAATTGAATAAGATTAAAGATTATTTTTGCCAAGTGTTAGGGACATAGTCCTTAGACCTTTCTAGAGACAAGTTTCTAGAACCTTCTAGAAAGAAGTCTCTAAAAACTTCCAGAAGATTCCTTAAATATTTTCTTAGAATATTCTTCAAAGATTCCCTAAAGATTCCTTTAGAAGGCTCTAGAAGATTCTTAGAATATTCTAGTAGATTCTAGGAAGTTACTTGAGAAGCTTCCTAGCTCTTGGGTAGTTGCTCGAGAAGCTTCATAGTTCTTGGGAAGCTTCTTGATGCGCTTCCTTAGAACCATAGGCCAGTAGTATATATAGGAGTCGAGGCTGAAGAGTTCTTGAGTCTCGACAACGCATCTCTTGAAGCTCTAGCTCAATTCTCTTGGCGTTACTCTTGTACTCATCTGATAATCTAGTTCTTGTCATTTCTTCTTGAACTTCTTGTTTAGATTTCTTGTTTGTATTTTTGGTCCGTGACAGTTTGTTGAGACTACCTTTATCTTAATATCAGAGCTGAATCCTTCTTGTTTGAGAGCGGATTACCCCTCTTCTTGAAGGTATTCTAGCGCTTTAGGGGTTGCGGATTACCTTCCTCTAAACTGATATTTTCTCAATCACAATATCAGAGCTTAGTTCTTTGAGGCAGAGAGTGGACTACCCCTTTCCTTGGAGATACTTGAGAGTTCTAAGGGTTGCGGATTACCCTCTCTTGGACTGATATTAATTCCTTTTTTTTGTTTAGCATAACTAGTAGAAAAGACTCTTAACATCGATTTCAGAGCTTTGCCTTCTTGATAGAGTGCGGATTACCCCTCTTCTCGAAAGCATTGAGGCATTTTTAGAGGTTGCGGATTATCCTCCTCTAAAACTGAAATCGTTTAGTGTTTTTTTTTCTTTTCTCTTCTCCGAGTAGGTTTTAGTGACAGATAGTGCTAAAATTTTCTCCAAGAGACTTAGCAATTTCTTCTTCTCTCAAAATTTTAATCCATCTATTCTCTAAATATGGAAGTAGACCAGGTCATAAACAGTGCATCTCCACAAGTAGACAATAGAGTGGCAACTCTTGCAGATCTTCAAGCTCTTATGAATAGTGTACGAAAGGAGATTACATTTCTTCGCAATCCAAGTAAAGAACCTCAAATTGATCTAGTGACTGAAGAAGCTAGACGCGAAATTCATAGGCTACAACAAGAGATTATTCGACTGAGAGAAGCAAGACATGTGTCACATACGACCCCTATAGATACTTCAAGGATTAGTACGAAAGAACCAAAAGCGAGTATGCCAGACAAGTTTGACGGAACAAGAGCCAACTTCCGAGGTTTTGTGCAACAAGTACGGCTTTACCTACGCCTATACCCTTCTTGTTATCCGAATGGATTTACCCAGGTTGCTTTCATAGGTACTCTTCTATCAGGAAATGCTCGCTCTTGGCTTGCTCCACTATTGGAGAAGGATTCTCCAATATTGTACGACCTAGAGGCTTTCATAGAGAGACTTACTGCTGCGTTTGGAGATAGCGATCGAGAAAGAGTGGCTGAAAGAAAGATACAAAATCTGCGACAAGGATCACGTTCTGCTGCAATCTATGCTGCAGAATTTCAACAGCTTACATGTGATCTTGATTGGAATGATAAGGCGTTCATGACACGATTTCGATATGGACTGAGAGATGATGTCAAGAACTTATTGATCACCATGCCTAAGGCGGATACTTTAGAAGAACTTATATCTCAGGCAATTATTTGTGACAACCGCCTCTTTGAATTATGACAAGAAAGACGATCAGGCTGGAGAAATGATGGAGCATTTGTTACATTTTCAAAAGGTCCAGAGAATCACTCCACAGATCCTGAACCCATGCAAATTGATGCGGTACGTTTCAAACCCCTCACAGCTGAGGAAAGGAAGCGACGGTTTGAACAAAACTTGTGTTTATATTGCGGAGAAGTGGGCCATAAAGCTGTAGATTGTCGGAAGAAACAGAAGCCTCAAACAACAAGACTCAGGATTACAAGCATGCAGGAAAACAAGGACGCCCAGCCACAATAGGGACCGTGCGGCTGGACATCTCAACATCCAAAATTAATCAAGGTCCCTTTCTCTCAGCTCAACCTTCAGATTGTTTTATGGTACCTTTACATCTGGGTATTCAAGAACTACAAGTCGATGCTTTATTAGACTCGGGTGCATCCGCTTGCTTTATAGATGAAGAGTTTGCCAAGCTTCACAATATTTCTCTTGTAAAGAAACTTAAGCCTGTCCATGTAGAAGTCATAGACGGACGACCATTGTCTTCGGGCAATGTTATCCATGAAATTAAACCATTGAAGGTACGTCTTGAAAAGCATGAGAGCAATATTGTGTTTAATGTTATCAAGACCCCTTCATGTCCTATCATTTTGGGACTATCTTGGCTTGATAGATATAATCCATTGATAGATTGGAAGTTGCGGAAAGTGACATTTCCAACAAACTCCTTGAAGGTGGAATCTGCCAAGACAATGTCTAGAAACAAATCCTTGTTTATAGGTGCAAGGGCTTTCATGAAGGAAGCCAAGAAAAATACACCTCTTGTCATCTTCGCAACTCCGACTCGAGAAGATGCAACTCCGACTTTGGTTATTCCAAAGCAGTATGAAGAATTCAAAGATGTCTTTGAAAAGAAGAATGCTGATATGCTGCCAGAGCATCGACCCTATGACTGTGCCATTGAATTGCAAGAAGGAGCACAACCACCTTTTGGACCAATCTACAATTTGTCGCAGACGGAGTTGACTGAGTTGCGGAAGTACATTGACGAGAATCTAGCCAAGAACTTCATCCGTCATTCGAAGTCGCCAACTGGGGCACCAATCTTATTTGTGAAGAAGAAGGATGGCTCACTACGGATGTGCGTGGACTATCGAGGTCTCAACAAGGTGACAAAAAAGAATCGCTACCCACTGCCTTTGATCTCTGGTCTTCTAGAACAACTTGGGCGTGCAAGGATCTTTACAAAGATTGACCTAAGGGGAGCTTACAACCTTGTGCGAATCAAGGAAGGAGATGAATGGAAGACAGCTTTCCGAATAAGGTATGGCCATTTTGAATACAATGTCATGCCATTTGGTCTTACTAATGCTCCAACGGTCTTTCAACACATGATGAATGACATCATTCGAGAGCATCTAGACGATTTTGTTGTCATCTATCTAGATGATATTTTGATATTTTCTAAGAACGAGGAAGAACATGAGAAGCACGTTCGTCTAGTACTCAAAAAACTACGGGAGCGAGGACTCTATGCCAAATTAGAGAAGTGCTTATTTCACCAAACTGAGATGGAGTTTTTGGGATTCATCGCGACTACGGAAGGCTTGAAGATGGATCCAAAGAAGGTGGAAGCAATCATGTCTTGGGAAGTTTCGAAGACGGTTAGGGACGTACAATATTTTCTTGGATTTGCTAACTACTATCGGATCTTTATCAAGAATTATTCTCAAGTTGCTGCCCCCCTCACTCGGTTAACATGCAAGGACAAGCTCGAATGGGGACCTATCGCAGAAAAAGCATTTCAAGATTTGAAGATGGTATTTACTACAGCTCCAATCTTGGTACATCCGGACTTTACAAAGGCCTTTTATTTGGAGACAGATGCTTCGGATTTTTCTTTGGGAGCTGTACTTTCACAGATGGGCGTAGATGAGAAGCTCCATCCAGTTGCGTTCTATTCTCAAAAATTCTCTGCTGCTGAGATCAACTATGAGATCCACGATAAAGAACTCCTTGCTATAGTAGATTCTTTCCAAGAGTGGCGCCACTTTCTCGAAGGAATTGCACATCCAGTGACCGTATATACGGATCACAGGAATTTGGAGTATTTTATGTCGGCTCGGGTTTTGAATCGACGTCAAGCTCGGTGGAGTATGTCGCTATCCAAGTTCGACTTTGTTATTACTTATCGGCCTGGGAAGCAACAAGGGTTGTCCGATGCATTATCAAGGAGATCATATCTTGCGCCAAAGGCTGGAGATGCAGCATTTGATCAACAGTGCACGACATTGTTGAAGCCAGAGAAATTTCGGCTCAACGCAGCTATTGTACCAATTAATGCTGACTTCCTCGACCAGGTATGGGCCGCAACCATTGAAGATTCTCTAGCCCTTGATATCAAGCAACATGCTAGTGATGATAAATTCAAGATGGAAGGAGATCTAGTATATTTCGAAGAGCGATTGTATATCCCAAAAGGGCCAACACGACTCCGAGTTCTTCAATCTCGTCATGACTTTCCAGCTGCGGGACATTTTGGATTCAATAAGACCTTGGAACTTATTTCTCGCGATTTTTGGTGGCCTCAAATGTGGAAGGATGTGAAAGATTTTGTTGTATCTTGTGACATTTGTTCAAGATCCAAAAACCCTCGACATCGGCCTTATGGACTTCTACAGCCATTGCCTATTCCGCGCCGACCATGGTCTTCGGTTTCCATGGACTTTATTACAGATCTACCACCATCGAATTCATTTGACAGCATTTTTGTTGTCGTAGACCGGCTTACAAAGATGGCGCATTTTGTCCCTTGCAAGAAGACATCGTCAAGCGAAGACACAGCAAGACTCTTTTTTGATAATGTGTATCGATATCATGGTCTATCAGATGATATCGTATCGGATCGAGGAACCCAGTTTGTGTCAAAGTTTTGGAAATCTCTTTTTGAGATATTGAAGGTGGATATCAAGCTTTCTTCGGCATTTCATCCTCAAACGGATGGCCAAACAGAACGGGTGAATCAAGTTTTAGAGCAATATTTACATTGCACCATCAACTATCAACAAGATGATTGGGCCGCATATCTACCGCTAGCCGAGTTCGCATATAACAACACCCTTCATGCGTCAACTCAACAAACGCCATTCTTTTCCAATTATGGATACCATCCGAAGCTTGACTTATGGAGTTCGTCAACGATTAACAATCCGGCAGCTGAAGGATTGGTGAAGGAGCTTTTGCAGCTTCAATTACAAACTGCCCAAGAATCTTACAAGGCGTCCGCGGACAAATTTCGGAATCAGGCACCTAAATTCATGATTGGAGACAAAGTTTGGCTGCTTCGACGAAATATTAAGATCAAGCGGCCATGTGACAAATTGGACTATCGGAGATTGGGACCATTTGTTATCCAGAAGTAGATCAATCCTGTAGCGTATCGTCTGGAGTTACCAGCTACTATGAAGGTACATCCTGTCTTTCATGTTTCTTTGTTGGAGCCTTATCGAGAATCGTCTTTTCCTGGAAGAGTACAATGTCCACCACCTAGCATAGAAATAGAGAACCACGAAGAATACGAGGTGGAAAAGGTCCTGGATTCACGGCAAAGACGGGGTAAATTAGAATACTTTGTGCATTGGAGCGATTACGATATTAATGAACAAACATGGGAGCCGGCCGAAAATCTCGCAAATGCGCCGCAAAAGATACAGGAGTTTCATCGACGATATCCTGAGAAACCCAAGCCGGTTCGACGATAGCTTCTTACTGAAGCTTACTCATCCAGAAAACAGAAAAGAGGAGAGAGCACCACCAAAATCCATAGTTGATGTAGTCATTCTCTCCAAGATAGCGTAGAACTTTGTTAGTAGCCCAAGTTTGTTCTTATTGTTTTAGCCTTTGAATATGGATAGCCAAGATACTACACTTGTCATGTCATCTCAAGCAACTAGCTCACGAAGACGACCGCGAGATGAAGAACCGCCTGCACCACGACGACGTCGAAGGATTCCGAGCAACAGATCGCTGGTGATTGTATTTGAGGTCGAGTCTGCCTACAATGGTCAACCAGAAGGAGTGTTTGCAGGACAATTTCACAATGAAGACACGGATGTTCATGCTTGGTCAGAAGTTGAAGGCGTGGGCCACTACCGTTGGCTTCAAGGACCATTGAATCACTTGTCTCGTGAACAACAATTAGAACAGAGGTTATGCGACAGATCTTCATTTTCTTGCGTTGGTATTGACTGACGATAACATTGCTTCTCGGAGACCTCGAAGCTAAAGGAGGAGGTGATGTTAGGGACATAGTCCTTAGACCTTTTTAGAGACAAGTTTCTAGAACCTTCTAGAAAGAAGTCTCTAGAAACTTCCAGAAGATTCCTTGAATATTCTCTTGGAATATTCTTCAAAGATTCCTTAAAGATTCTTTGAATATTTCCTAAAGATTCCTTTAGAAGGCTCTAGAAGATTCTTAGAATATTCTAGTAGATTCTAGGAAGTTACTTGAGAAGCTTCCTAGCTCTTGGGTAGTTGCTCGAGAAGCTTCATAGTTCTTAGGAAGCTTCTTGATGCGCTTCTTTAGAACCATAGGCCAGTAGTATATATAGGAGTCAAGGCTGAAGAGTTCTTCAGTCTCGACAACGCATCTCTTGAAGCTCTAGCTCAATTCTCTTGGCGTTACTCTTGTACTCATCTGATAATCTAGTTCTTGTCATTTCTTCTTGAACTTCTTGTTTAGATTTCTTGTTTGTATTTTTGGTCCGTGACACCAAGCTAAAGAAAGTTGAATCCATTCACTTTCAAACTAATAAAGATACTTGCACTTTACAAAGTAAGAATCTAAGAGTATAAACATTAGAAAGAACTCAAATTTCTTTTCTAAATAATTAACCATCTCTAATCAATAATAAGAAGAAAAAATTTCTAAAGAATTTATAAGATTAAATTAGAAAAAAATACCACGTCAAAGAGTCTTTTTATCCATATACCACCAATCTTAATTGAATCAAACCCAATCAATCTAATAGTGATGGATAAAATTACTCATAATAGATGAAAATTATACTTCAAAATTAATGCTTCAAAATTTTTTAGTATTTCAATATTTAGTAATAATTATTTCAATCCTTTGGTATCAATATATATATATATATATATATATATATATATATATATATATAATTATTATGACAAATAATGAGTCAAATATTTTTAAAAAATAGATTATCTTTTTAATTCTTAGATTTATAAAGTAATACTTTAAATAGTAATTACAAATAGTATAAAAGATCCATTATTAAAATAAAATTCTTTTTTCTTTCCTTTCTTTTTTTTATAATTTGTCTTATTTTTTAAAGTATGTTTTCTTAGAGAATCTTCTTAGACTTATCATTTTTTCAAAGGTATCAAGAATTTCTTAAAACATACTATTTACATAATAAATAATAAAATAAATCCATCACAAGGAATATTTTTGATGATATGTAATCTTTCATATATCGTAACTCTTTTACAATATCTATATATGTCATTTCTTAATTTTTTCCCACATTGGACTAATTATTAATAGATTAATAAATCAAAAATCATATTTTTTTATCATGTTTAATTTAAACATTTGAAACAATTATTTTTAAAAATAAAACAAATAAAGCAACTTACAATAATACTTTCTAAATATAGTATTATAAACAAAAAATGATTTAACAATTCAAACAATAGCCTAGTTCACAACTAATAATTATGAGTTGATTCTACTATTTCTTAATCCAATGCAATAAAAAATTACATGTGGATCATAAGTTTTCAATCCATCTTATGAAATTAACTCTCATTTGTAATCAATATGCACCTGCAAATGATAATCAATATACAAATGATAACCAATATGCATCTACAATTGCAATGTAAAAAACTAATCAATTATACTTTTCTACACCTCTATTAGTATCCTTTTACTACTACAGCATCTCTTAATTGCATTCACTAATTCAGGGACATGTATTATGTATTAACTCACTAGACATGTTTTACATCACAAGGACATATATTATGTATTACATCACTAGAATAGCAATGATGCATCTTCTAGCCCCTATTTTAAGATATCTACTAAAGAAAACACACCCAAATCAAAATACTCTACATGTTATTTAAGTAATTCTACATCATTATTCATCTGAAAGCAAAAACAAGTTTGAGTTGCTCTTTACACTATTAATCAAGTGAACAACTTCTTACTTTTTTGCACAAATTGGAAATATGGCGTTGCTTGGCAAAGAACAAACATATTTACTGACAAACTGGTTTCAACTAATGAGTTTATCGTACAAATTATATCGACAAAGATGTTCGTCTGGAAACGTATCAATACCTCTGAGCACCTAATCACACAATCACTTGTGTGCAAATTCTGGCTATTTCTTTGGACGTGTACAGGGGTCTTAACAATTGCACCTAAACTGCAACTAGCCAATTCAGTTTTGAACAACTAATGTGTGTTAGAGAACACCTTACATGTCCACAGTAGTCTTCACATCTCTTGGAGATTCTCAAAGATCCGCCAAGTGTTACGCAACCCTCCTTAAGGCTGGAACTTCCTAATGCATTAGACGATTACAATTCTCTGCCTTGCTAGTCTACGATCAGGTTACCCAGTTCCCCTGTACCAAACTGGAATTTGCGACATCCTCTGGTCTCCCTTTAATGTATCTCATCTTCATAAATCATTAGGTTTCTTTCGCTAGACCCGAAGGACTTGGATTCGTACTCAGGGGTCTGGGAGAAAGTGTCACATTTGCAACAGTGTTTTGTACACTTCCACCAATTGCAGTGGCAGCATACACAGGTCCAGCATGCCCTTCGTGAGGTGTTAGAGCTGGCGGTGAGACTGCAGATGCGGGTGCTGTTGGAGGATCCACATCCATAGGTGCCCAACTTCGATCTGCCTCAGCAGGAAGAGGTGACTGCGACACCAGATGTTTGCTCAACGAGATATTGGTTTTTTCGGTTGTGACCGTCTTCTCTGAGACACAAAGACACGCACAGGAAGATAAGTTGTTATTGCAACTGAGTAGACAAACCAAGAGCAAGGATGGATAATAAGGAGTCATGCAGAATGATGCCGCAAACGAATGCTCTAGAAGACTGTCCAGCAACCCTGCTCTGGGTACAATATTAAAAAGCACCTCAGTCTCTCGTGTATAACATATGCAGCATATGTGCCAGAGGCTCTAGGAGTAGAAAATCAGTTAGTCACACAAGAAAGTGGAATGTATTGTAGACCTTGTATACCAGAAGAGATTGGTATAGTTACGGCAGCAGCAGCAGCAGCAGCAGAACCTTGCGAGAGAGAGGAAGGGCCCTTTTTAAGACGAGGCTGTAAGACCACATGTCCAACTTTGCATCAACATTATACCAAAGGCTATTGTATCACAAAACTGAGGAGGGACCTTCTAATATAAAGTAAAAAATTAAAAGATACATTGAGAAAGTTTACTAACCTTAGCTTGCTCCTCGCAGTATTTTACAGCTTCTGCAACAACACCGGTGCGCCCATGTACAAGAGTAAAAGCCCACATGAGCAGTTTTCTAGGAGTGCTTATATCCAGGGTTTCACATCCAGCCTGTGATCCTCCAGACAACGTTGAGGTTGACCCTTCTCCTCGACTGGGCATTTTGCTAGGGTGCAAAAGGTATAGGTTTATTCCACTGGGAAATGGTCCAGAGAAGCTGTCTCTGTAGAAGACATAAGCAGAACGCAGCAGTGCAGTCGCCTTATCCAAATTTTCGGTACTTGCTTGCTTAACCAACACATTCTTCATACTCTTAATCAGAGAATATGATCCACTAAGAGTTGGTGAGGTGCTAGTGCCAACCGTTGACATCGATGTTTCAGCTCCAAGCGCAAGTCCATCTGTAGGTACCAAAGGATGCTGGCTAAGTGTTGGAAGAGTGTGCATTTCATAAGAGCTTGTTGCCATAAATTCATCCTGTAATCCACGACGACAAATCCTCGTAAGTATAAAAAATGTAAAGTTGGGAAAGTAGCTTCTATCTGTTATTTATAACGCACATTCAAAATAAGCAGGCATTCCTTTTATTCTCAAAAACTATCCCATCAGTTAAATCCTTCAAATAGTCTCATAACGAGACTTAAGTTGACAAGCAAATCATGATAGAAAGTGACGAAGATAACTTGGAGAGCACCAACACACAAACATTAAGACCATAAAGATCCTAAAAACAGTTCAATAACAGAGGACTGAGACTAGAAGATAAGCGACTTTGAAAGATCTAGATAATCGTTGTAGGAGCACGACCTGCAAATCAACAATAAGAAGTTGTTCTTGATCCTTTCTTTCCTCTAGTCCTTGATCAATACTCCAAGGTTTTTTCAGAACAGTGTCTTGTGAGATGGTAGTGATGGAACAAAGGGCAGTGCATAGGGCACGACACCAAGCAAAGGAAGCATGCTTGCAAACTTGTCCAGATTGTGCACCGACTAACTTAGGATTCTTAAACCGTTTCCTGATGCGCTCGTTCACAACTTCTAGAGCATCCACACGCTTGTCAGCCTCGAGTAGTTGAATATAACGATGAGTGTAACTGCAAACAGTTCACGAGATGCTTTAGAATCAGAATAAGTACATAAATCGATATAATTCTGAATAATTCATGAACATATATAGGTTTATCCACCTATGTCAACAATCTGACAAAAAATATATGATGTAATAAAATAAGCTTCAAATAAGTTTTAACCATCACATCTGAAAATAAAATCCACGTACCTGTATATAGCACTTTCAGCAACTTCTGGCGAATTCATAATTCCTGCTTCTGCCAAGCTTAAGCCGGCAGAATCTGACCATGAGATCCCAAAGTCCATGTACAAGTTGAACATTTTCTCTAAAAGAGGGTGCAAGAGCGTCTGAGAGGTAGATCCTTCGGAATCTGTTTGGCAAATTGCTCGGGCTAGAGCTAGAATGTACTTTCCCAGTGCTACACGAGAGATGTCCTCCAAGCACAAAGAAAACTGCAGTTCGTCAAGAGTTGTACGCAAGTTATCAAGAGATGAGCTGAATACAAACATATCCTCAAATAATAATCAGAGCATACCCATTCAATTTCCGTAACTTGTATAAAATAATCATTTGAACTATTTTTTCCATGCCCACATATGCTAAATCAACAAAAGTAGTGACAGACAGAATGTACGGAAACGATGGTAGTTGACCTTCCTATCAGCTTTCAGGCATGTGTAAGCCCGCTCCAGGGTGCCCAGATCTTCAGCTTCTTCACACAAGGTCAAGTAGAAAATCAGATACTTCCGTACACAGGAGATGAATTTGCGAGAGCTCTCAGGCATCCCCAGTTCCAAAACTCGTTGATGTGCTGGTTTCTTCCTGAAATGAAGAGAACAAGCATTAATAGCAAAGTATAAAAGACACGAATATGAGCAAGCTGGGACAAAAAAGTCAAAAGTTGCATCGACTAAATGGTACTTTCTTTCACCTGTCGAGAGTCTGTTATGAGAAAAACTGCCACGCATACTTCAAATACATACCTTCCTGAGCAATTCTCTTATCCAAAAAAATGCGCTAAGTCAAGAGAAGTTGATACCTGGACTTTCGCAAGTGACTTTCATCGATTTCCCACATATTGATAGTGAACAAGGATCTGTGAGTCTTGAAGCAAAATGCAAGTTCTTCCTTGGCCCTCTCTAAATCATGATCCTCACCCCGGCAATGCAAGCCCAGCGCCAACCGATACCTAGCCTTGTGAAAATGTTTGAGTTCGCCGTCAAAGCATGATTGTAACGCTGCTGCACAGTCATCGAAGAGAGTATTCCAGACCTGGTTCAGAAGTTCCTTGTCAACATCCTCCTTTAAATCTGTAATCGTGAACTTTGCGGTTGCCTGCCATCCACCCACAAAGATGCTCGTTAAAGTTGAACTACTCATGAGTTCTCGAGGCTGCACTTCAGTAGTTGGTTGCAATTACATCTTAGCTGATCAAAATCTAAAGCTCATCTTAGATTTGATGATTGTTTGTCTAAAATACTTTTTCTCAAGTAGGAAATCCTCGTACTACTAGGTCATAAACAGTCCAGCTGATACTGCCGGGATTTTTCTAAGATAATGAGCAAAAGCGCTACTTTCAAATTGTCATGGCAGTGACGCGAACCACACCTTTCCCGTCACTGCAACTTGTGAGTCGGCGCCATCTCGTACACTACCCTCACCAGACACAACCACAAATTCTCCTACTGGACCCGATGTATCAGGAAGAACCCCAACGGCAGCTTTACAGATATTCTCCACTTTGTCCAAAGTAGAGGGAAGAAAACAATATTGTCCAACAACCTGCAACAAAAACATGAAACAGCTCATCAGGAATCACCACATCACACAAGTTGCTTGTCCAATTTCTATGTTTCTGAATAGAAACTATAACTTTATGCAAAGCCTACACCATACTACTACTTAAAAGATTCAAGCAAAAACCATGAGAGAACATCTGGCTATCACTCAGAGAGATGCAAAGAATTCCTGGGCATTCCTAAAAGGATAAAGACCAGCAAGCTAAGGAGCAGCTATCATAAGAAAAAAAAGATCAGAAACCACCTGAAGAATATTTTTGTCACTGTGTCTACTACAACACAATAGCTTAAAACGAGATGCATGAAGGCGATAGAGTGGGTCAACGGCTGTTGGATTCATGTCTATCCCTTTTTTGTAGTAGGCAAGAGATACACTATGTGGCTGCTCCAATTTCTCGACTAGTTTTCCACAATAAAATACATGAGTCCAGTGCGGCCTGCAAAACAGTTTCAGCCAATTTTATCACATACCCTTCCTACTGGGAAAAACTGCATCAAACTTCTCTTGTTCAAACTCACATTTAAAGGAAAGGTGTGAGTCCAATGACACATACTTGTAAGAATAAGCAACTTCGAAATGGGCAAAAGAATTTTGACAGGCTGCAATCCAAGACGCATCGTGGACAGGAACGTGCCGCCTTTGATCATACGAGGGCACTACATTCTGAATAGAGTCATAGTACACCAGGGCCAGCAGCTCGTTTACTTCACTCTGCAATTGTAGGGTCAAATTAGAATCCTGAAATATAAGACGAACGCAGGGAACAGCCCACAAAACAAACGTCACATTCACAAGGAAAATGATCTTGAAGTTATAAAAGAGACATCAAGAGTTCGGACAAACAATTCCATACAGCAAAAAGAGATGACTTTATGAGTACCTTTTGATCAGGAGTAACAGCAAGAGCAAGAGCCATAAGCAAACTCCGTCTGCTTTGACGACGGCTTAATTCCACACGAGATGCTAAAATTCCGGTTTTTCGCCATTCTACCACGTTAATATTCTTACTTCCATCATTCAAAAGCAGATCGACTTCCTGAAATGAACATAAAAACTAAATTATCAGTTTTAGAAAAACCTCACCGATTAGAGCAGAGAGAGATAAAATAATCTGGGTTTTTTGTGATAAATCTGAATGAGTAAAATTCGAATAGTCAGCAGTTCACCGAATTCAAAGGTCAGCTGCAGATGTTTCACTAAGAAACTGTTAGCTGCAACGCAATATGAAATGCACATGATTTAGAGAAAATGACAGAAATGCTTCACCTCGTCCAAAATCTTCGCCAACTTCAACCAACTCTCGAACCGCAATGGGTTGTAACAAAGGTCATACTTAAAGTAGTTCGCATTTGTTTGAACAAACTCCTCGCCTTCTTTTGTGAGCACGAAACCTGGCCACTTATCACTAGCACTCATGTCCTCGATCTGAATGCCAGAAAGGCATATGTGAGCACGAAGAATTTTCCATGAACGATTTCAGCTACAGTACACGAGAAACTACTTACAAAATACTCACTTATATGAACTTCGAGGGGAACTATGTCTGTGTTAACGTCCAAGTTCTTGCCTTAAAAGATCACAGGTAAAGCTAACAAGAAGTTCAACCTCAGTTGAAATAGAAGAATAAAATCACAACAAGAGTAGCCAGCGCCTCAGTTGATCCAACGAGGTTCTTTAAAACCCATAAAGGTGGAGACACACAGGTGTGCGACCCTAAGGAAACTCTAGCAACCAAAGCTCAAACATAAATGAGAATATTATACAGCTACAATCAGTTAAAATATAAACAGTAGAGGTACAGTAAAAAAAGTTACTAGACCTGAGCGACAAGGTAGTATAAGTTTTCATAAACGTTGGTGTAAGAAACGCTCTCTTTTTCAGCACTTGCCCCTGGAAGAGACCTTTCAGGCACTTTGCATGAAGGTGACGCAGAGGAAGCCTTGGAAGTAGCTGGAGTCTCACATTCAATTTTCACCAAAGAACTTGATTTCGAGGACGCAAAGCCCTCGCGTCTCTTTGAATGGAGGGCAAAATTTACAACCAGCTCGGCACTCGTACCAGATTTTACCATATCCCGCAGTTTGTCTTCATCGAAATCTGGATCTTCTAAATACATGTCCACTGACTTCTCAGACAGAACATCTGGTGGGGGACAGGAAAATTGCTTGTGAATTGCACGCAGTACTTTCTTTAGCTTCATCAAACCAGCTCTCTGCAGAATAGAACAGCAGTTATGTCGATGTGTGAGAAAAAAAAATCTCTGAATAGAGAACTGCACTGAAATTTCACGAATACAGAATACATAGAACTGCACAAAAAGAACAGAAGCACAATGCTCACAGATTCTCTACCAATCATTGGAACCCTGCAACTCTCAAATAGAGACAATTAGCAGTCTGTGTGACAAAAATGAGGACTTCATACCGAGCAAGCCTTTGCGTAAGGTAGTATATACTGCAAGACGCCAGCACATTGTTCCATTGTCTTGTAATCGCCTCGATTAGTGTTCTGATGCTCCATAAGGCCATCAGGACCCGTAGCCTCTCCACGCAAATTCAGTCCATAGAGGCAAAAGAAACTTTGGTCAAGTGCGTAATCTATACCAAGTTCTTCCCGTTTCTTTTCGATGTCCATTGCCTCTTCCTCATGGTTCTCATCGACGAGTGAGATACCTTTGCTATCATTGCCAGATTTCTCTTTATCGGCAACTTCGCTCGATTCTATTGGACGAGAACTCGATTTCTCAATGATCATAACATCGTCGTCAATCACAATCTCTTTCTCAATCGGCTCATTGATCTGTGCCTTGGCAGGAGACTTGTTTACGTTTTGAGGCTTCAGACGAGACTCAAGTGCTCCAAGATGCTTGATGCTCATCTTGAGGAATCCACCCTCTCCACCTTCAGAATCTTTTCCAGCGCAACACAGTCCATATTCTGCCAGCACGTCATGGAGAGTAACCAACAGAGTTACCTGTAAAGCCAAAAGCAGGTAAGTAACCTACATATGATAAATAGCCATGCCTTGAGCTTGCCATATCAAAAACAGAGTGCAGACACATGCTTTAAAGGAGTAAGCTCCATTCACATTTCTTTACGGTCATACAGAATGTATGATAAGCGCATCGTTTTCTGTAACTGCGGGTAAATCACAAACACCGCAAGGTTCTAATAACTCCATCAAACCTTCATGCAACAAGGCAAAAACCCACCCATCAAGGCAATAAAACCTAACTAAGACGTGAGAATACCTGGTGTTCCAACGGAACCGAAGGCTGCAGATGCTGCAAACGGCAAAATGCAATGGCGGCATCTACAAAGCAGCTACTATACGCTTGGGTATTCAGACTAAGATTCGCCACTCCAGTGTTACCCTTGCGGTGTGACAGCGTTTGTACAAAGTGGCACATCAATGTGAGCAGGAGCAACTGAGTACGTCCTAACACCGGCGAAAGTGACTTGTATCCCTCCGGTCCCTCCAGTTTCTCACTTAAAAGAGCTGCGCCATGGGAGATGTGATGGATTTCCTCCGCAACAAGTTTGCTCCAAGGCCCACTTGGAGTAGCTTGTGTTACATCCACTTCCGTGTCCAAGGTCGTGAAAGAACTATCATTATCATCTCCAATCTTCACCTCTGCTAACCCAGCTGCACGACTTAAAAGTCTAAGCCTCAGCTCACGGCATTGAAGACCGAGAACAAGGTTCGGAGGTTTTATGTTTTCGCATGCTGTAATTAGCATCTCCAGCCCTTTCAATTCGTGAGAAGATACTGAAGCATCACCTCTCTTAGGATCGTCGCTGCCCGAGGTTGATATGTTTGAGGACCGATCATTTCCTCCTAGTAATACTGGTTTAAGTAAACGAATAAGATCTTCATACTGGCCCTTTTCTAACAATTTGGCTGCCGAATGTTTCAAAATGTTCTCCACCCGCAATTCGTGAAGCTTTCCATGCACACGGTCTAAAGATATTTCTTTATCCAGCTTACAATGAGGCAGAAAGATAAGTGCACAAGAACCAGTGCGTTCGTGATATTCCAGAATGCTTTGACATCTTTCAAATTCTCTATGCGCCTGCTCCCACTGGCCTGAATGAACCCATAGCCTGCCACTCAACCAATGAAATCGAGCCCAAAATGACCAATCATACCTCACATCCAGAGGAGACAAGTCGATGGGACTCAGATTGCTAGAGAGCTTGCTGTTGGTAGGAAACTGTACACTCGTGAGAAGATCCTGAAGGCAATTCGTGAACTCCACCCGTCCTGAGGCAATTTCCATGGAATCAACTTCACTCTTTTCGGTGACTCCATTACTGCCCAGATTTGAATCGACGCCTGCAGATGCCATCCTTTCTTTATCATCCGTTCCACGGGAGGTGGCATTTTCTATAAGACGACATACGTTGTAATTACAATCATGAAAACACTTAGAAGCAGTTGTATCGTTCGTAGCTGAAGTAGCCATATCCATGTATACTTCAGCAAGAAACAGGCTGCACGCAGCACTCCGTTCAGCTGCCCACATTCGTGTCAATTTCTCAAGGAAAAGTAACCATGACAAAGATTTTCTTTGACTCGGACCGGAAGCCACTACTCTTTCTAGAAGCTGTTGTGCTACGTGGAAGATACCGCTATTGCTTGCAACCTCATTCAAAAATCGAAGCACTGCTTTCTCCTCTTCCCCTTTGATACATTGTCCACCATCCCTTATTTGCTGACCCTCTGCTTGGGCAGACTTATTGGAACCACTAATGGACTTGGGATTCACTGCCGAAAGAGACTCCTCAGTTACATTGGTTGAAGGATCCAATATATAAATCACGAATGGCTCCAAAGCCTTCTTCAATGCTCTTGCAGGATCGCTGCTGTGGCTAAATCCTTCTCCCTCCTTGTCAAGCCTCCGACAGCTACGCAGTTTCTCAAGCCGAGTACTACGACGTTCCTGTGATGGTTGATCCCACTCAGTCGTTGGATCTGATGGCTTCATTAAATCGGGTAATTTAGAAGCTTCCTGTTTCTCCCCTGTACCCTGTTGTTTCTGATGTACGGAAGCATTCTCTACGTCCTTGTGTCCTTCCGCACGGTTCTCTGAGGCTGACTCAACCCTCGGTTCAGCTAGAACCGGGGCCACTCCCAATCCTTCTCTACTTACTTCCTCCGATGTCTTAGTAGAAGAGCTGTTGAGGCAATCCTCGCTTATAAGCTCTGCCTCTTCACCTGCTACCTGCTCTTTATACTCACTGTTGAGGTCCACAATGATTGGGTGGCTTTTATGGACTGAGAACTTCACTGTGGCATTAACAAGTCCAGCTGAAATGCCAGCAGATGCAGCCTTTTGTTGTTCAGACTGGTTTCCTCCTGGCGAAACTACTATTTGAGTGTTGAGTGACGGCTCGTCGTCCTTCCAAAATCTACCCCCCTTGAGAACGTCAGTCACTGCATTCACGAGTGCAAACCAAGAAGCCTCTGGGAGATGTACATCAATGCTGTGGACCTTCCTTTTCTTCTGATGCTGCACTGTTTCATACGCATTTTCCAGCTTTCGCTTATTGTCGAAGGAAAGGCCAAAGTACTCTGGTTGAAGCAGGTCAAATCCTCTAGGACCTATTTTTAGAACAGAGGAAGTCTCATGTCCACTTTTGGGGCCATCAAATGGACGCATACTAACCCCTTGTTCAATGGCATGCTGAATCTGCAAAGCTCTAGGGTGAGATGGCGACAGCTTCAGCAACCGCTTAGCTACGGAGAGACATGCTGACTCATCTCCTACAGCAATAAGAATCTCTACTAGCTTCTCCATACAACTCCCTGTCACGTAAGTTCACAAATGTGTTAAAACTTTCCCTAATTCCAGGAAATACTGATTCAAGTCCACCCTATCAACGGAGCACCGCGTACACCACAAAAGAAATACATAAATCAAGAAACACTATTAAACTGTGTGAGATTTACATCAACTGGATTGCCATCAATAACCAAGAGCTACTATCGAAATCTAAAAATGAACGAGTAAGGTCAAAGCTTACAATGGCGTGGGCTGCAACGCAAACCCTCCTCAAATGCTCGACGAGCGACATTTAGGTTGCCAAGAGCGCATGACAGAGTACCAAGCCGATTCCATAGAACCACATCCTTTCCGTCAATAGCGGCTGCTTGTAGAAAGCAATCCACAGCTTCGACATGGTGGCCACTACCCTGCATTGAGAAAGTTTCTGCAAGATTCTTCAGGGCCGAGTACCTGAGACGAGATTTACACAAACCTTCAGTGAACAGCACATAAGCGGCAGAACTGAACGTAGCCCTACCTGGTGAACCGGGGCAGAGTTCTACAGGATGCTTGTGCTTTTCAGACGTCCATACTCATACCACAATCGGGGTTTCAAAATTCCAAATTCCAGTCAGCAGAGGTGAGGAGCTTTTTCCGACAGCTTGTTCCAGTTCAGAAAAATCACTAACCGCAATTGAAGCATGGTATTGGCACTCGACACCGGTTCGACCTGCGAGGACAAATTGGAAAGTCACGTGATTGAATTTCTTCTCTCGTGCTCTGACGTACAACTTCTCTCCAACACAGATGAGAAAGCAGACTAGATCAATTTGGAGAACACGGCAACGCAATCTTACCTGAGCCTTGATAGAGATAGGGTCTTGCAATATACTCTGGAAAAGACTCTGCGCTTTCTCAATTTGACCATGTTGCAAATGTGACAGTGCCTCTCCATACATTTGCGTTAGTCGAGACTCCTGAATTAAATTGAGCCAACTTGATCAGAATCCATGAAGTTTAATATTCTTGCGTCAAAAAACCTCTGAATGATCATCTACTCCCACCTCTTGCTCGAATGAGTTTCCCTTTAACCACAACAGTGATCATCAGGCCAAACAAGAGCCAATTTGTACGAAATCAGGACGACAAACCTGGGCTTCTTTTGTGGGAGCCAGGGGTTCTGAGAAGTCCCGAGAGGTGTCCACATCGTTGATGGCTGCAATGTGAAACTGCAAGACGGAAAACTTGAGGAACCGAAAGCAAAAAAATAAATAAAGACAACAACCATGCTTACACTTCAACAATAACAAGCTCGCTACAAAGAATCCAACAAAACGAAAAACAAAATTTAACATAGAGAAAGTAATCGAGCTCGATCATCCAATTCCAACACATCGGACTACCATGGCATCTCCACTTTGTAAAATTGCCTGCGCTAAAACCCTCGGCGGGACGCCCTTAACGGTGGAGCGGACTTGAGAACTCGGAGCTTCGATTCAAGTCCTCAGCTCTTCAGCCCCCGATCTTCTTCCACAGCATATCACCACCTCAGTACCCGACATTCATTCAGTAACGGGCCCCCTCTGAATCCAGTGAAGTCTTTTCCATCGGAGCAAGTCCTCAGTTCTAAGACAGGGCAATTTCACGGTCTCTTTGCCCCCATTCCATTGCCTTCAACTTCCGGGGGATCAATCGTCTTGAGTCCTCGGAGCATCCATAACCCTAAACCTGAGGTGAGAGCAAGAGTTTGGTCGTTTCTTTGTTTGATCACCAATTTCCCAACGATAAAAGTTTTGTTCATTCACAAAGCCTCGAATAATTCATTAGATTCTCGTATTTTCCATCTCCATGTATAGTTCAATTTAGACCATATTTATGTTTCATCCCATCCTAAAAATCCATCGCCAACTTTAGGCCTCATAAAAATAACATAATTGAAATTATATTTGCATATATATATATATATATATATATATATATATATATCATATAACAGTGATGTGTTGTGTGGTGTGTAATGTTGTTTTCGAGAGTTTCATAATTTGGAATCAAATTCAGTAAATCATCTCAGAGGAGAAAATTATGGAAGACTAGCCCAATAACACGATCCAATAAAAATAACAAGGATAAAGCATTGACATATTGAAAAGTAGATGAAAGTGGACAAAAGTTTGGGTCCTTACTATATTCCCACATTGCACCAAAACCTATACCACTTTAGTATTTCTGAATATTTTGCTACACTAGTAAGAATCGATGACAATTTTTGGGCACAACAATAATTTATTTATGGAAAATATACAATCGCAATCCTACACAACGTCAAGCACAACAACGACAACAACAACAACAACAGATAGAGAGATAAATAATAAAAGGAGCACGGTTCGACTTTTATTGACAAGAGGTGCTGTAATATTGTGAAGGATGGATGAATATAGTGGATGAGAGCTTCCCACTGTGAGGCGAAGCCAATCCGCACGTGCCAAGTAGAGCGCCGAGATTGGTCGGGAGCCAAGTAGGCCAAGCCAGGTTTGGATTGCACCAGCAGCTTCTGGGGAGCTCGGTCGCCGGGGCTTCTTCTTCTTCTTCGCAGATCTCGCGTATCGTGACTGCGTTGCCGCATTTTGGCATGAGAACGGGGACCCTCCCTGTATCTCTGTGGTCTCCGTGGTAGACGTAGTGGTGCAGGCCCTTCATTCATTCGAACGATCCTCATCTTCTCCAAGCTTCTCTTGCGAACGAGATTCACTTTCATTTTGTGGTAAATGCAATAAGGCATTGAGGTCTCCGCTGCAATCAGTCGTCAGCGATGGCGCTCTCTCTCGCCACTTACTCAGCTCACAGTTGCTTGTCAATGAAACAGCAGAATGGTGTTATCGCTGCGAACAGGACCGGTCAGTTCTCGCCTCTTCATGGATTGCGGAAGCAGCGGGTTAAAAATGGATTCTCTGGTACAAGGCTGGTGATTACTCCGAAGCTGCGTTGTTTAAAATTGGGATTTGCGGTAGCGAAGGCGGTTCGGATTGTTAGCTCTAGGGGGTTTGAGGAAGTCAGAGTGCGGGGAAATGGTGTCAAGGAGGTCGAGTTGCGAAATTCCGTGGAGGCCGAGGATGGATTTGCGTCGTCGAGTGGTCGTGAGGAAGGTTTAGATGTGGAGAGTTTGTGGCGGGCAGTGAGAAAGAGAGTGTTGGGTGGGGGCCGGGGGTGGGGCAGTTTGGTGGAGAAATTGATCACGGCGTCGTCGGCAGCTGCTGTGTGGATGACTTCAGCTGCAATTGTGATGGGTTTGTTGATGAGCGAGCCTTTGGACGCTTCTGCTTTAGTGCTTGCGCCTCGGAAGCTGCAAGGGGACGAGCTGGCCACGGTGCAGTTGTTCCAGGAAAACACTCCCTCTGTTGTGTACATCACTAATCTCGCTGTCCGGTACGTACACATCTTTCCAATTCCAAAAGTTTTAAAACTTTGGGCCAATTTTACCTCATTTCATTCATTCTCAGATTTTTCTCGAAGAATCGATTGACTCTGTCATGGTATAGATGCAATGCTTACCTTGTCCCTATACTCCTCTGTCAGCTTGCTCAATCCCACAAATCATACTGTCAGCATTCAAGGACTTAAGATTTCATTTTTTTGGTCTTATTTTGAGGAAAGGAAGAAAAGAAAGAAAGAAATTAAGAAGCACTTCAATTCCTCATTCAATCGAATTTCATCCTCATAAACTTCGATGTGTAGCAATAAGGGTGTAAAGTCTTGTTCAAAGAATCTTCGAGGTTCCTTTCGGTTTGAAATGTTTTTCAAAACATGTCTTTATTAGGTTTAGGGTTCAGATCTGCAATTGCAAAATGCACCATTCGTTGCTACAGTCTGTTGGACGTCCATTTAATTTTTTATCCTCCTAGGGAGAATGTCAACTCATGTCTCTGTAATGACGATAATGATTTTGTTTACAATTTCCATTGATAACTAAGAATGAGCAGCTAAGTATTGTGAACAATGTGAGTCTGCGATTTGTGTCTAGAGGTGAAGACAACGGTGTTGAAAACAATGTGGCTTGTGCTTGTATTCATTCAGAAGAGACGTCTTCACTCTCGATGTGATGTCAGTGCCTCAAGGCTCAGGTTCAGGGTTCATCTGGGACAAGAAGGGTCACGTTGTAACAAATTACCATGTCATCAGAGGCGCTTCGGACCTACGGTACGACACAATTTTTGCTCGAGCTCTGGCGTGCACTTCTCATCTCGCCGATTCTTTGCTGCTCTGCATGGTCCTAGAATTCTCAGTCCCGCGTACTGCTATGAGCGTTGGCATTATATTATGCTGCTTCAGCTTTGCAAGATTTGGATCCAAATCTTCATTTTAATACTCCTTGACAAATCTCGTTTTAAAACAGGGTGACCCTTGGCGACCAGTCTGTCTACGAGGCAGATGTTGTTGGCTATGACGAGGATAAGGATGTAGCTGTATTGCATATTGATGCACCTGAAGACAAGTTGCGACCATTGACTGTGGGCAGCTCGTCTGACCTTCTTGTGGGTCAGAAAGTGTTTGCTATTGGCAATCCGGTACATGCATACTTAACTATTTGCGTTTCCTTGTGATGATTGATTACTTCGCGCCCTTTCTTTTTATTCTGGTACGTCATGCCTTATTCGTGTTGTAGAGATTGCTTCCCAGATTTTACAGAGTCCAGTTTATACAAGGATCGGTAATTTGACGTGTCACCGTCTTTCAATTTTTGGGTGCAGTTTGGGCTGGATCACACACTTACTACGGGAGTGATCAGGTATTCAGTAATGCTCTGCTTATTTTTATGCTAGTGCTATCCCTAATTGTAAATTCAGAGTCACTTCCCATAGCTGACGTCGAATTTTGGAACCATGAAATGATTCATCTATTGTTGTTGGACGCAGTGGATTGCGGAGGGAAATTAGCTCTGCAGCAACTGGCCGTCCTATTCAGGATGTCATCCAGACTGACGCTGCAATTAATCCTGGAAACAGTGGGGGCCCATTACTGGATAGTGCTGGCAACCTCATTGGTATCAACACTGCCATATACTCACCGTCTGGCGCATCGTCCGGTGTCGGATTCTCAATACCCGTTGACACGGTAAGTTCTATCTTCATTATGATTTGGTACACATATTTTTAGGAAAGTAAGTTTTTTAGAGCAAATGTGTTTTGAACTAGTAAGGGTCAGAGTGGCTGATTCCCAATCATTGTGATTTATGACCATGGAGTGGAACCAGAATAGGGTAGATTAATTAAAAATCAAATAGGTCGCGTGTATTATGCTCAAAGTTTGTAGCCCTTCTGTATCTGGGAGAGACATAGGAATGAACTTATGGCTGGTATGTTCAGGTAAGCGGTATTGTGGAGCAAATTGTGAAGTTTGGAAAAGTGACCCGCCCTGTGCTGGGAATCTCATTTGCTCCAGAGCAAGCAGTAGAACAGTTGGGCGTGAGTGGTGTGCTCGTGCTGGATGCACCTCCGAATGGACCAGCAGGAAAAGCTGTAAGTTCTCAAGAGTTATTTATAATACATTAGATGCCAGACTTTCTTAGTATACATCTTACCTTCACTGGCTTGACTTCACTTAGTGTGAATTGATTCCCGCATCGTTTGAATGGCGTATAGTTGACATCTTATCAAATCTTCATTACAGAGCTGGAATGGGCACTCGTCAAGTTCGAGAGTGATTTTTTTTTTTTTTTTTTTTTTTTTTTTTTTACTTCAAGTCTGACGTACATCTTAGGCAAAGTCTAGTTTTTTTGTACTCTCTTTTGAGAATGCGTATCATTTAACGGTTCTTACTAAGCCTGAAATAGGCATTTGTGATTATAAGTTGGTATGGAACATTCTGAGAGGTTTTGTGGTGGAATCAGGGACTAAGGCCAACAACGCGTGATTCATATGGTCGGTTGGTGCTTGGAGACGTTATCACCTCAGTGAATGGGAAAAAAATTGCTAACGGCAGCGATCTTTACAAGATTTTAGACCGCTGTAAAGTCGGAGACATGGTACAATATGATCTTTCAAACCAATAAGCTTTCGCATATTGCTGCACAGAAAACTTTCCACAACTAGGGTTTTTCTTTGTTATCAACGAAATGGTACTCTGTGTTTGGGGATCATGTGCCGTTGCAATGCCAATCAAATATCATTCTTAAGAAGGGACGTTAAGCAGCCATTCTGGCATGTTGGGTGGTAACAGGTGAAACTGGAGGTGCTTCGTGGGGATCAAAAGGTAAGTGTAGATGTCACGTTGGAACCTAGAGATTAGCTGTTGCCTAATCTCCCCAAGAGAATGCTGCAGCATTCAAGACACCTTAGTCTCTCTTTCTAGGATCACGACTTGTGTATTCACATGTATAGATCGATCCATCAACTCGAACCAATCTTAAGAGTATTGGTGGAAATTTGTGATAATATTTCAATCATGTAAGATAAGTACATAAGTCATTTTGTCTCATTGCCATTGGGAGCAAAGTGTGGTTACCAGATTTGTGGCAGGTTATTTGATGGGTCGGTTAGGTCTGCATTTTACGATTGGAGTAAAACCTTGCATCAGGCTGAGGCTTTGTGTGGTGGCAGATATCTTAAGATGCTCTATAGCTATGTTATATATATATATATATATATATATAACCTTGATAGGTGGAAATTTTTATAAATTATGCATGGTTTTATGATTTATGTGGGGTCATGAAATGTTATAGTGATATGGAGTTAGAGGGTCATAAGTGGATGTGGATGAATGAGCAATACCAAGGGACAATTATCATCGTCATGGTGCCTCTGTATTCCCCCTTATCTATTTATCTCTTTAGGAAGAGCGAAATGGGTGAAGTTTGGAGGCTCTAATAATGCCACATCATATGAATGTCCTCAACATGTGCATTATTATTTAAAAAAAATTAGAAAACATAAAAAATAAAAAATATTATGAACAATACGTGTACATATATATGTATGTATATATATATATATATATATTCATAAAATATACATTTATATTTACACATTTATTACACAAATAGAATAACAAGGCTTTTTTAGATATTACTTTTGTAAAGTAATTTGTAAATTACCAACATAGCTATAGAGCATCTTTTTTAAATGGTTGATAGAAAGTAATAAAAAATGATTAAGGGAGATGGATTTATCTGTGTATGAAGGATGGACAAGTAGAAATCACAACCTCTAGAAATACATATATATAGAATAAAATTTCTAATTAACTATGTATAATTCTTAAAATAGTAACATAGATCTTTTGCACATACATATATCTTTATGAAAACACAACTTGTGAAATACTTCAAATTTTTCACTTGATTTAAAATTTAACATAGATCACAAGTGATGATGTGTTTCAATTCTAGTCTTATTACTTTGCCTACTTGACTTCCTCTTAGAAATACAATTTCTGGAAAACTTTGAATAGACAATTAAATTCCATGCAGTTAGGATACTCAAAACCCTAATCCCAGAAAGTTGTGATAGACAAAGTGAATGAAGGTGTATGCCAAAGTTGTAGATAAGAAGCATTTTTGTAGATGTAAAAGAGAGAGAGGATTAGAAGGGCACATAAAACATTAATTAAGAGTGATTAGCATTGGGCTTATAATAATAATAATCCCGGAAGGCGTGTTAATTAATTAATAGGAGGATGGAGCCAAAGCCGACTCGCCAGTGATCAAGTGGCGACTCAGCACAGCGGAGCCCATGAGAGTTAATTGAGGAAATGGGGGTGGGGGGGGGGGGATGGGGATGCCGAAAATTAGGGTTTGGAGCTCCATAGCCATAGCCACAAGGGTCATCGCTGCTGCGTTGATGTGGAGATCACACCTCCTTCTTCCAACCTCCGTGTCGAGGTGGTGATGCGATGTCGTGAAGATGAACATCGTGCTCATCGTCATCAACAAGAATTATTTAAAATAAAAAGGAAACCCACTTCGATAAGCGTGCATGTGCAAATTCTCTCCGCCCTAAGTGTGTGCTGTCAAGCAAGCTATCTCTGCCGAAACTAGCGTGTAGTTGAGTGTGGCTGTGGCCGAGAGAGAGCCTCTCATTAATATCGGTGGTGTTGTTGGATCATCGCGACCTCCGATTACCAAGTTGCCGGTGTTTAGACATTCACTTCTCATAGTGGCTGCGTCGCGTGTGCCGTTGTGTGTTCGCCACTTCCAGCTATGTGAGTTGTTGGTGTAGTTCTAGGGTTTGTGGGTCGATTTTGGTGTTTGTTGGCAGCAGTGGGGAATGTGTGTCCTCGGTGGAGTGAGTGGTCTTGTAGGGTTCGGAGGTGTGTGTTAAATTCTTGGTGTCTGTTGGGCCGTGGTGGTGATGAGAGAGTTGGAGTGAGTGAGTTGTGCCAAGTTGGGTGCAATGTGAGGGTGGATATGTAGGGCTGATTGAGAGGTTTTGATGATGGCGGTGATGATTGGGGTGATGGTTCAGGAGGGCATCCGTTAGTAGGCCGCCTACGCCCGATGCCGATGAAGAAATGGAACCGGAGCCTACTCTTCAGGAAATCATAAACATCAAGGTCTATTATCTCCTCCATTTTCGATCAGAACTGTATTCTTCTGAGGTTGCAGGAGCTCTGACATTTGCAATTTTCTGCCGAATGTGTCGTAGCTCGTTACCTGTTTTTTTTGGTTGGGATTTTTCTTCAGCTTCTCCTTGGTGTAGTCGTTTGCTCGAGTGGAAGAAGTCTTCTTAAATTTGTTTGGCTTAACGAGTGCAGTTGATAGAAAGCGGGGAGAAAGAGAGATTGAAGGAATTATTGCGGGAGCGGCTTATTGAATGTGGCTGGAGAGATGAACTAAAGGCTCAATGCAGGTCTGGTCTCCCTGTGTCTTGACGCTAGCATATATACGCGATGCACATTATAAAGCTCTCTGACTGTTTGATCACAATAAGCACGCTATGCTGTGTACCATGAGCTTTCTTGAACTTTGAATGTATTTTCGTGCAATAGAAACTTCTGCTTATTTAAATGACATTTGAGCTGGTTGCTGTCTATTGTATTCCTCTGTGCTTGACATATTTTAGAAGGGTCTTAAAAATGCTTGGACGGGATTCCTGACAGAGCTTTTACCAGAAAGAAAGGTCGTGGTAACATCACCGTGGACGAGCTTGTTCGCACCATTACTCCTAAAGGTCGAGGTGTGTTCATCTTGCAATTAATCTCATGTCTGGTATTTCAAAGAGGTCATTCAAGATGCAAGTTTTGGAAAGAGGTCTTACCTTCGGAACTTCCTATGCCCACTGGTGCAAGTAAATATAGTGGAAGGGTTTCTAGTTGTGTAAAACTGATTTTATCTCGTAGGGATCGTTGACTTACCTGGAACTTCCTGTTGCAGCTATGGTGCCCGATATTGTGAAAGCAGAACTGCTGCAGCGCATTCGAACATTTCTGATGACTGACTCCTCTTGAAACGACATGGTTCTTCATTCCTTGAGTTGTCCTCTATTCGATCTCTACGGATACTGGGGGGACGGCCGCTACTGTCTTTGTAATCAATCCGTTCAATTGTGTTTGTGTTGCTTCATGTACATAAACGTCGGTGTCAATCTCGAATAGGTTGTGCATTAAGCACTTCTGGGAAAGGAACAAAGGATGAATGCCCTTGTATAGAATACTTCGTAATCACTATGAACTCCAAGATCTTATTTCTGGAAATCAACAGGCGAATGCTGGCTTTTGACTTTACTCATTTTTGTACGAAAAAGGGTGTTTTTATTAGTCAAGGTGAATCATTGTTAACCTGTGTGATTATTGATACTGTTAATATTCCACTCTTAAATTGATGTGGATTAAGGAGAGTATCGTATCATCCATGCATTCGAGTAGATGCAGGATGCTATCCTCTATTATCCATTTCGACCGTTGAGGTGATTAGGTTACTTTGTTCAAAGACTGGATTATTTGATCTTACAGGTGATTGTGTATTCAACTAAAAACCTCATGTTCATGAAATTGAATTGAAAACCTCAAATCAATGGCTTTGGATTGTGGATGGGTACATGGAATTAGGGAACCCACAGGTCACTAGCTCTAAAATCCCAACAGGTCACCAGAGTCAACAGACAAATCCCTAGCAAACTGAGATCGGACAAATCTTACAAAGAATTTTTGATCTTTTCTATTCATGTGCTAAGCAGGCAGTAACCTGTGTGTGCTGAACATAGTCTGCTTCATGTATGTGCATGATCTCAGGTGACACTAATGGTATGCACTCACAACTCATTTTGAATTGCAAAGGCCCTTACCTGCTCTTCGTAAAATAGAGAGTAATTGAACTCTAGAATCGGAGTGATCTTGATTTTTTGCCCTGAGCACCAAGTTGCAAGTGTTGGCGTTGCTCAAATAAACGGGCAAATAGAGGAGAGACGAGATGACCAGCAGGACCAAGACCTTCTTTTACGTACGCCGGATAAGCATGTTGGGCAAATTGAGGATCTTGAGGATTTTCTCGTATGGTCTTTTGCATGATCAACTGGTCAGCAAACCACGAAAGCCGCTCTTCGTTTGTTTGATCAAGCGTTACCTTCTCTCCATATGCGTTCCGCATGATAGCCTTGCGCTTGATTAAATCGTCACTTATTGTAATCAAGTCATGGATATTCTTCTGAGTTGCACAATCCATCACTGATGTCTTGTTTGGGAGCCCGGACAACTGGTCCATAAAAGTGTTTCCTACCGTCAGTCTAACCACGTATACCAAACAAACTGAGGCCCGAAGGTCCAAAAATGCGAAAACAACGAAACATTTCAAATGACGTAAACACAGATTTTCAAAGATCGCTAGAGGTACTCGAAGAATGGCATTCTTAAACGTGGAGATATCACAGTCAAACAGATTGACAAAAGATTAAATTCGCAAAAGCAGGGTGGAATCATGAAGGTCTTTACCTGAATACGAAGATAGTTCTCAGAGCAATTATTTCCAGCATAGGCAGCAGCTAATTGATAGTCCACCGTGTCTGCAAAAGATGCGTCAAAACCTCTCATATGATCAGATATCCCTCAGGGTGCTAATACAAGGTAGAAATACAGAAAGCTTTAACAGTATCAACAAGTTCTGATGACTCTAAGGAGAAGATTCGGCAAGAGCAGCGATATGCAAGACTAGAGGTTACCTGCAGTGCCGTCCATCATAATATCCATTATCGGGCGAACCCATTTGGTCATGCCCCATTTCCTCGCTTTCTGTAGGTCATGCTTCTTGTCCATCTGACCAGCCCCAATCGACAATATCTGCTCCGCACAGAGTATTCAGAAATATTTATTGTACTGAAGTTCCTACACGCACGACAAAGTCATGTACAGTAGAGGCTTTATTGAATTGATTCGGAGCTCAGATAGGTGTGACTAGCTCTGCATATAAACTCGTTACTACAACAAAAAAATTCATCAAAACAACATTAGGATGGTTGTCTAAAAACCTAAGATGGTTCAGATAGGATGAAAGGGTCACAGGTGAACATCAGTACCAACACGTCCTCAAGACCATTAACGTATGGAAACTCCTCGTTGTTGCTAATTGCGTGCGTAGTTGCAACAAGCGCCTGTCAAACAGTTTTGGAAGAGCGTAAGGATCCAACCAGCGTGGGCCTTCGCGCCTTATAATATTATGAAAGAGTGTTCAAAAGCTTTTCCACATATCAGAGTGAGTATCTCACGGGATTGTTCTGAACGGCACCGCCATCGATGAGAGTGCCTTGAACTCTCCCATCCACTGATCGCACTGACGCTGGTGGAAAGTATGTAGGAGCTGCTGCTGTTGCCCGACAAACCTCCCACAACCTATGTGATTCCAGGGACGATAAACTAACCATGAATAAACAAACAGATAAACAAACTTTTAAAGTGATTTTTTTTTTTTTTTTATTTTTTATTGTGGCCGTAGTGAACATCCGTGCCAGACGCCACGTGCACAAAATCACACAAGTAAATGACATGCTCACCTGAAGTTTCGACTTTGATCTTTCTGAGCAGCTTGTCGCACGAAGAAGAATGGTGTGGCTTGAGATATGTCGAAGGAGGTCACCACAAGGGGTTTCAGGGTGTCAAGGAGGGTAAGAAACTTCCCATCAATGAATGTGTACTTCTTGAGAAGATCCTCAAAACGTCGACCTGAGTACTTGGGTCGGTACAACTGCCGTACCGATCCATGGAATGGATCGTACCACCGATGCTGAAATATAAGTCGTCCGTTTTTTTTGTAAAATTCGCAACAACCCTCAGCGGTGAAAGTGGGATTCCCATTTGCGTCTGGGGTTACCAACATTGTAGCAAGAACAGCGCCTGTGCTGGTACCGGCAAGCAAGTCGAAGTAGTCGCATAGTTTCACCTTCTCACCCACCTTTTCCTGCAACCAGATCAGGTCAACAGATGATAAAACACTCGAATAACGCATTGACAATTCAAGTCAACGGGCCATCCATGACATTCTTTTATGTCATTGTGAATGAGACAGAAAAGAAAACATCGGCTGCTGAATTGTGATACGATTTTCACAATTCAGCGGGGGACAACGAGATGCCTCGAATTGGATTTTCAAGCCAGAAAGCAAATGATCTTACTGATCGTGATAGTCCTCCTGACATTGCCGTTGTTGAATGATTTCTCAGACAATAGAGATGGATAGATTTCTAACCTGCAAAATGTTTTCAAGGTGAGAGAGGATCCTTGCTGCAATAAGCCCCCGCATACCTCCACCATCTAAACTCAAGATACATGATTTTCTCTTGTTTGGAGGGCCACCTTCACCGACGGGAAGTTCCAACAGGTCGCTATTCCAACTATTCAAGGACGCTGGCGGACCCATAGGGCCAGGGTTTACAGGGACACTGCTATCAACATCAAGCTTGAAATTCGAATCTTCTCCTGCACTGAAATCCAAGCTTGGAAGTCGAGCAATTTCATCATCACGTTGAGCATTGTCGGAGCTGCTCATCTCTTCCTCTCTACCTTCTTGTAGTGAGGTGCAACTGTACAGTTTCAGAGGGCTAACAGGTCTTTTAAATATACTGTTTCGAGGACGAACTGTGGTGCTTTGAGACTGATGAAGTGGCGCAAGAGAAGGATTTGAGGCGGGTGATTCTCTCCCTGAAACATTAGATCCATTACAAGAGTCGTTAATGAGGGTATTTAATCTTCCAGCTCTACCGTAAATCCTCTATCAAAGCTTTTGTGATGATATTCTTGAAATATTTAACACCTTCGTCAACCAAATAGATACAGAGCAGCAGGTTGGAAGTTCCTCGGTGTTTTGGATTTGACAAGATTCGCAATCATATCTCACCCATTTCCCTACAAAACCAAGCGCAAGTGTCTGGGTTTAAATTGTCTTCAGTTCATTTTCATGTACCTTTATCTCAATCATAATTTCCTAATCGTAAAACTCTTTGAATCCTACATCTATCACAAGTCTACTAGGCTTGAAGAGTAAACTCGAGCACCATTGATTCCGGGCCTGGAGGCGCTTGTCGAAGTAGAATCTTTCGAACTCCTCCCACATGAAGATTCAGTAGCTTTGTTACGTTCCCTCTCGGGCATTGGAGCATCATCTCCCATTTTTACCTTCTGTAGATTGCCAAGAGCAACTTTCAAATGGATGTCGCGGGTCGTGAATCTCTTCTCCTGCTCTACAAATTGAAAGACTACGGAAATAACCCAGCTTCAAGCATAGCTCACAATATGGTGGCAATTTATCAGCCAGTCAACTAGAATCTCATTAATCCAATATCCTACAAAATGTGGTGCAATATCCTTTAAGAAATCTGATCAGATACCAGCGTCGCGAAGACTGCATCCGTGATATAATGACGAGAAGGGCGTTGCATCTACAAGACGAGCGTCTCTCCTATGTAAAGAGATCGCACTGACATGAAAGACGTGCCAAACCAAAAACCCATCACGAATTTCTCTACAAGAGAAAACGATCACCAATAAATCTGATGCAAGATCCCTGGATGATTGTCCATAGAAAATCCAACTCAAGAAGAGGTGGCTGACATTTGAAACAACTCAAGAATCTGTGCAACCCAGGTAACCTCCTCAAAACTTCCATCTACTTCACCCAAATGTTACGTAAAACCACTGCATATCTCGGTGGAATCATCACCAATCCGAAAACACCAATTCAACACTCAAACACCTGCAACTTTCTAAGTGAATCATCTATACACGGTAGCAGATGGAGCTCTTCTCGACCACACCAACAACATGCCCCAGCAATATTAAGTGACTAAAAACTTCGCGACTGATAAAAACCCATCTTTAACACCGAAAAAAGAGGCATTCCAGAAAGCAACTAGAGAGCAACAAACAACATCATGCTTGAGTCTATGCAATACGCCCAGCATGTCGACAAGTGGAAGCAATAACTGCATAAGCATTCGAATGCAACCGACAACTGTCCAGAATGATGCAGGCGAGTCCAACAAGGGGCCCTATACTGAATGAGAGACGGGCCCACAATCGACAACCCTTCCTCACATAGTGGCATGTCACTGCGACCAGCTCCCGCTCCGAGACACTGCAGCAGCAATTGCCACAGATGGAAAATATTGCAAGCTCCTGATCCCAGGGGGGATGCTGCAATCGCAGGGGCAGTTCGACTTGGCAGCGGAGCGGAGGACGAGTGAGTGAGTGAGAGAGACTGACTGGGTTTCAATTCTCTCCGGGATGTAGCCCTGCTCTGGGCTGGTGTGTGAGAAGCACCTCCCGCAATGCAAGTAATTGCAAGTCGGGGTTCGGCGATGTCGGGGACGCCACGGGGAGGTCTCCGAAACCAGCACCCAGAAACACAAACAAACCTCGATAATGCGAAGAACACATGCCTTCGAAGCAGCTTGCTTGCATGTTGTTGTGAACCCCAATACTCCCCCCCCTGTTGGCTTGAGTTGCATAATATTTTCTTATGATTTAGAATTATTAATTATTGTAAAAGGCGAAGGTGATCATTACATGAGTAGGTTGGTAAAATTGATGCAACAAAATAACAAAATTATATTTTATTTATTTAATTCGAGGAATTTATTTTGGTTAAGTTTTGTAAAAAATAATAATAACTATTATGATATATCTATGTATACATCTATATTTATATTTTTTTCAAAAAAAAGTATATCTTATTATAATTTTAGTTATTTATATTTTATACAATTTCAAAATTATGAAGTTTTTACAACATATTATTATATTATTTTTACAAATAAAGACATCAATGTGGATATAGTATTTCCAAATTATCTATCTATCTATCTATCTATCTATTTATATATATTAATCAACATTTTAAAAAATTTTGTGCATAAAGAAATTGTATTAAAATTTCTTGTATATTTTTAGTTTATTAATGTTCTCTTCTATAATATTATAAATCATATTAATTAAAAAAGATATGTGTTTATATAAGGACTTGTTAAAGCCACACCTTAATTTTGTTAAAGCCACTCTTCTCTATCCAAAACTCTCATGTATTAGTATTTAGTAATGACTTTTCTCAAGATTTGTAAGGTGGGTTTTGAAGCATGAGGCTCAATTCACAAAATCAACAATTGACAAAGTTGGACCACACAAGCTTTATCTTCATGGCTTGCATCAATCAATATCTACTTCATTTTTTCTTCAAATTTCATTTTTAAAGGAATGAATCTTCAATCTATTTCCATGTTTCAAATCTCTCTACCAAAGGGTGGTTTCTTAAGCATTGTGATTATGCAAGCGGAGTTTCTCCACACAATAAAATCTTAGGGTGAGAATAGAATAACTTCCATCAATACAACATACCAATTTTTATTTTTATTTTTTTATTATTGACAATAAATTCTTTTGCTTTTTGTAGTTTTTGATGTGAGATTTAAAAATGATTTTGGTCTTTTGAATCTTTTACTAGAAATGAATACTTTAGGTTATAATATTTGGTAATGTGGATTTGTGCATCCGTATGTGATGAATGCTAGCCTTTTTAATTTAACGGTCATGCTCTTGCTCTTCTAAGAAGAAATAGACTTAATGTTACTATTAATAGTATAAGATGGATTATGGTGTATAATTCTTGTTTTTGTATCAATGGATGTAGAGCTTTTAGGGTTTCAATAGCTGAGTTTATTCAGAGGTATTATAGCATGGAACAACACTACATATCAAAGGTTTTTGTTATTGTTGTATGTCATTGAATGCTTCTTTTTCCATCTCTTGCCTTCATTGTGGTCTCAAGCTTACTCTCAATGATTTACTTGTATTCAGTGTGGCTTTCATGATCATGCCCAAATCTTGGTTAAATTGCCTTTGTGTACCTCTACGTCCATTAGCTTTTTAACAAAACGGCCTTTGTGAATTTTTTAGCCTTACATTGTAACAGTGGTTATTGTATTATTTTTATTCCAAAGCCAATTTTGACAAGGAAGTTTACTCATCAAATTCAAATATAATTATACTATTTTTTTTAAGTCAAAAAATTTATTA
This sequence comes from Physcomitrium patens, assembly GCF_059467195.1. NCBI lineage: Eukaryota > Viridiplantae > Streptophyta > Bryopsida > Funariales > Funariaceae > Physcomitrium > Physcomitrium patens. The sequence continues at coordinate 1,151,976 of NC_143413.1, read as the reverse complement.
TAGAAGTTTTTATAAACCTAAGTTATATTACTACTGAATATAAGGTAGTTGAAAAGTATTATCAAGTTACATCTTATTATGACTCTTGTCATATAAAGATTATTTTTTTGTGAAAAATATGTTGGTATTGATCTAACAACTTTTTGAAAGCTTAACATTGAAATGACATGTTAAATTTTATAATGCACAGATTTTGCTTTCTTTAACTTTTGGAGCATAAAAGTTTAACATTGGGCTCCAAAGACTAGAAGAAAAGAACCATCTTTAAAGAATTGCATCCAATGAATCCAACCAACTGGTAGGTGATTTTTTGCTGAAAAAACATACCTAGAGATTGAAGATAATTAGTTAGCTAATCATAAACATGAAGATGATGAATCTACAGATTATGAAGTGATTAAGACTCTATTGTATACAACTACTAATAGTTATGCTTGGTTCTAATTTGAGACAACAACTCTTAAGAAGGAGAAAGAAAAGGACATGAGTATGTTATTAAATCAAATAGTAGATCTTAAACAACATCTCAATATGCTTGAGAAAAAATATACTTCTATTGCAAAAAAGTCTAAAACTATAGAATCAATCTTAAAATCCATTTATAATGAAAAAATCCAATCAAAGAGCCAAATTGGTTTTATTTTAGAAGATAGACAAAAAGGAGAGAAAGATCTTCTTGACATACTGGAAGCTTATCATGAGCACATCAACAACTTGGAGATTAAACAATGCAACTTATTATCCACTGTTAATATGTCAAATGTTACAATTTATCAATTAGAAGATAAGAATCATCCGTAATCAAGTATACTTAATCAACAAAAGAAGATTGTGGAGAATCAAATACTTCTCTTGTCAATTACACTCTATATATTTATAATTTCTAAGTTGTAGCTAGATTTAAGGTATCTTAAAATCAAGCAATTATGTTATTTGCTAAATACAACTTTATATATGAAGCTCATGGTAATTTCTTTTGACTATTTAAAAGCATGGAAGCCAATTCACATTCACAAAGTAACACAATGATAATAAAATAGACTATAAATATCTTCTATTAATAATATTTTAAAATAGAAATTACTTTATGATTACATTCTATTTAGTAAGAATCTTTATAAGTCAACTTATTTTAAAACGTATGGCTGAATTACTATTTCACATATAATCAATTCCAAAAGAATTCTACTAAAAAATGTAATGAGATCTAAGAATTTAGCATTAATAAGCATTATTGAAAAAAATTAAAGCACCTCCTCAAAGAACTATTAGGTTGAAAGTAGTCAGTTCAAAGACAATTCTTTGGTAGGTCAATTGTCAAGGACAAGAACTCGATGAAAAAACAATTCAGACAAGTGATCCTTCACTCAAAGAGAGGTAACAAAATATATATAAACAAGTATATATATTGAAAGAGAAACTAGAATGGCTATTGCCAAAAGACAAGAAAATTAGAGACCCTTGAAACTAGACTAGAAGCAAGAAAGGAGTTGACAAGAATGAAGAAGCCTTCACTCTTATCTCTATATATACTATCTAACTAGGGGCTACGTGGCAACGTTCTATAGGACCTCCAATATGTGTTGACTTTGTAGGACATATGCCTTGACTTACAAGGCAAGTTTTTCTATGTGTGGGCCACATAGTTAGCTTGATCTTTAAGCTAACAACATATGTGGCACATGGCCAACTTGTTGACCACGTTTCTAATCCAAAAAGTCAATTAAAGACACCTATGAAGTCAAAGCAGCATCTATGAAGCTTCTAAGAAGCTTCCATATTAAATATTATAGAATTAACTTATTTTTACCTACTTTTATTTACTTCTACCTGTTTGTATATGTAATTACTAGCTTACATGATTATGTCCGTGACATTACCCCTCCTTCTAGAGATGAGTTCCACGAGGAGCGATCATCATATGTTGAGAAAATCTATGATGCGACGAATTGTATTCGCCACATACTCTGATCTTTGTTCTCTTCAAAGATGATTGATAGGGCCTCTCAACCATCGGTAGTGTCCCATACCAGGGTCGAAAGACCACTCAGTTATTTGATCATTGTTGAGGCCTTCGTAACTTCCTTCGAATAGAATATTTGGATCACCATCAGGAGTTGTCCCTACCTCTAGCACAATCACCAAACATCCGGAGTCCCTTCGCAAATCGTAATACCAAACGCGTTGTATCTCGCCATCTATTCAAGGAAGAACATGTCGTTCTTGAAGATCTTCATCTTGATTACGTCGTCTTGAAGGTTGTGACAATCGTAATGTCTCGTCCGGCAGGTCAGCAAATGAAGGCTCTTGAGCCGAATCCACTGGTTGTTGGTTCTCCATCTCCTAAGCGTCACTACTACAAAGAAGCTACGAACAAGAATTGAAAGTAGAATGTTATCTTGCCTAGATGTTGTTTCTTTTATAAAGAAGGTTTTCATCTTGATTTTGATGGATATCGTCGATGAAAAGCCTCCACCGCCTTTGCTGTATTTGTAAGATTCTTTATTGGCTCCCATGTGTGTTCACTAATATCATATCCGTGCCAATGGACAAGATATTCTAATTAATTTTGGCACCGCCTTGAATCTAAGACTTCTTCTACTTCAAACTCTTCATTATTGTCCACTTCTATAGGAGGAGGTGGAGCTTGTCGTCTTCTTGATATGTCCACTGTCTTGTATGGTTCAAGAAGAGACATGTGGAATACTGGATGGATTTTTATTGAGTCCTGTAGATGTAAACGATATGCAACTGGATTGATTTATGCAGAAATAGAAAATGGTCCCAGCCTTCGATAGTCCAACTTGTCACAAGGACGAATGGTCTTGATATTGCGACAAAGTAGCCATACCTTATCACCCAAGATGAATGATGGTTGTTCCTTTCGATAGACATCCGCATTGACCTTTTGTTGTTCTTGAGCCTCTTTTAACTGCGCCTTCATCGTTGCATGTAGCTTTGATAAATGAATTGTTAAATCTTTCGCAGCATGATTATCAACTTTTGAAAAGTCAAAAGTATCAAGTCATGGATGATAACCTAATTAGCAAAGAAAGGTGTTTGTTTTGTAGAAGAATGTACCGTGTTATTGTAAGCAAACTCTGCCAATGGCAAAAGAGTTGTCCAACCATCTTGTTGGTAATTAATGGTACATCTTAAATATTGCTCCAAAACTTGATTAACACTCTCCGTTTGTCCATCAGTTTGAGGATGGAATGCCGAAGATAATTTTATATCTACTTTAAGAATCTTGAAAAGAGTCCTCCAAAATCTTGATACAAATTGAGTTTCCCTATCTGATATAATATCCTTGGATAATCCATGATAGTGATAGATATTGTCAAGAAAGAGCTTAGCTATTTCTTCACCTGTGATAGATTTTGTACATGGTACAAAATGTGTCATCTTGGTAAAACGATCTACTATCACGAATATAGAGTCATAAGAACCTGAGATTGGAAGATCCGTGATGAAGTCCATAGAAACAAAAGACCATGGTTGTTCTAGAATGGGTAATGGCTGAAGAAGTCCAAAAGGTCAATGACAAGGAGTTTTAGATCTTGAGCAAACATCACATGATTGTACAAAATCTTTAACTGCCTTCCACATTTGAGGCCACCAAAAATCCCTAGATATCAGCTCCAAAGTCTTATTATATCCAAAATGTCCTGCTGCTGGGAAGTTATGACGAGCTTGAAGAATACATAAACGTGCTTTTCCTTCTGGAATATATAGGCGTCCTTCGAAATAGAGTAGGTTGTTCTTGAATTCAAATTTAGAGGAATCATGAGATTTAGAAGAATTATTCTTGATATCATGAACAAGAGGATCTGAAGACATACTTAATTGGACTTGCTTAAGAAAAATTAAATCAACAGTCAATGTTGATTTTATTGCTCGAAGATGAAATTACTCCAGCTTCAAGAGAACCGTTCTTTGTTGTTCAAAAGCTGCATCTCCTTCTTTTGGTGCAAGATAAGAACGTTTAGACAAGACATCAGACAAACCTTGTTATTTTCCTGGCCGATAAGTAATGATGAATTCGAATCTTGATAAAGACATACTCCAACGAGCTTGGTGACGATTTAATATGCATGTTGACATAAAATATTCAAGGTTCTTGTAATCCATATACACGGTAACTAGACTGGAAGCACATTCTAGATATTGACGCCATTCTTTAAAAGAATCCACAATTACAAGAAGTTCTTTGTCGTGGATCTCATAATTGATTTCTACAGCTGAGAATTTTCTTGAATGAAAGGCTACTGGATGAAGTTTATCATCTGTTCCCATTTGTGATAAAACCGCACCCAGAGCAAAGTCCGATGCATTTGTTTTCATAAAGAATGCTTTGGAAAAATGAACACGATACAAGATTGGTGCAAAAATAAACGCTGTCTTCAAAGATTCAAAAGCCACTTCTGCTTCTTGATTCCATTGGAGTTTGTCTTTACAAGTCAAACATGTAAGTGGAGCTGCAACTCGAGAGAAGTCTTTGATGAAGATCCGATAGTAGTTGGCAAATCCCAAAAAACATTGAATATCTCTTACCATTTTTGGGATCTTCCAGTCTATAATAGTTTGAAATTTCTTAGGATCCATCATAAGTCCATCATTTGAAATGATGTAACTTAAGAAATCGACTTGAGTAGTGTGGAATACACACTTTTTTATGTTGGCATAGAGTCCTGCATCTCTTAATTTTTGTAACACACGACGAACATGAAGTTCATGTTCTTCTAGATTCTTAGAATAGATCAAGATGTCGTCTAGATAACAAACCACAAAATCATCCAAAAACTCTCAAAAAACATCACTCATTAGATGTTGAAAAGCTGCTGGTGCATTTGTAAGTCCAAAAGGCATGACGTTGTATTCAAACTATCCATACCTAATTCGAAATGCAATCTTCCATTCATCTCCTTTTTTGATGCATACTAGATTGTATGCTCCCCAAAGATCTATTTTTGTATAGATCTTAGCTTGATTCAGCTAATCAAGAAGTCTAAATATTAAAGGTAGTGGATACCTGTTCTTGATGGTAATCTTGTTGAGTCCTCGATAATCAATACACATCCGCAATGATCCATCTTTTTTCTTCACAAATAGAATTGGAGCTCCTGCCGGAGATTTAGAATGGCGTATGAAATTCTTGGCTAGATTTTCTTCAATATACTCCTTGAGTTCAACCAACTCATTTTGTGATAAACTGTAGATTGGTCCAAATGGCGGTTGTGCTCGTTTTTGAAGGTCAATTGAGCAATCATAGGGACGATGTTCCAAGAGTGTATCTGCATTCTTTTTTTCAAATACATCTTAAAATTCTTGATATTGGCTTGGAATGCCACTTGAAGTCTTTTCACCAGTAGAAACGGGTGTGGCATAAATAATATATGGTGATTCTTCCATAGCAGCATGCAAGAAAGCTTTTGCACCTATAAATACGGGTTTAGTTGAATTGGACTTATGACTCTCTACTTGATTAACTACACTGTTAGTTATACTTTTAGAGAAAGTAAGAGTTCGGGAAATCCAATCTATTTGAGGGTTGTATTTTTCTAACCACAATAAACCTAAAATGACTGGATTAGAGGGAGATCTAATGATATTAAATACTACAAAACTATTATGACGATTGATTATTACTTCTATAGGAAGGATTTCGTGAGTAATATCTCCAGAAGACAATGGACGACCATCTATGACTTCTATATGAACAGGTTTAGTTTTCTTTACTAAAGATATGCTATGTCTTTTAGTAAATTCTTCATCTAAAAAACACGCTGAGGCTCCTAAATCTAACAGGGCAGAGACTTTGTAATGTTTAGGTCCTAAAATAACATTTAATGTAAAACAAAGAGCGGGCTCTGAGAAGAGAATAGGACCTTTACTAGATGTTATACAAGGTTCCAGCCGCACGGTCCCTATTGTAGCTGGACAAACTCGTTTTTTGACATATTGTCTTCTTTCACAGTCATACTCCTCATTTTGTGATTGTGTTGTCGTGTTGTAACACGAGTATACTATGAAAATATAAAGAAAGAGGACTTTTATTAATGTTCAGTTACCTCGAATATTGGGAGCAACGACCAATTCCAATGCAAATACTGAGAGGCTAGGTTCAGTCACCCCGTTACAGTCAGCCGGGGCTTACTGAAATGCTCCGTTCGATTCCAATAACAAGAGTCAGCAGAAAGGAAAAGGACCAATTCAATGACAGGTGAGCATGGTTTGAAGAGCCAATTCGATCCAATTTCAAGACATCCAATCTTGGTCTTATCCAATATGAGACCTGAAATGGTCGGGCAACCCAATGCGGTCCAATTGCGGGAACATCCAGGTCTTACTACGGGCCTCTTATCCAATATGAGACCTGAATTGGTCGGGCGACTCAATGTTGTCCCGATTACGGGGATCCGATTCCGTTTCAGGCTGTTCCGTCTTTTGTACTATTCCGGGAACATCCTTTTGGTAAAAGGATCTCTTAAAGGTAAAAATGGAGGAGAAAGCTCTGACGACAGAGCCAATTTCGGATCCAAGACGGAAGTATGAAGAAATTCAGAGGTTAGGGTTTGAAAGAGGGGAGAATTAGGGTTAAAGAGGAGGATAGGTTAAGAAATGAAGGGAGAGAAGAGTTTTGGAAGGGGGGTTTTTTCAGATCGGGTTTTTGGATCGAAGAGCTAGCTTCAAGCTCTTTTCAAGGTTACTAATTTGGTTTCATTAGGGATTGTGAGGAGAGAGCAATCGTTGCTCAAAGTTAGTGTTTATTTTGGTGTTTCGGATTTTATATAAAACATTGATGGTTTGCATTCTCAATCGGTTTGTGCAAGTCGTGTAGCATCTATAGATCAAAATTTGGTATTGTTTGGATAGTTGGATGTGATAAGTGTATACTAAAATTTGTGTTAATCTAACAATGCAATCAAGAGATATTTGGGTTTTAGTACAAAGGGTTGTCAGAAGTGAGCAATCTAGGGTTGGATAGGGTTTCTGTGATATCTGAAGATCTACTAGTTGGATCGACATAATTTTTGGCTTGGTAATAGAAGATTTGGAGATCAAGCGGCTATTCAATTTTGAGCTGGAGTTAACGGTTGACAAAGGAGAAATCACTTCTGGAGTTTCTACATCAAATTTCAAGGTTGCAGCCGAGTGTCATCAGTGCGGTTTTTGGGCGTTTTCTTGCAATTTGTGAGTTGGGTTGGGCTGAAATTCTTTGAGCATATAGAAGATTTATACTAGTATTTGGATACAAAATTTCACACTAAGTGGACAGTTGGATCAAAAGTTACAGCTTGTCAAAGCTCACTGGCTAGGGTTAGGGCTTGTTAAGAAAAACAAAAATAACTTAATTATAAAAGAAATAAAGCAATTGGAATATTGTATGGTTAAAATGACTATGAGGAGTGTTTTTAATTACTTGGAAATTGATATTTCAATTATATTCTTCATACATGGATAAAATCTATTAGGGTTTCTTTGTTATTTGCAAAAACAACTATACCTTCCACAACCAGATACCCAGTGTATTCCCGAACAAGACAACACGTAATACGACAGCGTTGTTTCTTTGGACAATGTTGAGTAGTATGCTTTGGTTCTCCACAATATAAACATAATCCTTCTTGACAACGACGAGTCTTTTCTTGCTCCGTAAGAAGTTTGAAACGTACTGCATCAATTTGCATATCCTCTACTTTCGAATGTATGTGTTGAAGAGGTGTTGGTGTTGCCATTGAATTATAGTAACATTGAGGTCCACTTATACGGTTCTCAGATTGGAATTCAAAAAGGTGATTGTCACACTTCACAGCAAAGTCAATTGCTTGACTCAATGTTTGAGGATCAGGTAAGTTGAACATTAATTTTTTTACTTCATATTGTAATCCATAGAGAAATTGGCTAATAAGTGCAGCATCATCCCACTTGATATTAGTTGCAATTTGTCAAATTTGTGAAGCGTATAACGTTACTGATCGATTGCCTTGTCGTAAAATATTGATCTTATTGGTTGCAACACGAATTGCATCATGTTCTCCATACATGGATCAAAACTCCACCAAAAAAGCCTCTAGATTATCTAATATTGGATCTTGTCGTTCAAGAAAAGATGAAAACCACGATAGTGCTGAACCTCAAAGAAGCATATCAATGAATCTAACTTGCGATCTTGAAGTTAGATAGCTTTGGGGTTGAAGTTCAATCACAAGTTGCACTTGATTGATAAATCCTCGAAACTTGGATTTGGTGCCATCAAACTTCTCGAGTAGGGCAATTCTTGGTTCTCTAACATTTGAAGGGCATTCCACTATAGGAAAAAAGACATGGTTTGGTGCAGATTGAAGCAGCTCCAATCATTTCTATATCTTCACTTCCTGCCAATCTTGTTGCTCTTTATGGTGGTAAATTGAGTTGATGCATCGCAAGCATTAACTCCCTCAATTGCTCTTGTATTTGTGCCATTGCACTCTTTATTTTAAGAAGTTCTGCGATGATAACACTTAGAAGAAAGAAGATGTCTAATATCGCTCAAGACAAATAGAAGAGAGGACTTGAAAACAAAGAAAATACTGAGGACAATATCAGTTTAGAAGAGGATAATCCGCAACTTCTAATATGCTTATATCTTATCAAGAAAAAGGGGTAATCTACTCTTAATCAAGATTAAACAAAGCTCTAATATTGTAGGTGTACTCTTGTAAATCTGTCAAGGACAAGAACTTGATGAAAAAACAATTCAGACAAGTGACCCTTCACTCAAAGAAAAGTAACAAAATATGAATAATAAGTATGTATATTGAAAAGAGAAACTAGAATGGCTATTGCCAAAAGATAAGAAAAACTAGAGACCCTTGAAACTAGACTAGAAGCAAGAAAGGAGTTGACAAGAGTGAAGAAGCCTTCACTCTTATCTCTATATATACTATCTAATTAGTGGCTACGTGGCGACGTTCTATAGGACCTCCAATATGTGTTGACTTTATAGGACATATGCCTTGACTTACAAGGCAAGTTTTTCTATGTGTGGGCCACATAGTTAGCTTGATCTTTAAGCTAACAACATATGTGGTACATGGCCAACTTGTTGACCACGTTTCTAATCCAAAAAATCAATTAAAGACACCTATGAAATCAAAGCAGCGTCTATGAAGCTTCTAAGAAGCTTCCATATTAAATACTATAGAATTAACTTACTTTTATCTACTTTTACTTACTTCTACTTATTTGTATATGTAATTACTAGCTTACATGATTATGTCCGTGACATCAATGCATCTAGAATTATTTAAAGGCAATATGTACCATTGATTTGAAGTAGTGAGACTTATTTGACAGATGGTCCATGCTTTTGCCAACATTACAGATGAGCTCAAAAATCTTCTAATGCATTAAATTAAGAAATGATGCTTTACTTTCACTTTGAGATTCTATTGTATGGAGTAATTGTGCTTGTTGAATTACAATACTTAAGATATCGCTTTTTGATAGAGAGATTTTGAAACAAGGAAATAGACTAGAGATTCATTCCTTTGAAAATTTGACCTAAAGAAGGAATGAAGAAGATATTGATTTATACAAGCCATGAAGACAAAGCTTATATAGCCTAATTTTGGTAGCTGCTGACTTTATCAATTGAGCCTCATGCTCTAAATTCTACCTTGCAAATCTCAAGAAAAATCATTATGAAACCCTAATTAATGAGAGTCTTTGGCTCAAAAGGTATGATTGTCTTTCGTACTCATGAAAAGAATTTCAAGTAGATGAAAGTCTTAAGTAATCTTAATGGAATTGCTTCTATACTCATCGAAATTAAGCTAAAGGAGCAAACACATTTTGAGTAATGATGATTTAGTTCATTCACATTGAGCCATAGTCATGTACATATTACTGTCACGGCCATAATCATGTAAGCTAATAATTACATACAGAAATAGGTAGAAGTAAGTAAAAGTAGATAAAAGTAAGTTAATTCTATAATATTTAATATAGAAGCTTCCTAGAAACTTCCTAGATGTTGCTTTGACTTCATAGGTGTCTTTAATTGACTTTTTGGATTAGAAACGTGGTCAACAAGTTGGCCATATGCCACACATGTTGTTAGCTTGAAGATCAAGCTAACTATGTGGCCCACACGTAGAAAAACTTGCCTTGTAAGTCAAGGCATGTGTCCTACAAAGTCAACACATATTGGAGGTCCTATAGAACGTCGCCACGTAGCCCCTAATTAGATAGTATATATAGAGACAAGAGTGAAGGCTTCTTCACTCTTGTCAACTCCTTTCTTGCTTCTAGTCTAGTTTCAAGGGTCTCTAGTTTTTCTTTTCTTTTGGCAATAGCCATTCTAGTTTCTCTTTTCAATATACATACTTATTATTCATATTTTGCTACTTTTCTTTGAGTGAAGGCTTACTTGTCTGAATTGTTTTTTCATCGAGTTCTTGTCCTTGACAGATTGACAAGAGTGTACTTACAATATCAGAGCTTTGTTTTTCTTGAGTAAGAGTGGATTACCCCTTTCTCTTGACAAGGCATAAGCGTATTAGAAGTTTGCGGATTACCCACTTCTAAACTGATATTGTTCTTAGTATCTTCTTTGTTATCAAGTCTTTCTTTTCTTTTGTCTTGAGCAGTATCAAACAAATTTTTCTTCTTAGTGTCATTATGGCAGAGCTTGTTGAAATGAAGAGTGCAATGGCACAAATGCAAGAGCAAATGAAGGAATTAATGCTTGCGATGCATCAACTCAATTCACCAACACATGAAAGAACAAGAATAGCAAAAAGTGGGGATATAGAGATGATTGGAGCTGCTTCAACATCTGCAACAAATCACGTTCCTTCTCCAATTGTACAACACCCTATAAGCACTAGAGAACCAAGAATTTCCTTACCTGAGAAATTTGATGGTACGAAATCAAAGTTTCGAGGGTTCATCAATCAAGTACAATTGGCAATTGAACTTCAACCGCAAAGCTATCCAACTCCAGGATCACAAGTCAGGTTTATTGGCACTCTACTTTCTGGTTCTGCATTATCGTAGTTTTCATCTTTTCTTGAACAACGAAATCCAATATTGGACAATTTGGAAGCTTTTTTGGCGGAGTTTCGATCTATGTATGGTGAACACGATGCAACTCGTGTTGCAACAAATAAGATCCAAATTCTGCGACAAGAAAATCGCTCAGTAACAGTGTATGCTTCACAATTTCGACAACTTGCAATTGACATCAAGTAGGATGATGCTGCACTCATCAGTCAATTTCTTTATGGATTGCAATACGAAGTAAAGAAATTGATGCTCAACTTACCTGATCCTCAAACTTTGAGTCAAGCAATCGATTTTGCGGTAAAATGTGATAATCGACTTTTCAAATTTCGATCCGAGAATCATTCACGGAAACCTCAATGTTATTACTCAATGGCAACATCAACATCTTTGCCAAACGTACATTCGAAAGTAGAAGACATGCAAATTGACGCGGTACGTTTTAAACCCCTAACTGAGCAAGAAAAGATTCGTCGTCGTCAAGAAGGATTATGTTTATATTGCGGAGAACCTAAGCACACTGCTCAACATTGTCCAAAGAAACGACGCAACTATAAAATGAGGGGTACGACGGTCAAAGAAGACAACATGTCGGAAAATGGATTCGTTCAGCTACAATAGGAACCGTGCAGCTGGAACCTTGTATAATTTCTAATGAAGGTCCTATCCTCTCCTCAAAACCCTCTCCTTGTTTTATAATAGACTTATATTTAGGACCTAAGAATTACAAAGCCTCTGCTTTATTAGATTCAGGAGCCTCAGCATGTTTTTTAGATGAACAATTTGTTAAAAGTCGTAAAATACCCTTTCTACAGAAACCTAAACCAGTACATGTAGAAGTCATAGATGGTCGTCCCTTGTCTTCTGGAGATGTCACTCATGAAACTCATCCTATAAAAGTAACAATACATGGTCATGATAGCTACATAGCTTTTAACATAATTAAATCCTCGTCCAATCCAGTTATTTTAGGTTTATCCTGGCTAGAAAAATATAACCCTCAAATAGATTGGAATTCGTGTAAACTTGACTTTTCCTAGAGCGTTATTAATAGTTCTACCAACCAAATAAAAAATTATAAGTCTAGTATAGTAAAATCCGTACTGATAGATGCAAAAGCATTTATACACGCAGCAAAAGAAGGATCAACTTTTGCTATTTATGCTGCACCTATTTCTAAAAACGTAAAGACTTCAAGTGGCATTCCAAGTCAATATCAGGAGTATCAAGACGTTTTTGAAAAAAAGAATGCAGATATTCTTCCTGAGCATCGCCCATATAATTATTCAATCGACCTCAAGGAAGGAACTCAGCCACCATTTGGACCAATTTACAGTTTATCGCAAGATGAGATGGCTGAACTCAAGACATATATTGACGAGAATTTAGCGAAGAATTTCATACGCCATTCAAAATCTCCAGCAGGAGCTCCAATTCTATTCGTAAAGAAAAAAGATGGATCTTTACGAATGTGTGTTGATTATCGAGGACTCAACAAGATCACAATCAAGAACAGGTATCCATTACCTTTAATATCAGGACTCCTTGACCAGTTGAATCAAGCTAAGATCTATACAAAAATAGATCTAAGAGGAGCATATAATCTAGTACGGATCAAAGAAGGAGATGAATAGAAGACTGCGTTTCGAACCAGGTATGGACATTTTGAATATAATGTCATGCCCTTTGGACTCACGAATGCACCAGCTGCTTTTCAACATCTCATGAATGATGTATTTCGTGAATTCTTAGAAAATTTTGTCGTCTGTTATCTAGACGATATCCTGATCTATTCTAAGAACGTCGAAGAACATGAAATACATGTTCGTCAAGTATTACAAAAACTTAGAGATGCAGGATTGTACGCCAAGATAGAAAAGTGTGTATTTCACACTACTCAAGTTGACTTTTTAGGATACATCATTTCAAATGATGGTCTCATGATGGATTCTAAGAAAGTCCAAACAATCATGGATTGGAAGATTCCAAGGACAGTAAGAGATGTCCAATGTTTCTTGGGATTTGCCAATTACTATCGGATCTTCATCAAAGATTTCTCACGAGTTACAGCTCCACTTACACGCTTGACTAGTAAAGATAAATTCCAATGGAATCAAGAAGCGGAAGCAGCATTTGAAGCCTTGAAGACATCGTTTGTCTTTGTACCAGTCTTATATCGTGTTGACTTTTCCGAGGCATTTTATATGGAATTAGATGCATCAGATTTTGCCTTGGGTGTAGTTTTATCACAAATGGGAACAGATGATAAACTTCATCTGATAGCTTTTCATTCAAGAAAATTCTCAACAGCCGAGATCAATTATGAGATCCACGATAAAAAACTTCTTGCGATCGTGGATTCCTTTCAAGAATGGCGTCATTATCTAGAAGGCGCTTCTAGTCTAGTCATTGTGTATACAGATCACAAGAACCTCGAGTATTTCATGTCAGCACACATGTTGAATCGTCGTCAAGCTCGTTGGAGTATGTCTTTGTCAAGATTCGAGTTCATTATCACTTATCGGCCAGGAAAACAACAAGGTTTGTCTGTTGCCCTATCTAGACATTCTTATTTTGCACCAAAAGAAGGAGATGCACCTTTTGAGCAACAAAGAACGGTCCTCTTGAAACCGGAGCAATTTCATCTCCTAGCAATGAAATCAACATTGACTGTTGATTCAACTTTTCTCAAGCAAATCCAGTCCAATATGTCCTCAGACCCTCTTGTTTATGATATCGAGAATAATTCTTCCAAGTCTCATGATCCTTCTAAGTTTGAGTTCAAGAATAATCTATTATATTTTGAAGGATGCCTATATGTTCCAGAAGGAGAAACACGTTTACGTGTTCTTCAAGCACGTCATGACTTTCCAACAGCAGGGCACTTTGGATATAATAAGACTTTGGAACTCATATCAAGAGATTTTTGGTGGCCACAAATGTGGAAGTCAGTCAAAGACTTTGTACAATCATGTGATATTTGTTCAAGATCAAAAATTCCTCGTCATCGACCTTACGGACTTCTTCAGCCATTATCTATACCAGAACAACAATGGTCTTCTGTTTCTATGGATTTCATCATAGATCTTTCAAGCTCAAGATCTTATGATTCTATATTTGTGATAGTAGATTGTTTCACCAAGATGGCACATTTTGTGCCATGTACAAAATCTATCTCAGGTGAAGAAACAGCTAAGCTTTTCATTGATAATATCTATCGCTATCATGGATTACCTAAAGATATCATATCGGATAGGGAAACTCAATTTGTGTCAAGATTTTGGAGGACCCTTTTCAAGATTTTAAAAGTGGACATAAAGCTATCTTTGGCTTTCCATCCTCAAACTGATGGACAAATAGAGCGCGTAAACCAAGTCTTAGAGCAATATTTAAGGTGTACTATCAACTACCAACAAGATGATTGGACAACCCTTCTGCCATTGGCAGAATTTGCTTATAATAATACGGTACATTCTTCCACGTAACAAACACCTTTCTTTGCCAATTATGGCTATCATCCACGACTTGATACTTTTGATTTTTCAAAAGTTGATAATCCTGCAGCAGAAGATATGGCAAATCAGTTGTCAGAGTTACATGCAATAATGAAGACGCAATTGAAGGAAGCTCAAGAATGACAAAAGATAAACGTAGATCTATATCGTAAGGAGCAACCACAACTCAACGTGGGTGATAAGGTATGGCTACTTCGTCGCAATATCAAGACTACTCGACCTTGTGACAAGTTGGACTATCGTAGGCTTGGCCACTTTTCTGTTTCTGAACAAATCAACCCAGTTGCATATCGGTTACATCTACCGGAGTCAATGAAGATCCATCATGTATTCCACGTGTCTCTTCTTGAACCATATAAGACAGTGGATATACAAAGAAGAAGACAAATGCCACCGCCTCCTATAGAAGTAGATAATAATGAAGAATTTGAGGTGGAAGAGATATTAGACTCAAGGCGGCGCCGAAATAAGCTGGAATATGTTGTTCATTGGCGCGGATATGATATTAGTGAATGCACATGGGAGCCATCCAGGAATCTAGGAAATGCATCAGCTAAAGTCAAAGTTTTTCATCAACGACATCCATCAAAACCAAGATGAAAATCTCTCTTATAAAAGAGACAAGATTGAGGCAAGATAACATTCAATTTCCTATCCTTGTTTGTAACTTCTTTGCATTTGTGACGCTAATTAGATGGAGAGCCAACAACCAGCGGATTCAACTCAAGAACCTTCGTTTGCTGACCTGCCGGACGAGACATTACGATTGTCACAACCTTCAAGACGACGCAATCGAGATGAAGATCTTCAAGAACGACATGTTTTTCGTCGAATAGATGGTGAGATACAACGCGTTTGGTATCACGATTTGGGAAGGGACTCTCGATGTTTGGTGATTTTGCTAGAGGTAGGAACAACTCCTGATGGTGTTCCGAATATTCTATTCGAAGGAAGTTACGAAGGCCTCAACAATGATCAAATAACTGGGTGGTCTTCCCGCCCTGGTATGGGACACTACCGATGGTTGAGAGGCCCTATCAATCATCTTCGAAGAGAACAGAGATCAGAGTATGTGGCAAATATAATTCGTCGCATCATAGATTTCCTCAACATATGTTGACCGCTCCTCGTGGAACTCGTCTCTAGAAGGGGGGGTAATGTCACGGCCATAATCATGTAAGCTAATAATTACATATAGAAATAGGTAGAAGTAAGTAAAAGTAGATAAAAGTAAGTTAATTCTATAATATTTAATATAGAAGCTTCCTAGAAACTTCCTAGATGCTGCTTTGACTTCATAGGTGTCTTTAATTGACTTTTTGGATTAGAAACGTGGTCAACAAGTTGGCCATGTGCCACACATGTTGTTAGCTTGAAGATCAAGCTAACTATGTGGCCCACACGTAGAAAAACTTGCCTTGTAAGTCAAGGCATGTGTCCTACAAAGTCAACACATATTGGAGGTCCTATAGAACGTCGCCACGTAGCCCCTAATTAGATAGTATATATAGAGACAAGAGTGAAGGCTTCTTCACTCTTGTCAACTCCTTTCTTGCTTCTAGTCTAGTTTCAAGGGTCTCTAGTTTTTCTTGTCTTTTGGCAATAGCCATTCTAGTTTCTCTTTTCAATATACATACTTATTATTCATATTTTGTTACTTTTCTTTGAGTGAAGGCTTACTTGTCTGAATTGTTTTTTCATCGAGTTCTTGTCCTTGACAATTACATAGTATGAAGTGATATTATATTGAAATAAACATAACATAGCCAAAGAAAGGTAGCTTTAACAAAATTGAGATATAATTTTAGTAAGTTTATATATATATATATATATTAATATTTATGTTTATATTTTTATTTTTATTTTTATTTTTACTAAAGTTATAATAACAAAAAGTTGTCAACATGCATCACAACTATAGTGTAATAAAAATATATCTTAATTATATTATTATTCTAATTATTATTTTTTAAATTTTCATATATTTTTATATATTTTTATATATATTTATATTTTTTATAGGTCTTTATCTATATATTAATAAAAAAATATATATATTTTTAGATATAATGCTTTATTATTGCCAATTCTTTTGTCTAAATTGGAATTTTTACTTCCAATTGTAACTATAGATATTTGAATAAAAATGTACTTTTTAAGTCTTTTGCGCTTGAATTGGTATGGCAATGATAATTGTAAAAACTTTAGATCAAGTTGTTCACTCTATTTATAATAAGATTATATAAACACAAGAGTTTTTAGAGGTAGTTTATGTCATCCTAGATTTGTCTTTGTTTTCTATTTTACTATTAAAAATGCATTGAGTATATATGTTTATATATATGGTTTTTTTTATGTAATTAATTTATTTTAAATCTTTATTTTTAAAACTTAAATTATTTTTCTTTAATAACATTAAATCATACATTTATTGCACTAATAATTAAAGTTGAAAAAATCAAGTATTAATTATCATTTTTTGTTTATTATGTAAATATATTATTTTTGCAATATATAGAGAATATTTTCCTTTATTATGAAAATCATCAGTATTTTTAAATATAAGTATTGGTATTGAAAGTATAGATAATATTTTACATAATTTTGACAAATTATGCAACAAAAAAATTATGATAGTAAAATCCATGTCTATAAACTACTTGTTCTTATTCTTATATCTTTATATGGTAAAAAATAATGTACCTAAAATAATCTAATATGTAATACCTATATTTATCAAAATATACAAAAAAGAGACAATTGTTTTTTTTTTTTTTTTTTTTTAATTTTTAGATACAAACATCAAAATACAAGAATACATAGTGTTTTGATTAATTAATTGGAATCTACAAAAATATTAAAGAGAAATAATTCAGCAATTTTACATCTATTTTAGAAAGATAAAAGATTTAATTATATTATAAAATAAATATTTTGATAGTAATTTTTTCATGTTTAATTGGACTATAACAAATTCACCTTTTCTATGTGACTATAGAATGAGACCAAAAACTTTCTTATACATAATTTTTTTGTTTTTTAATATAGCTTCATGAGCACATCCTAAATCTTTAAACGTAAAATTAAAAAACAATAAAAAATTCTAAGTATATCTTTAGCAAAATGATAAAGCAATCTAATTTTTTACTAAATTGACCCACATGCCATGTTCCCAATTGTCACCCTTGTTCCCAATATTTCCAACCCCCTACCCCCATCCCTAGCAATAGTTGGAAATGGGGAATAGTTAGGAATAGGGATGGAGGCTCCAACAATGCAATGATGCTTAAGATAGAGTGGATTGCTTTAGTAAAAATTTGGATCACTTTATCATTCTCCTTTCTTTAAAGGTTATTAGTTTTGTAATTACACATAAGCAAACCTTGCCATGTATTATATGTAGATTTTTAAATAAAAATAATAATTATATAAAAGTAGTTTCAACTTGTGTATTCAATATGTTGGAATCTATTTCTTGTATAATCTTGTTTTCACTTATTTATATTTTTGGATGATACATTCTAGTACAATGCTAGCAAACAATCAAAGGATATAAAATTTCAATCATTTTTCTCTTCACAATAACATTTAATTTTTTCACCAATTTACAAATGCCATGTAAGTGAAGCTTATGGATTCTAGTTAAAGATCCATAAATAAATGTCAATTCAACTTACCTTTCCTTACAGAAACTTGAGCTTGTTCAATTGTCACTAATTAAGATTCACACTTTAATGCATATTATCTGGAATTGTGCTATTCTAAATTAGCACTCTCATCTCGAATAATTCACATATTATCCCACAAGGCCACTATGAACTTGCGAGAAGCTTAATCGAGCGCTTGTGTCGGTAACAGTGGTGGTTCTGATGTGTTTTCACTTGACTTTTCAAACCTTAAGTTATGTTGCAAACCGCAATGTTTGGAGTCCTCTAAGTCTGCAATACAGTTCAGGCCGGTTTGAGATCAGCTCCATCTAATCGAGTTCACTTATTCTTGTAGGGGCTGAGGACAAAAACGGAGATTTTGAAATGATTTTCGAACTGTCCAATCTCAAAATTAAAATAGAAGTAGCATGAAAAATGAAAGAGAGAAAACAGCGCAGTCGTCTCTACGTTTTTTCTAGGATGTTATGCACCTGTGGGTGCAATTTGATGACATCAATTTTCTGTGGTATGTGGTCTTAATCGGCAATCTATTCAGGTCCTTGCTACGATTCGTGGAGGTGCTCAACTCGGTAGTCGGATTTCTAACAAAAATTGTGCCTCCACCTGCTATATCACTGCAGGTTTAGAATGCAGGGAGTATTGGACTCGGGCAATCAGATTTCTGACAACAATGTGCTTCCACCTGGCAACGATAGAAGCTCGTCATCTCATCACAGACTCTTTAACACATTCTCGATTCCCCGATCTGCAAACAATTAAACCAGAAAGGTTATTTCCCATCATTGTCCCCATAGGCTTTGAAAACATGGATATCAAAGGTAACCATCACGCGACATGATGAGCGTAGGTTTCAAATGGCAGATACCTGTACTTCAAGTGAATGTTAAGAAACCGCGGATTTTCTTTACTCTGCGATAGTTCGATTGAACCCGAAATCTCCTGATCTTGTTTTACTTCAATTGGATCATATACATACAAAATGGTCTGAACCAACCAGCAATAGACAGACTTTCTTAGTTGTAAATCTCTAACTAGTAAGAAAAGATGTTGGACATATGGTAACACTTCAGAAAATAACAACTCTATCATCCAGGCGAGTTGAGTTCTGTAACAATATCGAAAATCAGTCACAACTGGATGCACGGTGATTCAGCCATGCACCGCGAAGGACCACTAGTAACAAAATGAAAAGTTCGACTACGAGGAAAACAGAGACTTAACCTTCAAGATTAAGATAATCTCATGCAAAAACGACAATATTCTTATTGCACGAATACGAACCTGAGCCCAATGAGTTGGGGTAGAATCAGGAGCTGTAGAGAGAACAATACAATCACTGGGATTTGCTCGCTTCTTGGTCCGACTGTTTCCATTATTGTCATTTTCACCAGAAAAAGAACTATCCAAAGAGGAGTCTGATTGCAAATCCGTTTCTTGAAGAACTCGAGTTCCAAACGACACGTCGAACCAAATACAAAATCCATGTAAGGGAGCTGCAATTGCAAGAAATACTAGATCAAATTACCAATAAAATAAGCAAGAAATGTCGTGCGCAAGCATGTGAATCTCAAGAGCCTGAACTGACATACAAAGCTCCAAAACCATGTGTAGGTATGAGACATCTCCTGCATGAACTTTGCGGTTAAAATCTGGCCTTCCTGTTATAATTATTACTTCACAAAGCCAGGGATCGAGACGCTTGTTGACTATGAAACCTTCTTTCGCTCCTATCACCCAAAGATTCTGATTTCATCCCAACATGATATACACAACCAAGAAACAAATAAGAAGAGTTCGCTTTTTAAGCCCCATGTTTTAGGATGGTTCGAAACTAGCCCACCACATGAAAATATATGGACGTGTGAGAAGCGCTTACCCATCATAATGGAGGACACAGAGAAGTCAGCTTTAACTGTTTCAAGCTCCCTCACAGTCACTGTATTACAATCGATTTGCTTGATCTGCAACCAGATGCCCATGTCAATACCTGTAAACCAATGCGCAACTAAGTTTTTAGATGTCAAGTAAAGAGCATCAGGTTGAGATAAGGCATGCACGTCTACACATTCAACACCGAATCAAGTTAAATAGCATGACATGATGAGTATTCACAAGAGCCTATTGAAAAAAGATAAGAGGATAAAGTGTATCCAGAGAGCGTAGTTTTCGAACCACTATAGGCCATGATAAAACACTCTCAGCTGGAACTGTCTCAATGCATGGCTCCTCAAAAGAACACTGCTTCGCCAAAGGCAACATTGCCGACACTGCAACCATTCCAACAAACGGCTCATTAATCTTTTAGAAGCGAGACACCATTATCTGCGTCAAAATGCATAGGCAACTCTAAAACATTATAACACGACCTGCTGCGAACAGGTTCTTGACTTAATACTTACTATCGATGCCATATACACTGCGCCAAAAGTCGATGCATTCTGAATATTTCTCAGCATTGGTGATCGGCGCCATGTACAACTGCACATGTAAAATGCTGAGCTCAGAAAAAAAAATGCAAATCTGGCGTTAGTAATATAGGTGCCATTCACAAAGCAGACATGCCAGATGGAGAGATTGAACAGAATGTCTAGAACAACTCCAAGGTGTTAAGACATTCTGCTGCAACTCGAAAAATTCAGTTCTAATGTGCAACCATACCATCATCAATCATTAAAATTGGTACTCAAGAGTCCGATCGTAAGAGAAGGTCGCGATCATTCAACCAGAAACATGAGGCTATTAACCAACGAAAAACTGCAACAGATGAGAAGTTGCAAGAAGGTACATCAGAAGGAAAGGAGGGGTTTGAACCCGCATTAGGATTGAAGACACATACAGTTGCAAAAGAGGGAAGCATGAGACCACCAGGCTTTAACCATCGATCTCGAGCATATATGACGCTACCTAACATGCTCTGCAATCACAACCTAACATTAGAATAGAAAACTGCAGAAATAAGAGTACTTACGCCAAAACCGCCGACCCTATCCAAATTGCAGCTTAAATGTCTAAGAGGAGATTCGTTATCATCAGCTGAAGATCAATTCGTCTCAAAACCCTATCTGTCAAAGCCACTAAGCATAATCATGGTTACCTCGTAAAGAAGCATGTAACCCATCCATTCTGATACGATAACATCTACTTCTTCGAATATCTGTAAGTCCTGATAAACAGAAACAACACAGAGGTACATAATTTTCACTCTTAAGTCCACAAAGAACGTTAGCAGTAAGGCAAAGCATCAATAAACCGAAGATTCAGAAGATCAAGACCCATAATGTTCAACTTTCATTGATCAGTTCAATGTAATCTACAGAAGTACATTTAAAGAGCTAACTATGTGTAAGGCATACACAAAGAACATCTTCGATCACTTTAAGTGATCGATACATCCTTAAGATGATATTTGGAAAGGATTTGCACCTCCACTCTGCCGTGATGAACTGTAATAACATCGGAAAGATTATTTGCCTTCACCACCTCTCTTGCCTGCACAATGAGAGCCCAACGAACATCAACAGAAAACAAGAGAATAAAACCAAACGATCCATACGTTCAATCTTTGTGATTCAATTTTCTGTTTCGGTGCACCCCCAACCGCAGCATCTGTGTATCAAACTCAATTACGGTAGTTCATGGCCTTTCTGCCAGTTACAGCACCCACATGAAGCATCATGCTAAACCATCACAAATACCCAAAGGTGCGTAGTATTATGATGATGTAATCAATATGCATGAAAGCAGTAATATAAACCAATTCATTACATCTAAAAGCGTATGATAAATAGTAAAGGTGAATAAAAATCAGAAACACGACCACGAAGAGTTGCGTCGTTTACGAAATTCATCAATGCCGTTGATGATTCCATTACTAAAATGCTTCAAGAAGACAACAAACACTTACTTAAGAACTCCTCACAAAAGACACCCTAGAGATCAAGGACGGCGAGTTAAATACACGTGCATAAGTTTCCGTGTAGACAATGAAGATCGTACCTGCACTGCAATGGCACTCGCATCCACGGCATGAACCTGAAAGAGATCCACCCATGTTATTAGTTGTCAAATCATGTCTTCCTCAAACAGGCAACGAGCTACAGAAAACCAAGAAATAACTGCGCATAAAAAAGCGAAATTTAACACATCAAGATTTAATCAAACGTGCCCACCCTGATTTCGGTGTGTATATTGCTTCCATTCTAGCTATCATGATCCATGCAATCGAAGCTCATAGATTTGAAAAATACAGCTGATCCAATAGACAAAGAGCTTGTGGCTGAAAAGAAAAAGGTGCCTGAGCTCAAAAACCAGCTTGATAGCTCAAAGACGACCAGCACTAATGTTGAGAATGTGACTGCATTGAGGACAAAAAAAACTCCGAAGTTGAAGCATGGCATCATGAGGATGATAAACTATCTTGCTGAGGGATAACTATGAGGATGGAGAATTTTTCTGTGATCGATTGACTGTTGCAATAGATACATCTTCCAGAGGATCATTCGATCATGAATGTTGACACAAATACTCGAATGAGTGTCAAGAAGAAAGGCGGAACGTTATTGGGATAATGTTAAAATGCGAGAATTTGCAGGATGAAGTTTTCACAATGGAAAGGAACCTCGGAAATGTAGAGGATCAGCTTGAGTTCAATCCGACTATGAAAAACTAAAAGAAAGTGATGAATCCTAAACTAAACGCAGAAATCGACGTGCAGTCCATGTGATTTTTCACATGAATATCCAGGTCACATAAAGGAATTACTGGTAATTTGATTAGAACTGGAAGCTAGAAACTGAATTCCGCAAGTGCCAAAAACTTGTGACGTTCAAAATGACGCGGCATCAGAGAAACTTGCAGAAAAGAAAGAGGCGATTCAGTCAGGGTTAGAGATCAACGGCTTCTGAGATAATCCCATACAAAACCATAACTAGAGAACAGAAGAAACGCAGTGTAGAGCTACAATCTCGGGCACTACTAGTAAAAAACTAACATTACACGTAAACCATGTCTCGATAGCATGTCGAAAAATTTCCAGGAAAAAGTTAAGCTATGCATAGTTTGAATTTTAATACAAATAATGGGAAAGAGACGAAACGAAAGTAAAAGAATAACGAGAGAACCTGCCTTTCGAGCACCCGCATAAGCACAAAAAATGGAGAGTATGCCTGTCCCACATCCTACATCCATAACAACCTGCTTATCCAGCACCGAGTATCAATAGCCGCACAGTTCAATAACAACAATGGAGGAAGAAAAGAAAAAATTGTAATTTGATAAGGAACATGATAATAGATATTGTAAACTAACCTTGTCTCGAATATAATCAGCGTGGAAGAAGATTGCATCTCGATAGGCATCTGTGCGGGCTCGATCCTGCATAGGGCAATGCATTGCTGCTTCATTAGTTGACAAATGGATGCACACTTCAGACACATCCACAATTTAACATGCTCTCTACAGCCCCGAGCAGACAAACGGAAAACAGAACGCAGGAAACGGTGGTCCGAGATTGGCAAAACACGCTACAAAGAGAGAGCGAGCGACTTGACCTTGATCATCTCTTCGTGAATACCAACATGAGAGTAGGCGTGGAAGTAGGCTCGATCTTGGTCGAGGAAGCTGGAGGCCACGACGCCTTCTTTGGGGGCGACGACGACGGGTGGAGGAGCAGGGAGCACGAAGCCCGAAGGAGAACGACGCGAGTGCGCATACTTGTCTCTCATATTCACACTAAGAGTGAGCGAATTGATAGGATTAGTGAGCAGAGTAGGCAGCAATGGAGGCAGCAATGGAGGAGGAAGAAGAAGCACGACGACGACGACGACGAGCAACACGACAACAATGAGGCCTCCGTTCCGAAACTTGGATTCCAAGAGGAACAGAAGCAAGACCGCGGCACAAGTGCAGTCACAACTAGAAGCAATAAAAACACACAACCTCGGAAGAATGCAACAGCAAGGGTGGGAACAAAAACACAAAATCCAAAAAACACACACACACTCACACACACAAATACACACACAAAGCAAAGCACGCTCAGGCAGCAACAAACACTCGTCGCCGGAATACTAGTGCCTGCGCTTCTCCGTTTCAAGTATAGTTTTGCAATTTTGCACTACCTCCACAACGTATATCCTCGATTTTTATTATTATTGTTTTTGTATTCTTATTCATACGTATTTTTGTGTGTGCGTATGTAAGTATCCTCCGTGCAGAAATAGGTCACGGCCCGCCTTGTGCCTTGTTTTGTTTTTCTTAGGTAGGGTACCCACTTTTTATTAGGGTGGGGTCACTTAGGGTGCCTTCACAGCTTGTGTTATGGAGCATGGAACAAAACTAAATCTAAACTAAAACTAAACTAGAACATTAGGATGATGAATGGTCATTAAACTCATTAGTGGAGATTTGGCTTTCCTTCTATGTTTGATGTGTGTTCGTGTTGTGGTTTGGGAATTTTTGGACTAGAAATCAAAACATTGTGATAACAAAATGACATGGGTATGACCATGATACACATATTTATCAACAAGGTTGCACTTCTATGTATGTATACATTGTGTTTTTCTTTTCTTTTTTTGAATTTTTGAATTGATTTTGAATAGAATATTATTGATTAACAATTAATTTAAACTTTTATTTAAAATTATTTTTAAAGAGATAAGTTTAATTGACCTAAAATCTATTATTTACTAAGAATAGTCTTTAAATTTTGAGTTTTATTGCAACCAGATTTTATAAAACCAATAGTTTTATTCAATATTAAAATAAGAATAAAGAATCAGAAGTAAAAAATATTTTAAAGAGAAAGTTTTTGAATTTATACTATTTTTAGAAAATTTAAAAACAGAGTGAGTTATTTATGTTGCTGGTTATTTTTCTTATATTATAGAAATTTAATCAATCATGTGAAAGCTTAACTTTAAAGATAAATTGAGTATTTTTGTAAACTTTGATCTTTTTAAACATATTACAAGATTAAAAACATATTACAGTTACTAAATTGTTACCCACCATGAGAATATACTACTATCCACATTATCCTTCCAAAGAAATGACTTTACATTGTAGACTCTTAACAAGTGATTGAATGCTTGCATGCTCTATGTTCAGCAAGAACAACCATGCAACTCTTTTCATATTCAACTTGTATACTAAAAGAGGCTTGTTTTTTTCATGATTCTGTAAAATTCCTCTTCATTGATTTCACCATCACCTATTCAACACATTCACAAATTTCATGTAAGTATCTTAGAATGCTGAAGCATGAGTAAAGCTAACTTTCCTTTTTAAAGAAAGATTTAAAGTTCAATCCTTACGACAAATAATAGCAGGCGAAAAATCAAGTCAATAAATTACACACACACACATATATATATAGATATATATATATATATATATATATGAAATACATTTTGCATGCTATCAAATAACACATGTTTCAAAAAATCATTTTGGTATCATTCTTTCGAAATTGTTCACTTGCACTAATGATGTGGTACACTTTCAAAAGTATCATGTCCGTATCAGTTATATGCCATTTTAAAATGAACTGTACATAAGAGTTTAAAGGGAAGTATGTAGGTAGCATTCCATCCTGTTCTTCGAATACACGAATCAAGGTTGCAAAAGATTACCATCGCGATCAGCTTCATCAATCATCTCCTGCAACTCTTCATCAGTCATGTTCTCTCCCAGCTCCTTCGCAACACGCTTTAGGTTTTTGAAAGATATTTTACCCTGAAAGACATCATCTACTTAAAGAAATGTTGACTTAAAATCTTCCATCATCATCTTTACCTCGAAAGGGATTCTGTGTTTCCATGCCTACTTGTTTCGCTAAACCATATATCTCTGATTTCAAATATTATCTTTCACAAAGATTTAACCAGATCAATTAACGATCTACTAAGATCATTAGAATACAACAATGAGCCTTCAATTACCTACTCTGGTTCTAGGAAATGAGGGATTTAACAAAGCTGTTTATTTTACAGATACGGAGTACAATCCTTCAAGATACTCACTGTTTCGTCATCATCGAAAAGACGGAAAGCTTTCATAATTTCCTCCTTAGAATCGCGCTCCCCCATTTTTGTAGTCATCATTTGTAAGAACTCCTCAAAGTCAATGGTGCCACTTCCATCTTTGTCGATGTCGGCAATCATCTTCTTAATTTCCTGCAATCAGAAAAATCATGGAACAACACTAACGTTTTTGATGCTTGATAAACTGCATTTATTTCTTCACAAACTACCCACAGTTTATGAAGTCGCTGAAAGTTCATGGAAAACACGAACTAAAAAGCAACCAAAGCCAACATCAGTTTCATTAGATATCTTTATAGAGTGAGCAGGTTATTAAACCCCACATCAGCCACAACTTCCCAAAGCAAAAATCTGACCTCTTTCTTGGGTTCAAATCCAAGTGCCCTGCCACAAGCAACAAATGTATCAGCCATCAATTGAAATGAAACACGTAGAGACTTCTCAACCCGAAAGTGTAAGCTTCAGAGCATTATTCATGACTTTTCATGCATGCGTCGTAATGCACAGTATTATTTACACTTGAATGTGATCACCTCATGGCCACTTTGAGTTCTTTCGCATCAATCGTCCCTGGATAACAAAAAGGCGCATGCACGCACACATATCAGTCAACCTATAAGCTGAACGTCGCTCGCTTGCAATAAGACCAGATTGACCTTGTTGAACCATTCATCAACCAGACGGACCTGATGAAGCTCACCAGAGCCATCTGTGTCAAAGAGGTCAAAGGCTTCGCGAATTTCTTGTTTCTGCTCTTCAGTAAGGCCTTGAGAACGACCCTTGTTCTTATCCCGTCGAGCGGTACCCATGCCTTTGCGGAAACTCTGCGTTGCACAAGTAGAAATCCCAACAGGGCACATTACTTATTTGCGAAAGAGCTAAAATAATCTTCAGCGGATGCAGGTTTCGATTTTCGAAGAAAAATACAGCACGCCCTGCTGCTGCTGCTGCTGAAATATACGTGTGAAGGAAAAGTAATTCAAAGCTTTAATGCACGTACTTTTGAAAGGCAACCAACTTGAATCATGGATCTCTTAGTATGGTCTAGGATCACATCTTAAACCGTCTTAAATGTGGTCTAAATCAGGCCAACAACGGCTAAAATAGAAAACATCGGCTTACCGAGTGGCAGCAAGTACTAAATCCTCAAAAACAATGGAAGGTCTCCCCCGGTGAATACTATACAATACAAGCCATCAACTTTTCAATGAAACAGAGACAAAGTAGGTAATAAAACCCACCAACCAAGTGTAAGGTCAGTAATCGAATCGGAGCACGAACGAATCCATTGCAACGATCTCGAAGGCAAGCCCCGTGATGATAGGACAAGTCATTCAGGAAATGAAAATTTGTTGAGGTACACTTGCGGACTCAGTTGTCAAAGAAGACAATACTAAGGCAACCAAGCTGCGCCTCTTTATGCCAGTACCCGGAGGCGCAGAAAAGCGATTTCACAACTAAAGCATAAATTCTCACAGGTGTTGGGCTTTTGCCTTGCGTCTCTCTCTCTCTCCCTCCTCCTCTCCCACTAAGGATGTTGACCTTGGTTCATCGAACCTTGACTTCGTGCCACAGGTTTCATGCACTTCCTGTGACTTCTGCTACATATTACTACATATGGACCAATATAAGACCTTCAAAAGGTTCTTACAGAACTTACTGAAGAAAAGTGACTGGCCCCTAAGATAATCCATCCTGTCATCTCTCACCTTCGAAACGTCATCAGGACTTGTACCAAAACATTGGCAGCCTTGTTTATCCCAATTGCGTCAGCATATTCAATGTAATATCGTTCTTCCTCTAATAACGGCTTTAATCATGGGAGGCCACATCTCAATTAGATGAACCTCTTGCGACTAGAATGGCTATAAGAGCAAGGAGGCAGATCCTCCGGCAATTTACGGTGGTACCACCGCCGTTGGCACCTAACAACGTAAGCACTTGCTGCATGGTATTCACTACAAACCGACGCTTCAGGGCCGAAACCACTAAAAAGGGTTTGGCAGGTAGCAACTCGTCCACGGAGTTGGCAATATTGTCGTCACCGAAGCAGACACGGACGCCAATGCAAACCGAATTCAGAAACCAATTACTTCATGTCCAACCTCCGAAACGAGATTAACATCAAACCCGTTAGAACAACATTCCATCACAACAAGCGAAAACAATTCAGAAATCCTGCTCAGACACTTCCCGCACAACCAATTCATCGTCTGGAACTACGACTTCTCACTCATCCCCTCGTCTTGAACCATGCAATTCTCATCGCAAAATCTGAAGGATATACGAACCATGACTTCGGGCCGACTTTATTCTCCAAAGCACGTGCAAACGCTGCTTGAATTTTTTCCGAGAACACGCAACTTCAAGCACGTCCACCGGGTCGCGTGAACGTGCACGAAAGATCTACCTGTGAGATTAAGAAGTCAATATTATCAGAGCACGTTTGAGCAGAATGACAGGGAAAGAATATGGAACAGCAACAACAGCAGCAGCAGCAGCAGTGAAGACATGAGGGAACTTGAGGGTTCTGCCAAGAAAAGAGTGGGGCGGTGAAACCAGGCTGATCCCATACTCGTGAAGCGTAACCGACGGCCCACGGCAACGTCTGTCGCAACCGTCTCCGAACCGTCACTCGTCGTCCAGAAACAGAATGGTTGTGGCCCCCAATTCGTCCGTCCGTTTTGCAGTTCGTTCGTTTGCTGGCTGGTTCGTTCGTTCGTTCGCTGTTCGGTTCGTTCATTCGTTGGCTGGTTCATTCGTTCGCTGGCTGGTTCGTTCGTTAGTTCGTTCGTTCGTTCGTTCGTTCATTCGTTGGCTGGTTCGTTCGTTAGTTCGTTCGTTCGTTCGTTGTTTGGTTCGTTCATTCGTTGGCTGGTTCGTTCGTTAGTTCGTTCGTTCGTTCGTTGTTTGGTTCGTTCATTCGTTGGCTGGTTCGTTCGTTAGTTCGTTCGTTCGTTGTTTGGTTCGTTCATTCATTGGCTGGTTCGTTCGTTCGCTGGCTAGTTCGTTCGTTCACTTGCTGGTTCGTTCATTCGTGAATTCAACTGTTTGTCCTCCACCTCACTCCAACACCATATCGTTCTTGACATGGTCGGATGATATTTTGGGCATATGGATGGATGGATTATGGATTCTGTTGCCAAGTCCACCTAAACATTCTTGACGTGGTCGTATGATATACTGGACATATGGATGGATGTGTTAGGGGTTCTCATGTTGCCAGTCAGTAGTTATTTATACTTGTGGAAACTCATGTTGTTGGCCACAAAAAAGGTATAAAATTTTAATTTGTAGTTGCTAAGTCAAATTTTGACCACTTTTAAAGAAATGTTGACCAAAAAATAAAAATGTGTATGCATAACAATGAAACTATTTTTGTTTTTTTCATTGTAATTGGCCAACACGATTTTTATTTATTGCAACAAATAGAATAGGTAAGTTGAAAGAACTTCATGATAAACTACATTTATGGAAGTATTTTCATTTTCATTATTTTCAAGATATATAATCTGGATCATATTTAGAGAAGTGCATTGTAATAGGCAACATACAACTACCCCATGTGCAAATGCGGGGGTTTTAAGATCTATTCATACATTCTTCAACAATTGACTTTGAGATTTGTTAATAGTCATTGCAAATCCCATCTTTATTGGAAATTGCTTTCGTTGCAACTTGAACAAAATCTCTGCATGTGATAGGCATAATGTGATCCTTAGAAGAAGCCAATTGTCTCTTACAGTCTTCAAATGTTTGTCCTCCACTTTGCTCCAACTCCGCCAACATGTTCTCGATGTAGTCAAGTGATATCTTAGGCATATGAATAGATATACCTTGGATTTTGTTGCTAGTCAATAGATATTACACGTTGCTTTACATTTTGAGTGGTCTTTGAAGAGTAAATCTAAGGCTTGATTGTGTTAATAAAAAGGAAATATATCACCTCCATTTCAGGATAAGGACCATTGAAAAATACCCACAAATCAATGTGAAAAAGATACAAAAAAATCATAGAATCTACCAAATTACATAATATGTGAATACAATGTAGTATTGTATTTTGCTTGCCATGATAATAGTTTTATTAGCATGACAATGTGGAAGTTCCTAATTTAAATTTCATATTCTAATAAAACAATTAATAGAATGGTTCACTTTTTTTTTTTCAATGATATTTGCTGCATTTCTTTACACAGAAGTACTTGATTTCAGGATTTTAATCATTTATTTTTTATTCAATAGTTTAATATAAAAGTAAAGACACATTTTTCTACAACTTAAATAATCTAGTAACATCTTAGACTTGATGAGGAATTTTGAATGGTGGCTGATGCATATTTCCAACTACATATATATATATATATATATATATTAATGATTTTAATTTTAAAATTTACACTAAATTAAAAAATAACTTTGTTTAAATATTTATTCTCTTTAGAATGAGCACACATGAAAATCCAACACAATGTTCTTCTTTTGTGTTCATATTGGGTTTGGATGATGCATTTGGATCATCCTTGGCTTATGTAAGAGACATGAGGTTGTACACTCTTTCAACCATGAGTTGAATGGTGACTAATTCCTTTTGGTGAATTTTTTTCTTAGTGACCATATTTTTGCTGTTTGTCATAATAGCTCTCTAACTGTTGGAATTTCACTTGTACAAGAGTTTATGTTGCCCACATATTTCATGTGTGTGATAATTATTTTAAATCCTCATAAAATATTACAAAAATGAATAAATTGATATTATTACTGTCATTGATACTGGGTACAATCTTTATTCTATTTTTAATTCGGTCAAGACAAGTTCCATAAATCAAGGATTGTCTTGGAACTATTCTCAAAATGACTTCCTTGTGTGTGACAATAAGGGTATATATAGATTCTTCAGTTTGTAAGACGTCATTGCTTTTGGTTTCAGGTAATTATTGATTTTCTGTCTTATTTTATTTTACATGACTTTGAATTAGACACACACACACATCTCTCTCTCTCTCTCTCTCTCTCTGTATATATATATATATATATATATACACTTAAAAATATCCATTTAAAAAATAATATAAAATTATGTAACTGATAATTGTACAAGATACATCCTTAAAAACTACTGGGCACTTAGGCTATACTATGCCTTTTTGTTCGAGGTTCCTTCAAAGACAAGTAAGTTTGCTTTACACCTTCTAAAATACTATGGTTTTTGACACTTTAGGAATTAAAATAATTCAAACTTGTAAGTTTTTTTTTTTTTTTTTTTTTTTTTTTTTGTGTAAGACACTCTAAGACTTTATTTTTATAATGATATCCATCTTATAGTTCCACAACGGAATAATTTTTAAAAATATATAAATATATCGAGATATATGTGGTTTTTTAAATCATAAACAAACATCAACACATCTTTAGAAATTAGATGTTAGAGTGAATAATATTGTCGAATCCTTTAATGATACTAAGCTAAATCAAAAAATTAAAATACCAATCATTGAAGAATGTGTAAATATAGTTTTTTAAAAAATAGTATATCATATGGGTAATAGTTCCTCTGTGAAACAACATGTTCAGTATTTTGTATTTGTTCAAAACTGTAATGTGTGGACAAGAATCAAATGCTGTAATGCACTACAACAAGAATAAAATTGTAAAAAGGATGAAAAGTCTAAAAGAAAAAACATTCTATTTTATTATTATTGTTCTTCATGACTACATCATTGAAAAATTCTATAACATTAACAAAATTGTTACAGAACATGTTGTTTTCAAAATCCATATAAATATTACACTCCAAAATGCCAAGTTATGTTAGTATAAGTAAAAACCAGATTTATATTAAAATTTTATATGTAGTTCTGCAATAAAATAGATTAAATTTTTATTTATTGTATAATATTAAGTTAAATACTATATATTTGGATTAAATTAGTACATATTACGTACATTTTAAAAAAATTTATAATCATGTTTTTATATGAAAAATGTGTAGAAAATATACACTTGTAAAAATGATAATCCTCAATAGAAATATTTTAAAAAATATATCTAAATATCCTTAAAAAAATACAATTGTTATACATAGTTTTTAAAATAACATTTAAAAAAATATATAAATATAAATATATATGCTAATACCACCACAATTTTGGCTACAACTGATGCCACAACTTTCCACCCATTTCATATGCATATATTTTAGTTTTAGTTTTTTTTTTTAAATTATAATCATTTAAAAGATAAATATATTATTTTTAAAAATATATAAAATTTAATAAAAAAATACATTTGTGTGACGGGAGGTTGAGGTGACAGCATCAAAGATTGTGGTAAGATTATTAATACCCTCTCTCTATATATAAAGTAGAGAAGTTAAAACAAAAAAAAAATGTACATAACATCATGATTTATTTTGAGATATTATTCAATAAATTATTTACTACATAAATCTATATTACACAGTTTTAGAGAAAGCAGTTCCCAATGGAATCTTTTTGACAAAGTAGTTCCCAATGGCAGAATGACTTTTTTGAGACAAAATATTTGTTTAGAAAAAAGTGTTATTGTATCATTATTGTATCAATAAGCAGATGAAATACATAGAATCCATACATTTTCAAGACAATACAATGATAACCATTCTTTTCATCAAGGACTGATTCATGTACAAAGGTAACCAAAAGCTCAACCAAACATTAACCCACCTGATACACAAACTCAATATTACACACACATTCATACATGGGGGGGGGGGGGAGAGAGAGTTTCGATGCAGCACGTGGCTATGCATGATACATAGCAGCAGAATGGGGGGGAGGGTATTATTATTATTATTCTGCCATGCCCCCCTATAGCACAGCATTTGGCTGACTATGCCCACTAACTCACCTTCCCAACTCGAAATAAATGAAGGGAAGGGAATGTTGGGCATTGCGGCAGCAGCAGCAGCAACCTGAGGGAATAGCGGGTGACCCCCCCGGGGATCACGGGTTGGACACATCCTCCCTCTCTTCTCTGGGAACGAACCGTCGTCGTTGCGTTCCCCTGCAAACATATGAAAGAAAGAAAGAAAGAAAGCAAAGGGAATGGAAGGGAGGGGAAGCCTTCCTTCCTTCGTCGCAAGTGCTGCCGCCCATCGTAATTTTGAGTTGGATGCTTCTGGCCCCGCCCCCGCCTCCGACCCTTTCCCCGAATTCTACCGCTTCAGCATTGCCGTTGTCGTGGTGGCTACGTGGGACTACTCAGCTGCACTGTCGTCGCAGGTGGGACTTCCAGCGCCTGGCACCGCAGCCCCACAGGTAGGTGCCTCCAAGTTCTTCCTCTCTCGCCCTCTCTCTTTCTCCTTCTCTCACATGGTTGGTGGAAACCTGTTCTGTTTCCCTCTCCTGCTATTTCCCTTTTGTTTTTGAATGTTTTCCTCTCGTGGAAGCTCCTTCTCGATTGAGTGTTAGAGGCTTGCGTATCTTTTGATTGGTGATTGTCGAGTTTGGTTACTTTGGTCGAGTTTGGCTGTCGATTCTCAGTGAAGCACCGACGAGGAAGGGTACATGGAGCGCTGGATCGAAACTGGGATTTCGTGATTAGGTGATTTCTCGAGGAGGGCGAGAGTTTGGGATTTTGTTTAGGAGAGGGCTGGCGGAATGTCAGTGAGGAAGGGGGTTTAGTTTGCTTACTCTGTTGGGGTGAGAGGGAAGAGGGTGGTGAGTATGGAGACGTCAGAGAGGTCGTTTAGGTCTCGGAGGGACAGAGACGGTGCTCGAGTCGCCCCCAGGCGTGCGGTTCCCAGGCGTGTGGTGCGAAATTGGGAGCAGTTGGTGGGGGCAGCAGTGAGTTCGGCTTTGGGGAATGAGGACCCGGATTACAGTGGCAGTGAAGAGGGAGAAGATGAGAGCAGGATGACATCGAGATCGTCAAGGCGTTACGAGAGATCCGAGTCGTATATTGTACCGCAGTCTCTTGCTGCCCAGACCGACATTGCTGCTGTTATGGAAGTTGCAGAAAAGATTCAAGACGAGGACGATGACGTCGGCCGTATTTGTGCGTGAATCTATACTAAACTGATATTGCACCATGCTTCTTCCCTGTGTGGATGTGATTCAAGGATAAGAACGTTGAGAGACAAGGTTTCAAATCAAAGAGCACACATTTTTGAAAACAATTTCAGATTTTTTCAAAATCAAGATAATTAACCAATTGTAGTTCCTTAGGCTTTGAATGCAGTCTTTGGCGAATCACCTTCTCTTGCATCAAACAGAGTATGTCGTAGAGGGATTTTAGCAGTGGGTTTTATTCTAGTTATTCTTTAGGTATTCAGCTCGATTCTATTCTCCTGAGCTGAAGTACAAGTCTGAAAATTCTTACAAATGGCAGAGTCGAATTTTTGAACTAGACTTTACCTTGAATGGAATCATGACCTTGTGGCATTTGATTTCCACTTTTAGAAGCCTCTGATGGTACATTGATCATGATATGAACAATTAGGAGAACCACCATCTGGTGATTATGGAGTTGGTCATTCAAGCTACACAGGATCCTAGCTGGAATGTCAAGAAGTGAGAACGTGTAAGGAATGTAGAGATTGTCTTCTTAAGTGAGCCTGGAGGAAGAATCAGTCAGCTTCTTCACGTTAGAGTGGTACCTGAAATATTTTACCTATGCAGGGACAACTCAAGCTGTGTCCATAAATTCCTCGCATTTATGACTTCAGAGGTTGATTAACGTCATCTTGTTTATGACATTGAGTGGTTGTTTGGCAGTGTTCGAATATGCATACAATCTTACTCAACAAATGGACCCCTTAAATCAGGGACGGGGCGTTTTGCAGTTCAAATCGGCCTTGAAAGCTGTTCTTGCGGTACATTCTGTTCTGTTTCTTGTTGAAGTTGGTTTAAGCGTATTACATTCTATTCCGACGATGTCTTTTAATGAAATCAGTATATGCTCTTCTCATCATATAGTATTATTTTGCACGAAAGTGTTCGAATGTGCAAAGGGGTGAATTCTTCAACCAGACGGCAGCTTATTTGATGCTGGACGTCTATTCAAGCGCCTGACGATTCAATTCTAGTGTACCTAAGTCAATGAGTCACGTCTACTACAGTGTCACAAGAGAGACAGACAGACAGCGAGAGAGAGAGAGAGAGAGAGAGAGAGAGATATTCAGTTACCATTATTCTCGTGTTGCCTTGGTACTTCCAGTTTTATTTTGGAATTTGGGTTTGCAAGCCTCGCAAATGAAGTATAAGAAGTATGTTAGTGTATGTATTTGTAGTTGGTGATGTTAAAGTTGGAGTCCTGAAACTGTTGCAGCGAAATCGTATAAAGCACCAAATCGACCGCAGCCAAGATGTCAGACTTCTCACGGAGTACCACAGGATGTACAAAGAGAGAGAGGACATTGAGAGCCTTGATGCTGAGGAGAAGGCGGCTCAAGAAGGTTTCGGTCTAGAGGAGAATCCTGAAAGGTTTGTGGGGAATCCTCATTGCTTTTCGAAAGTCTGCCTGTTTCTGGGTCTTATTACGGCCAGTCGCTGTTACAGCATTTTGTCTTACATAGCGCGACTTTTTTTTTAAACATATTCAATTGTCTTCAACATTTCGTTCCCCCCCTCTTCCGTCCCGTCTAATATTACGTGCGGTTTCTAATCTTTGTTGAAGTAATATCTGGTGTCATCGTGTCAGGTGTGTATCCATGTTGCTGGCACAAAATTGACTTCTGTAGTTTTGAAATCTGCAGTCAAGCGAGGAGAGCAAAGAAACGCAGAGAGTTCTACAAAATTTCAAAAATCTTGAACAATGCGGCTGACTTCTTGGTGGCAGTGGAACCTCAAGTCAGTTCAATTGTCGATCCTGCTGTAAGATGAAATCACCTACACTTACTGCTGCGAATCGTGTGTGAAGTATGTGTCTATTAATTGTCTCATTTGCCTCTCATTCACGCCCAAATACTAGATAAGTGATGTTCCTTTGAAGGATATTCCACTGAAATGGGTTTTCTGGAACTTCGCGTGCCTTCGTCTGCAGAAAGAAGCACTGGATGCAGATGCCAAAAAGATGGAGGAGTTTAAACCTTATAATATTCTGCCTTTGGAGTCTATTGGTGTTACGAATCCTTTCCAAAGTTTTCCTGAGGTGAGTAGCTGGTTTGTTTGTTGCGTTCTCTATTCCTGAAGTTGCAAATGGGTTTTACATTGTGACAGGGCGTGAGCTTAAGCCGCTTTCTATATCGTGTTTATGTTTAGTTGTTTCTGTGTTGATTAAGTCAAGAAGTTCTAGAAGCTCATTTAGTTGCACTACAAAAAATTATCAAAACCTAATTCGGTGCATGTAGTCATTGAAAGAAATGTGTACGGTTTGTCTTCAGGTGGTTGCTGCCACAAGAGCTCTGTACACATCTCAATGGTCTCATTTCCCACGGTTCGAACCTGATCACTCCAAAACAGTCGGCAGGGATGTCTTGGACATCTTCGATTTCTTGCACTTTGCTTTTTGTTTCCAGGTTTGTTGCAGCTAGTTCACGTTGTTTTTCTCTTTTTACTGCTCATCTACTAGTAGTTTTTGCATCAGGCAAGTGAGACTCAAACTCATTGGAGTTAAAGCTTGTCGGATATTAAAATGAAGTTGTTATTTACTTTCTCGAAAAGAGTATCGGTGAATATATGTAGTTGTGGATTACAAATTATTTGAACGTTGGCGCTGCATTATGATGATAGATGTTAAGATTTATATTTATCTTACTTTCTTCTTGTCTATGTGAGTAGAAGGACAACGTATCCAACCAGCGTGAACATCTCATTCTGCTCTTGGCTAATGCGGAGTCTCGTGTTGGTACTCTCTCTAAAGGAACTACACTGGCTTACAATGCCAAGGTACACGGGCTTTGTACATTAGTTCTTATTTTTATTCGTTCAATCCAAAATTCCTTCACATCCCTTGGCACTATTACATAAGAGATCCTTAATTTTATAAAGTTTCTTTGACAGTCAGTTACCTGTAGACAATGATCCACTCAATCTGACGTCTGTCATTATATGTTCAGTTGGACGAGAACGCTGTAAAACAAGTTTTCGATCGGATTTTGGCAAACTACGTCCGCTGGTGCAACTTTTTGAACGAGAAGCCTCAGACCCTACTGTGAGTTTGCGCTTCTGTTTCTCTGAAATCACGATTCTATATTTTGTGCAAGATGGTTACACCTAAACTCATACTACTTTCAATTTCGTTGTGCTTGTTAGATCGCAGTATAGAACAGCTACTACAGAAGCATCTTGTGTCTTATATTTCCTGCATGGGTATTTGAACGCATCACGTTTTTGTGTCGTTCAATGTGATGGGGACACTTGTTGCCTTAATCTCAATCACTTGAATTTTAGAGTTGTGTGAAAGCCTCATTTGAGGATTAAAAATTTGTTGAGATTATTCATGTTTGAAATGCAGAGCGATGAATTCTGAAAAGAGACTCTTCTTGGCTGCTCTTTATCTCTTGATTTGGGGTGAAGCAGCAAATGTTCGCTTTCTTCCTGAGTGCCTGTGTTACATATTTCATCACGTAAGTTGTTTACTTTTGCCTTCTAGCTCAGCTTAAGTCCTTTTTGACCCTTTGAACGGAGAGCTTGTGCGTAAATTTTGATTTGTGTCAAGTTGCTGCTGGAGCTTTTTAGATCAACTTTTGCCTATCAATTATAGACACTGGTGGAGGAACTGAAAATGATGATTATTTGAACTTCATTTTTCGCAAAATTTATTCCGTATGGTCATACTTTACTCTCGAATGAGGCGTGCACTAGTGTTTCACCTTCTTCATATTCGCTTGTGCTGTTTGCTTGCCTTATAATTGTGCAGAAGTTCAGTTGATATTATTTTTTTGTGATTTTCATCTGATTGTGGCACAATCCTGTAGATGGCGAAAGAATGTTTTGAGCTGCTGGATCGGAACAATGTCGAGAGAGCGACCAAAACAATCAAAGTGGATGAAGATAATATCGATTATTTATTCTTGGATCAGATCATCACGCCGATTTACAATATTGTGGCTGCGGTAAGTTTCTTAGTATGTTGTGTTCCAAAGTTTTGGAAGTTTACCTCATTGCGCTTGGTTGAGTCAGTTGATGTAGTTCCAAAGTGTCATAGTATATAGTTGTCTTTTGTTTCTTCCATCTTGCATTTTCAGACATGAAGCAATCTCGCAGGAGGCCAAAAATAGTGAGCACGGGAAAGCGCCACATGCGAGCTGGCGAAATTATGATGATTTTAATGAGTATTTCTGGTAAACTAAGCCGTTCTCTCTGCTCGAAGGAACAATATGGTTTTGATTTCTAGTTTCACTTCTGTGCCGAGAGAAGTGTGCTTTTAACACTTTGGCCGATGCAGATGGCCTGATCTTATTAAGTGTTCGTTATACAGTATATGAGTTTCGTGAGTGCAGGCAGTCATCTTGCTTTGATCTTCACTGGCCATGGCGTTTAGAGTCAGGTTTCTTCACGAAGCCAAGGAAGAAGGGTGATGGAAAGGTTAGTAATAATGCTGTATCTAATAGACTATCTTCTAATTTGAGCATGTATGATGTTTTTGTGTTGCACGGAATTAAAAAAATTCACTCTTGCACGGCTGCACAATTAGTCTGGCAACGTCGATCAACTTAAGTAAACAAATGTTGAGGAGCGATTTCTGAAGATCAGTCTCATTTTTGTTGATGATTTGTTTCCAGCCATCTTCACGAGAAGATACAATGCCATTATTAGAAGCCAACAACTCCAGGAGGGAGCGTAGAGTTGGAAAGATAAACTTTGTGGAGCACCGCTCTAGTCTCCATTTATACCACAGCTTTCACCGGCTTTGGGTTTTCTTGGTTTGCATGCTTCAGGTAGATCTCTTATCTGGACGAGAATATTCGTAGTGATGTGTCCCATCTCTCAATTGTTGTTTGATTTTCTCGGGACCAGGTTTTTAGTGTTTGACATCGTCAGTGAACATGTCTTTCTCGTGTAGTCAATGAAACAACATTCTCTGATGATCATTATCACGAATTTTGTCTTAGTTGATTCCTTCGTACTTAATTGCTAATCTCCCATTTCCTATCTGGATTTTTAGGTGTTGGCAGTATGGGCATTTTGCAGCGAAAATGGACGTTTAAATCTACGTCTTCGAACAGTCAAATTCATGTTGAGTGTTGGACCCACATTTGCGATTATGAAGCTTTTAAAATGTGAGTTTTTCTCATATCAAATGTTTCTATGTTGAGATGAGATGCGGGAGCATATTGTGTACTTTTCTTTCGTTTATTTTAAAGCAGTAAGATTGCCGGTTAGAATGTATTTGGAGCGTCTGCCTGGAAGTCAATTAGTCACGATGCTTTTAAGGCTGTAATCGGAGATTAATAATTTTACATCCTCGCATGATATTTCGTCATTGGTTTTGTTTAGATGTCTTGGTTACCAGTTCAAGTTTTAGCTTTTGAATACCGCACGATTTATTCCGTTTCATGATTTTGTTCCTCGGTTGGAACTTTTCTGATCCAAGTTATTGTTTGATGTTCAGCAATTTTGGATTTTGCATTCATGTGGGGAGCTATAAGGAATACTCGCAAGCCGATTGTCTTACGTATGTTTGTACGATTGGTCTGGTTACTAGGCCTATCCGGTGGTATTGTGTACCTTTACGTGTAAGCATCTTAATACTTTTTTGTTATAATATGTTTACTTTTATTGTGCTCATTGTGGGATTATGCATGTGATTCAAAATTGGCGTATGATTATCAAACCCCCAGCGTGTAGAATGAATGCAGATAGTAGGCAGGGTGGCACCGATACCAAGAGATCAAGAACCTCTTTGCGGACCACGATACTGATTTGTTCATCAATCGCAGGAAAACTCTACAAGAGGAAGCTAGAGATACCCCTTCCACTCCTTGGTTTCGACTTTACTGTATAGTACTGGGAAGTTATGCTGGAGCTCAAGTTTTTTTCACGTTTGTCTTGCGGCTGCCATTTTTACGAAAGCAAGTTGACCGTTGCTCAAATGTCAGATTGTGTCAATTCCTGACGTGGATGAAAGAGGTACATATATCGGTGTTATACTTTGAAGCCAGTTATATTTTTATCTTCTGGAATGGCTACTTGATCCTTTCTTTATTGAAGTCTTCATGACTGGCTGTTGTCGAAGCTGCATGCATATGCAAATAAACTGGCGTAGAGTAGGGTACAAATATTGGCTTCGTTGGTACCACACTTATGAGATTGTGTGCACACTCCTGATCAGGAGCTGATGTCGCCGTTGATGGTTAGTGCTAGCTTGCAACTGCAAGGATGCCCGAGAGTCTATAACGTCATCAGTTTGACATGCCCGAGAGTCATATAATCTGATGATTTTTGTTCTATGTGTAAAGCATATATGTTAACGGCTCTCTAATCTTCGGGTGTTTTGCGGATGTGAAGTTCATGACGTTTTTGATTAGCAATTGGGTCTGTCTGTTTACCAGGAACGATATTATGTTGGGCGCGGCATGTATGAGAGAACAAAAGATTATGTGAAGTAAGCATGCCTGCTTAAATACGACCTATTTTTGATTAATATCAGTTGCCATTTCACATTGTGCTTATGGATGCCATGCGATTTCTGAATTTGACATATTTGCAAACTAGAGTAAGGACGATGTTTTGATGGAGAATAATGGCGGATTTTTTTTGTAAACTGATCTAGGTACTCATTCTTCTGGGGCGTTGTCCTAGCTTGCAAGTTTGCCTTCACCATGCATTTTCAGGTTGGTACCATTTCACCTTTTGCAGCTCTGTCTGTCTGTTAAAACCATCGCGTCTATATATATATATATATATATATATATATATCTAGATATATCTGTGTGTGTGTAGTTTTTGCATAATTAACCTGGATATATCTTCGTGTCTTTATTCATGATGAATTGCATGGTTCGTAATCAAGTAAAACCTCAAAAACTGATTTTCTTAAGGATCCATTTGCTGCAGCTTATGCCCATGGTGGAACCCACAAGACTCATTATTGGATTTGAGAATATTACGTACAGGTGGCATAGCTTTGTCTCACAGGGTGCGTGTGTTTCCTTGAGTCTAAATTCTACTACGATTTCTTCTTCCTTTTAAATTGCTTGACATGTCTTTAATTCCAGGTTCACTAAGTGAATTGAGTTAACTTTTTAACCGTCATGGGCTTGCAGGCAACAAAAATATCTTTACACTTGTGTCACTTTGGGCGCCAGTTGTCATGGTACGTCATACTTCATTTGCGCCATCATAGGACAGCCAGCTACCTTTTCTGCTGTTTCTTGTTAAGAGCATTTGAAACTGTGGGTGTGTTAATGTGTACATCTCTATGCCAATTCATGAAACCTGGTGTCGTCACAGAAAATTGTTGTAAGCATTATTTAGAGTTTTGCCTCTCAGTTAATGATTTGACATCATCTTTAGCCAGGGTCACAGCATCTTACCTTGATATTTGCTATTTATTGTCTTCACATTGGAGGGTGTCTGGTATTCTTATGCGTAAGATGATAGTTATGTTCAGATTGCCTTGCTTATTGCTTTTGGAATTTTCAGATATATGTCTTGGATTTGCAAGTGTGGTACACTGTAGCATCGGCATTGGTAGGAGGTTTGGGAGGTGCAAGAGACAAACTCGGCGAGGTGAGTCTTTTATGCGAGTCACGACTTATTGTTACGATTCCTGTACATGTATGTAATGGGCATAGTGGTTGGAGAAGGACTGAGTGGCAACAAGTATTCACAAATCAGAAGCTTTTACTTTCAGACGCTCCAAACTTATAACCATATTATTTGATGACCTTGCAAATGAACTGAGTTTCTCCTTGGTCCCTTTGATGATTGAGACTGCAAGTTCGACTTCTTATGTTTCCAATTACCCTGAGGCTCTTATCACTCCACATGTAGCTTAGGAAGTCCTGTCAAATTCGGGCTGCTGCTCTTTAAGGCATTATGTTTTGTCGCTTTGTGTTTTTATTTTGTCTACCGAATGCTTATACTTCACTGTATTCATGCGCTCATTACAATGAAGTCAGTTTGACCCTCATCCTCTCGCTTTTGGCTTGCCAGATTCGATCATTAGAGATGCTGAGGAAGCGATTCCTTGATTGCCCTGAAGCATTTGCGAAACAAATGGAGACTAATAGGTGGGTTCACAATCTTCCTTACAGCATATTTATAACTGAACTGCGTACCATGTGCTTAGTTCATCGTTATCAAAACCGTCTGTAATGACCTGCTCAGTAAACCCGCGATTTGCATCAACTTTTTTTCTTGTATTTGATTACCTGTTTGTGATTCATGTTCAGATTAATTTATAATTAGTGACTTTGTTTCGGTCCTTATTAAAAGTTCGATGTCTTGGTTAGAATTAGCATTAATGAACACCAGAGCTTTTTATGTCATGTTTAAGTAAGCTCTGTGATATGAGCCGGTCCTAAGCTCTTGGACTCTTGTGTTCACAGATCAAGTTTAACACCTGCTCGAGAAGACCTAGCGGCTGATGAGAAAAAGGTAATTTTCTTTTCGTATGCTACCTTGCATCTAGTCAGAGTGAGTAGCTGTTGTGAAATCTTTCACCATCCATGAGTAGTTTGACCGTTTGAAGTAAATAACTGCTCTAGCATGGCAGACTTTTTTCATCTCAGAATCACTGGAAGATTTATTTTTCAGAGTATCTATCTTTAACTGCGGTCCATTTGTGTCAGAATTAAAGCAAACTTTGTTAATGGTCTTGTCGATAATTCAGGGCAAGACATGTGATGCTATCTCAAACTCTATAATTCAGCCGTGATTTTAGAAGATACAACTAATGGTACCAAATAGTGGGGTGTCCATGGAGTACACTTAGCGTCTCCTTTACGTGTGTTGGGCTTCTTGGGCGATATCTAGTGCATTGTATCTCAACCTTGAATGTCCCTTAATGTGAACAATACTTCAGGCTATTCAGAACAAAGATGATGCTAGAAGGTTCCTTCCTATATGGAATGCTGTCATCAATTGTCTTCGAGAGGAAGACCTTTTGGACAACAGGTACTTTGAATATGTACATTTCTCATGTGCCGTCAACTATTCGTAATCAAGTTTTGTGACAATGAACAGATAAATTGTAATCCTAGTACAATTCAAACATAATAAGGGATGTTCTCTTTGTTTACTGTAACCTTTGTTGTTTGTATAGTTGTGAAGGATTTCATCGATACTACAAATTGAAATCTCTTTACTGTTTTGATCAATTTCCTCCGTTTCTTTTTACAGGGAATGCGACATGCTGGAAATGCCACCAAATAGTAACACTTATCCTAATGGTAAACAGGACACTGCGATCTGCTGGCCGCTTTTTCTTCTCGCTAATAAGGTATCAAAACTGTGACTTGTTTACAGTTTGTTTGAGTACTTTGTTGCCTCACCCATTTCATTCTAATGTTCCATGTTTTCCTGGTTTTAATTGTGGACAAACACAAGTTATGAGAAGTCTTACATAGCTTCTTCGTATAGCTTGGTCATGTTCTCTGCTCAATCTGCGATCATGTTCTTGCAACTGTGTCTGTATCGGCCTGCTTGATCTAATTGCATAATTGTGAAGAGGTTTGATGTAGATTTGTGCAGGCCGGAAGTTTGACATCCATGTACTTGTTTTGAAACAGGTGCATATTGCAGTTGATCTTGCAGCAGAGAATAAGCATGACGATCAACAAGATATCTGGGAGAAGGTGACAGTTGATGAATATATGAAATTTGCTATTCAGGAGAGCTTTCAGACAATAGAACAGCTGTTGCTGTCTATGTTCGCAAATAATATTAATGCACAACGATGGTAAGCTTTTGTAACAGGGCATCCATTTTGAAGAGCTTTATTGATATACTGTAAAGTACAGGGCAACACTCAAATTAAATATTTTGATCGCAAGTATCACCATTACTTACCCTCTCGGAAAACACATGTTTGATTGCTAAGATTCTGATCAGATAAGCTTTGTCTCTCTATTTGTTGTCCTTCTCCGAATGTTTTTGTTTACATGTACACGTGATCAATTTTTGGCTCACACTTGAATTCAACTTAAGCTGGAACTACAAATTTATTCTCTATGCTTACTTAATTTTATTTATGGGAATCCATTACCAGAACGTATCAGGAGGGTGTAAGTTCTGATCTGTAACTCATGTGGTTGATTCAGGATTATTGATATTTTTGGAGATGTTAGAGGCAGAGTTGCGGACATGGCGTTCGTGGGTCTCTACAAGTTGCACAAGCTACGGGAAGTGGTGGATATTATCAGAGATTTGACTTATTATTTGGTATGTAATACTCATGGTGGCTATATTTAAGGTTTTCTCACTATCCAC
The DNA here is from genome assembly GCF_059467195.1 of Physcomitrium patens. Classification (NCBI taxonomy): domain Eukaryota; kingdom Viridiplantae; phylum Streptophyta; class Bryopsida; order Funariales; family Funariaceae; genus Physcomitrium; species Physcomitrium patens. The sequence goes on along the minus strand of NC_143413.1, from coordinate 1,107,340 downwards.
TGGCATATAACTTTTCAGAAGCTATCAGGTGTTAATTGAGCATGCTAGAAAGAAACATGCTACTAGATATGAGGACTTTCTCTCCTTTTTACTTAGATTCTAGTGTGGGTAAGCTGACTTTGTTTTGCGTTTGACTGATATGTTCATTTCTTGACCGGTTTTCGTCTAATTGTAAATGATTGTAGGGTCAAGAAGAAAACCCAGCAGTTCGGAAGAAGGCGATAACGGAGTTGAACAGGGTTTCCAAAGTTGTCATGAATGATCTGCTGGGTCGTGAATCCAGGTAGAAGCACCAATTAATTCAACGTATCCCTTGATCTCAGAAGTCTTATTCTTTAGATCATTTTTTCTACTCTTTTCAGTAATTCTGCTGTCACCCATGTCAATGGTGCTGAGAATTAGAGAAACCGTTTTTTTCTCATCATTTTCTGTTGTATGGTTGCAGTGATAGACTCCGCAACTGGGTACTTTACCAGAAGTTTATCCAAGAGGAGCAACTTTTCAGTGATTTGCTCTGGCCTAACGAAGGATGGGTATAGTGCTTTTCATTTTGTTCTAAGGTTTTTCAATCTATTGAATCTTTTTAGTATGCCTTGTCAATATGATAAAGAAATGTAGACCGTTTTTATGTCCTAGAAAGATAGAATTCGCAAATGTTATGCTGGTGAATCAATTTGAAATTTTGAAAATTTTGAATGTCTGGAATCGGATCAATGTATAATCTTCAGTTATTATGAACCGCAGCAAAAACGAGCGACTCGACTTCACAATATTTTGAAAGTCCATAAATTCAAGGACGAAGCGGATGGGAAACAAAAGACCTATAATACAGAATCCATTCCTAAAAATTTGGAGGCTAGACGCCGCCTAGAGTTCTTCACTAACTCTTTGTTCATGCACATGCCTAAAGCTCGGCCTGTCTCTGAAATGTTCTCTTTCTGGTATGTAAGTGTTCCTGCATTTAATATATATCCCTCACGTTTCGTTTAAAAGTTTACCTAATCCGATCACGTCGTAGTTATTGATGCAGACGAACTAAGTATTTATATTTTGGGGTGATGCTTGCAGCGTGTTCACACCTTACTATTCCGAAGACGTAATGTACGACCTCAAAAAGAAGGGCGCTAAGAAGGACAAGTTGAAGAAGGATGATATCAAAGAGCTTGACAGAGAGAATGAGGATGGCATTACTATTTTGTTTTACCTTCGAAAGATTTACCCTGGTAATACTCTTTTCCGGTTTTTCTCTTTCATTGACTTCAATTTCTAAGATGGTTTTGATTTTCGCTTGCTCTGGTGTCATTGGTGCACATATTGTCGTTACGTTTAATTTAATTTAACTTAATTGAATTTTTCATATTATATTTTATTTATAATGGGACATTGATCTCCTTTGAAATCTTAGATGCTTAAATTTTTCATGCTGTATGTACTCATGACAGGCCAGCTGCATTATTTTAATCTGGAAACATTTCATTTTATATAGAGAATAGCCGAATTTCTGTATCATTCTTGTCTTGTGGTGTTGAGATACATTGTATGCCACAGATTACAAATAGAAGGTCCTGCAGGTTGTTTTGATTTGTATTCACAAAATGTACTCTATAATTTGCTTTCACTACTTTTGTGTATGACATCAGCTTCTCTATGTTGTTGGCTGTGGTTCTGTTGTGATGTTGATTGGATACTTTCAATTGTATTTGGGCAGACGAATTCAAAAATTTCCTTGAAAGGCTAAAAGTAACTGAAAAGGAGTTCGAGCGACAGGTCTGGAATCCGACATACATGAAAGAAGAGACCAAACTTGAATTGCGACTTTGGGCTTCATATCGTGGCCAAACATTAGCTAGAACAGGTATTGAACACCTTCAATGTGAGATTTCTTGTTATTGCCAAGTATTTACAGCTTGTAAAGAAATGTAACAACATTTTTTGTAATGTGCTTTGTGAACCGGCATCGTGCTCTGACTATTTACTCTTCCATTGATGATTTTGTCTACCATTTTGATACTGCTACTGATTACTGGATTTTGTTTCATGTAGATTGTTCTTTAGATTGTGGTATCTGCATAGGTCCATTGCTTACAGTTTAGAGCTGACTCGTCCACTTTGAGGGTTGGTGGGGTGTTATGTAGTTAGAGGCATGATGTACTACAAAAAGGCTTTAGAACTACAATCAGCGCAAGACAAGGGCTGTTCTTCAGGTTAAGTTCTTTGCTTTGAACTATCTTGCGTTCTACAAATCCTTGCTTTGAACCTATCTCACCTTCTGCAAATCCAGTTGGCATCAATTTAGATACTTATTACCTGATCATTCTGAGTGAACAGATCTTGAAAGTGGAGGGTCTTCTTCATCGTTTCGACGTGGTTCACTGCAGCGATCTCCTAAAGCCCAAGCAGAGCTTAAATTTGTATACCTAGTTTCTTGTCAGATATATGGTGATCAGAAGAAGACAGGGAAGCCTCAAGCAGCGGACATACTCTATCTAATGCAACAGTAAGTATCAAACTGGGCTATGTAAGACAGCGTTTTATTTACTCACTTTAAAGAACAAATAATGTAAATTGAGTCGCTGCATCAACACTTTGATTCAAATTTCATCAAAAACTTGAAGAATTCATTAACATTATTAGTGTTTGTGTGAACTTTCAACCCCATCATTAAGAGGTATGTGGTGAGTCCTTGCAAGGTTCTTCATGCTGGTCTTGATGGATATCCTACAGTCTATTATATTCGGACTTTAACTTCCTGTGGTCTTGCCAACAGAAATGAATCCTTGCGAGTTGCATACGTGGATGAAGTCACTATAGAGTCGGGTGCAAAAGAAACCACGTACTATTCAAAGCTGGTGAAAGTTGACAAGATGGATAAAGGAAAAGACCAGGTCATCTTCATTTTGTTTCTTTGATCTCAGATCCGCCTTTGGCTTCAGTATTGCATGACTGATTTTCTGATGTTAAATTGAAGCACATCCATACCGTTACATGCATTTACATGGCTCAGAAAGTGGCTCTTAAATTCAGCCAGTATTTTATCTGAGATCCTAATGTTCGGAATCTTTAATGATGAGGTATACATAACCTGAAGTGTTTCTCAAAGTGTGCATAATCTTGGTCGCAGATCATATACTCAGTCAAGCTCCCTGGGCCGTTTAAACTCGGAGAAGGAAAACCAGAAAATCAAAATCATGCTATCATATTTAGTCGTGGGGATGCAGTTCAAACCATTGATATGAACCAGGTTTCATGCGCTTCTTTTCTTTTTTCCTCATTCCTCTCCTCCGGATTGTTCTAGATGCGTCCTTCTTAACTTATGTTAAGGGCTGTACTATAAATTTTCTTGATTATACCTCTTAGTAGAATTTTGTGCTATGCAGATAATCTGTCCAATCTGCTTAGTGATACAGTAGAATAAAGTCGAACGGTACGTTGTCCGGATATCTCCAGTGTAGGGTGCATGGAGGCTGACCATAACTACAAAAGTTCTCATTTCGAGGATGTTGGATATGCAAACTCAACTCCTCCTATTTTAGACAAGGACCTGTAGCATCATTCTTTTGCTGCTATTATTTTAAAATCTATGCACGTCATTTTCCTCTGCTTTCTTTATTTTGCGAAAGTCCGCTTTATTATGCTTATAAGTTCATTCATCATGGTTTGTAGGATAACTACCTTGAAGAGGCTTTCAAGGTGCGGAACTTGCTAGAGGAGTTCGATCAGATTCACGGACGAAATCGTCCTACTATTCTTGGTGTTCGTGAGCATGTCTTCACAGGAAGGTATGTACTGGGTCGATGTCAAGTTATCCTACCAAATTTTATGGATAGGATATGCTGGCATTAGTCAAATTTGTCTAGTCTGTAAGCTAATAATGTTCAGTATTGTACATTCAAATGGTTGCAAACGTGGTAGATTCTACAGAGATGTTGCAGATTTTCTTTCCTCAGTGTACGTTGATGAGATGCACTCTGTTTATGTTGCTGCAGTGTTTCTTCGCTGGCGTGGTTCATGTCCATGCAAGAAAGCAGTTTTGTGACACTTGGTCAGCGCGTCTTGGCTCGACCTCTGAAGTAGGTTTTTCTTTATCTTGTTTCACTGTAATGATATAATTAAGCAGTTGAATAAATGAAGTACTGAGGTTTATCTCAACACTTCCAATTTCTGACATATTGGGAATTCTTTCAATACCCTAAGCCGCTAATTTCTGTATGCTCTGAGCTTATGATCGATATCAAAATGCAGGGTGAGGATGCACTATGGCCATCCAGATATCTTCGACAGAGTATTTCATTTCACTACTGGTGGTGTAAGTAAAGCATCAGCTGGTATCAATCTCAGCGAGGACATCTTCGCAGGTGTTATCTTGTGCTTTTAGTAAACCTTACACAGTCTACTTATGTCCCGTACTTTTTGTTTTCCTCTGATTGATGTTTTCCTTGGTGTTTATCTTGTTCGCTTCATTTGTGTTCAAGTTTTTTTTTGATTGAATCTGCAATTTTCGAGTGTCCAACTGATTTAATGTAGCTGATTTGGATGATGTTACTAAACCAAACTTTATGTCAAATTATTAGGATTCAACACTACTCTTAGGCAAGGCAATGTCACTCATCATGAATATATTCAGGTGTGCCTTCTTACCGTAGTAACTTCGAAGCAGTGTTGGTTTACTTCAAATTAGGGTGGTATAAATTAACAGAATTCTCAATGGTGTTACCCCGTCCGAAAACGTTGGTGTTCTGATGCATGTTCATACGACTCCTAATAAAAGAGCATCATTTGGTTGGAGTTATAGGATGTTAAAATATCTGAACCCAGCTGTGTAGATTCAGTGTCATTGTGTGAATATAGCTGCGTTTTTGGATGTGCGATTCATTTTATGAAATATTTGTAGGAGAAATATATCACAGTGTACCAACTAGGTCGTATTTGGTGGTATCGTTTGCTAGGTTGGGAAGGGGCGAGATGTTGGTCTGAACCAAATAGCTACCTTTGAGGCCAAAGTGGCTAGCGGAAACGGAGAGCAGGTTCTTGCTCGAGATGTTTATAGGCTTGGCCAGCTTCTCGATTTCCCTCGCATGCTCTCATTCTTCTTCACATCCGTTGGCTTCTATGTCACCACCATGGTATACTTTATTTACACCATGTTTATCAATCTTTTCGTAACATGCCCTAGCTTGTCATATAGATCATATGATGTTGCGCATGTGGAAGTTTTGGATACATCCATACTGGAGCTTTGTAGTTCTCATTTCTTACGTGCTTATTGTTTGTTGCGCAGATGACAGTTTTGACTCTTTATGTTTTTCTTTACGGGAAAGCTTATTTGGTGAGTCATTTCGTTATCTTTGGAAGCGAGTTTTTCGTTTTTTAACGGTCTTAGTTTATTATTGATTATGTTGAAACTTGTGGAACCTTTTTCTGTCTCTTATGTCTTAATAAAGCAGATGCAATCTGCAATATGCTAATTTGTTAAAATGTTCTGTCTTTGGCAGGCACTATCAGGTGTAGATGCATCTTTGAAAGCCAATAACGACATCCTTGGGAATAGTGCGCTGCAATCAGTTCTAGCTTCTCAATTTTTATTTCAAATCGGGATGTTTACTGCAGTTCCTATGATAGTGAATCTAGTTTTGGAGCAAGGGCTTCTAAAGGTGGGTCTGAGGTATTCAAATTGTTTGGCTTTACACAATCAGTAATAACAACTCTGCGTATCATTCAATTAATACCTCACGAATTTCTGTACGAAGTGCTAGTTGCTTTGGTTGACTAGGCTCATCATGTTGTTTTGAGAAAACAGAGAATGAGTTTGATTGAACGCTGGTCACATTAAGAGTAAATATTGACCTTGTATAGTTATCTACAGGCTATCATGAGCTTCTGCACTATGCAGCTGCAACTGGCTTCAGTCTTTTTCACGTTCTCTTTGGGCACTCGTACTCACTATTTTGGGCGTATCGTACTTCACGGTGGTGCGAAGGTATCAGCTTCACTTTATTAATATTTCTGGTCGTGCTTAAAATTACCATATTTATCATGTAGCTATACAATGTGATGATATAATATTTGAGAATGATGGTTGATATGCAGTATCGCTCCACTGGACGTGGTTTCGTTGTGAGACATATCAACTTTGCCGAAAATTATCGCTTGTTCTCTCGCAGTCACTTTACCAAAGCGTGAGTGATTCAAAACCTTAACTTGCTGGTTACTTATTCCACTTAAAGTATTCAGTGTTTTTGTAACAGCCAATTTGACTTGCAGTACTTTTGTAGAAGTTGCTTAGTACTTTATTTTCCATCATAGATGAGCTCATGTCTTAGTTGCAGTATTCAGCATTTTTTTTTTTTTGTAGTTCAAGTCTGAAGAAACTCCAGCTTTCGTGATTATATTGTACCAGTTTAACAAGTTGGTATTACTTTGTTGTTGTCTTAAATTACAGAATACATTCACGGTCGGAAGACTTTATTCTGCTGTTGTAGTTTTATATAATTTTTGTTTCATTTGCAGGTTTGAGATCGTCATGCTGTTGGTTGTCTATTTAGCGTATGGAGCTCAGAATCGGACATCAGCCACATACATTCTGCTCACTTTCAGTTCCTGGTTCTTAGCTCTTTCATGGCTTTACGCGCCATATATTTTCAATCCATCAGGTTTCGAGTGGCAAAAGTAAGCGTTGTAACGTAGATTGTCTTTTGTTGAACACGAATTGATTTCTTTTCCAATAGTCTTTTATTTATTTATTATTTTAACGAAAGGATATTTATAAAAGATTCCATGCGCAAAATCTTAGTTCTGCAGAGGATGTCTCATTATCACTATATTCTGATCTACGTAACATTGAAACCTGACACAGAACCGTGGACGATTTTGAGGACTGGACGAACTGGATAATGTACAAAGGAGGTGTTGGTGTCACGAGTGACAACAGTTGGGAAGCTTGGTGGGCTGAAGAGCAGGTGAAAAGTTGCCCACAAGCAAATTCCGTAGTTTGTAGTCAAAAAGCTTACACACCCTGATGGTGTTGACCATTTGGTCGGTACATTTTCATTATGATGATTTTGAATTTGATAGCAGAGCACTGGTGAAATGTATATTTGCCGCTGATTAGAATAACTGAATACAATGTGTGATTGATTATCCAGGCCCATCTTCGCACAGCTGGCGGCAAATTTTGGGAATTTATTTTATGTTTACGATTTTTCTTTTTCCAGTATGGTGTCTCTTATCAACTCGACGTGATCCAAGGAAGCACCAGCATATTGGTATGTACTTCTAGAGAGTACATGCTTTTTTTTCGACTGGATAATTTAGATTTGCGCGACTTCTTTTGACCCCTAATGCTTTATACGAATAAACTCAATGGATGTTCAGCAGATCAAGGCTTGCCCGATATTGCCGACAACTTGATTAAATTTATTTTTACAAATCTGAACGTCCTGTTTTATGACATTCCTCGTATTGCAGGTGTATGTTTACTCTTGGATATTGCTGTTTGTGTGCGTGCTGATTTTCAAGGTACTTTTCTGTCCTTTATTCTAATCAGAGTGAAGATGAGACGTCAAATGCGTCATATATATATATATATATATTTTGTGTTTGAAAATAGAGATCTTAAGCATTCCGCAGCCATTAACGAATTGTTTAAAATTTCAATCATGCCAAACCACGTCCATTTTCTCTACTTTTGTTAAGACACTGGGCATGGGGTTTGATTGAAAATTTACAGCTGGACTTTTGGGATGTAGGTGTTCACCATCAGTCAGAAAGCTTCCTCCAAGAGAGCTACCCTTCACCTTGCCGTGCGCCTGTTTCAAGCGGCACTCTTATTGGGCTTGATTACGGGGGGGATTTTGGCCATCATTTTCTCTCCTCTATCCATCACTGATGTATTTGCTCTGGCTCTTGGGATTGTTCCCACTGGTTGGGGCCTTATCTCTGTAAGTTTCTTTACTTATTCATGACTTGGCTTCTGTACTTATCACTCACGGTTGACAGTCTTAATAATTCATGACCCTTAAAAAGAATTTTTGTCAATCCTTTGATTTACTCTCATTGGTGTGTGCAGATTGCCATCTTATTTCAACCTCTGGTGCAGTACATTGGAGTTTGGGATTCCGTGCGAGAGATTGCCCGTATGTATGACGCATTCATGGGCATAATAATCTTCATTCCCATTGCCCTGTTTTCTTGGTTCCCCTTCTTCTCCACTTTCCAGACGCGGCTTGTCTTCAACCAAGCATTCAGTCGAGGCCTTGAGATTTCGCTTATTTTGGCTGGTAACCGTGCCAACACTAGTACTTAGATGTGCCATTCACTAAGTAGGTAGTCATTCTTCCGTTAGCCTAGATAACCTGCAGTGCGATGTCTAAGGTGGTAGTCCTTTAGGTCTAGGATTCGTCTCAAGCAAACTGCCTCCAGATGACAGTTTTTCTTCTGTTCTGTTTTCGCAGCTGTATTAATGACTGCACTTTCTCAAATTTACATTGCAATGAGTTTTGCTTGTGTGGGGATACTGCAAGAGTTTGCTTGCATCATATCTGGAGAAGCAAGATTCTACAGTGGATAAAAGACTCCAGATGATGCAATTAAGAAAATATTTTTACAACTTTAAATTTATTTCATGTATAATTTATTTTTAAAAAAATTGTAATTTAAAAAGATGTTGATTACAGATATTTTTAATTTTTTTTTTAAAACTTGAAAAGTTGTCTTCAAGGTTGAATTTACTTGGCATTTTCATACAATCAGTTTTCAAACCTTGCATTTTTTATTTTATGAAATCCTAAGATGTGGCTTTTGATTTTGGTTATAAGCACACCCTAGATTGCTACACACACATTATACACACCCAAGGTCTCTGATTAGTTGTTCTAGATCTCTGCTTTCTTGTCCTGGTGCAAGTCTCAAACTCCTTCCTTGTCCATGACTTGCACTAAGACAAAGAAGAGCAGATTGCGATCCATGCTGGGATGAAGAAGAGAGGTTTAGGACAGTTTTGGATGTGTGTATAGGCATAATGGGTGTTTGAATAGCAATTTGGGATTTGCTTGTAGCTTGAGCCTTTGTTTTCACTTTTAATATCTTTTTTCAAAGGAACAAAACATATGTAAAAACTTTATTTGAAAAATGTGAAAATTAAAGAAAAAAAACACATATAAAATAATTCTATAATTTTTTAACGAAAAAAAATTGATATTTTAATTTTTATATTTTTAGTAATTTTGGGAGGGAATTTAGATTTAGAATTGGAAAAATCTTGACTAAATAAAAAAAATAGATGTCAATGGGGCCAAAGCAACTAAAAATTTTTTTGGTTATATATATTTTTGATTTTTTTTGATTTTTTTTTAAATTCTATTTTTTTTTAACACTTCTAATTTATGAATAAAGACAATATAGCAATAGGAGAAAGACAACAAAATCAAGATTTTTTTATTTTTTATTTTTTATTTTTACAAAAGTCTTTATTATCTTTATTATCATCAATTCTCATATTTTTTTAAGAATACAATTTGTAAAAAATGCTTGTAGTGCTTAAGTATGTAGAAATAAATAGAAATATATTAGAAAGATAATATATTTCATAAGAAATTTCAAAGAAGTTACTCAAATTTGGATTTGATTTTTTAAATTCTTATAGATTGCCAAATAGCTATTGAAATTTTTTCTACAAGTTAAATACTTTTATGAAGCTGCATTGGAAGCAATCTATAACCTAAAATTTGGGCCATAATCCTTGTGGTCTTCAAGAAACTTCCACAAAACCTTTTTAGTTAGTATATATAGAAGAAAGAGTGAGACTATCTTCAATCGCGTCAACACCTTTTTTATATTCTAATCTTGATTTAAGATTCTTTAATTTCTTTGTATTTCGTAATAATCAATTAATTTCTTTATATTTCTCAAATCCAACTTTTCTTTGCAATGATAATTATAATACATTGAAAGATATTACATTTGAAAAACAGTATATTTATACATTACACATTTTTTTTTTTGTAAAAGTCCATTGATATTACAACCAAATTAATTATTTTTTTAATAAATAATTGATAAAAGATAAGGCAAGTTTAATCTATTTTAATGTTGTATATATAAGTATATTTAGTAGGTTTCACTTCAACTTAAAACAATAATTGTTGCCTTATAAATTCCCTTCTATTGATGTCTTTATTTTACTTTAGCAAATATTGCTCAAATATCTTAATGTTAAACTAACAATTCTAATATTTTTTTTAATAAACTTTTTCTAAACTACAATGCCATGTAAATCCTATTGAGGTATTCTACTCTATTTTAAATGCATTTATATAAATTTATCCAAGATAAAATAACCATATGTCTTTTTTCAAATCTTTTTAAACTTAAAATCCTTCTATCTTTTTTGCTTGATATAAAAAATTTAAGTTATCCTTAAAAATAAAGTTTAATTCATAAAAATTGTACAAATTGAATTCTATTCTCAAGCTTTACATTTTTACTTTGATTAACTTTTAAATTACCATATTTTTGTAATTCTACACAATTCTAATCTTAAAAATTGTACTTTGATTGATTAACTAGGTATGTACATCTATGTGCTCAAATTTGAGACTATTCTTATATTTATGAAAGAAAATAAGAATTTTGTATAATTATCTGCTCAAACAAGTACTCTCGCACAATCAAGAGCTCAATCCCTTGCATTCTCAAGAACTTCTTTAAAAATCATTGTATAATTTTAAAAATCTTTCAATATTTGTGTTTTTAAATTGTCTATGCAACAATTAGATTAGGTCTCTTAAATTTTGTTTTATGAACATATTCAACAACTCTAATTATTTAAATATCTTTTCAAAAATTATAAAATTTTATTATATTTGTATTCTTTATTTGTAAATAAATTCGTCAAAAAATTTAAAAACTTCAACATTTTCCCTCTATTTAAAAAAAGAACTCTAATACATCTAAAAGATAATATTAATTATACTTTGAAATATACCATATATTAATTAATATTTTAAAACTGTTATTTATTGATTCAATGCAAATTGTATCATACTATACACTCTGCAATGTCATTCTTTATCATGTAATTGGTTACTAATGTAAAAGAATAAAACCAAATATTTTAATACCACATGTGATTTGTTATAAATGTGTAAGTACAAAGTCAGCTATTTTGAAAATCACACGATATAAATTGCTAATATTAATGATCTATACAACCCAAAATTTATCAATTCTTGAGGTTGTAATGAAAAACTTTATAATTTGTTTATAAAAATATAAAAATCTAGATAATTAAATTTTCTTGACATAATTTATTATTTATATATATGTTTATATTTCCTGATAATAAGTTATCAGAAAATTCTAATTTTTATATATTTATAATATTTAATCTTTAACTTATCAAATCAAGTTATAGATTTTTAATCCAAGCTTTTATGTATTACATCTCTATCTATTCTTATATCTTTTATAAATCATGCTTTGAGATGTAAAATCTTATTTGTTGATAATTTTTTTAATTCAATAGATTAACTAAAAATAATAACCAATTTTTAAACAAACTTTTAAAGTAAGGTTTTATTTTTATCTTCTCATTTAGTATTAGTACTTGTTAACTCACAAAAAATTCCTTTGCAAGAGTTTTTTATATTTTATTTATTTATCTTTTATTTTAGACTATTGATCCATAAAATTTTACGATTCTTACTATACAAACAAAACTTTTACCTCTAATTTCCACAACCTAAAACCGATCTTTTTGCCAATTTTTTTCTACCTTATTTTTTGCAACTTGATATGTTTTATGCCATTGGACCACCTCAAACACACTCTAATATCAATCTTTTATGTGATTAGATACAAAATTATTTTCTTATTGAAAAATGTACATATAACATAATACACTTAATAAATCAATTTTTTTTAAAAAATAAAAATAAAATAAAATAAAATAAAATAAAAAATAAATTATGGATTAATTGAATAAATTATTTGAGAGACTAAATCTCTTGAAGTTTGATCATTTAATTTAATAAGGCATGTTCTATGCTCCAAAGTTAATGTTCTTTCTTCCATAGTAGGAGAAATTTTACAAATAGTGCAAATTTTGTATAAAAAACCAAAATTAGGTGTCTGCAGCAGCTTCTTGGTTGCAAACCGAGATCGATGGGATGCTTTCACACTAATAAATGAATGATTGGAAAGAATGATGATGTGTCAATGAACTTGACTCATATCTTTAGATATTAAAATGAGAACATGTGATATCAACAGATGAGTCAAAGCAGAATTCAGCAAAGAATTCACGTAAAATAAGAAGCAATTTGGTTATTTCTAAAATCATAAATAGAAGGTTTTGTGAAGTTACAACTCCACATGGAAAATGCACTAGAAATGGACATGAGACCTCTTAGCTCTGAGACGGCTTGGAATCAGGTTGCTCTTGGTGTTGATCTCCATCCAATGGAGGTCCACCACATTGAGTGAAAAATTCGACTTATTGGAGACATTGAAGTACCTAAATATAATCATATTTTATGATTTAGGGTTTATAATTTAGAATTTATTGTAATTTTTTTATAATTAATATTAATAAATAAAAAAACACATTTAATATAAAAAAAGAAAAGAAAAGACAAAACAAGTGAAAGAAAGACAATTAAACAAATATACATTCCAAAATTAATCACAATATGTTCATTAAATTTTTACACATTAAAAATATAATATAATAGATTTATTCATTTATTTATTTTTTGTAGATGATTATTTTATTTAATATATAAAAAATATAAAAATCTAAGTTTTTATGAGTAAATTATGAGGATTTAAAAATAAATAGAAAATCATAGGAAAATTAGCTAATTGGAATTTATTGTAAGAATAACATAAATAAATGGTCAAGGATTTGTGCCTCATCAAGGTCCACAAATGGTGTCTAGAGTAATCTATAGGGACCCTAAAATATTAGTCGTATCTCCCTACTTAAATCTAAAGTGCTACAAACCAAATGAAACATATATACCTCTTTTTTTACAACTACTATTAAATATGCTAGTCACTTGAGTTTCTATTTGTAAAACACATTTTTCTACAATTTTGATTCCACCATGGTATTCAAAAACACTTATTTGTCTTCAAAAACCTTCAAATCTTAAAACTAATTTTCTATAGTGATCTTTCAAAATAATAAAACTATTTTTAATAAAGTTTAATAAAAATTTTAATAAAATTTAAATATTTTAAAATTAAAATCTAACTTATTAAAATTATATTCTTAATAAATTTTAAAAAATATTTAAATATTTTAAAGATGTTAATATCAAATTCTATTAATCTTGATTAACATTATTATATAAAATACCTCCATCCAATTAGTGAAGGAACTTCCACATTTATACTATTATTATTGTCCAATCTTCTTAAATTTATAGGTTGACAACATCACAAAATAATACAAAGTAATTGTTGTTAAACATGCCATGGCATAAACAATGATTTGCAATCACTATCTAAACAAACCAAGGTTTTTCATTTTGAATCAAACAAGTAGAAAGTATTATACAATATGTTAGGATCAAATTACAATTTCAACTTCTACCAAAATAGAGTACTCATTTATTACAAACTTTATTGTTTTGTATTTAAGAACATTCTATGTCAAAGTCTTAGGCAAAAAAAATATATTTATCAAGTCCTTGATATGAACTCTAGCACTTAAATTACAAAAGAAATATCACTTGCCAATGATTACTACTAATTTCATCATTGTTACTAGATAAATCCTTGTTTCTTGTAATTTTTTATGTGCACTTCTTTGGTTTCTATATAAAATTGGATCCAATTGCCTTGTATCAAGAAGGCAATAAGCTTCTTACAATCAAAAATATTTAGACCTAATCTTGTCAATGGAATTGACATAAAGATTATCACCACAAAGGCTACTTCTATAATATAAGCTAGATTTCTTATGATAAATTGGACAAGATTATGATATAATAAGTACTTTAATTGCACTATCTTTGTAGATAATTAAGATCAAAAGATACATGTATTGTACGCAATGCATCTAAACAATAAAAATAAGTCCTATAGCTTCATTATCAATAAGATACACAACATGGCTTGACTTCTTTTTTGAGAAGGAATTTAAATTTTTGATACTAAAAATCTCCTTATGTTCTTTTGGCTTAGTTTCATAGACAAATAAAGTGCATCTTAATAAAATTTCTATAGTCATATTATAGTTGACAAATTAATTAATCATTGGCTTTGGTACTTATGTAACTTGTAAATATTACAATGATAGAATATATGATTATTACAAATATTTTACTCTAGTAGTTATCTAGGTAATATGAATATGTAGATAAAATATTTAGAAGAAAGAGTAAAGCCTTTTTCACTCTTGTCAATTCTTTTCTTGTTTCTACTCTAATTTTAAGAATCTCTAGCTTCTTAATCTTTGGTAATAGTCATTACAATTTTTTATTAAATATATTTACTTTCTTATTTCTATTTTTTTTATCTTTTATTGATTTATTTCTCACTCATTTATATATCTACTTTGAATTTTTTTCTTTGAAAAATTGACAAGAGTATTAATTTTTAATTCTTATTTTATTTTTAGAAGTAAGTGGATTATTCTACTTCTATTGTTGTATTTCAAAGGTTATAGACTATCCACCTTTGAACTAATATTTTTTGTTTTCTAAACATTGATTTTTTCCTTAAAGAAAGTGGATCATCTCTCTTTAAGTAAATTATTATTTGACATTAGAGGTTGCAAATTATCCTCTTTTATTTCATTTGTGGATTTATTAAGTTATTTAAAATAGAAGGAAAAATCATAGATACTCTATTTGGCATAAATAAGAATAGATTTGTAACTATCATATATCTTCATGAGCTTCTTAACACTCTTAAGGTAGAAATTTCATACGTCACTATTGTCAATCATAGAAGCATTTTTCCTATGCCTATGGAAAAAGTCCAAAGTCTACACTAAAAAATTGTGTAGTTAAAGGAAGCAAGTAGATTGACTTTACAACCAAATCCAGAAAGTTTTTCTTTTACAAGCTCAAGAAAGGCAAGGATTAGTATGCTTGAGAAGTTTGATGGAACAAGAACAAAATTTCAAGGATTTTTGAAATAAGTCAAGCTCTATCTAAGGTTGCATCTTTTTTAATACCTTGATGGATTTATTCAAGTTGGATTCATAGATATACTTCTATATGGAAGTGCTCTCTTAGTTTTTACCTTTGATCAAAAAAGATTCACAACTCTTTTGTGATTCGAATTCATTCCTAAAAGTATTTATAGCCATATTTAAAGAAAAAGATTGAAAAAGAATAACAAAGACCAACTCTTATTTTTATAATAATGATCATAGTCAACTACTATATATGCTGTTGAATTCCAAATCCTTCCTTGTTATGTAGATTAGAATGATGAAGCCCTTATCAATCAATTTTGATCTGGATTGAAAGATAATGTCAAAGATTTGTTATTAACTATATCAAAAAGAGATTTTTTGGAATAATTTGTTAGTCAAACTATTGCATGTAACCACTGACTATTTGAAAGGAATCAAGAATAAAAACTTGGATAAAAAAGAAAAAATCAAGTAATAACGGTTGCTCCTAAGTTTTCACAAACTTATTTATCAAGGCTAAAATCAATGCAAATTGATACAATACATTTAAAACCTCTCATTAAACAAGAAAAAAATTGAAGTCGTCAAGAAAGTTTATACTATATTTTAGAAAAATTAAGTACATTGCTCAATATTATCTTAAAAAAATAATGCAATCACAAAATGAAGAATATGGTTGTGAGAAAAGAAAATGTGTCAAAAAATAAGTTTTTTCACCTACAATAAGAATTATGTGGTTGGAATCATGTGCAACACCTAGTAAAGGTCTTATTTTTTCCTAAGATCCTTCACTTTGTTTTACAATAGATGTGTATTTAGAACCTAAAAATCACTAAGTTTCTATCTTATTAGATTTAAAAGTCTTAATTAGTTTTATAGACAAAGACTTTGTCAAAAAAAAGAAGAAATATTTTTAGTCAAAAAAACTAAATCTATACATATAAAAGTCATAGATGGTCATTTGTTGTCTTTAGAAGATATTATCTATGAGATTGTTCTTTTAGATGTAACAATTAAAGATTATAATAGTATAATAATATTTAATTTTATAAGATTTCTTTTCAATGTAGTTATTTTAGGATTATCATGGTTAAAAAAATATAATCCTTAGATAAATTAGATTTTTTGTAACCTTCATTTTTCTTGTAATTTAATCTATGATTCTTTTAGTCAAGTAGAAATATATAAGTCTAATACATTCAAGTCTTTATTAATAGGTATGAGAGCTTTTATATATGCGGCAAAAGAAGGGTCATCTTTTGCTATATATGCCACATCTATTTTTAATGGTAAAAAGATATTAAATAGTATTCTTAGCTGCTCTCAAGATTTTCAAGAAAATATAAATATTTGTCCAAAACATTGATCCTATGATTGTTCAATTAATCTTTAAAAAAGAGCTCAACTGCCATTAAGACTAATCTATGGTTTATTGTATAATAAATTAATTCTAATAAAATAGTATATTTACAAGAACTTGACTAAAAACTTCATATGCCATTTAAAATCTCTAATAGGAGCTTTTATCTTATTTGTAAAGAAAAATGATGGATCTCTACAAATGAGCGTAGATTATTGAAGATTTAACAGGATCAAGATCATAAATGGGTGTTCTTTATCTTTGATTTTAGGACTTCTTGACTAACTCAATGAAGCAAATATCTATACAAAAATAGATCTATGAAGAATATGTAACGTACTCTGCATCAAAGAAGTAGATGAATGAAAGATTGCTTTTCAAATTAAGTATAGACATTTCAAATATAATGTCATGCCTTTTGGACTTACAAATATATTAGCTACTTTTCAATATCATATAAATAACTCTTTTTTATGAATTTTTTGATGATTTTTTCAAATTTTATTTAGATAATATTTTAATCTATTCCATAAAGATATAAAAATATAAACTTCATGTTTGTCATGTATGACAAAAATTTAAAAATGTAGGATTATATGCTAAGATGGAAAATTGTGTATTCTATACTACTCAATTTAATTTGCTAGAATATATTATATCTATTGTAGGCCTCATGATAGATCTAAAGAAGGTCTAAATTATCATGGATTAGAAGATCCTAAGAATAATAAAATATAAGCAATAGTTTTTGAGCTTTTTAAATTTCTACCAAAACTTCATCAAAAACTTTTCTCAAGTTATAGCACTTCTTATACATTTGATTTATAAAAAAAAACTTGAGTGGAATAAAGAAGTAAAAGCATTGTTTGATGCTTTAAAAAAAGAATTTATTTTTGCACCAATTTTGTAATGCATTGACTTCTTTAAGGTATTTTTTATGAAAACAAATTCATCAAATTTTGCTTTACATGTGGTATTATCATAATTGAGAGCGGGTGATAAATTCTACCTAAAAGCTTTTTATTTTAAGATTTTTTTGTAGCACATATCAATTATAAAATCCATAATAAAAAACTTCTTGTAATTATGGATTCTTTTTAAAAATAGCATCATTATCTAAAATACACTTCTAATCTAATCTCATATATATGGATCACAAGAACTTTAAGTACTTCATGTCAATATATATATTGAATTATTGCCAAGCTTATTGAAGGATATCATTATCAAGATTTGATTTCAAGATTATAGATCGATCTTGATAAGATTTATTAGAAGCACTTTTTAGACATTCTTATCTTATACCAAAAGAAAAAAAAAGGTAGCTTTTGATCAATAATAAATAGTCATCTTAAAACTTGAGCAATTTCATCTTTAAGCAATAAAATCAATATTGATTGTTGATTCAACTTGTATCAAGAAAATTCAATCAAATATGTCCTTTGATCCTCTTGTTCATGATATTAAGAATACTTCTTCTAAATCTTATGATACTTCTAAGTTTGAGTTTAAGAACAAACTACTTTATTTTGAAGGTTGCATATAAGTTCCAAATGGGAAAGTACATTTATATATTCTTCAAGTTCATCACAACTTTTCAACAACAAGACATTCTGGATACAAAAAGACTTTGGAACTTATATCTAGAGATTTATAGTGGTTGTAAATGTGAAAGAGTGTGAAAGACTTTGTACAGTCATGTGGCATTTGCTTAAGGTCAAAAATTCCTTATCATTAATCTTATGGACTTCTTTAACCATTCCCTATGCCAGAATAATTATGGTCTTTTCTTTATATGGATTTTATTATGGATCTTTCAAATTTAAATTCATATGATTCTATATTTGTGATTGTAAATTATTTCACCAAAATGATATATTTTGTATTATATATAAAAGCTATTTTAAATAAATATATAGTTAAGCTTTTCATTAAAAATATCTATCACTATTATGGATTGTAAATATATATAATATTAAATAAAAGGCACAATTTGTATCAAGATTTTAGAAAATCCTATTTAAAATATTAAAAATATATATATAATTATCTTTGGCTTTTTATTCTCAAATTCATAGAAAAATAAAATATAAGAATTAAATTTTGAAATAATATTTGAAGTACATCATTATTTATTATTAATGTAATTGGATTATTTTTTTTGCGATTAGTAGAGTTTGCATATAATAATTTAATAAATTCTTCTATTCAATAAATACCTTTTTTTGCCAATTATAGCTACCATCAATTATTGAATACCTTTGACTTTTCAAAAGTTGATAATCTTGTGGTAAAGGATTTGGCAAATTTTTTATCAAAGCTACATGTAATAATGAAGGTGTAGTTAAAAGAAGCTAAAAAATAACAAAAGATCAATGCAGATGCCTATTACAAGGAATAACTACAATTCAATGTAGGTGACAAGGTATGGTTACTTTATTACAATATCAAAACAATCTATAGTTAGATTATTGTAGCTTTGGATCTTTTTCTATTTATGAACAAATCAATTCAATTGCTTATTGGTTACACCTGCTGGAGTCAATGAAGATCCATTCCATACTTTACATGTTTCTTTTTAAGCTCTATAAGACAATAAATATCTTAAGAAGAAGACAAATGCCATTGCTTCTTATAGAAGTAGATAATTATCAAGAGTTTGAGATAGAAGAAAACTTGAATTCAAGACAATGCTGAAATAGGTTGAAATATCTTATTCATTAGCACAAATAAAATATTAATAAATATACATAAAAGTCAACAAAGAATCTTATAAATGCAATAGAGAAGGTTGAAACTTTTCATCAATAACATCCATCAAAATAAAGATGAAAAGTTAAAAAATTCTCTGCTATAAAAAAAAATACTCGATGAAGATTAGATCTTATTTTTTATATTTTATTGTGAATTCTTTGTATTTTAGCAATGTCAATAAAATGGAGAATCTACAACCGATAAATTCAAGTCAAGAGGCATGATTTGTTGACTTATTGGACATGATAATGTAATTTTCATAGCCTTCAAGATGACATAATTGAAATGACATAATCTCAAGAATAACATATTCTTTCTTAAATAGATGGTGAGATACAATGCATTTGGTATCACAACCTTGGAAGAGACTCTCAATGTTTGGTGATTTTATTTGAGGTAGAAAAGATTTCTAATGATATAAGTAATATTTTGTTTCAAAAAAGTTATGAAGGTCTCAACAATGATCAAATAACAAGGTGGTCTTCTTGTCTTGGAATGAGACATTATTGATGGCTAAGAGGACCTATCAACTACCTTCAAAGAGAACAACAATCAGAGTATGTAACAAATACAACTTTTCGCATCTTGGACTTCATCAACATGTGATCACCGTTCCTTGTAGAACTTGTCCCTAAAAGAGGAGGTAATGTCACAAACATATTTATTCTAATAGTTTTTTAGGTAATATGAATAAGTAGAAGTAGATAAAAGTAGATAAAAGTAGATTAATTTGATAATATCTTATAAAAAAGCTTCTTAAAGGCTCTATAGACACATTTTCACCTTTATATATGTCTATATATGATTGATAGATTAGAAACTTGGCCAACAAGTTAGCCACATATTTCATGTATTAGTAGCTTGAGGAATAAGCTAAATATGTGGCATATATATAAGAAACTTGTCTTATAAATTAGATACATGTCTAACAAATTAGACATGTGTTGGAGGTCTTATAGAATGTTGCTATGTAGCTTTTAGGTAGATAGTATATATAAAAGAAAGAGTGAAGCCTTCTTCACTCTTATCAATTCTTTTCTTGCTTCTAGTCTAATTTTAAGAGTTCTAATATCTTAGTCTTTGGCAATAGCCATTATAATTTCTTATTAAATATATTTACTTTCTTATTTTATTTTATCATCTCTCTTTAACTCATTTCTTATTTGTTTATATATCTACTTTGAATTCTTGTCCTTGACAATGATTCAATAACAATCTACAATAAAAGGTAAAAAAGAAAAATTTAATCCAATAAATATTTTCAAATTAAAGTAGTTAGTATAGAATTTTTTTGATATGTACATATTTCTTAATACAAACTATGTTTAGCCATAATCTATTGGTCTATGTTGTATTTTTTTCTTAGTAGTCTATGTCAAAAACTATGAAGTTGATTATGCCAATCAATATGTGAAATTTTAAATTTTTTGCTACTTTTGAAGTTATCATAATCTTGTAAAGATTTTTTTTTTGCTTTATAGTGTTTTTACTTCTACAACATTTGTATCATGGATATGTTGAATTTTTTGTATATTTTTTAATATATTTTATTTTTTTGTTTATTTTTTAATTTAAAAAAAAAACATATTTTTCTATTAACAAGTGTAGATTGGCCTTTGACTTCTAATTGAAAGAAGCAAATTAATGAACATGAGTTAGAATAAAGGTCTATTTTGATAGGTTTAATATTTCAGTACTCTTTTGTATACAAGAGTGGGGCTGGAATTTATTTCTACAAACGTTGTCATTGCCTTCTAATCAAATACCTCAAAAGCAAGTGTCTGTTACAAAAATCTTAATTAGAATTAGACATTACAGACTCCGGACAAAAAAAAAAAACGACAAATCACTTAAAGGCCATTTTAATTAAAAAGAAGCAATCCGTACCACCACCGGTTGGTAGTGCACAGGTCCCAATCAAAGCATCAAGCAAGAGTGTGTCACCGTTCCACCATCATAGCAAATGTCGACATGCGGTTACCCTCTTGATTTTTTTAATATGAAGTACTGCAATGCAAGGGGCACCACACTAAAATCTGGACCCTACAAGATGTAAAGGAACGCTACAGAGGCTCATCAAAAGGTAGCAACGCAAATGTGTGCGTAGTCACTGACATCATAATGTTGTTGCTGACATTGTCTTGCAGTGTGTAAATATAAACCAGTTTTACAAAAATTTGCATCCCTTCATCAACCCGACAAACACGACCTTCACATAATTGTGATCGGAAAAGCCACTTAGCTGTTGACTGTAAACCTCTTGTTCGTAAAAGTAAACCATGGCTCATGCAATCTTCCATTCCGTGTCGACAGATCAACTTAAAAAGTATGGTAAATGTCTTCGGCCACTGAAAAAGTAGTTGCTCCGTCAGGTACGTCATTTACAATTATTTCACGAAAAATCTGCTAGTTCTTGATGCAAATATTTGAGAACCGCAAACAAACCCATTGAGGCCAAATGGTTTGAGATTCAGCAAATCATCTGAAATGTTATGCATAATATCAACTTTCAAGTGTCTTTGTTAAGAAGGCAGGACCCCCATGTCTGTTTCTGCAGAAGTTGAGAGTTGGATGCCAATTGTGAAATGGTATCCAAGATGTTGAGTGCGGGCTTGGAATCAGCCGCATTTCCTTCCAAAAGCCTCAAAATCCAATGGTTTGTTCCTGCTAAACCTAGCATTCCCTTTCCCCTGATGGCTAGATGTAGGCTTGAATACATACTCCATTTTGTCTGGTTTCAGAACTTTGAAAAGATATGATTTAGCATCACTCTAGTTAATCTTCCATTCCAATCCGGTGCGTCTCAGCAAACTTCAGAACTCTTTATGAGAGTAATACCACCTAATGGGACTTTGCAGATGGAATGTCCGCCGTGTCCATATGGACAATACCTTGCAAACCAGACCCATTGTTTCTGATTGGAGGGTAAACTAAATAACACTGATTAATCTTCAATATCTTTAGTATTGTTAAAGTCGCGCTACGGTGATGGAATCAAAATTCGGTTTTAGTGTCCTGGATGACCTTAAGTCATGTGAATTGCCTTCTTGAACAGCAGCAAATTTAGGCTACCCGTGTTTTCAGAACGATGAGAGTGTAGTCGTGCAGATAATGGTAGGTCATCCGCGAAGAAAAAGTTCACCGGCGCTATTGCAGGAGCGGCGGTTAGCGGAATCGCCTCTACAATCTGTCTTGTGATCTGCTTGTGATTACGTCGACGAAGGAAGTAAAACCCTAATCAGGAAACCTTCACAATCGCCTCTTCAGTGAGTTGTGGTCAACATCTTTCGTCTACTAAAACAGTCCTCGTCTACCACTTAAATAAACTGAAGACGGTGAGATAAGTGAATGCTGGTTTGAGAGCCCATTTCACACAATTTCTGTAATCCGATGGTTTAATCATCGGTACTGGTTTAAGAAAAAGTACTAGGAAATGCTTGGACCGGTATAAGAAACTGGAGACAGCGGCGAATATCGCTCAAGGTTTACAGTAGCCTCACTTTTTTGGGGTAAGACAACGTTTTTTTTTATCATTGACTGTTAATTGATGATTTGTCATGAGACTGTTTCAATTCAAATTATTTAGTTTGGTCGGTTCTTTCATGATATCTCACCCCCTTCAGAAGAAATGTACTTTCCACAGCATGAAATGGACAACCTCAAATTCATTCCCACCACCTGACCATTCAATACTTTGCTCATGATGTGGGATTTCATTCTACCATGGCTGTTCACTTCGATCCAGAATACTTAACAACTCTGTCGCTGACTGCAGCCAGTGACCTCTACAGCTTTTGGGGTTCTAATCCTGCGGCTTTGAACATGCCGGAAAGTTATCCATCATGTTTCACGTGGTGAAGAGTACAATCTTATCTAGTGGGTGAGTGATCATCGATGATCCTACAACACCACCCTCTACGCAATACCTCCATCTGCTCATCGCCGAGAGCTAATTTCGTTGCAGTGCATTTACATTTAATGCTGCAGGTGTAGCTGGAATCAAAGCAGGGTGGAATCAACGCAATCGTGGACCCAAACCTCGAAGGCAACTATCCTCGCTAGGTTTTTCGACTAATGACTGTTCTTGCCCTTCAATGCCGAGCACCTGAAAAGTTAGATTGGCCCGCCATGAATCTAATCGAAGCTTTCACAACCTTTACGAAACTGGAATTCTACTCATGCAGTCAGTTCGCCGTGTCTGATCACCATGAGGCTAGGATCAACTCAGCCTGAATGCATCCCATTGCAAATGTAATTGTGGTTGTTAGCCACCCAGTGTGTGTTTTGTGCATGCTGTTGCAATCTCACGCTTGAGCTTTTGCTGCGATCCACATCAACCAAGACTTAAGTGTGGATGGACGCCATGGACGATGCTCCAGGTGACAAACCCACCCTCACATTTTCAACAGCAACAACTGGCGGCGATGCTTCCTTTTTTGCCACCATCCTGCAGTTGTCGAGACTAAAAATTGTGTGGTTTCGGGGCCCAGATGCCGCCATCCCTCACATTCTGCACCACCGCAAAAAAGTGGATTGAGTTTCTGTGCTTTCTGCTCCACAAATGCTTCAGAATTGCTGAAGTTCCAGAGTCTTGTGGGCCTGTTTTTGGTACCCTTGTGACGGAATTGAGGCGGAAACTGCAGCTTTTTAGTCTACAATTTTTGAAAAAACAGCTTGTTATTTACTGCGTGATTCTTCTCCTGGCATACTTAATTTCTGATATGTACCCCGAATGATATGAATGAGGACATTGCATTTGATAAAAATATATTAAAAAGATGCTTTAAGGACAACTTCTCTTCTTGGTATGTAAAACTATAGTAATAATTTTTATTTGAAAATTAAAATTTGAAGTTTATTTGGATGTTTCTATGTTAATTTAATCAACATGATTGGAGTATTAATTTTAAAAAATAAAAAATTCTCTTATTGTGTAAAATTTGCAAAAGCATATTAAAAATTTATCTAAATTTGAAAGATTTCTTTAATTTTTTTTAAAAAATTATTCAGTTATTTAGAAATTCTCAATAACAGAGTAATTTCCTATATAATTTACTAGATTTTTTTTTTTTTAAAAAATCCCTATCTAATCTTATACTATATATAAAAAATTTGATTTTTTTAGAATTAAGAGATTGTAGAAGGTTTTTGAACATAAAGTAATGAAGACTCTATCCAATTTAAAGATTATCAAATAAGTATCATTGTAAGGTTTTCTTAAAAAGTTACATAGGTATTCTATCACATGCTATTCTATGTTAGAAAAAATCAATTATAATATTTAGTAGAATAAAGATAGAATTCCTAAAAATTCATGTGGTTGTAGCATGTTTTGTAGAAAAAAAAACCTTTTTCATGACTAATTCTTCGAATATTTTGTGTATCTAAACATAAATTTTTTAAGATTCAATAATTGTATCTAAATAATTTTATAATTAAAAGAAAAAAGGAGAAAAACAAGAAGCTAAAGGCATTAATAAATTCTTTGCAGTGCACAATAATATGCATGTTTATATTTTAAACATAAATAAAAATTTAAATTATTATAACTAACTTGATATTTCTCTACTAAAACATTTCTTTTAATTAGCTCTAAATCTTATTTTTTATGAGAAAAGATCTATTTGTAAAAACTTAATGATATCTATTAACAGAAGTTTAGAAGTAATAGACAACTACCAACTTAATATAAAAATATTTTTGTTAAAAGCCCAATGTGTTTATTGTAATTGAAAGATGCATTGTTATCAAAGGCATTATGATGTAAAAGAATTAGAAGATATTAAAAAATAAATATATTTCTATTCCAAGTTTTAAAATATTATATAATAATTATTTATAAAAGTAAGAATCTTAATATATATCAATGACTCACAAACATCTTAGTTTTCTTTACAAATAAGAGTAATAGAAGGCTATCATTTAGCATTATGTTTATTTCTTATTGTATTCAAAAAACTCAATGTTACTTTTCAAAAGGCTTTAGCAAATAATAGTATTATATACATAAGGATTCTAAAAATGAAGATACAATAGAAGATAAGACAAAATATTGATGATTCTATATTTATTATAATTTTTTTTTAAACACAATTGTTTTTTATGTAAATCTAATTAGATTTTAAGTTTGAATATTAATTGGACTAAATCTTTTATTTTTTTAAAATAAAAGAATAAATTTAAATTTTATTAAATTGATAAATTTGGCTAAAAATATAAAAGATAAATAGAATTAAAATAGTATGATTTTTTTATTTTTTATTTTTTATTTTTTTGGTATTTTTTTTGGCGACAAAAATTGTAGTCTAATTTCTTATTGATTGTATAGAAAAAAATTGAACAATGGTGTCCAATACACAAAATATACAAAATAATAGTCTAATAGAGAACAATTGTGGCATCATCATTTTACACACTTAAAAAAAACAAAAAGATAGCTTGATTAAATTAATTGTAGATGAAAAAACCATTATTATAAATGACATACTAATATCTTTTCTAAATTAATTCATTTTTATTTAGGCAAGCCTACATAAAGTGATTGAGAAACTAAAATTAATGATTTTTATATAAGAAAAGTTTTAAATATTAGTAAATTTATGATTTTCTTAGAATTATGTTGTGATTACAAAATAGAAATAAGCTTAGAAATTATAGATCTAAAAAATACATTATTAGTAAGATAGAATATACATATATTTCATCTATAAGAATGTAATTGAAATAAAAAATCACAATAAAAAATAATGATAATAAATTTAAGTATTAAAATTATTTTTATATTATTTTTATATTAATATAAAAAATACTTTAAATAATTATTTAATTCTAAAATTAGAATAAAATAAGTCAAATATAGACAAAAATAATTGCATACTTATAACTTAAAAATTACAAATTATTTTATATAATTTAACACATGTTACTACAATAAATTTTAAATTTTTAAAAAGTAATTCTTAAATAAAAGCTAATATAATTTTAGATATGTATAAGAATAATATTAAGTAAAAAAATATTTTTTTAATATTAATTAAGATAAATTTTTGATTTTATAAGAAATAAGCTTAAAATTTGGCATTACCTTATAAAATATGGCATTTAGGAATTATTTATTGTTTATATAATCTATTAATTAGATTATTAAAATTTATGAAGGTCTTTTTTTTTTTTTTTTTTTTTTTTTTTAAATAAAAAAGAATACATTAGATTCTATACGTCATTAGATGATATTCTTTATTTTGCAATATTTTTGTTGGTCTAATTATTCACAATGGTAGATGAAGACAATAGATAAGATAGAAAGTTCAATTAATTCTTTTGTAATTAACAATTAAAATTCTCAATTTAGTTCTCTTTTTTGAGCTATTTTTTTTTTTATATTTTCTTATTATCTCAACTAAGTTTATTCTCTATAGTATTTTATATACTTCCAATGTAGTATCAAAGCAAGTATTTTCAAAAGATATTGTTGTCTCTTTTATGTTGTTTATTAAATCTAGCTTTAGAGTTAAGAAAGTAATAGATGATTTTTGGCCAACAACATTTTTGGTTTTTTTTATTTATTTATTATTTTTTGAATAATAAAAAATTTAAATATATTTAATATATTTTAAAATGAAATAGTAAAAGTTTTAAATATAAAGAAATCTAGCTATTATAGTTGACAATATACAATGCATGAGTAGAGGAAAATGAATTGTTCTAAGCACAATAGCAACAATTGCTAATAAAATAAAATTTCAAAACTTATCATTGATAAGTATTGAATCAAATGTCAAGGTAGTAATAAAAAAATAACTATAAGTACAAAAAAAATAGCTATAAGAAGTAAGTATCACCTTAAAAAAAGAACTAACTACACTATGTGAGTATACCAAATTATTCTATTTATACATTATTCTTTTGCTAAAGTCTATATGAATTTCTTAAAAAGCAGCAAAAATCCTAGTCATAATTATTTATAATAAAAATATCAAGAATTGAGTCATAAAGCTTTTAAAATAATACTCTAATTTATACACATATAGGAATGCATTCAAATCTTGATATAAAAATAATAGTAATTCTAAGATTATTCAAATTATTAAGAAGTTCTCTAATCTCAAGAAGACTAATTTCATAAGTATAGACACTTATCTAACTAAAATAAGAAGCATTGCTGATAAGCTTATAGAAGTAAATATTATTTTTTTTAAAAAAAAAGATCATTATTGAAAATAATAAAGAAATACTAATTATGTCTAATCATAGGTAATTTTAGAGGTATGTGAAAAAATCATCTATCTATTTAGAAGGATCTATAAGCAATCACTATTATTACAGACACACTATATAGAAGATTAAATAAAAAATTGAAAAAAAGAATTTTAATAAAAAAGTTAATATAAACTTAATTAAATTAATTGAGTACAAGATCAATATCAAGAGAGGTGAATTAGAGCTTCAAAAAACATGTTGTTGAAACTATAGATAAAATTTAAAATAAAGTTTCTTATAACTACTTTCTTTAAATTGATTTATTGACCATTCTAATACATATCAAGACTTATGAACATAAAATATGTTTTAATTAATTTTTATATACTATAAGCATTTACAATACGACAACGTAATACAAAATTAGTGCAAAAACAAAGGTTGTCTTTAAAGCTTCAAATGTTGCTTCCGCTTCTTGATTCCATTGAAGTTTTTCTTTACAAGTCAAATGTGTAAGTAAAGGTACAACTCAAGAGAAGTCCTTGATGAAGATCCAATAGTAGTTGGAAAATTCCAAAAAACATTAGACATTCCATACTATTTTTGAGATCTTTCAATTCATAATAGTTTGAACTTTCTTAGGATCCATCATAAGTCTATCATTTGAAATAATGTAACATAAGAAGTCAACTTCAGTAGTGTAGAATACATATATATATTTTTTATCTTAGCATAGAATCTTGCATCTCTTAATTTTTGTAATATATGATGAACATGAAGTTCATGTTCTTTTGTATTCTTAAAATAGATCAAGATATTGTTTAAATAAAAAATAACAAAATCATCCAAAAAGACTTGAAAAAAATCATCCATAAGATGTTAAAAAATTGCTATTACATTTGTAAGTCCAAAAGATATAACATTATATTCAAAATATCCATATTTGGTTCAAAATGTCTATATTTGGTTCAAAATATAATCTTCCATTCATCTCTTTGTTTGATGCATATTAGATTATATGCTTCTCATAGATCTATTTTTATATAGATCTTGGTTTGATTCAACTAACTAAAAAATCTAGATATTAAAGATAGTAGATATATGTTCTTGATGGTGATTTTATTGAATCTTTAATAATCAATACACATCCACAATGATCTATCTTTTTTCTTCACAAATAAAATTGAGGCTCTTACTGGAGATTTGAGATGGCATATGAAATTCTTCACTAGATTTTCTTCAATATACTCCTTGAGTTTAGGCAACTCATTTTGTGATAAATTGTAGATTGGTCCAAATAGCAGTTGTGCTTCTTCTTAACGATCAATTGAATAATGATAGAGATGATGTTTTGGAAGAGTATCTGCATTCTATTTTTCAAATACATCTTGAAATTCTTGATATTAGCTTAAAATGCCTCTTAAAGTCTTTGCACCATCAAAAATAGATGTAGTATAAATGATATAAGGTGATCCTTCTTTTGCAACATGCTAGAAAGGTCTCACACCTACAAACATAGGTTTAATTATACTAGACTTGTAATTTTTTACTTAATTAATCATACTCTTAGTTATACTTTTTAAAAAGTCAAGAGTATAAGAAATCCAATCTATTTGAAGGTTGTATTTTTCTAACTACAATAAGCCTAAAATGAATGGATTAGAGGAAGATCTAATGATACTAAATATCAAAAAACCATCATAACCATTGATTATTACTTATATAAGAAAGATTTTGTGAATAACATCTCCAAAAGACAACGGACGATCATCTATGACTTCTACATGAATAGGTTTAACTTTCCTTACTAAAAACATGTTAAGTTTTTTAGCAAATTCTTGATCGAAGAAACACGTTAAGGCTCTCCAATCTAACAGGGCAAAGGCTTTGTAATGTTTAGATCCTAAGATAGTTTTTAATATAAAACAAGAAGAAAGTTTTGAACAAAGAATAGGACCTTCATTAGGTATTGTATAAGGTTCGAACCACATGGTCTCTATTGTAGCTAAACAAACTTATTTTTTGATATATTATCTTCTTTGATATTTATACTTGTCATTTTATAATTGGATCGCTTCTTTGTACAATATTAAGCAATATGCTTAAGTCCTCTACAATATAAATACAATCCTTCTTGACGGCAATGAATCTTTTCTTGCTCAATAAGAAGTTTAAAACATATTACATCAATTTGCATATCCTCTACTTCTAAATGTATGTGTTGAAGAGGCATTAGTGTTGCCATAGAATTATAGTAATGTTGAGGCCCACTTGTCTCGCTCTCAAATTGAAATTCAAAAAATCAATTGTTAGACTTCACAACACAGTCAATTACTTGACTTAATGTTTGAGATTGTAAATTTAGCTTCAATTTTTTTACCTCATATTGTAGTTCAGAGAGAAATTAGCTAATAAGTGCATCATCCCACTTGATATAAATTACAAGTTGTCAAAATTATAAAGCATATAATGTTATGGATCAATTGTCTTGTCTTTAAATATGGAACTTATTGGTTGCAATACAAGTTGCATAAAATTTTCTATACATGGATTGAAACTCCATCAAAAAAATCTTTAAATTATCTAGTATTTGATCTCGTCATTCAAGAAAAGATAAAAACCATGATAATATTGAATCTCAAGGAAGTGTATCAATGAATGTAACTTGTGATCTTAGAATTAGATAGCTTTGGAATTGAAGTTCAATCACAAGTTGTACTTGATTAATAAATCCTCAAAACTTAGATCTTGTGCCATCAAACTTTTCAAGTAAGGCAACTCTTGGTTTTCTAGTATGATAAGAATATTCCACCATAGGAGAAGAGATGTGATGTAATGTAGATATTGAAGCGGCTCCAATCATGTCTGTATCTTAACTTCTTGCTATTTATTTTGCTATAGGTGGCAATAAACTAAGTTGATGCATCGCAAACATCAACTCCTTCAATTTCTCTTGCATTTGTGCCATTGTATTCTTCATTTTAAGAAGCTCTACCATGATAAAACTTACAAAAAAAAATATCTTGTTAAGCTCCTTCAATGTAGAAGCTTGAGCAAGTAGCTTCATCATAGTTTAAACTACTTTAAGTCTTGAATTACCATAAAATCTTATAAAAAATCTCTTAATTTTAGTAATTCTACGAAAAATGAAGCATTTACTATGTTCATAATAACATCTAATTTATACTCAATAGATCTAATCATACTAATATCTTTTCTTCCAAACATCTTAAAAGAAAAAAAATTGAGTTTTTAAATAATACTAGTTTAGAGGAGGATAATCCACAACCTCTAAAGAATTCAAATGCCTTCAAAAAGAGGCATAATTCATTCTTTATCAAGAAGAATCAAGCTCTAATGTAGTTGAGAATGTAGACTTGAAAAACTATCATGGGTATATGGTGTCATGATGTAAAATGGCTAATGAATGAAAGAGAAAAGAAACCATTATATTATAGAAGATCTTATTTTAAAATGTTATAAAAAATTATCTTAAAAATATACATAATAGTCAAAAAGATAGTAAAACTAAAAAATACTAATAATGTCTTTTTATAAAATATTCTTTTATTTACTTTGTAGGACCATAATTAAAGAAAAATAAAATTTATTAAAAAATTATATGATACAAGCATATATGAGAGGGAATTAAGAGTAGATTTTGGAAAAATTTACCTTAAGAAGCCAAAAATTGATGTCCAAAGAGGACCGGTTGTCAACCTAGATTGAAATTAGATCTCAAGATACAAAATCACATACCTATAGTGATTCTAGAATTTTTTGGTAGATTGAAGAATTAAATTTGAGAGAAAAATTAAAGAGAGATTTTTAAGCATTAGTTTCATGTCGTTTAAATCAATATTGAGATTTTGAGAGATTTTCAAAGTTAGTAATGTTTTTGATTGGATTAGGATTTGAAAAATAAAAATATTTTAACAAATTTGAGGGTTTCTTGAGTTTTTTTGGTGTGTGTAGGGATAAAGTTTTGGCAATGTATTGATGTATTAGTTATATATTTGTATGCTAATTTTGGGATCAATCAAACAATTAGATTGAAGAATATAAAGGTTTTTGTGGATTGAGGTCTAAGAAATTGGAATTTGAGGATTAATGAGTGTTTCTAAAATCTTTAGCAATTTATTAATTGGATTGAATTTTTTTTTTATATAAATATTAAACTTGATTTTCAAGATTTAAAAAAATATTTGAGAGTAATTTAATAATTCAAGAAGGAAATATTGGCACTAGAAGTTAAGTATTCAACTTGGAGAAGGAAGCCACTCAACATCCAATTGATTTATCTTGCATTTCTCTCAATTACTTAGTGGGATTTTTTTCATCTTTCTTGTGCTTGTTTCTAACTAAGACATTAAAAAGTGTACAAATTTTGAGTTGATATCAATAGTTTGATCATTAGTTATCAAGGTTTTTTTTTGTTATAGGATTTGTTAAGAGTTTGTTTAAGATCTAGGATTTGATTAGGGTTTGATTTAGGATTTTCTTAGGATTTGGTTTAGAAATTATCTAGGATTTATCTAGGATTTAGGATTTTAATTAGTATTTCATTAGGATTTTTATTTTTAATATTTCTATAGGATTCTTTATATTTCTTTTGAGATTTTTTTTTTTTAAATTTGTTTTGATAGGTTAAAGTTTAATTGGATTATTAGAAATTGCTTGAAATTTATTTAAGGATCTATTAGACTTGCTAAAATTATTGTTTCATTATTATTTACCTTCCATGGCTAGGTGTCTAATGCATTCTCAAACAAGAATATACATAATATGACAACAAATTGAACAAGAAATCAAATAGAAGAGTTTCAACAAGAAAGCAAGCATGAACTTGATTAAACTAAATGAATACAAGGTCAATATCAAGAGAGGTGAGCTATAGCTCCAAAAGACGTCTTGTTGAGCCTCACTCCAATATGTACTAGATATTAGGAAGCTTCTTGAGAAGCTTTCATGTTGTTTGGAGGATCCATCTTAAACGACTTCCTTAATCCTTTTAGAACTTTTTAGAATCCATTGAAATATTTTGAGATATTTTTAGAATTTTCTAAAATATTCTAAAAATATTTTAAAAAAAATTCTATTAGAATATTTTAAAAATTTCTTAAAACCATCTAAAATCTAATAAAATATTCTAAGAATGTTTCTAAAATCTTCTTATTAGATGTCTATAATAATTATAATGCATCTTTAAATAATTTTTTTTTCTAGAATTGCTATAGTAATTAATGGAATAGTTTTAAATTATCAAATAGTTATTCCAAAATAAGTTTAAAATTAAAATCAATTAAGATTCAAACCAAAAAAACCTAATCAACTATATTAAAAGATATACAATTATTGAAGATTGCTTATATATCTTGAATAAAAATATAGCATGAAGGATTTGATTAAAATGATAAAGGATTTAAAGATGCATTGCTTCAAAATTAAAAATATATATGATTTGAAGAAAATATAATAGAATAAAATGATCATGATTAATTCAATGAAAATAGAAACCACATAGATTTAGTTAATCTTCTAAGTGTTGAAGCATGTATTTTTGAAAGAATTATCTTAGGAATTCAAATTAAAATAAATATTATTAAATTAAATTTATCTCTAATATTATAGTATATTGACTATGGTACCATGTATCACATTAATAGAAGTCAAAGAATATTTTTAAACCTCTATCAAGTCTAAAGACCAAATATCAAATCTATAAGAAGATGCAATCATAATATATTAGGAATTTGCAGCGTTAGCATACAATTCTTAAATAATGACATTTATAGAGCATCTTAAAGATATTGTATTTATCCTTTATTTATAAGAATATATTTTTTCTTGGTATAATTGTTAATTGTAATTATAGTCTATAGAACTTTTTAGCTAAAAGGTGCAAAATTTACAAATGTCTTATCAAACAAGTAATTACATATGCATCTTAAAAGCTGAGATATGGTATATATTGTTTTAATAAAAATTACTTTATTACCTTCTCTTAAAGTCAATATTAGAGTAGCAAATCATGTTACAAAGGCTTATTTATGGCATAATAAATTGTGATACTTTTATAAAGATAGGATTATGAGAATGATCAATTCTAATGATATCTTTGAATTATTAACATTGTGATATCTAAATATACTATATATTACTTATTTTTACAGAAAAAAAAGTTTTTATACCAATTTCAAAGATGACTATAGATTTTTAATATTATAATTTATTCATATCAATATTTATAGACCATTTTAGAAGCCATAATTAGGTGGATCCAAGTATTTTGAAAACTTTATTAAAAAAAATCTTGCAAAACATAGGTCTTTTTTTATAAAAAAAAGAAAAAGAAATGCTGATACAATAAAAAAAAAAAATCTTTTAGAAATTGATGCAAGCAAGATAATATGAAATTATTTTGACCTTGAATTCAAATAATAGAGACAAATATACATTCTAAAGGTTTTAAGTATTTTGTGATCAACTCAATATTCAATATTAGTTCATTATACCTTACATGCCTCATAAGAATAGTGTGGTCAAACTACAAATTATGCATTAATAGATATCACTTATTACTTCTTAATAGAAAAATATCTTTTTAAAGTCTTCTCAAAAGAAGTAATTTAAATAGTATCTATCATTTAAAAACTTCCATCTTTAAAAATATATTTAAAGAAAATATTTAAGAAATTGTTTTTTAGACAAAAACTACTAGCTAAATATTTACATTTTTTTGAATCAATTTTATTCATTTACAAATATTAATCAAATTGTGGCAATTTGGAATTTTAAACTCAAAGGATTCTTCATAGCAATAATAACAAAAACAAAAGCTATCAAGTCTATGATCTATTTACTGTTCAATATTAAATTTATAAAGATATTTATATTTTAGAAGCAAATAACTAAGTAGAGTACAACTGTACTATAAGAGAATCTATATCTCAATTACATCAAAATCTAGTGCAAGTTCTAATTTTTTCACAAGATTCCTACTTATTATGTTTAGCAGATCAAATTTATTACTAATAACTATGATTCCACTTCTTGCATCCAAAGCACTTGAGGTTATATTGCATAAATTTTGGATTATTTATCTAGATACTTCTATGTTACTTATTAAAACTAATCCATAGTATGTAGCTTCAATTCTAAATTTTATACTTGTCACTACTAATAAAAACCTACTATTACTAATTAAATTGGATTACTATCAATCTTTCATAGTTCATGTTTTACAAATTAAAAGGTTTTAGTGGTATAAGTTAACATTCCAAGATTTATTCAAAGCTACTAATAAAAATTTCTTCTCAATTAATGTAATGCTCTATATCAATGCACCTTTAGCAAATTACCTAACAATTATGTCATTATCGTGTTTGTAAAAATCAACTTCAAAATATACTAGACATTTGGTTGTGTAAGGATTTAATCTTACTTTGAAGTTGGATTTACAATCCAAAATAATACATATAATATTTAGAAATACCTATTTGGCAATCTTAAACAACTTAAATAAAGGTTCCAATTATCCTAAGTATATCTTATCAATTTTTAAAAAATCCTAGATGTATCTTATTATATATTTCATATTTAGATTCTTTTATAAGATTTCAAATGAGATTTCTAAAATAAGTAGTATTAATATAGCTAATTTTGCATACATAAGTTAAAGTTAATAAATGGTGAGCAAACATTAAGGGGTGCTTTCTAAAATAATATCCACTTTATTTATTCTAAATTATAAAACCAATAATATATAGTTTTTAAAAATGTCCTCAAGTCAAATGGACATGGAATTGTGCTACATTTCTTCTAATCAGTAACTAGTACACCACAATAGAAACATCAAAAAATAACTTCTACAAAAAATGTTATCTGTTCAAAATCTCAAACCAATACTTGAAAGATTTAGAATAATTTGATCACTCTGTATAAGAAAAAGATATTGAAATAGAATTATGAAGCAAAATAGAATCCTCCATTGCAGCTGAATCATACACACATGGATAAATAAATCACACAATTTTATTCACTGATTTGTTCTTTCTATGCCTATTTTGTAACAAGAACATCAAGCCATGAGATGGGTAGTTACTCCTCAAATTGAACCCCTTGAATTTCACCAACCCACCTACAGGCACTTCGCAAGGAAGCAAGCAAGCAAGGAAGCCACGATCATCGCTAAAGCCTGCAAAGAGCGTGCAATAATGCTGCCTAAGGCCTGACAAGGGGCGTTGAGTGATTCCTATTCAGTTAAGTGCAGTTCGGTTCTGTTCAGGCGATCCAATCCTAAGGAGGAAGAGGAGGAGAAGTAGAAGCAATTGCCTTTTTAATGCTGTCCTTGGCCTTCACCGATTCAACACCAGTTTCAATTGGTACCTGCTGGTCTTACTCAACCACCATCCATCGCTACTACTCCTCAGCTCTCTCCTCCTCCTGAACGCGACGCATCGACTAACCCCACCGGCAATCGCCGTCTACCAACCAAGTCACCATTCACATGATCCAATGAACTCCTTTGGATTCCCTCGCCCAGCTTGATGCCACCGAATCTCTCTCTCACCACCTATTCAACGTCCCACTTGATTTATTAAAACCACACTTAGAGTACAGCTCAGATCAGATCAGTCGTATACCTTTCTACAGTAACCAACAGTTTCGGCCGTGCGGGTTAATTTCGTTAGAAAATATGGCTTGAGGTTGCCTGCTTTTTTCTGAAAAGGTGCCCATATGTTGGCCCTGTAGCAGTTCAGGTTGGCTGTTCCTGCAGTTCCATGGTCCTGGAGGCTTCATGGATGTTGTGAGCTAGTACTGAGGTTGTTGCTGAACCGTAGTACTGAAGTGGACAGAGAGAGCTAGATTATAGGAAGCTGAGTGGGGTTCTGATGAATGGGATGCGGTGAGCTGTGATAAATGACATTTTTGCTTGGACAGAGCTTCAATCATGGATAGGTGACTAGGATCCGTCTGCTTCCGATTGCCTCTCGTTGAACCGGTCTCTGCACGCTCTGTCGTTGCAGTCTGTCTCACTGCCTGTAAGTAAGACTGCTTTCAATGACAAGAGAGCTGCGAAGTTCTTCTGCTCTACTCGATACATGCCTTTAGCTTTTTCCCAATTTACTGTGTTAATACACGCGCTGTGCCCGGAGTTAGTGTGTAACGGTGAAGCTGCGGTACACCGAGTGAACGGCAACCACATTGTATGAGATCAGACTACTCTGGAGTTAGCATTCTACTCTTTGCCGTTGAATTTCTGATATTCAGAGTAAAGCTCCAGTCAGCGCCATCCATTACCTGCGGTGTTTGAAGCCCAGCTATCCATTTGGACGCATTTGTAGGTTTCTATCTTTCTTCTAGTTTCTGAAAGTATAAGAAACTCAGTTGTTTTAGAATCGATGAATGATGCCATTTGAGTTTCCTTAGCTCGGAGTAGAATAGCAGATTGCCTACTTTCGAATTTGCCAATCTCAGAATTTGACCGCTGTTTGTCTCTCACTTGATTTCTACGACTAGAATCTACCTTTGATGGCTGATTTTGTGGTACGTTGAACAGAGTCAAGTTGATATTTTTTTTTCTGCTGCGCAATTCGCCGAATTCGGAAGAGATGGTTGGGGTCGCAAAGAAAATGAGAAGCGACCGAAATGTAGCAAGGAAGGTTGATCTGCTCGTTCAAATTGCGGTAGGGCTCTTGTTGGCCATCTCAGGATGCAGAGCGTGGAACTGCTCGCCCACGGATACGCAGATATTGATAGATTTCAAGTCGGGGTTTATTGACAGGAACATGGTGTTTTCAACCTGGGATGCAAGCACTAATTGCTGCACATGGAGCGGCGTCAAGTGTCGAGAGGGAGATGGCGCCATCCTGGAGCTTGAGATCAAGGGAACGTCAGCGTATAATCAGCAGACCTACCGCGACACAAGTTACCAAGGGGGAACCGTAGGCGCAGGGCTGGTGAACCTCACTTATCTGCGAAAGCTCAAGATCCAGTGGGTTCTCTTGAATGGCCCCATTCCCTTGCAGTGGGGCGAATTCTCCAACAACCTCGTGTCCATCACTATCAACAACGCCAATCTCCGAGATGACATCCCCTCCAACTTAGCCGGCATCCAAAGCCTGGAGAAGCTGGACCTCAAGTCCAACCACCTCACGGGCTCCATCCCCTCCTCCTTCTGCAACCACAAGAACATCAAACACATTGACGTCTCTTACAACGACATGAACTACATCCTCGTCCCGACTTGCTTACAGGCTCAGGATTCCGTCATGGTTTCCTACAGCAACCAGGGCCAGAGCACCAGCCCCGGCCAGCCTGCTGTTGCCTCTGCCCTTACCATCACCTTTTCCATTGTCGTTTCATTCGGAGCTCTCTCCACTGCCCTATTGTTCTTGTAAACAGCACTCGATTTTGCATTATATCGATTTGCCTTGAAAATCAGGATGCAATCGTGGGAGCATGTCCACCGACGCGAACTGAGCCCGGAATAGAATTTTGATTCAGCCTCCCTCGCTCTCTCCTCGTAATACGTTGTACTCAGGATTTAAGCTAATAAGTGATTCCACACTCTCTTATAGAGATTGGCGTGTATTTTAGTAGGATCCTAATCTTGTAGAAATTCTCAAGTATATTGGGAGTGTAGTTCTGAGATCAAGAATAAAACTGATAATATTTTCCAACTCCTATTGGTTTCCGGTTCACAACATGAATTTGTAATAGAACACAAAGATTTTGAATGGCATGTGGAGTGAACGACTGTGCAAAACGTTTCATATGGTCATTCGAAGTGTTCCTGTAGAAAGTGAGAACATGGCGATGTTCCATGGCTGGATATGATCAAGATTAGTCCTGAACCTTTACAAAATTTTCACAAGGATCGGACTGTGGAAAATATGAGGAGGTTATATTTAGAATGAATTATTCACATTTTAGTGTCCACCGAGAGGACCCACCTCTTAGTGTAAAGACATAACTGTAGAGATGTATAATTTGTTTACTCAAACTGTATAATAGTCCGAACACTTTCACTAGGATACAAGTTTCATTCGCTGTGATTTCATCTGCTGGAATATCATTTGCTGTGAATGTTTATGTTGCCAAGATTTAGGGGTTGTGGATCTCTTCTTTCTCTACGTGAGAATGCTCTAGAGCGCTCCCACTTCTTCATCAGATCTAAGTTAGTGATGAACTTTGTATCCATTTGCTACTAGATAGTAGTGTTTTTGATTGTTGCTGTTTGTTTTTGTTGTTTGTGTTTATCGACACTTGAGATTTTGTGTCTTGTGACCTCCTGGTCTGTGATCCTGTGGGCTTATGGTTTGTGATCTTGTGGTCTATGATCCGTGGGCTGGCTGCAAATGGACGGAAAATACCAGCAAACATCAACAGCGGGGCCATGGAGGTCGGGGAACAGCGTCTCTAAGGCAGCTCTTGGAGGTCGCTTCATTGGCTTCTTTGACGGGACTCGGGTACTGCGTTTCTGGTGAAGGGGGAATAATTCATACACACCACCGCACAGTTGGCTCCGATTGCGATGCCCGGGACCAAGTAGTGTATAGTTTATTGTTGAGATACATTTTTGTTATTGCATCTTAAAATTTGAATGATCTTACTAATTTTTTCCATGCTAGATTTGACGTCTTGCATGATTGTTTATGTAAAAAAATATCACTGTTATTGGAAATTTCTATTTTTAATTTATTCATTAATTGTACTTTTTTAGTATTAGATATAAACAACTTTCTATGGAATTGAGGATTTTCTGATTAACATCAACCTCAATCCAACCATCAAAGTATTTTTCGTCCATACTCATGTTTTCAAGAGACAAACCTTCTAATCACAACTTAGCTCTGATACCATGTGGGAAATATGAGGAGATTATATCACCAATGAGTAATTTACACTTTCATACATATGTATGTTCTAGTGTCTTTTGAGACATAACTGTAGAGATGTATAACTCGTGTACTTCTACTGTATAACAGTCCTAACACGAACATAAAATAGAAGGTCCATCAAACTACCTGGGTTTCCAAGTCTTCAATGCAGATCATCAATTTTATTTATTACTTGCTTCAACGACCGAACTCTCGTCCAAAATTGAGCAGGAGAGTCTTGAAATAGATAATAGCAAACTTCAGTAAATCCGTATCATAATCGCCGAAGGAGTGACTCGGGAAAAGGTACTCGAAGAACTTCATAGGGCCCTTCACTTCATATCTCATGCTAACCGTAAAAGAAACGGAAACTGCTCGAAAACATCTCGAAAGAGGAAGTTGAAAGAGTGGTAACACATGACTAGATGTGCGTAATGCATCACAACTCAACTGACTCTGAATTACGATTTTTTTTTTTAAACTTATTCATGAGTTTCGGGCACTCAGTGTACAATGGAGAGGACATGATTCTGACACGGTTCCTCACACGACATGGGGTGGTACAAGGCGGTGCTGGGAGGTGACGCCTCAATTGTTTGGGATTGAGGTGGGATCATTCATCGACGACTTAACGGTTGCGATGCTACTGTCAACCGTTGGTTACTCCAAAGGACCTCTATTCTGTTGTTGACGGGGTCTCAACGCTGGCAGATTGCACTTCTTCTGCTGTGATCCCACAGAAACGGCACCTCACGGTTCCAGGAACAAGTCTCCCTTCTTGTCGAACAAGTCTCCCTGTTCATGCATACACACACAGAGTCATGCTAAACCAACTTCAGCTGAGACGTTAAAATGCATCTCTGGGTGTGTTTCCGGGTGAGTCTGTATACTGAATCTTGTCCACCATGTTGACGCACAACAAGAATGACGATGAGTTTCTGTTGCTACAATATCACTGAAGCAACTTTATTGATGTTATTTGTGTGATGTAATTTTTTATTTTCTATTAATGTATTTTTTTATTATACAAATATGGTTGAAGAAACTCTTTTGCAATCATTACAACAA
This sequence comes from Physcomitrium patens, assembly GCF_059467195.1. Classification (NCBI taxonomy): domain Eukaryota; kingdom Viridiplantae; phylum Streptophyta; class Bryopsida; order Funariales; family Funariaceae; genus Physcomitrium; species Physcomitrium patens. Next base: position 1,066,926 of record NC_143413.1, on the reverse strand, counting down.
TTTCTATATTAGACGATGATTTTTGTATTTTTTTGCATGTATTATATAGTTTCCAATGTATTAACTAATCTAAAGTTTTGTATTTAATCTATGAATTAAAGATTTCATCAACATTCTATTGAATTGTGATGTGTTATGTATAATTAAAATTGGTTTTAAAGAACTTCTTTTTCTAACTTATTATATTTATACTCTTCAAAGAATAAAACATGAAAAACTAGATGTATATATTGATTAGGAACTAATGCAAAAAACTAAATTGTTTATTTGGTGGGTAGTTGTGATAAGATACATTTTTTTAAAATCATTACTTTCTTTGTCAAAAAACTATTTTTAATTTCTAACATTAAAATTACGTTCAATATTTTTGGTGATTATTTACAAGTGATTTATATATTAATTGTGAGCTTCATAAATATAAATTATGTATTTTTTCTGGATGCAATGATTAATTAATTAACCAAACTTTCTGTGTTAGAACTAACATCTTTGATTTGGTAAGTACTTAGGTCAAGAATTAGAAAGTGATAAGCCCATGTGAAAATGCTTTATTTCAAAATATTTACACGTGATTAACAATAGAAAAGAAAGAATAATGGTCTACCATTGACATCTAGATTCAAACTCAATATCTTGTTTGGAACAAGGTTTTAACTTACCACCTTACAAGAGTTTCTATGATTTTCAACTCTTGCTCTTCCATTTAAAATGAATATATGAAGAAAGATTCTATTTCCTCCCATTGCAGTTAAGCTTGAAGAACACCAGGTAGAACAATCTTTTTCTTCTAGTATTGATATCTAGATGGTAACCTACTGGATAATATTCATCTCTATGATATAAATGAGAGATACATTTTGTCAATGTAAATGCAATAATTGAGTTTACTACCAATAACTTCCCCTTGCCCAACAATTGCCTTCCATTCACTATGTTGACTGTTGTTTGCGGATCAATTCTTCCGAAGATAAGTGTAATTTTCTTTAAAAATTCGTTCCAATTCATTTAAAAACTTCGAATTGAAAAAGTAGTGTTTCTGTGAGAAATATTTCAAATTACCATGTCCAGGGGTTACTCAAAGTAACAAGCAGTTCATTGATTTAAAAATGATGCGACTGCAAAAGCAAAAATAAGCCATCGACTTCTTGGTTGCTGCTGGGATACGTGGGTTGACACTCATGGCACGACCAAAAGCATGTAAAGAAAACATTCTATTTGAATAAAAATAAAAATAAAATTGAACCCAAAAAAGGGTACTTCACACAATTAGTATCATATGATGATCAGATCATGGCCAGAAAAGCTGAGAAGGAAATGGAAGCCATGCGACGAAATGTACCTGTCGGTCCACTGGAAGACCGGATAAGAGCGACGAAACTTCGAGAAATCAAGTGCAACTATCCAAATCTATCTTGAAGCAGAAAACTACAAATAGTTATCACAGTAGATAATGGTTGCGATGGACATGTCCTCGCTTGGTAGATTGAAGTTATCTTGATTTTGAAAATTGTAAGCTGTTGAAAGGTAGCAATTCTGCATATATTTTAACCACCAGAGTGTGAAACAGGGGTGGTCGTGAACTGCCCGTCTTTGAAAGAGTTGAGAAACTGCTCCGGCAATGCATGCTCCACCTGCACATTTTAGCGCACACAAGCATCTGAAATACTGAAATACTGTAGCCGCGAATCTTGAAGTGCAAAGTAGGCTCCATGAATAAACTGGTATTCATGTACAGATATACAGGGGAGATAAACGTAGACGCAAAAATTTAACTCACAGGATCAGAATCCTCAGTAGCGCCCGGTACAAGCACGTTGACAGCACTTGACTTGGCAGTGGTGATGGCAGCATCTAGAGACTTCAACCCCAGATAGAGCTGACATCCATTGGTGTTGTCAATGGAAATTGTTGGTGCAGTGCCCTGAATTGAATGACACTATATTAAGGGAAAGATTCAAGTAAAACAAGACAAGGGACAAGACATACTACTTCATTCATTTCCTCGAAGCAAAAGAAAAGAATATGAACCAGTGTTGCAGGCAACACAAAACCTACAACAAGAAATATTGCGTGCGTAGACCCTCTCAATTATCAAAATAAAACACATGGACACGGAAAAGGGCATCGTCCATCGTACAATGTGGCGGCTATTGACATCATTACTAGATACCAGCAATTTACATCAAAATGAAATATTGAAAAGAAAAGCCGATTCGAGAATCACCATGCATTGCACCTCCACGCTAGTGCAATTCACAATCTCACAAGCTGCCACAACGTCCTGTGGATAACAGAGAAAACAGTTTGAAGTTGTCAGTACCAGATATAAATAAAATTTGCACGAACGCTCATTTAAGTTAACTGTCATGCAGAAATACAGTGGAGTTATGGGTAATGAAAGAAATGGCGTATGAAACAATGTATCCTGTCCCCATTGCAGAACTCAGAATCTGGGATTGCTCATGGGAATGAAGCTCCAGTACGATTTGGTAATTGTGTCTCTACTCGCTAGGAAGATGCCAGACACACTGATAGCAACCAAAGATTAGAGCAAGAAGGGAAAACATCTTACAGTGAAAACAAGTGCAGACTTGATACACTTGTCGAAGGCGATAGCATTCACTTTTCCTGCAAAAAAGGATTGAACAATGTAAATCACATCAAAAACAAAGAGCCGACACAACCTTTGTCTAAACAGATCCAGTTTGGGTTGGCTGGTTGAAAGCTCAGAGATAAAGCACATTCCTTTTCAACGGCTTAAACAAGTTCATAGTGTAAAGCTAATTCGGATGACAACCAAGACCTCTGAACCAAAAGAACATCAAATTGCAACTTCTATGCAGTCGGACAACACCGTCAATCTATACAATTCGGACCAAATAAACCAAAGTTACTATTTAAAAATATGTTAAAATTTGCTGCAGGACAGAAGAGATGCTACACCACGGCATTGGCATGGTCATTCGTAATGTGTAAATAACTTCATGGTTTGATAAAGCAAGCAACTGGAGTTAGATCCATATACAATACTGAATTAAAATCCTCGCTAAACGAAAGCATAGTAAGCACAATATTACAAAAGTTGAAGTTATAACGCTCAAATTATGCACGGACTGTCGAAAGCATCAAAAATACATTTGCAAGTGACTCAATTAGGTGATCTGAGCTCCTACCTTGAACCTGTATAACTGAATCCTTGCAGCCAAAAATATAAATGGATTCATTTGGCTTGCAACTATCCAGAATGATGTTTCTGTTACCAACTTGATATTCAACTACCCACCTGCCCCACAAAATAAACATAATAAATTAAAAAAATAGCTTCGTGGTAGAAAGCCTCAAAACGATACTAAATCATTGTCCCGACAAGCACTACTAGTAATCAAAACAGTCAACTTCCTCAAGCACAGACAATATCTATATATTTCAAGGGGAGCATCCGCTGGATTCTATACAGATAGCATGGCATGCATGATACCAAAAATAGATATCCACGTTTGTCATGATTGTGTAGAAGAAAAAATCTACTGGCTGTCAAGAAATATCAAATTAAAGTGGACAATCACTTGGGCAGATGATTGAACGAATCGGGGGAGTTAGTAAACTGCAAGAAGACTAAATACAAAACGCAAAAAACAAAAAACAAAAAACAAAACAAAAACTAAAAATAACAACGAATAAATCGAAGGGAGGCATACTTGCGACCATCAAGTTCGCATTTTGGGGTGCCTATCTTGGGCGAAGCTGCAGTAGAAGCATCAGTAATTTTCTCACTAGGTGCAGAACCAGCTGGAACTGCACCACTCCTGTCAGCACGGTTCTTTGTCTTCATGTCGTCAGTCACCTTCCTCAAACCTGCAAAAAAAATTTGGTAATTGTTTGAGAACATCATTATTTGAAGGATCAAACAATCAAAACTACTGAAGCGGCATCTGAGAAAGCAAATGATTCCGACACTTTCGTAAATCATGCAGCTGCTCACTAAGAGGAGACTTCGTCAAGAATTCTAACCAACACGACTGTAATTACGAAGATACAAATTAACACTCATAGCGAAATTGACAATAACGAGAAACAATTATCAGACACATCAATTTCAAAAATGAAAAACAGAGAATGATACAACCAAGCTTTGGCAAACTCACCCGCGGTTACTTGTTCTCCCTTATTGATGTCTTTAAGAACTTCAGACATGCTGAGAGGGGCTCCACCAGTAGAACTTGAAGCACCAGATAAGGGTGGGGCAAGTGAACCAGGTGGAGGAGGTGGTGGTGGTCCTCTTGGAGGAGGAGGTGGTGGCCCTCGAGGAGGAGGTGGAGGTGCACTTGTCTTCTTGGCAGACTCTGGACTCCCAGGAGACCAAGTAGATAAATCAACACCAGTGGTATTCCAGGAAGGTCCGGTGGTATGAAACTGCTTAACATAGTCACGTAAGCCTGGCAGGTAGAGCTCCTTCAAGGCACGCGCCCACTCAACGTGATTAGCATCCTTGCCCTTGTACTCCACAAGAACCTGTAATATGTCGCATGCCAGAAGCGATCGGGTACACAAGATTAACTCATGCCATCGTCAATTGAAAGACATCAGCAACTAGAGAGAATAACCAAGGGATAATCATATACTTCTTAGAACAACATGGATAACGAGTAACATGACACACATGTTGCTGAAGGTTAGGAATAACGTTGTGGAAAACTTGCAAATTAAAGATCTGCAGTAAGGAATATAAAGTCCTCTAAAACACCCTCCAATGAAGAGACAAAAAAGTGAAGAAACATTGGGTCGCCGAAGCTCAAGTCCGGACAGCGAGGTGAGCTGCCCACGACTTCAAGTCCAAACGTACTTAACCTACCTCTGACATACTTGAAAAACATTAGTAGTAGGAACAAATCAATACCTTGTTGTTGTAGTATTCAGCAGATTGCCAGCTTTCCTCCACATGTGGACCTGGAAGACTCATACCTACCCACAAGGAGTCCGTCAACTTACCTCAAAGCTAACCACTTCAAAATAAGCGATAATTCGCTCTTGAGTACCCAAGAGGTGTAATGTTTCAATACAAAATATGACTAAAGACGTAAAAAAGTAAAAATCAATTAATTAGTAAATTAAAAATAAACCATATCTGAAACGGAAAAACTAGTGATTTTTGATGCTAACTCTATCCTTCAGGTCAGCAACAAGTCCACTCCACCAAACAAGGCAAACAAGAGATCGGCGCTACAAAGTCAGCAAGCTCGGAAAAATGTACCAGCTCATAGGACAATCCGTGAACTTAACAATACTAGTTTAAGCAGGGTTTAGTAAATTATCCACTAATGCAACCGAAGAGTGGAGATCAAGAGTGCGACTGTGCAATCCACCAATGAATAGTGCGAAAAGCTCAAGTTCAGTACCACAATCTTTGCCGGCGTAGCAGACCCAACTAAGGGCCAACAGACTTTCAGCAACAGCCTTCTGATGATTGAAAGCTTCCGTCCTCTTGCCCTCAGTCAATCCATGTGCCTTGGTAAGAGCGTCAACCAGTGGCTGGACAACCTTTTGCAATGCTGCTGGATCTGGCCGCTGCAATTCCAAATAGCTTTGTAAATTTAAAATACCACACACCTCTAAACTCCAACTCCAACTCCAACAGATATGTGTGAAAGAAAACGCTGTAATGAAGACGCTGTCTAGAAGACCTAGAAGAGTTATCAACTTTGTAATTTCAGCTCCGAAATAGACTACACTTTTCTCTCAAGTCACTCTCTTCCGTAGAAAGTGGAAAACTCGATCCAAGTTTTAAAATAATAAACAAAACACAAAAATAAAAACGAGAACCATTATGTCCCGACTAATCTGTATGACATTGATGATTTGAGAAAAATGGATGACTGCAGAATAAAAGTGTACTTCAGCCCTAAACTTCTACACTGATTCTGGAATGCACTAGATTGTATGAACATTTTAGAGAAAAAAAATATATCAAGCATGCTCGCCGGACTACATACTCTTTATAATTCACCTAAATCTGACCTGGACGTAACAAATGGATGACGCTGATCACCATTTAAACAAAGAAGTCCTCTTAAGACATTTAAAAATAAATTAAAGAAGGAGAAGCAGAAGAAGAAAACGACAACGACGTTGATCCTCAACGCCGCTACGACGATGCGAACCTTACTGCGTTCAATTCGCTTTCAATCCAACAATTAAAAAAACATATGATCAGCGATCACAACTCGAAACGCTATCTACGAATAAGCACCTTGTGAGGAAATTTCAAGAAGGTGAGAATCGTGTCTCATCTCGCAGTAGAAAATTAAGTTTCGCAAATGCCTCTATGTGTAAACTCTCTCTCTCTCTCTCTCTCTCTCTCTCTCTCTCTCTCGCTCTCTCTCTCTCTCACGCACACACACACACACACAAAAATACACTTGCAAACAGAGGTAGAGCGATCAAACACACACACACACCTTGCACTGAGAAATGGCGCGCACAATAGCCTTCTCAGCATCGAAAGCCCGCTGCAACACCTGCGACGTCTGCAGAACGCCACCACCGATCTTATCCGCCGCGGCGAGCACCCTACCAACCCTAGCCTGCACTAATTCATCAAACGCCTCAACGGAAAGATGACTGGCCGATCCAGCAGGCTGAGACGCGCCCGGGTCCGCGAAACCGACGAGCGAAGAAATCCCCCGATCGGCCGAGCTGGACGTAGCTCTGGACCCCAATGTCTCCAGCCTCGACACTGCTTGCTCCAGCCTCACCACCACGGCCTCCAACGAGCTCTGATCCATGGCTCCCGCACCCAGCAAAACTCCAAATCCCCCTCCCTCCCGCCACTACTCCCTCTACATACAATAAGCCCGCACTCCCCCAGAGAAAAAAATAACAATAAAAACAACTACAACAACAGCAACAAGAGAACGACGAGGTCTGTCTCTGAATCGGTGATGAAACGGTTGACAGGGGAGCCAATCAATCCAAGGAAAAGGGCATGTGATCTGCGCAAGGCCTGTGAGAAGTGAGTGAGCGTGCGTTGCGGGATCGCAAGTGGCGCTGGCGATGGCGTCGGAGGAAAATCGTCCTCCCCTTCCCTTCCCTTCCTTTCCTTTACGTTTGCAGGACTTTTATTTCTGAGAGACTTTTCGTCGTCGTCGTCGTCGTCTCTGCATGATTTCGTCGCTTTGTTCGATGTCGATGGTGGTTCTCCTTCCAATGCACCCCACAGTACTCTGCTTTTTAATCCATTCTGCCCCTGTCGTTGTTTTCTACTCGTTTTAATTATTTTGTTTATTTTTAGCACTCTTGTTTCTATTCCTCGGTGTTCGGCAGAACTTTGTTTAGGTTCCATACGTATGGATTCAACAGTTGACGTTCTGCATTGTTGTTTTCTAAGCGTGTAAGCGCAGTTGCAAAAAGTATTCAATACGAAATTAATCAGCAAGATTTGTGAACAAAAATCGAAGCAACATTGAACGATTCAACCAAAGTAAACACAAACTCTTCTTTGCTATTGAAAATATCGACCAGCTTCACCTTAAATCAAATATTTTCATGATGGGTTTCTGATTTGTTTTCAAGCCCTTTGAAAGTGTCTCTAACGGACAGCTGCACAATGCAAGCCTTCCCAGATATCAATGCAGTTGCTGGGCTAGTCTTGCAGGGCAAGGTATAATTTCTCAAGAGCTAGTCCGACTAACACAATGGGTGTCTGTGAATTGAGCACTACATACCAAATCTGAAAAAAAAAAAAAAAAAAAAAAAAAAAAAAAACTCGAGGTATGAACAAATTACGAAGAGATCATTCGTTTAAACAACCACCCACACCAACGTTGCGTGGGTACTTCCAAATGCTTTTCAGAGAGGGATCGAGACAAGCATGACAAACAGGGATTGAAAGAGTAGGAACCTCCTCCACTCTACCACATGCAGGATGCACAGCTGCAGATTGGGAACCAAATATTACATACAGCAGCCACGCAACAAGTTCTGATGTTCTCGGAGGGATGATCCTGCAACCATAAAGAATTTGTGGACTTGCATCTGAAAAAAGAAAAAAAGCCTAAACCTAGATGAGTGACCTGGGTTCATAATACAGCATCAGGACTAAAATGTAAGCATTGGAGTGCTGGAGGGGGTCTCCTTCTCCTGAAGAGCAGTTACCGAATGTATGTTCGCCCAAGAGACCAAACCTCATTGTCACGGACCACACTCTGCGATTTCGGGGAGGGAAAGACATTCCAGAATCGTAGGGTTTCATCACCAGCTCCAGTAACGATCGTTTGACCGTCAGGAGATATGGCGAGATACAAAACCCGCATTGTGTGCCCAGTTAAGGTGGTGAGTTTGGACATCGTTGGATACCTCCAGACAATGATCTGGTTCTGGGAGTACCCATGGGTGCTCACGATCTCATTTACATTTTTCGACCATACCAAATTGCACACTTGGCTCCCGGTGTCGTAACAATTCAAAGCAGTGCTCGTGGCAGTGTTCCAGAACCGAATGCATCGGTCGGCAGTGCCACCTCCAGACGCTAACAAACCATGTTGATGAGGTGACCATGCGATAGCCTTCACAGCAGCCCCATGCTCGCTAAACTTCACTACTGGTTGCGTGGATTGACGATTCCAGACTAGAAGCTGGTTATCATTTCCACCGGACGCAAGCTCGCGATCGTCATATGACCACTTTAATCCGCATACTTCAGACTTATGCCCTACTAGTTTGCTTACAAAGTCGTCTGGAACTCTGACATCCCGCTGGAGAATATTACGGTCTCGGCTGCCGGATGACAAAATGTGTGAGTTCCAAGCTAGCGCCCCAACTCGCGTTCGATGGCCACCCATTGTGCGCACTATTCTGCACTTCGCAGCATCCCATAGCTGCACTTCTCCAAGGTTAGTTCCGACAGCGAGGTACGTACCCCTGTGAGTCCAACTTACGGAGCAGATGCTGTCCGTGGGCCCTAAGTCACACAGCTTCGTAACCTTGCTGCTGGATGCACTCCAGAGGTACACACAAGTGCCCAACCCAACCGCAAGAACATTGTTTGACGACCAATCCACCAGATTCAGGTAGAAATCATCCTGCAACGCTGGAGCATCCAATACCTTGTAAGGAGATCTCGCGATTTTTCTTGGGGCTTTCCGGGGCGACATGGGAGTCCCCGCCAACGAACTATCAATCCCGGCTGGAGAAATATCGTAAGGTCTCTCTGGCCGCGCCTTGGACCCGGTACTCGGCTTGGGATCACTCTTGAATCGGAACAGGTTACGACTGACAGTTGGACTGATGGGCGACCGCATTGGGTCTCTTGCACTGATCCCCGTCCTATTCTCAGGCGTAGCCGGCGATCCTGCCTCTTGCCCAAACAGCTCTGTCCGCAACAGCATTGAGTAGGCCGCACCCCCTTCTTCCCTGGTATCATTTGCTTGCGAGATGTTGGCTCCGGATGGAGATCGATCCAATAGTGCAAACCCTGTCAAATTTGAGCTTGATCGGCTAGGGATGAACCTGTCGCTGTAAGAGGTCCTGGTGGGCGATGAGGTGGTTGTACATACACCGTGCTTCATTGGGGAAGCCAATCCTTGCCATGATCGCCTAGCAATGGTGTCAAGATGCAATGCGTCTCGCGACATGCCAACGGGCAGGTTGAGTGACCTGGCAGCTGAACTACTCCTAGTCTGTGGCCCATCTTCGCTCCTTGCTGCCCCTTCGATGGGGCGGTCCATTTACTCTGTCGTTGTAATCGCCGATGCGATACTTAAAACTGGATGCTAACACGCGGTCTATCCACGAAACAAGGTTTAGCTAAATCGCCAATGCCATTTACATGTACGTGTTGCATAATTGAGCACATCCACCCTTCAGTACCCCTGAGATGGTACGATCATCAAGCGTAGCCTGTCGTTTCGTTTGCACCAAATCCATGCGTCTATCTCATAACAAAGTACAACATGCGTTGAAACTCTGTAGGACGTTTCCTGGGACATGCCATCCAGTTCCAATCCTACACGCCTATGCAATCATGTTCCAAAACCTCTGCGCGTACTTTCACGAATCCCCTCTTCTAGCAGGACCACCCAGCACTAGAAGAAGCTTCCAAATTTCAGAATGGCAACAAAAAAAATTGGAGAAAATGCACTTTACAAGTGAGTAAGCCCGTGTGCTAGGAATTCACCTCTATAGCTCAAAACATCCAACAGGGGAACTAAGCTCAAGCCACCGCTGCATCGCAACCTTTTCTAACTGATCCCAGCGTAGCGGACTCCATGTCAATCGAACAATCGCAGCAGCGAAAGTAGACGCGATAAACTATCCTCCACATACCTGAAGGTGACAAAACGCGTTTCTGCTACAAGTACCATCCAATTAACACTCCCAAATACTCAACTAAGTCATCGGCACTTCCAACGCATGCACATTCTTCGTACCTCACCTCCACACCACCATTATCTCCCCGGCACAACGACCACAACCACCACCACCACCAAAGCTTCGTCGCCTCCACGAGTATGTTAAATTACGGCTCACGCTTCCAACCACGCTTTTGCTCCCGCCCAAACCCCTCTAATCCAGCCTTGCTACTCGGAACGGTAACTCACATCGAAGCTAAACCTGTAATCAACAGATTGAAACTGCGCAGCTTAACTTGTGAAGGAGCCTTCCAGCCCCTCAAAAGCTCCTGGTCACTTACAGAAACCAACCAAATCCTAATAATCCCAACCTTCACACAGAATATCGAACACATCAGACTGTATACTTCACCACACAGCGAAAGACAAAAACCACAACACTCCTAGTGACCGGTAATGAAGCTATGGCATAGCAAGAGAGCTCTCGAGGCGGGAAGGGGGACGAAACGTTGAGGGAAAGGGGCGTCAATACCTCGCGATTGGCTATGGCTTCTGCAGGATGATGGATTTTTGCAACGGCTCTCCAAGAGTGACGGCGAAGGGGAACGAGAGGTGACTGGACGAGCCCGTCCTAAGTCCAGTTACCCACCCCTGAACACCGGTAAACCAACGCTGATCCCTGAGACGACGTGTCCAGTGAAAGGATGTTCCCGGTCATGGCGGGAGCGAGGCGGGACCGCACAAGTTAGGGTTTGGCGGGAGCTTCTCCCGTAGGTCCGGTGCCGGCCCACGTAGACTCCCGCGCTTCTAGAATGCCTCGCACAGTGGATATGCCTATGTATTCATGGATGAATGAATTAGTGGGTGATATGGAACTCTAGATTCCTGTGTGTTTATGGAAGCCATACTATAAATTGGTTTGCACAATTTGTTGTACAAGTTTAATAAGATTGTCAAAACTTAAGTGGTGAGGAATTGTCTATATATATATTTTTCACATAAGTTATTGGCATTTTTTATTTTTCACATAAGTTATTGGCATTTTTTATTTTTCGTACATAAATAAAGAAATCATTGTTTTCAGTACTTGGCTTCTAGAAATTGGTTATTCCTGTGTGATCCATCTATTTTACTGATTATGTTTAGGAGGAAGGTTATGACAGCATGAGATGATGTAAATTTAAAAATGTGTAATCTATTGATTGAATTTCAAAAATATTTTTAAGCATGATTTTATTTAAAACATAATATTGTACAAAAATAAAAACATAAAAGATGTTTTGAATATAGTTTTTTTTTAGGATATTATAATTTTGATAAAATAAAATAATTATCAATTGAAGGTCTTCTAATTAAAAAATTCATGCTGTATAATTAGAACGGAAAAAAATAAAGACAATGGCATCCATGAATGTAAGAGCAGATTTGTTATCATATTGCCTAAAGAAATAAATTTTTAAGAAATTGGAAGGAATGTATTAAAGAAATTATGCTCTAAATTTCATTGGAGAAAAAAAAAATTAAATAGATTTTGTTCACAGAAATCTGAGCAATTATAAGATTATAATATAATTCAAAATCAAACAGAAGTTGCGAGTTATTCAAAAATAAATTCAATGTGGAAAAACTTCTTGATCTATTTTATTTCTGGTATTCCTATTTTTCTTATTTTATCTTCCAACTTAAATTATTTTAAAAATGAAACATAAGTGATTTTCACTAAGTCAGATAATGGAACTTATGAGGATTAGTTTATAGATTTAAAAGTGTTTATTTATTTAATTTTAAGGAGACGTGACGAAATGTATTCATAAGTTTCTAAATTCTAAGAGTTTTATAAACTTGTGCTTCATATTATATAGTGATGTAGATCTAAAATTTGTTGTAGAAGTAATACCAATAAATAGATAGGTATATGAAATAAGTGATAGTACATTTTTACTAACTTACACAAAGTATGCACATGAATTAATGCTACCCACTGATTTTGTGGCTATTTAAATTTTCGGAACTCAAATCAAATAATAAAATGTACAAACATTTGTATATATTGATTTCTTTGGGGTTCACAATTCCTTGAATCTCTATTCAGATTTTTTATTTATTTTTACATTCAAAAACTATAAGAGTGGATTTTTTAAAAATTGTTCACCATAACTTTAATATTTTGAGTTCCAATTATTTTAGGTTCTATTAAGATTTAATAATTCAATTAATCATATTCTTTTAATATATATATTTTTTCACATCATCTTCTTCTTAAATTAATTTTTTATACTATTTATAATGGTATGACAAACATGTGTGTATTGAATGACAATTATCTCTATTGTTGCTTCATTCAATAACACTGATATCATTTTTAAAAAATTAAACTTTAGATTGCCATCTAATTGATTTCCAATGTCGTTAATTTTTTGCAAGTACATATAAAATAACTTTATATACATATATATATATATATATATATATCTGTACACATACACACACACATTTTCTTATAATTTCATTTGACATAGAAAGAAGAAGAAGAAAGACAGCATGCTAATGGCTCTGTATTTGCTAGACACAGAACCCACAGAGTTGACACCACTTTTGCTGAGACCAACATACAGTGAGTCAAGGGATGCAACCACAATGTAAGAAAACAAAAGAAGGATGTTACTGATGATTTATTGCAGAAAAAATTAATAACTCCACCAGTGGAACCCACAAATCATGTAAGGGAGGAATGCTCATTCAAAGACTTTTATCAAGTCTACCCACATTGAGTGTTGCCCTTATTGGTTTGCTGAATGAGTAACAAGTGGTGAGTGATGCTCAGAATTTTTCAACTGCACTCCACACAACTAACAGCAATATATATATATATATATATCTTTGTTATTGATAGAAGAGTGTTTTCTGTGTGTTGGTTCTTGTCACCAGCTGTACAGTTGGCGTATTTGACTGCATGAAGTATCGACTGTTTGATCAAACCTGGTGAATATAGATATATATATATATATATATATATGTTATGAGTGATATTTTTCGATTATTTGACTTCCACATGCAATTGAAAGTGTATCGAGGATGAGTAGAAAGGAGTGCAGTAACAAGCATACTGAAAAACAGAACGACAGATTGATCGTATGTAGAAACATTAGCGATGAAGTGAAGCATATTTTGTGTTGGGAATAACAGAGTCGACCGGGGCAGAAACCAGTGTAGTAGTAATCGCATACTGGTGTGGCTGCCTCGTAGTGTACTGCAGCCTCCATCACGGCCCCAGTTCGTTACACTCCTCTCTGAACTTATCTTGGTAGGTCACTCCGAATTTTCATACTCGTACATGCATTTTGAGCCCATCTTGTAGAGTTGTTAGTTGATCAGCTAGAAGTCATCGATTTTATCATGTTTTTTACCATTCTATCTCGCAGACACATCAGATTTACAATTGCGAGTTAAAAAAAAAAAAAAAAAAAAAAAAAAAAACCTCAAAATTGTATGCCATGAAAGGCAGATACACGGAAAGCTGGATCAACATGTTAGAAGGCCACAAAGCTGTGTATGCCAAGTTACAAAAGCATTATCTCAACAAGACGTTTCTGGAAGCCTTGACACAAGGAGGCGCTGACAATCCAAGTTTGCAATTGAAGCTGGATGAGTTCAGGTGGAAGGCCCTCCTTTGCGTTGAACGGCAACGATCTCGGGTTTTGCTTTTTCAGCTTGAAATCTCAGGAACTCACTTCCCAAGTTGCTCGCCAACTCTGGGAATTCGATAACAATGATTCGCATGCTATTGATGCGGTCCAAGCCCATGTTGCTGAATTGGAGAAAGGCTCTGTGTTTGTGGCATACAATCATCTCCAACAGGATGTGTACCTTATCTACGTTGTGCAGGTTATGGAATCCTAAGATTTATATGATTTAGAATGTTACTTCTGCTGAGAAAGCGTACATATATGTAATCTTTGAATTATTTAAGGACTTGTGTGAGGATTACTAATCAGGCTGCACAATTCAAACTGCTCACCAGGATGACACATTAAATCATTACCTTTTGACCTTGAAACCGGAAAAGAAACGTCTTGAATTGGTGGAAAGTAGACTGTCACAAATTCTGCAATTTGAAATCGAAGGCAACAATTTCAAGCTAGGTTTAATTTTTTTTTGGTCACATTTTTAACAACATGTTGAATTCAACATAAAAGAGCTAATGACATCGTTGATTCTCAACATTGCGCCTGCAGTTGTTAGCAAAAGTGCCTTTTGCTGTACTTCAAGATTCTACCAGTACTCACAACGACAAGTACCCAGATCAAAGGCACACGATCTCGTTGATACCATCGCTGAGAGCATTCAAGAGATGCAACGATCGTATAAGGTCATTACAGAAGTTAGATCCTCATGTAGGCTAAGGTGCAATTATTGCGTTAGGAGACCTAACGTATGATGATAGAAATAGTTGCCTCTTCCTGGCTGCTTCAATGTCTAGAACTACATCAACTGGGTCGTTAGTTAACTGATCAATCAAGGATGTTTGATGACCTTGACATGGACGACGAAGAAAACAATAACTCGGCTGGAACAATGAACGAAGAATCAGAGAGAATCTTGAGCGATGCAGTTAGTAGAACAGTCAATGATGTGGAAAGACTCAGCTGGGCGGAGAAGGGCTAGGACAAGGTGGATGAAGGAAAGGATCTAATCGGGGAGAATTTGAGCGAAGGTGGAGAAGTGTTTCAGACAGCGATGTCTACAAAATAGCTGATTGAGTCACGCCTGTGCTTATGAAGGGGGTTCTACGACAAGTTTTGACATGGGCATGACTTGACCTCCTCGTCCCTGCTTTCAGCCATCCATGTCTAGCATCAAAATACCTTAAACCTCCAACTTAGTGATTTTGACCAATTTGTGACACATTTTTTTAAAAAATAAAATAAAAATCAAGATGACAAATAAGGTTTTGAAGTGTTGTAAAAGAAAAAAAAAAGTAAAAAAAGAAAAAATTGCCACAATAGTTTAATTGAAAAAAATTAACAAAGTGTTTTTGTATTTGATCCTTGAACCAAGGTGTAGACTTAAGCAAAATCATGAGTAATTTGAACAAAAGTTGGAATTATGAGGTAGCCATGTTTGCAACTACATGTGTGGGATTCTATGCACAATTTGAAATTAATGAGCACATGCTCATGGGACAAAAGCTAGTGCAACAGCAATTAGAAACCACAAAGTGTTAAGAAAATGAATCTTGAAGAAAGAAAACCTCAATATATTCTTGTGTCATTCAAAAAGACTAAAAAATTATTCAAAGATGATATAGTATTAAACTAGAATGGCTATTGCCAAAGATAAGAAGACTAAAAAGTTTTGAAATAAGACTAAGGACTAGAAAGGTACTGACAAGAGTGAAGAAGGTTTTACTCTTGCCTCTATATATATACTCTTAACTAAGAATTTATAAGTGATGTCTTATAGGACGTCTTAAACATGTTGACTTTACAAGACATATATCTTAACTTAAAAGGTAAGTTCTATATATGTGCTCCACATAATTATCTTGTTTTATAAGCTGTTAACAAGTGGTTAACTTATTGACTAAGTTTCTAACCTATCAATCAATTACAAATATATGTAAAGTCAAAGCAATATCTATAAAGCTTTTAAGAAGTTTTGCTAAAAAATGTTATGAAATAAATCTACTTTTATCTATTTCTACTTAATCATGTAAATAAATATTAGAATAAATATGTATATCCATGACATTACCTCTCTTTCTATGGATGAGTTCTATAACGATGTTATATGACATGATTTGCTATCTGGGAATACACTAGGTATCTAGACGTAGAGAGTTTAGCTTGAACCTTTATATGAAACTTGTCTTAGCTTCCAAAACTCCTTTGATTTGCATAAAACTCAAAATATAACAAAATCCCTTCAAAACATATTTTTTCCGCAAAGGGTTTTTTTATCCCAAATTTTAGAAATTCATAACTCTTGATTTAGCTATTTAGTTTGTTTCAAATTTATAAAGTACATAGAATTCACCTTTATCTTTTATCACAAAAAAAACCAACTCCAAATTCACTCTCAAACTTCTCGTATCTAAGAAATCCTAGGAGATACTCTAAACCCTAATTTACAAGCACCTGAGTCCTATTTTCTTAATATCTCAAGAATCCAATACTCAAATGTCATCAAAATTATGTATAAAGTTTATTAACATAAATTTACACATTTCTTGAAATTTTGAGCTAAAATCTTTTCAAATTGCTCAAGATATAGCTCAAGACACAACCACTAGTAAATCGCGTCACTTACTACCCATAGATTGCATGCACTAACTTCAAAATCTAATAATTCCTTCATTTCAACTTGAAATCCAGCAAGAAATATGCAAAAAGTGTAGCCGCAAAAGTGTTCTCTCCAATCGCAGTTGCCAATCCTCAATTGCCTTCTGTACAGGTGTGTTATGCCAAAAAGAGTGACAGTAGCTCCCAAATCAACACCTTAACTTTGAGCGCCTATATCTCTTTTATATAAATTCCAAATCATATAAGATTTACACCAAAACCATAGCCAAAATCCTAAACTTGTTGAATCTAGCCTTCAAAGCTCAAATGGCCCCAAAAAACTAACCCTAATCTCTAATATGGCCTTAGGCAGCCTCCTCAAAGCCTATTGGTCATGATTTTTGACAAATAGGAATGGAGATTTTCATCATTCATCTCCATTCATCTATATTGGTGCCTTAATTACTCCCTTTGCTACCAAAATCCTTCTTTAATCTTTTTTCTTATAAGATTTATATAATTTATGCTTTAAACACCAAATAAAAGAACCAAAATAAGTTTTCAAAGGTCACCAATGTCTAACAAAGGTGATTCTAAATATTTAGAACTTACTATCAACCAAAACCAATCTTAAAAGCCACTATCAAAAAACAAATTAAAATTATAAAAATTCTATAGTAATCTTTTTAAATAATCTCTTCTTAAGGTAATAATGAAATTATATTCTACAACTAACTAAAATCTACTAACAAGGCTCTCACCATGTTACTTAGTAAATTATATATTAAGTACATAGTTACATTATTTTCATATAGTAGCCGAACCACAATACAACAATAAGAGGTCATCATATATTGAAAAAATCCAAGATGCAATAAATTGTATTTACTACATACTTTGATCTTTGTTTTCTTTGAAGATGATTGATAAGTCCTTTCAACCATTGATAGTATTCCATACTAAGGCAAGAAGACCACCCTATTATTTGATGGTTGTTAATGCCTTCATAACTCTCTTCAAATAAAATATTTGAAACATCATTTAGAATTGTTTCTACCTCTAATAAAATCACCAAATATTATGAGTCTCTTCCAAGGTCGTGATACTATACAAGTTGTATCTAGCCATTTATTCAAGAAATGACATGTCCTTCTTAATGATCTTGATCTTGAGTACGTCATCTTAAAGGTTGTAATAATTGCAATGTCTTCTGCAATAAGTTAGCAAATAATAGATCTTGAGTTGAATTTGCTACTTGTTGATTTTCCATCTTTTTAGCATCACAAATATATAAAAATTACAAACAAAAATAGAAAATAGAATGCTATCTTCTTTGAATCTTATTTCTTTTATAACAAAGATTTACTATTCTTTATCTTGATTTTGATGGATGTTGTCAATGAAAAGCTTCAATCTATTTTATTGCATTTACAAGATTCTTTGCTAGCTCCTATGTACATTTATTAATATCATATCAGTATCAATTAACAAAATATTCTAATCTATTTTGGTGCCACCTTGAATCTAAGACTTCTTTCATGTTAAATTCTTTATTATTATCAACTTCTACAAGAAGAAGTGACATTTGTCTTCTTTCTAAAATATTTACTATCTTATTTGACTCAATAAGAAATATGTGGAATATAAGATGAATCTTCATAGACTCCAATAGATATAATCAATAAACAATATGATTGGTTTCTTTACAAATAGGAAAAGGTCCAAGCTTACAATAGTCCAACTTATCACAAGGACAAGTTGTCTTGATATTGTAACAAAATAGCCATATTTTGTCACTTATGGTGAATTGTAGTTGTTCCTTGTAATAGACATCTGCATTCATTTTTTTTTTTTCTTAAGTTTCTTTCAATTGTACCTTCATTGATACATATAGCTCTAAAAAAAAATTTGTTAAATCTTTTGCTACAAAATTATAAACTTTTGAAAAGTCAAAAGTATCAAATTATAGATAGTAACCATAATTACCAATAAAAAATATTTATTAAGTAAAAAAATATATTAAATTTTTATATGCAAACTTTATTAATGGCAAAAGAATTATCCAATCATCTTTATGATAATTGATGGTACACATCAAAATTACTCTAAAACTTGATTCATCTCTTCCAATTGTTTCTTGATTTGAAGATGAAAAATTGAAAAAAACTTTTTATCTATCTTTAGAATCTTAAATAAAGTTCTCCAAAATCTTAATGTAGATTGACTCCTTCTATTCAGTATAATATCTTTGAGTAATCTATGATAGCACTAGATGTTGTTAAGAAAAAATTTAGTTATTTCTTCACCTATGATAGATTTTGTACATGATACAAAATGTACCATCTTGGTAAAACAAACTATTATCACAAATATAAATTATATATAAATTTGAGACTAGAAGATCTATGATAAAATCTATAGAAATAAAAGACCATAGTTGTTTCAAGATAAGTAATGGCTGAAAAAGTCTATAAGATCAATGATGAAGAATTTTTGATCTTGAACAAATAATACATAATTATACAAAGTCTTTGACTATCTTCTATATTTGACGCCACTAAAAAAATTTCAATATGAACTCCAAAATCTTCTTGTATCTAAAATGTCTTATCATTGGAAAGTCGTGATGTGCTTGAAGAACACTTAATCATGCTTTTTCTTCTGAAATATATAAGCAACCTTCAAAATAGAGTATGTTATTTTTGAATTCAAATTTGGAAGTAAAATGAGACTTGAAAGAATTATTCTTAATATCATGAACAAGGAAATCAAAAGACATATTTAATTGAATTTATTTGATAAAAATTGAAACAATAATCAATATTGATTTTATTACTTGAAGATAAAAATTCTTTGGTTTTAAGAAGATTTTTCTTTGTTAATTAAAAGCTGCATTTTTTTTTGATACAAGATAAAAATGTCTAAAAAGGACATCTAACAAACCTTTTTGTTTTTTGGATTAATAAGTGATCTTAAAATCAAATCTTTATAAAAACATACTCCAACGAGCTTGGTAATGATTCAAAATACATGCCAATATGAAATATTCAAGATTCTTGTAATCTATATATATGATGACTCGATTCAAAGTGCTTTAAGAATGATACCATTCTTAAAATAATAATGCCATTTATAAAATGAATTCACAATTATAAGAAGTTCTTTATCATAGATCTCATATTTAATTTTGGTCATTGAAAATTTCTTAGAATAGAAAGCTATTAAATGGAATTTTTCATCTACTCTTATTTGTTATAATAATATAACAAAGACAAAGTTTGATGCATTTATTTTCATAAAAAATACTTTAGAGAAGTCAATAAGATATAAGATTGGTGCAAAAACAAAGTCTTTCTTTAAAGCATTAAACAATGTTTTGACTTCTTTACTCTACTCAAGTTTGTCTTTATAAGTCAAATGTATAAATGAGGCTATAATTTGAGAAAAATTCTTAATGAAGATCTAGTAGTAATTAGCAAAGCTCAAAAAATATTGTACATCTTTTATTATTTTTAAAATTTTCTAATTTATGATAGTTTGGACTTTATTTGGATTCATCATTAGTCCTTCGTTGGAAATAATGTATCTTAGAAAATCAACTTAAGTAGTGTGAAATACACATTTTTTTAATTTGGCATATAATTTTACATCTTTTATTTTTTGTTATACACAACAAACATAAATTTTATACTCTTCTATATTTTTAGAATAGATTAAGATATTATCTTAATAATAGATGATAAAATTATTAAGAAATTTATAAAATTTATCACTTATTAAATATTAAAAAGTAGTTAGTATATTTGTGAGTCCAAAAGGTATGACATTATATTTGAAACATCTATATTTGGTTCATAAGATAGTTTTTCATTCATCTCTTTTTTTAATACATATCAAATTATAAGCTCCTTATAGATCTATTTTGATAAAAAAATCTTTGCTTGATTCAATTGATCAACAAGTCTTAAAATCAAAAGTAGAGGATATCTATTTTTGATGATGATTTGGTTAAGTCTTTGATAGTCTACGCACATCTATAGAGATTCATCTTTTTTCTTTACAAATAAGATAAGAGCTCTTGTTGGAGATTTTGATAGGCATAAGAAATTTGTAGCCAAGATTTTGTAAATGTGTTCTTTTAATGTAGCCAATTCATTCTATGATAAATTGTAGATTGGTTTGAATGGTAATTGAGTTCTTTCTTACAGATCAATTGAACAATCATAAGTCCAATGTTTTGGAAGAATATCTACTTATTTCTTTTCAAAAACATCCTTGAAATCTCAATACTAACTAGAAATATCACTTGACGTCCTCTCACTATTAGAAATAGACAAAGCATATATAGAAAAAAATGATGCTTTTTTACGCCATGTATAAAAGTTTTTGTTCCTATCAATAAAAATTTAGATATATTAAGCTTATGTATTTCTACTTAATTAATTAAATTTTGGATCAAACTATAAAAAAATTAAGGTTATGAGAAATCCAATCTATTTGATGATTATATTTTTGCTAATCAAGGTAATTTTAAATTAACCTGATTGAATAAAATCTTATTATATCAAATATTATTATATGATTATGATCTTTAATTACTACATCTAAAAGAACAATCTCATGGATAACATCTCTAAAAGAAAACAAACGACTATATGTGACTTCTATATGTAGAGATTTAGTTTTCTTGACTAACAATATTTCTTGTTTTTTTGACAAAGTTTTTGTCTATAAAATAGGTTGAGGCTCTTGAATCTAAAAAAGCTAAGACTCTGTGATTTTTTAGTCCTAAATAAAATTTTATTATAAAATAAGGTAAAAGATTTGAAAAGAAAATAGGATCTTTATAAGGAGTTATGCAAGATTTTACCTACACAACCACTATTATAGCTAGAGAAGCTCATTTTTTGATACATTATCTTCTTTGGCAACCATGCTCCTCATTTTGTAATTACATTGTTTCTTTAGACAATATTGAATGGTATCTTTAGCTTCTTCATAATATAAGCACAAGCCCTCTTGATGCCATCAAGTCATTTTCTACTTTGTGAGAAGTTCAAAATATACCATATCAATTTGCATTGATTTTGGCCTTAATGAATAAGTTTTTAAAAATTTGGAAGCTACCATTATTACTTGACTTATTCTTCATCAACCAAGTCTTTATTCTTCATGTCTTTCAAATAATTGATTGTCACATGCAATAGCTTGAATTATAAATTATTCTACTTTTGATATTATCAATAATAAATCTTTGATATTATCCTTCAATTCATATCAAAATTAATTAATAAGAGCTTTTTCATTCTAATCCACATTGCAAGTATGATTTTAGAATTCAATAAAATATATGGTGGTTGATTGTAATCCTTGTTGTAAATATAAGAGCTTGATCTTTGCTACTCTTCTTTTAATCACTTTTTTCAAATATGGCCATAATTACTATTAGAAATGAATTTAAATTATAAACGAGTGATACATCATTTTCTATCAAAGGAGTAAACCAAAAGAAGGCACTTCTAGATAAAAGTGTACCTATGAACCCAACTTGAGTAAATCCATTAGGATATTAGAAGGAATGCAATCTTAAATAGAGCTTGACTTATTGCTAAAAACTTCAAAATTTTGATTTTGTTCCATCAAATGTTTTGCACATACTAATCCTTATTTCTATTATACTTATAAAAGCAAAACTTCTTAGATTTAATTATGAGGTTGATTTACTTGCTTCCTTCAATTGTACAACTTCTTGACGTAGCCTTTGAACTTCTTCTATAAGTATATAATTAATATATCCATAATTAGTACTTATGATGTATGAAATTTTCATCCTAAAAGTGTTGAAAAGTTTCTAAACTTCAGCAATAGTTACAAATCTATTTTTACTTTTGCCAAGTGTAGCATTAATGATTTTTCCTTCTATTTCAAATATCTTAATAAGTCCATAAGTCAAATTAGAGGAAGGTAATTTTCAACCTCTAATATCAAGTAAAAATTTCTACAAAGAGGGATAATCCGTTCTTTTTAAGAAAGATATTTGTGTTAGAAAATTAAATAATTTGTTAAAGATGGATAATTTGTAATCTTTAAAATATAATAATAAAAGTAGGATAATCTATTTACTTCTAAAATAAGATAAAAATAATAAATTAGCTCTCTTGTCAAACTGTCAAGGATATGAATCTTGAAGAAAGAAAACCTTAATACACTTTAAAGTTACTCAAAAAGACTAAAAAATCAATGAAAGATGATATAATATTAAACTAGAATGACTATTGCCAAAGACAAGAAGATTAGAAAGTTTTGAAACAAGACTAAAGACTAGAAAGATGTTGACAAGAGTGAAGAAGGCTTCATTCTTGCCTCCATATATATTCTTAACTAAGAATTACATAGTGATGTCTTATAGGACCTCCAAAATATGTTGACTTTAGAAGACATGTATCTTAACTTACAAGGCAAGTTTTCTATATGTATGCTACATAATTAGCTTGTTCTATAAGCTATCAATACGTGGTTAATTGGTTGACCAAGTTTTTAACCTACTAATCAACTACAAATATATGTAAAGTCAAAGTAGCGTTTGTAAAGCTTCTACGAAGTTTTATTAAAAACTATTATGAAATAAATCTACTTTTATTTATTTCTACTTAATCATATAAGTAAATATTAGAAAAAATATGTATGTCCATAACACAAAAGAAGAGGCGAAAATAATATTATCAGTTGCATACACTTTGCTTGTTGATCTAATTGGAATGGCAAGAGTTTGCGCTTCAAAATTATTGGCTTATATTCCAAATCTACATGCTACTACTTCCAAATCCATATGCAACTATTTCAAAACTACATAAGCTAATTAAAAATAGCCAAAGTAAATCAAAGGTTAAGAAAGGCCTTTTCAATAAGAGTGAGTGCATTAAATCTTTCTATAGTTGTAAAAGCTCTATATAAATAGAGTTCTTCCTTTTGCCATTTCCTTTGAGATTAGAGCTCCATGGAATGCTCTTTTATCTTATACTGCTTGTAAGAAGTATCGTACATAATATATTCATGAATAGTGAAGTCAATTATGTAAAAAATATTATAATATATAAATAGATATCAAATAATAGAAATTTAAGGAAGTTAAAATAAAAAGAGAAGAAAAAGTATGCATTGACCAGTAATATGTAGGATCCAAATGGTAATATTGGAATAAAAAATTGAGGTTAGTTTTAGCTTGATTCTTAAATATGCACTTGATTAAATATTGTATCATTTAACAACTTTATTTGGCATCTATATATACTTTCTATTGTCTTCTTTATACATATTTATATCTCACTACTATAATTGTAGCTTGCTTGGTTAACTTTATAATTTAAGTTGTGGTAGCTTCTTAAGCACATAAGTCCTTTATATGCTTTATTAGTTTTTTTTCAGCACTATGGTTTACTTTGAAGTGAACCTTCTTTGCAACTTGCACTTCTAGTTGTCAAATTTGCTCCATTTGTTCTATTGTACCTTGTATACTAGTTTCTTCTTGCTTTATTTACTACTAGCTTAGATTTTTTTTTTTTTTTTTTTTTTTTTTTTTTTTGATAATTTTTTTCTACTTATAGAACCTCAAATTGGAGTTTTACTAAATCTACCACTTTTTCATATTAGTATGTGGTCAATATGATAGATTTTATAAAATATACCACTACTTTACATTATTGCTAATTGAACAAAGCAATATAAGGCAACTTCAAGAATTACATTATAGACTCTTGATTCTTCTTTTTAACTTTATTTTCTTCACTTTATATTTCATCTCTCTCATTGTTTGCTTTTAGATTGCACTATTAAAAAAATTATATAAAAAAATGATTACTAGTTGTATTTGATTGCTCTCCAAAGTCCTACTTTTTAAGCATGGCTAATGAGTCTATAGGATTGTTTCTTTGCACTTGCTTGAAAGTGCCACCATCTACAAGAAAAGTGTTTCTAGAAGTATTTGTATAGATTCTAGACAATCTTATGTATTTTTTTATGGTCTCTCTATCCAATGAATAAATCCACATAGTAAAAAAAATTACTTTGAATATTTGATAGAATTGGTACATTCTACAATGCAATAAAGAATTATTATATTGATACATTCTTTCTTGTAATCCTATTCAAATTTTTAACATTGAGTAGTCTCTATATTGACAGAAGAATTATTTGAATACTTTAAAAACCAATACAACTAAAAGTTGTATATAATAGAAGTTGTGGGATGGCAAATTTATAATATTCAAACCAATACTACAAATAAATTAGGCACATTGGAGCATAACATGGTTGTTGTGTCCATTAAGTATTAATAAGTGGCATTTGTTATAGAAATCTCATCTTTTTGGCAAATGTATTTTATAAAATAAATAATTCATATTAAAAACAAATATGACATCATCCAAGCTTGAAATTACATAAACATGGTTGCTTCAAGTTTATACCTTTTTATATAATTTGTTCAAAACTATTTTTTTTTAAAATGTAAAAAAAAGGTTTGGCCTTATTGGAAGCGTTTACTACATGACAATCATTCTTGTTGGTTAAATATTATAGAATATATGTAGTGCATGCCAAATTTTGCAATAATCATCATGATGTCATTCTTTCCTAAACATTCCATTCTTTGTACAAACATACATTTAATTTAATAATATTTAAAAAATTAAAAATTATTTTTTTATAAGAATTGATTTTGGATTTTTTTATTTATTTTTTTTTTAGAAGAAGCTAAATCAAACAAGTAATAAGCTACAATTTTGAAGTTTGCTTAAGTCTTAATGGGAGCAACATAACTTCATACTCTAGATCCAAAGCTTATATATGAATTTAAAATTAGACCTTGTAATAGGCAGTCAAATACATGCTTCCATGCACATACACATGTCATGCATAGGCATGGATCTATGGCTCCATAAGTAACCATTACAAATTGAATTCATTCCAATACTAAAAAGATGGATTAAACTAAACTAGAAAAATAAAATAAAACTAAATTAGCTTCAAAACTAAAAAAAATCAAACTAAGAACTTAGAAATATATATATATAAAAGAAAGAAATTTAAAATGAATAAAAAATAACATAAAAATTTAAAAAATTATGTAGAAATTTGAAGTGAGTAGAAATTGAAGGAAAAATAAAATTAAATTAAAAATTAAAAATTAAAATAAATAAAAGATATTAAAATTTAATTAAAAAAATCAATGCAAATAAATTAAAAATAAATAAATTTTAATTTAAAAGATAAAAAAAAATAAGTCAAAGGTAGTATATTGCCTTCTTATGTGCATGTCCAATTATAATTCTAAATGCAATGAAACAAATAGTGATGCAAATTGAAAAAAGTTTTTAGATTGTCATATAATGTTGTCACATTTTTTTTCATATAGGATAAAAGCTTTGGAAAAATTTAGAAAACTAGATGTATATATAATGAACTTTGGATAGAAAATACAAAATCATTGCATCCACCTACTACCTCAAGTTTTATCATGGATTGGTCTCTATCAAGATTTACTAATTTCATGAACTTTGAGCTTTAGAGTGGAGGATGAAAGACCATATTTCTCATCATACATCTTTTTGAAGTAATCTATTAGTTGTACTTTTTCTTCAATAGTTAATACATTCTTCATATTGCAAACTCAACTTCTTATATATTTGTAGTACTAATCATGGAAACTAGAGTGTGATTTATTGTTCTATTCTTCCGCAACTTTGATTGAAATTTTGTTGTTTATGTCATTGAATGGGCATTCAAGGTCTTCATTGATTCAATTACCATTCTTGCAAGTTCTTTTTTGATCCATTTTTCATAGTTACCTTGTCTTATGCATTCCAAATTACCTTTATCTCATCTTAGCTTGATTAATTTATAAAAAAATGAAGTAATCTTCAAAAATATAAAATTTTAAGGAAATTAGTGATCAATGACAAAGAAGGGTAGAGAAGAAGGGAAGGAGGAGAAATTGTAAAAAATCCATATTCCTCTTTTATGACTAGTTATAGAGTCCTTCAACTATTTACTTGCTTGATCAGTCTAGTATAAGATTAATTGTCTTAAAGCATATGTATATAGTTGAAAAAGATGCACCATCTTTGGGATATAAACCACAATGTTGAACACTTGCTTTTTAGCATGTAGTGGCCAACTTATACTTTTTATCTTCTTAAATTTAATATAATTTTTTTTGAGCATGCAACCAATATTAACTATTTTAAGAACTATTCTTGGATAATTTATTATCAAAATTATGTTTGTTTTTTCTTTTACTATTTCTAATGTCAAATAATTCTTTGTAGCTAGTAAGATCCATAACATGCTATATATTAAAACCTACATATAATTTATTCCTATTGCTAGTTATTGATTTAGAAATATGACATGATTTAAGATATTTCGACATTAATATGATTAATATAGGCTTTCTTATATATATATGGTATCTATTTTATTATATGAAATTCTTTTATGTGAATGCTTCTAAAGTATTTCCATTACTAGAGTATTATGTAATTATTTTAGATTTGTGTCAAATAAATCATGTTTTTTAATCTTGTTACATTGAAAAAAATTAAAAAATAATATTTGAAAATTAAACATATTATGTAGCAATAAATTTTAATTATAATCTTATTTTTTAAAGTTTTATTAATAACTATTATATTAATTTAATTTATGTTAATTGCTAATTATCAAAATTATAAAGTATATATTGATATAAAATATTTTTTGTTGTAAGATCTAATTTTTTATATAATATATAAATTCAATTATATTTATTTAATATATTTTAAATAATATTATTAATGATTTATTTAATTTTTTTAGTTTTAAATTTTATTATTAATATAAATATAAAATAAAATTATTTAATTTATAATATTTTAGTAAAAATTAATTAAAATAAATAAAATAAATAAATTTGTAGTTAGAATTTATTAGAAAATTATGATAGATTGATAAATTCTTAAAATTTAGATCTATTACCATTAAGCTTTTCAAAAAACTTAAATATAATTTTTTAATAAAAAAAGTAATATTTGAAGATGTTTAATATATAAAGTAGTTATTTAAGGTATAGAAGTATACAAAAAAATATAACTGTTGAATATTTAAAGAAGCAAAATTGACCAACGTGGTATCTATTTTATTGAAATGCATCCAAAGTAGATATTTTATTCAGCAACAATATGTAATTCTAATGATATGACTTATTAGACTAACATCTTTCTTGCATGTAATACTACTATAGCCTTCTTTTGTTGAATTTTATCATTTACAGACTTTAAAAGATTATACTTGCTTTAAGTGCATTATTGGTTAAAGCTTTAAGATATTCATTACTTTCAATAATGTCATTGCAAAGCCTTCTAAAGTTAGGACTATTATTATATTCATGAAGACTAATTGCTTGCAAAAGGTATTTTAATGTGTGAAATTGCACGACATATGAATAAAACAAGACAATCCTATTCAATAAAGCACTAAATCTAATGAGCCAACTATCTATACATTGCTTCTTATTTTTGTAGCTTTTGATCTTCAATACATAAAAAGTGGTTTGTTAAAGAATAATAACATATATTTTATTATGAAGACATTATAGCTTTGCTATTTCCATACTATTATTGAAATATAAAATCTATTGACTTTTAATATTAGCTCTCAACATATAGAAGTAATTTATACTTATATATTAAAGATCCAAAATCTCCGCCATAATCACATTGTATTAAGCTTATCATAGTGTATATATATTATATATCTCTTAAATATATTCTCATCTTTTGTATAATTCAATGTGGTATCAAATTATTATATTTTTAACTAAAAAATACAACACATCATTAGAAATACTTGCTTTTGTATTAAATCTAAGCACAAATTATTTGCTTATACATTATAGTATTGATCATGCATCATTGTTTTAATCTCTTTCCTATTAAGTGAATAATTAACTTTTCTTTTAATATATTATAGAATCCAATATTTACTAATAATACCAAAAATTTAAATCTATAGCTTAGATCATTGTAAATTTAATAAGTCATGATGAAGCTTCTAGCAAAATTGCTACTTTTATAGATCAAATTAGGATTTTGGAAATTCAAACATCTAAGTCTTTCAAATTGATAAATATTTTATTTTTAGGCTTAAGTAGATTTGAAAGATAATCAAATTACTAGATTTGGTCTTTTAGGATTTTAAAAGTGTTTGAAAGACATAAGTTGTAGGAATCTATAAGTATTTGATTTTTTTTATATTATGTATAAGAAACAAAGATATATTGAAAAAAATTATAAAATTCAAAAGGTTATTAAAGTTCTAATTGTTTTGAAGCTCAAACAACTCAAAACACTAAGATCTCTTGTGGAGTATGAGCAATGTAGAGTAATGACCTACAACATATAGTGCGAGCTTAAATCACATATAAAAGAATAAAGCTTTGGATTTGACATTGATTCAATTAATTTGAAACATATTCTTAGATCATATCTCATAGAATATAATAAGATTTAACTCAATGTTATTCAGTCACTCAAATTTCTAATAAATGTATTACATATGAGTTCTTTATCTTCCACAATTCCACCAATGAGTTGGATCCTGGATTTTGGAACCATACAACATACGATTAGAAATCCAAAACTACTATCTAATTTAGAACCTATTATTACTACTTCTAAAATAGCCACATGAAGTGAAGTCCATCAAATTCAAGGTATGGCTAGTGTGTTTATCTAATTTTTAAAAAGAAATAATAAAGCATATTAAATATGTCTTATTTGTCTTTAATATCTATGAAAATCTTCTATCAATTGATTAATCTCAGATTAAGGATATTTTCTTTAATTTATTACAAATATATGTCATATTAATGATAATTCTACTTAAGCTTTTATTGGAAAGATTGTCCAAATAAATTGAGATCTTTATAAGATACATGATGCTACAATTGGCTCTTTTATAATATTATTAAAAATTAAGTTTCAAAAAATCTTTAATCTGAGTTAAATTCTTAAATATATAAATTCTATTTTATTTTTCAAAATCTTATTTTTTTTAATACCTCCAACTTTTAAAAGCTCTAAATAAATCATTTAATTTAGTTTAACCAAAATCAATATTCAAACAAAATTTAGTAAGCTTGTTCTCTAACCTTACTTTTTAATCTACAAAAGAATCTTAGAATTGCTATAAGAATGTGGTTTTGTGCCTCAAGGTCTACTTTTGACCTTGATTCACAATTGATTGTCTTCAAATATCAATTTTTAGCTTTTTAAGGTAATTTTTTCTTGAAACTATTTTTAACTTATTTTTAAAGATGCTTATATGATTATTTTTTAATTTATTAAATTTAATTAATTTTTCTTATTTATGATCCTAGAAAATAAGTAATAATATTAATACTAAATATATATACAACTTTCTTATGTTATATCTATATTTTTTTAAACTATGATTGATATTTTTTTCTTTAACATTATAGCCATGTTACAACATAATAATAATCTTTTAATTTATTCAGGTCACATTCCTATCTATGTAATTAAAAATTAAAGAGATATTGTAATAAAAGTACTCAATAATAAAATAAAATAAATACTTGGTATTTTATACATTCTTAGCCTTAATTTTTAAAAAATCTAATAATATAATTTTAAAAAATTGATAGAGATTTTAATGTTAAAAATAAAAAAATATATAATAAAAAATAATATTGATAAAATATTTATCATTTATTTATTAGAAAATACTTCATATAAACTTTGTAGAAAGAAAAGTATCAACACTATGTTAATAGTTGAAATATATCTTAAAACATGATTGTTCTTAGATCAATCAATAACCTTATTTCTCACTATCCACATATTAGCTAATTTTCTTATTAAGTAAGTATATATATATAGCTATAATATACTTCATTATATCTATGATGCACTTGTAGATAGTTATGAATGCACTATAATTTGAGTATGACAAGTGTATACTTTGTACCCACATCCATTGCAATTTTTGTAAAGGCCTACATTTGTTGTTACTTTAATAACTTTGAATTGTGAAGGTCTATATTGGATAGATGATTCTACACCAAATTGTCTTGTATAGTTAGGTGTTCTATACAATCGGCCATTTGGACAACTAACTGCTAGATTTTATAACTTCTTAAGAATTGAAACAAGCTCCAATAGTTGAGCATACATCCTTTCCTCTTAGTAGGGAGTAGCTATTCAAATGTTCAATTAACAACATTGCAGATAGGATGAAGATCTTTAGAAGATACAAATTCATTATGTGGAAATAATGGAAGTATTAAAGTAGCAACATTTACCAAATAATATTGAAGATAAAAAATTTCTATTATCAAAATAGCTATGTTATATAGCATATTTTGAATCTTATAATTAAATGATATTTTTAATATCTTTGTCAATGTGCTTTTATATGAATTAATATCAAACGTCTCTTTTGTATATTTAAGTTACTTAAAGATAAGATTTAGGGCATACATTGATACTTATTTCATAATATTTGTGAAAAAAGAATGATATATTGATAACATATATAATTCCTTTCTAAACTTTTTTATATATTAATCTTTTTTGTTGTATTTTCAAAAAAATAAAAAACAAATCTACACATCTCATAAAAATTTAGTAGAAATTTCCAAATAAAATTTGAGAATTGAATGTTGATCCTTAATTCAAGATGTAAATATACTTCCAAAATAAAGATAATTATTTGTTGAAGCATTAAACAAGACGTATTTTCTGTCATATTGAAGTATTTTGCATATACTTAATAGTTGCATGGATAATAGTGGAAGTATATTTAATAGAAAAGAAACTCTAATTTGGTAGAAAAATACTTCTTGCAATTTGCTAAGAAGTTTTATTAAATGTGCCATATGCAAAGTAAGACATCAAAAAGAAAAAAAAATCAAATGCACTTATTAATACTAAATATTAACCAAACCTAATGTAGATGGATTAAATAGTTTAATACAACTTAACAAGTTGGATCAAGGTTTAACAAAAGTAAAACTATATTTTTCTTTAATAAAAAACAACAACATTTATAAAAGGTATATTAGAATTGGTTATTTCTACAACATGTAATATAAGCATCTTAAATCAATTTAATATATATATATATATAGATATATTATAATGATTAAAAATATATATTTCTTTGCTAATATAATATATTTAGTATATATAAAATATAAATTTTAAAAAAATATAAAATAAAATAAAATAAAAAAATCTTATTTTTATTATTACATTGAAATATAAATTGATATTAATTATCATATAAAGTTTTTATAAATAAAAAAATGGGAGCATAACCATCAAGACCAATTTGATGAAGTTATTGGTATATATTGTAAATAATATGTGCAATCAGTCAACTTTTAAGATTTCTCTTATGTATAGCAATCACAGTGTTTTTTGGTGGTACTTATATTGTTAGTATCTAAGTTATCATCTTATTCTTTGCTAATTAAAATTGTTGTATAATGAAATATCTTATAAGAAATATTGAAGGATCATAGTTGTATTTACCATTTTGTAATATAAAGTACTATTGTATAATATCTTAGATACATTGTGCATGCAATTCAAAAAAATATCTAAATAATCAACTTACTATGATGATAATATATTTAACTAGAATGGCTATTGCCAAAGACAAGAAGACTAGAAAGTCTTAAAATAAGACTCAGGACTAGAAAGGCATTGAAAAGAATAAAGAAGACTTCACTCTTGCTTCTATATATCCTCTTATTAGGAGCTATGTTGCAATATTCTATAGGATATTCATTACAAGTCTTTGGATATTATCTAATTACTAGTAAATACTAAATATGTCAATTTTTAGGCATCTATGCATTAATTCTATCATATCTCAAAAATCCAATGTTCAAATACTATGAATTTTTTATATACAACTTCTTAACATAGACATCTAAACTTGTGGAAATTTTTAGCCAAAAATCCATCTAAAAATTCAATATATGGTCCAAATCAAAAATTCCATTAAAAACAATGTACTTACAAATCCTAGTTTTTAACACTAATTTTGAATAGTTCTTTCTTCTTTGTTTTAAATTGGAATGTATAAATTTTTTTATATAAAATACAGCTCTCTAAGTTAGCTTTTTAATCTCACTTTTTTATTTCTATATGATTTTCTATAAGTCTCTATATCCTTAAAAGAATAAAAATAGATACTAAATTCACACCTTAACTTCAAACAACAATATCTCATTCATCTAAACTCCAAATCTTATATTATTTCTATCCAAATTCTAGTTCAAAATACAATTTTTTCAAATACAACCTCTTAACTTTTAATGGATTGCCTTGCCTCAAATGGTCGGCCTTGCTTCAAATAGATCACCTTAAAGTATTCCTAAACTCTAGTGTAGTTTCAAACAATATCTCAAAGTCCATTAGACATGACTTTCAATCAATAGGAATAAAGTTCTCTATCACTTATCTTATCCTTCTACATGGAATGGCCTAGGAGTCAAAATATTATACTTTTGATACCAAAGCCCATCTAAACTCCTTACTAATAAATCCTCCAACTTTTATTTGTAATTACTAAATTTTAAAAAATTAGATAAATATTATATTTTATTTATTTATATTTATATTTATATGTAATTTTTAATTATAATCTAAAATTTTATAATATATCATATTATTTTTATATACTATGTTATTTTTTAGTATAACAACATGGCTAATTTATTGACCAACTTTCTAACCTACCAATTAATTATAAATACGTATGAAGTCAAAGTAGCATCTATGAAGATTCTAAAAAACTTTTCTAAAAGATATTATAAAATAAATCTATTTTTATTTACTTCTATCTAATTATTTAGATAATTATTGAAATAAAAATGTATATTTGTGATATTATCTCTCCTTCTAAGAACCAATTCTATAAGGATCAATCATCATACATTGTCAAAAAGGCAAGCCTCCTTGAAAGAATACAAGGTCTTTGATTATAAGTAGGTTGTAAGAAGTACAATGTTGCCCAAATGAAGTCAAATATAAAAAGATAGTCAAAAGCTAAGTACAAAATTTAGACTAATTTCTTTCTTGTGCCAAGATGTATCCAATTCCTAATTCAAATCTTAAATCCAAACCTTATCTAACTAAAATAACTATAATTTACTTATTACTAATCTAATCTAAGTAAAGTTTAGCTTATTAAGCTTAACTCAAGCTATAAACTTCAAATCAATAAAGTCCATATATAAATATTAAGAAAATAAGAGCCAAACCAAAGTAGAAAAAAATTGGCTGCTTGTTGTATTTACAGCTTCAAAATCCCCATCTACAAATTAGTTTAGATCTCTTTTGTCATAGATTTTCTTCTTGCATAAAATAGATTATTGGAAAGCTAACAAAAAGATCCAACTTCTTTCAAAATTTCAGAAAAAGAAGAAGAAAATACAAGAAATGGCATAGAAATCCCTAACGAGGCTTGAATCTCGCCACTTGAAAATTCAAATAACCTCCCTTTCACAAATTTGCATGGTTCTTCCTCCTCATAGCTTTATTTCTTTCATACTATAGTTTTTTAAAAAGCTAAAAATATCATCTAAATTTTATTAAAATTTTAAAATTTTAGAATAAAAATTTTGTAAATGGCTTTTAAAACCCCAAACTAGACTTAAATCTCATCCCCCTCACCTTGAAAACTCTAGCGACTCTCTTTTTTTCTTCCTTTTGATCCCAATCTCCCATTTTTTTAAAATAAAAAAAAAAAAAGCCTTGATGCCAAAAATCTCTATTCTTAACTCTCTTCCAATATCCTTCTTATACTATTATAGAGCTAGATATTTATCCTAAAATATAATACCTTCAAGCTCAAATAATCCATTCAAAATATCAATTTTATATTCTATATTCTATTCAAATTATAAATGTATTAATATTATATTTTTTTCTTTTATATAAATAAAATTAATTATTCTCTAAATATCTTTGATACACTTAAATTTAGTACATTACAATACTCATGCCTTTCAAACCTGTATATATCCTTGTATGTGCCAAAGAATTAGATAGCAATACCTCCGTCATAAGAATCAGAGTCATTAGGAGCCATATCACTTTTCAATCATTAAACTAAATATTAAGGTTCAAAAACCTCTAAATCTTCTATATATTTTATCTTATCTTATTGCTTGAAGAATTTAATTTGCTTTCTTACAATCCTTATCTTCAATAGTATTCCATCTAATTCTTCAAGAGAATAAATTATATTTTCATGCACTTCAACTATTACATAGGATCAAGACCAATGTTGTGCAAACTTACAAAGATTAGAATGTTGGTGAATCAAACTACTATCATAAATAAAAATCTAATCACCTTCTTTAATTGGCTTAGGCCTCAATCAATACGTTTTATCAAACCTCTCTTTAATATTCAACCTTGCTACCTTAAGCATCTTTATAGCAACTTAATAATTTTCAAGCAATTTCTCTAATTGGCAAATTTGAAGTTCCAAAAAATTCTTTCTATTAATACCATCTTTCCAAGACAAAAACAACCATGAAAGAGTTGATTCTTCTATAGGTATTAAAGACTTTTGCCCCAACATCAACTCCACTGCCATATAACCAATAACTAATCTATGAGTAGTTCTATTTGTCCATAAAGAAAATGGCAAAAGCCTATGCCACAACCTTGATTGACTCTTACATGCCTTAAATAAAGCTTAAATAATAAGAAGGTGCCTTCTTTCACTCTTATCATTAACTTAGAGTTTATAAGAGGTAGTTAATTTCAATTACATCCTAAACCTTATAAAAAAATTATATGCCTATGCCGCATCAAGTTCACGCCTATCTACTCTCATTCTTCCAATGATTCTATAGCAATATATAATATTCTCTAAAATAAATCGATATACCACCTCCATAGACTTTGACTTCAATGTCTTTCTTTCTACATAATTAGAGAGTTCTTCTCTTTTCAAAACTAAATACTTTATTTTCCAAAGTTCCATTGGCACGGCAATTAAATCAATCATCCATTGAAAATGAATAGCAAGTGGATAGATAGAGCATAAAATATCTCTATACTTTATCTTAGATTGCAAGTGGCATTCTTTATAAGAACTTATAAATTCTTCCAAATTTTTGTATAAGCTCTTCTACTAATAGTGCTCCTTAATCTTAGTATAGGTAGCTCAAACTTCTCTCTATCTAGCTTATAATATATTGTGAAAGTCACCTATTACCTTGTAATTAGTCTCACAATCATCTACTACTCTCAATGGCATATCATCTCTTCTTTTTGGCCTCTTCTACAAGAATCCATTACATAAAAGATAGTTGTAGGATTGTTGCCTAATATCCTTAAAGGTCTTGTGTAACTAATCTTCTTTCCTATTTATAGTACTCAAATACAAGACAATTTCTCTCAACCTCTCTTCATACAAATTAATTTTGAAAGGTAGAAATTCATCACTTTAGCCTCTTCTGCTTGTGGCAAATAAAGAGCCTTGGATGAAGTCTCCATCTTCTTTTTGTGCAAGCATTTTCTTCTTCTTTGGATACCTAGTCTTAGATAACATATTTTCTATTGAATTATTTTTGTCTATGACGTGCACCAAAATAGAATTTTAAAATTTAATAAAATCATTCCATCTAAGTATAGCAATATTTGATATAATACAATTAAAAAACATTCTAAGTAGAGACAAGCAATCAGTGTCCAATACCATATGAGAATCTATTAAGTAATTCTTTTGACTCTTCAATGTGATAAGTATATCTCAAAGTTCTCTTTTCATTAGTGGATATGCTCTTTATCTCTTAATAAAAATCCTTGCTCTAAATCTAATTACAAATTTGTTATTTTTCTTATCATCATATCTAATAGTCTACCCAATACCAATAGGGCTTGTGTCAACTATACTATTATTAATCTTTTATAATAATAGTCTACTTGACTTAATACCAAAGGTGATTTCAAAAGCACTTTCATACTATCCATGGCCATCTTTTGTTCTTCATTTCATACAAACTTCTTTTATTTTTTCAATAATCAATACAAAGGCTTTGAAATATGAGCATAATAGAAAATCCATATATAATAAAATACACAAGCATCCAAAAATCTTCTTACTTTAGAAGTACTCCTATATGCCTTCATTCTTGCTATGGCATCTGTCTTCTTTAGATTTGATTTCTTTCTATAGCTTGTGCATAAATGTCCAACAACCATAATTTTTTTAAATCAAAATATAGATTTTTTAAGGGATAAAGTGAGATTTATCTCCTCAAGTTTCTTTAAAATACAATCCACATATTTAATATGTTTTTTACAAATATACGGCATCCATCCTCTTTCAAAGTCAAATTTTTAGTTTCTTTCTTATAATTCTTGATTAAAACATCATCCAAAAAAGGTATAGTCTTCTGTAATACAAACTCCCTTAAAATTTGATTCATTGTATTTTGTATATGAGCCACTGAATTAGTTGTACATTGTGGCAAAGTACACATATGTACTAGATTCAAAAGAGTCTGCATACTAGTTAAGTTCTTACTCTCTTTTACTAATTGAAATTGATCATGATCTAAGTATAAATCTCTAGTAGAATAAATAGCATACTCTACAAAAGCTTCTACTACTTCATCCATCATTGGTGTAGACTATATATTCTTAATAGTTACCTTATTGGTCAGTTGTATGTCTTGAATGAATTTAAATGCTCCAAACTTCTTTGGTACAATGAACCATCAATTAGAGTAAGGTACGATAGAAGATTCAAGAAAGCCTATCTTAATCTTTTTTTAAATAAATCTATCAATTTGAGAAGTAAAGCCTTTGGTACTGAAATAAGCTTCAAGTTTCAAGGCATATGTAGAATAATAAAAATAACCATAGATAATACTATACTAAGATCTACACAACCAATTTTTTTAGGTACAAAGACTAAAGCCTTATTGTATTTAGAAAGCATCTCTAAAAACTTCTCCTTTTCTACCTCAGTCAAAAAATCATCTCTTCCATCTTGCCTAACAACTCCTTTGTAAACTTATGACCAATCTTTCTTGACTCCTTCGTTCTTGATTCTATAGTAGCTTGTTTGATATATTCTTTAGTATCTTGAGATAATTGAGTTGTTACGAGTTTCTCTTTCTTAGCCATGGTCTTATACTTTGTATATACTATAGCCTCTTGCAATATCACATGACTATTAACTGCTCCAAGTCTTTTAAAAAACTCAAAAACCTCCTCATATAATTATTTTGAATAAAGCTCTATAAGAACATTAGTTCCATTTCTATCTATATGTAAAGCCAATCCCTTTAAAACTTTTACATAATCATCTTCAAATCCTTCTTCTTCAATAATATCCAAAATGCACGTTGACTTGAAATCACACCTAATTTTTTTAAAAAAATCTCATGTTTCTTTACTTAGCTCTTATATATATGATTTAAGTCTCTAATTCTTTGAAATCTCAAAACCCCCAAAGTTGTCAAATCTAAAAATTCACACTTAAAATTATCTACATTAAGAAGTATATAGATAAAAGATTCATATGCATCCTTATACTTCCATGCTATACATGTGCTTTTTAAAAATCCAAAAATTCTTCATTGATCTTCAAAAGAACTTCTCTCACTTGGTCCCTATTTTGTTCATGATCCAATCTTATCATAAGAAATTATACTAATTTTTTTCTATCCTTAATCCTTGTATAATAAAAATCATCATCTAAGACTTTGATTTCTATCCTCATAGTTGTAGTACAAGATTGCTCTAAAATCACCGGATAAGTAGTAGAATTTTGTACAATAAAAATTTGTTCTATCTCTACATCTCTAATCTGTATCCTAACTTCTCGACATACTCCAAATAAATCACATTGCTTATTATTAACAGCCTTCAACACTATTATTCTTATTGTATTCAAGCTTCAATATACCAAAGCAATTGAACTAATAGAGGTAGGTTTGAACACGAGAAAAGTCTAGTTATATGAATTAGATCTGTTAGTATCATAATTGATTGTAATCTAGCTATCTAAAATCAATTATCAACTACAAAATACCAAGGCTTATAACTTCCATCTTAATTCAACCCATAATCCATTCTATGACTATCAATTCAACAATATTTTCATATTCTTATCTGTTCATCTCTCACTTATTCTCTTTGTAGTTTATATATATTTAATTATTGATCTCCAGCTTACCTATTGTATTCAATTTCTCAATTCATTACACAGAATTCAATATCTCTGCTTACGACTCTCACAGTCTTACACTCCAGATTAACTTCTCAGTATTCAGAAACTATCCATTATTCGTCAACAACAAAGAAACAAAAAAGAGGTAGCACCAAGCTTGTCACAGCTTACGACTATCACAGTCTAGCTCTGATCTCCTTTTCCTCAATCTCTTTATCTTACCAAAAGATGGACTGTCGGCCAAAAAATTCCAAAGGTTATGACCTTTTGAATTCTTAATCATTTATTCCACTAATAACCTATTATTATCAACTAAACAACCTAACCATTAGTCTAATTTTCAAGATTATGAATAACCAACCAGTAACTTATCACAAATTTTATTTGTCTATTCTACATAGCTCCACTCTTAATTGTGCAGCAACCTCACAACATTATTTAGCCTCAACTTATAAAGATATAGCAGCATTGGCTTACCATCTTTTGAATTGGTGACCTTCTCCTCTTTACATCTTTGTCATCTGCCTTAGTATTCAAAGGTTCTCCATCCAAACACACTGTCAGATCTTCATTCAATAAATCCAATTCCCGTACCTGAGACTCACATCAGATAATTTGGTTATCACGCTCCTCCAACATCTTCTGCCATTCTTCTGTCAATTTCAAAGGTATCTCTAAAGGTATTGCCGCTGAAATAGGCATTTTGGTCTGCACTAAATTATTGGCCTCCTTTGCTAATGCGGCTAGTTTA
Source organism: Physcomitrium patens (assembly GCF_059467195.1). Classification (NCBI taxonomy): domain Eukaryota; kingdom Viridiplantae; phylum Streptophyta; class Bryopsida; order Funariales; family Funariaceae; genus Physcomitrium; species Physcomitrium patens. The sequence continues at coordinate 1,027,279 of NC_143413.1, read as the reverse complement.
GTCTGTAACATTATAACCTCTACTTGTAGTCGTTCTTGCTGTTCCTTCCAATTGGTCTCCAATCTTGCTTTCTCAGATACCAAGTTCGCCATCTTCTCCTTAATCACAAAAGAAAATACGATGCTTGTCAAGAGCCCCCCTCCTACTTCTTACTATGGTCCAATCAATTGGATCGACTCTCTCTTATTTTCCATGATTCGTCATGATGAAATATCCTATCATCATCATTATTTATCTCCCCCTCTTTTTGGAACAGAAAATCCATCCCGGATTTATGTATAGTAAAGTTTAAGTCGATTGCCATTGATCCATGTTATAAATTTAGTACCCATAAAATCTTTCAATTACACGGAACTATTTGGAAATCCATCAAGAACTCGATATGGCCCATGCCATTGAACTTGAAATTTTCCTAAAAAATTTTTAAATCAACTATCATAAAGAAGTGCCAAATCATTTGGCATAAAAGCCTTTGGTCTAAGCTTACTATCATAATAAATCTTCCTTTATTTTTGTGTAGTTTCCATGATCATTAATGCATTGGCTCTAGTTTCATCCAATTTTTCCAATTCTTCTAAACGGTGCCATAATAAATCTTGATCTTCCAATCTAGTATCTATAACAATTCGTAAACTTTGGACTTCCAATTCAATAGGTAATATTATTTTTTGGCCATAAATCAATTGAAAAGGAGTAGCATTGGTAGTAACTTTATATGCAATACGATATGTCCATAAAGTTGCTAACAACTTAGTGTCCCAATCTGTTCTCCCTGCTGAAACTATTTTTGTTAAGATTTTACATAAAATTCTATTAGTCTTTTCCATTTGTCCATTGGCTCTAGGGTGATACGGTGTAGTCTTTCGATGTTTTATCTCATATTTAGCCATGAATGCTTCAATTGTACTATTTATAAAATGAGTTCTTCGATCACTAACCAATTCTCATAGACAACTGAACCATGTAATAATATTTTTATACAAAAAGATTACTATTATACTTGTACTATCGATTTTTGTAGCTACGGCTTCAGCCTATTTTGTTACGTAATCTATTGCTACCAATATATACCATTTTTGTCTTTTTCTTGATGTTGGTGCAATTGGTCCCACAAAATCAATTCCTCATTTTTCGAAAGGCCCTTGAGCCAGAATTGGTACCAATGGCATTGCTGAAATTCTAGTAGGTCGACCCGTTCTCTGACATGGATTACAATGATGAACGAATTGGTAGGCATCTGCAAACATTGTTAGCCACCAATAACCAGCCTGTAAAGCTTTACGAGTCGTGGTGTCCCCTGTAAAATATCCACCACAACTGTCCAAGTGTCAACCTTCTAATATAATATGCACTTCATTCTAATAAATAGAGCATCACAAAACTCCATCCTTGCCTTGTTTATATAAAGCTTCATCAATCATCGTATAAGGTGCACATTTTAATATTAAGCATCATTTAAGCTTTTCATTAAAATTGAATGGGAAGGTTTGAAATGTCAAGTATTGAATTATTTTACTATACTCCAGAGTAATTACATCTACCGCAAACAGTTCCGCATCGAGTAGTGCATCGTTAATGGATTCATTATCCAATATATTAGATAACCAAGATAAATGGTCCACATTGGAATGTGATTTTCATGGTCTTACCTGAATAGTAAAGTCAAATTCTTGTAATAGTAAAACCCATCATGTAATACGACCACTCAATTGAAGCTTATTAATCATATATTTTAAAGCATCATGGTCGACATGAAAAATGGCATAACCTTATAGGCAAAGGTCCCCCAATCTGTAGTAAAAGTAGTTTTTAACTGGTCTTCTTTTGCAATCTTAACTTGATTATAACCGGAGAATCTATCAAGAAATGAGTAATATTCATGTCCAGTGACAGCATCCAATATACTATCCATGAATGATAAAAGAAAATAATCCTTCTTGGTAGCCACATTTAATTTGTGGAAATCTTGACAGATGTAAAATTTTCCATTCTTTTTTGGTACCATAACAATTGGTGAAATCCATTTACTAGAATATATCTACTAGGCCGATTCTAGGTAGCCATAGTAAATGATCCTGGCTGATCAGTTGCTACTGGTCGAGAATTGGACTATTGAATTGGTATAGTTTGGAGATTACCCCTTTGATTATTTCCACCGTTCTACATCTTTGTTCCATAAACCAGATTATAATTAGTATTTTGAAAATTTCCAAAGCCATGATTAGGTCGATTTAAGCGATTATTATTTCAACTACCCATATTTCTAGTCTGTACTTGATTAACATCCCATTGAGTTGGCTGTATCGTCTGATTATTGAACTGTTGTTGCCTTTGTAAATGCCAACAGTTTTGGATAGGGTGCTTTCTTCTACAAAATATACATTGAACACCCATTTGTCTAGGTGATGGACATTGCGTATCAAAATGACCTTGTTCCTTATAATTATTACACCATACATTAGGTCTTATATTAGAAGGCTTATGTCATTTTTCCTTGTCTTTAGTCAAATTTACGGCCAATTCTTCCATCTTCTTTATTAGATTTAATAACAAGGCTTCATTTGGATCTTTAACAGCCGTATTTGTGAGCAACTCTGATTGTTGATAGGTTGGCAATGTACAATAAGGTGTCATTGTTATTGGCGCTATTGCTTGGAGTGGTGTAGCATTAATTGATTTTTGCAACATAACATTCCTCATGTTGGAGGTAGCCATTTGTGGATAATTATCCATCGACACATTTTTTGGTTGTATTTGTTGGCTTCCTGAACTTGGAATCATTATGGCCCCCATTGTTAATAATTGGTCATAATGACATTCTTTCCATACCTTTGCTCGTGCCAACAATGCCTCTACTATAGCTGGTCGAGTCTCTATTACAAATATTTTCAATTCTAGTGGATGCAAACTATTGATTAATATCGATAATATAAATACATCTGGCATTTGATTATTTACCCATTTATGAAGTATATCCGCGACCCAGCCATAATAGGACTCCACTAATTTCCCTGCAAACATCCTGCTATTCATAAAACTTTCTCTAAGCCGATCTTCGAATCTAATTGGTCTAAAATAGGTTAGGAAGGCATTCCTCAAGGCCTCCCTATTGAAAAATCTATCCACTGGTTTCCGAATATACTATTCAAAAGCTGTATCTTTTAAAGTTGTTGGCAACCATCTCAACCAAATGTCTTCAATTCTACCATTATTAGCCACGCAGGCTGTCAAGAATTGAGATATATGGTGATCGGGATCACAGCCCGACCAACCAATAAAAGTAGGTAATGGTGCCATACTTATAATTCGGTCTCCTACTACTCCCATTTCTACTGCAATTGGTACTTCTGGCACTCCTGTGGCCATTGGTGTTATCACCGGTCTCTTTGTTATTTGAATTTGAATTTTTCTTCCTTTGATTTTACTTGGACCTACAATTCCTTTTTATCGTTCTCCTAGGAGATTTCTTATGTGTAATCGCTCTTATCTTTCTTTCGCTTGTCAATTAATTCTTTGATAATCCTTCTCTTTATGATTATCACTCATAATCTTTCATTCTTCTTTACAAAATCAATACTGCCTTGAATTATAACTCATATATTTGTAATCCTAAAACTGATTCTTTTCATGTTTTCATTCAACATATAATTCCATCTCCCATATAATCAATTTCTAACATTTCATATTGTTATCATTTCCTCAGAAGTAGTGCCAAAATGTTATTCTCGTTGTGTTTAAGCTTCAATATACCAAAGCAATTGAACTAATAGAGGTAGGTTCGAATACGGAAAAAGACTAGTTATATGAACTGGGTCTGTTAGTATCACAATTGACTGTACTCTAGCTATCTGAAATCAATTATCAACTACAAAATACCAAGACTTACTACATCGATCTTAATTCAATCCATAATCCATTCTACGACTATTAATTCAACAATACTTCCATATTCTTATCCGTTCATCTTCCACTTACTCTCTTTGTAGTTTATATATATTCAATTACTGATCTCCAGCTTACCTATTGTATTCAGTTTTTCAATTCATCACACAGAATTCAATATCTCTGCTTACGACTCTCACAGTCTTACACTCCAGATTAACTTCTCAGTATTCAAAAACTATCCATTATTCGTCAACAACAAAGAAACAAAAAAGATGTAGTACCAAGCTTGTCCTGGCTTATGACTATCACAATCTGGCTCCGATCTCCTTTTCCTCAACCTCTTTATCCTACCAAAAGATGGACCGTCGGCCAGCAGATTTCAAAGGTTATGACCTTTTGAATTCTTAACCATTTATTCCACTAACAACCTATTGTTACCAATTAAACTGCCTAACCATCAGTCTAATTCTCAAGGTTATCAATAACCAACCAGTAACTTACCACAAAGTTTATTTGCCTATTCTGTAAATATCCATATATAGTTAACATCAATAGGCCACTTTCCTATTTCATAAATCTTCTTTGATATGATATTGATCTCCAATCCATCATCAATAAATGCTAAGATGTACTCCTTGAGATCTCTCAATCTCATTTGAACCTCTGTGATAGCCCTAGTTCAAAAAAAATGTGTAAATTGAGGACTCATCCTCTTACCCTCAAACTTCTTATGAAAAGCACAATTAGACACATTTATCTCATTTATATCTACTCCATACTCTACTTTTTTGCCACTTCTTGCTCTTTCATGATCTTTGCCTCTATCATAGCCTCGAGCAGTCACCTCTTTTTTTTTTAAATAAAGTATCTTCAACCTTAGGAGCATAAAGTTAAAAGAAGAGTTGTCTTATTTCTTAGTCCTCTTCTTCAACCAAATAAGAATCTAATATCTTCACCATAATTGCCTCTACCATTATTTGCTTCTTCTTCTTAATAATATCAATAATAAACTTGTAAAAGTCTTTTTTTTGTAATACCAAGTACCTCCCTCAAGGTAAACTCCATTTTTGCATCAAAAATCCTTTCTTCTAAAGTTTCCTTTATATTAATAAAGCTTTCAATATCTGAATGAAGCTTATAAGAAGGGCCCTTATCTTTAGGCTTATTTAAGTCTTTATTTTTTTTGTCTTTTGCTCCACTTTCTTTGGCTCTAAGTCCACTTCTTAGTTGAAATGAAGATATTGCTTGTGCTTGTAGATATAAAGATCCTTCTCTTCTTTGAGTAGTTTCACTAATCTTAAGTGGTCTTCTCCTATTGGAGAGTTCAATGACATCTTTTTGAGAGGACCTAATCTTCTTCCCTTCTACAATAGCATCTTGGTCCTCTAAATCTTTATTGCCATTTAAGAAGACTTTGATACTAATAGCATCAACTAGGTCGTCTCAATCCATTTTTTTTTAATGGCTTCAGCTCTTCTAACCATAGCCTCTATTGATAGCTTCAAAATAGCTGATGTACTCCTAGTCTCTATCTCAATGAAATAAAACTCAGTCTCTCTCACATGTAATCTACTTGTTCTCCCTATATAGATCTCTATAAGCTTCTTCATACCTCGTCTTCTAAAATTGAGCTCCAAAGGTTGCCTCGTAGCAATGAATCTCATTCTACCTTCTTTAAAAAAGATTTTTTTTTTTCAAGTCTTCATCATATTTAAAGCAATTTTTCTACTCATATTCAAGACTATCACAATACATGCATCTCATAACAAATCCCTATGATCTCTCGGATGTACACAAAGATATAGCTCTTTGGTTCGACTTTAATTCACTCATCTCTACTCTCAATTCTCTCATGCCTTTAACCAAATTCTTAAGAATAACTTTGAAAAGAGTCCTACATATCACTTAGATTGGAGTAGATGTCACTAGACTTGATAGAATAATTGGCATTATAGGTAGTAGAGCTTCACAACCCGAAGTTCTTCTTCTTATCTCTAATTTCCATTTCTTAGTCACCAACAGTACATCATCTTCCACTCTCCTCCAATCATTATTTAAATCTCCTTCAATGGACTTATCAACCAAAAGCACAAAGAGTATATCTTCTAGTACTTTATGTATTCCTTGCAAAAAGAACTTAGTCTTCCTTATACTCAATAAAAGTCTCTCTAAAGATGACAATTGAGAGAATTTTCTCTCAAACTCTTTAAGCAATTCATTAGAGGCCATAGACTTCTTTGGTTGTTGCTCAATCTACTCCAAAAATAATCTCTTGGTGACTCTATCAAAATCTTCATCTTAAAATTCATCTGTCAAACTTCCTTCAAAATTACTTCAAGTCTCTAAATTACCTCCATGCAAAATCTTCACTCTCTTTTTAATCTAATTTAAATAAATTTTAGCTTATTAAATTTAGTTCAAGCTACAAAATTCAAATTGAAAAAGTCCATAAATAAATCTTAAGAAAATAAGAGCCAAACTAAGGAGAAAAAAATTAACCACTTATTGTAGTTGTTGCCTCAAAATTCTTATTTAGAAATTACCTTGAATCTCTCTTATCATAGCTCCTCATCTTGCATGAAATAGCTTATTAGAAATTTTAAAAAAGACCCAGCTATCCTAAAAACTCCAACAACCTTCTCTTTTCCCTCTTTTTGACTCCATCCTTTCTTTTTCAAAAAAAAAATCTTGATATCAAAAATTCCTATTCCTAACCCTCTTCCAATATACCTCTTAAACCATTATAGAGCCCGATATTTATCTTAAAAGATAATATTTTCAAGCTCAAATAATCCATTCAAGACATCAATTTTATATTCGAAATTCTATTCAAATTATAAATATATTAATATTATATTCTTCTCATTCCTCCTATAAGTAAAATTAATTACCTTCTAAATATCTTTGATGAACTTACATTAGGTACATCATGACAATGTTGAAAAAATCAAAGATGTAGCAAATTATATTTGTCATATATCTTGATCATTATTTTTTTTGAAGATGGTTGATAAGTCCTTTAGTCATCAATAGTATCTTATATTAGAACAAAAAGATCACATTGTTATTTGATCATTATTAAAGCCTTCATAACTTCCTTCAAATAAAACATTTGAAACAATGTCAAGAATTGTTCTTATCTCTAATAAAATCATTAAACATCAAAAATCTCTTCTAAATTCACAATATCAAATATATTGTATCTTACCATGTATTTCAAGAAAGAAATGTTATTCTTAAATATTTTTATCTTGATTACATCATCTTGAAGATTGTAACAATTACGATATCTTGTTTGATAATTCATCAAACAATAACTTTTGAGTTGAATCTACTGGTTGTTGATTTTTTATCTACTTAGCACTATAAATATATAAAAGCTATAAACAAAAGTAGAAGATAGAATGCTATCTTTTTTATATCTTTTTCTTTTTATAGTAAAGATTTGATATTCTTCATCTTGATTTTGATGGATATTATCAATGAAAAGCCTCAAATTTCTTTGTTATACTACTTTGGAACTTTATTCATTTATATTTTTTGTCCATCAATTTAAAGGTGAAAATCCTAAAAGAGATTTATATCTACTTTTAGAATCTTAAAAAGAATTCTCAAAAATCTTGATATAAATTAAGTCCTATTATTCGATATAATATCTTTGAGCAATCCATGATAACAATAGATGTCATCAAAGAATAGCTTAGTTATTTCTTTACTTATAATAAATTTTATACATAGTACAAAATATGCCATCTTGACAAAATGATCTACTATCACAAATTTAGAATCATACAAACATGAGACTAGAAGATCCATAATAAAATCTATAGAAATAGAAGACCATGCTTACTCCAAAATAGGATATAGCTGGAGAAGTCTATAAGATTGATAACAATGAGTTTTTAATCTTGAAAATATATCACATGACTATACAAAGTTTTTCACAATCTTTCACATTTTTTACTACTAAAAATCTTTTGATATTAGCTCTAAAGTATTGTTATATTTAAAATATTTAGTCATTAAAAAGTCATGACATATTTGAAGAATATATAATTTTGCTTCTCTTTCTAGAATATATAAGCAACCTTTAAAATAGAGTAGGTTGTTTTTGAATTCAATTTAAAAAGTATCATGAGACTTAAAATAATTATGCTTGATATCATGAATAAGAGAATCAAAGGACATATTTGATTGAATTTTCTTAACAAAAGTTGAATCAATATTCAATATTGATTTTATTACTTAAAAATAAAAATACCTTAGCTTTAAGAAAATCATTCTTTGTTGATGAAATGATACATCACTTTGTATTGGTATAAGATAAGAACATCTAGAAAGGCCATTTGACAAACCTTATTATTTTTTTATATTCATAAGTAATCTTAAAATCAAATCTTGATAAAGACATGCTCCATCGGATTTAACAACAATTCAAGATATATGTTAACATGAAATATATAAGGTTCTTGTAATTTGTATATATGATGATAGGACTTGAAGCACTTTTTGGTTAATGACACTATTATTGAAATGAATCCATAATTATAAGAAGCTTTTTATCATAGATCTCATAGTTAAACTTGGCTACTGAAAAAAATTAAAATAAAAAGCTATCAAGTGGAACTTATTATTTTTTCCTATTAATGATAAAACGATACCTATAAAAAAAATTGATCCATTTATTTCCATAAAGAATGCCTTAGAAAAATTAATGCAATACAAAATTGATACAAAAATAAAAGTAGTCTTTAAGGCTTTCAAAGATGCTTTAGCTTCTTTGCTCTACTCAAGTTTATCTTTATATATCAGATGTATAAAAAGATCCACAACTTGAAAAAAGTTCTTGATGAAGATCCTATAATAATTAGAAAATCTCAAAAAGTATTACATATCTTTTATTATTCTTTGAATCTTCTAATCTTTGATAGTTTAAACCTTGTTTGGATCCATCATTAGACCTTCATTGAAAATTATGTATCCTAGGAAGTCAACTTGAGTAGTATGAAATATACTCTTTTCTATCTTGATATATAATCTTGCATTTTTAAGTTTTTTTTAAACACACAAAAAATATAAATTTTATATTTTTTTTATATTCTTATAATATATTAAAATATTATATAAATTATAAATAATAAAATCATCTAAAAATTTACTAAGAATATCATTCATAAAATATTGAAAAGTAATTTGTATATTTTGGAGTCCAAAAGGTATAATATTATATTTTAAAAATCTATATTTAGGCCAAAAAGTAATCTTCTATTCATTTTTTTTTTTGATGTAGACCAAATTGTATATTCCTTGTAGATCTATTTTTAAAAAGATCTTCACTTGATTGAGTTGATCAAGAAGTCTAAAAATTAAAAGTAGGAGATACTTATTTTTGAAAGTGATCTTATTAAGTCTTTGATAGTCTACACAAATCTATAAAGATCTATAATTTTTCTTCATAAATAAATTAAGAGCTCTTATTATAGATTTTACATAATATATAAAGTTTCTAGCTAAGTTCTTATGAATGTATTCCCTTACTACTACCAATTCATATTCTAATATATTGTATATTGATCCAAATGGTGGTTGAGCTCTTTATTGCAAATCAATTAAACAATCATAAGATCAATGCTTTTGAAGAATACATAAATTTTACTTTTCAATAATGTCCTGAAAATATTTATACTAGCTAAAAATATCACTTACCATCTTTCTACCATCAAAAATAGATATAGCATATATAGCAAAAGATGAGCCTTTTTTTGTGGCATGCATGAAAGTTTTTTCATTCACCAATAAAGGTTTGGATATAATAAATTTATATATTTTTATTTAATTAATAAAATTTTGGATCAAATTGTTAAAAAAATTAAGGTTATAGAACATCTAATCTATCTCAAGATTACACTTTTTTAACCAAGATAATCCTAAAATAACTTGATTAAATAAAGATCTTATTATATTAAATATTACTATGATATTATGATCTTTAATTGCTACACCTAAAAAAAAAAGTCTCATGGATAATATCTCCAAAAGACAACAAACAACCATTTATGACTTCTATATATATGGATTTATTTTTCTTGAATAAAGATTTTTTTTTTTACAAAGTCGTTGTCAATGAAATAGGTTGAAGCTTTTAAATCTAATAATGCAAAGACTTTTTGATTTTTAGATTTTAAACACACATTCATTGTAAAACAAGATGAGGGATTGAAGAAAAAAATAAGTCTATTAATAGAAGTTGTATATAATTTCAGCCACATAATTCCTATTATAGCTAGAGAAACTTATTTTTTGATATATTGTCTTCTTTGGCAATTGTGCTCTTCATATTTTGATTGCATTGCTTCTTTGAACAACATTGAATAATGTATTTAGTCTTTTGACAATATAAGCATAAAACTTTTTCATAATATCAAGTCTTTTCTTACTTTTTAAAAGTTTTAACATATATCAAATCAATTTGCATTGATTTTGGCCTTAATGAATAATTTTTGAAAACTTGGAAATTGTGGTGATTACTTGATATGTTCCTCTCTAGCCAAGTCTTCATTCTTGACATCTTTCAAATAATTAATTATTGCATGCAATGGCTTGAGTAATAAATTATTCTAAAGATTTTGTTCTTGAGATTATTAATGACAAAGCTTTGACGTTATCTTTCAATTCGAATCAAAATTGATTGATAAAAGCTTTGTGATTTTAGTCTATGTCGCAAATAAGGTTTTGAAATATATGGTGGCTGACCATGATTCTTGTTGTAAAGATAAGAGTTTGGTATTTACTACTCTTTTTTAATGACTTTTTTTAAATATAGTCATAAATACTTCTAAGAATAAATTCAAATCATGAAAGAATTGTGAATCCTTTTTCATCAAGGATACATATCAAGAGAGCGTACTTCTAAAAATAAGCTTATAAATCCAACTTCAATAAATCTATTAAGATATTGGAAGAAATGCAACTTTAGATAGAACTTTATATGCTACAAAAATCCTTTAAACTTGGATCTTATTCCATTAAACTTCATGGGCATACTAATCTTTGCTCCCATCATACTTGTAAAAAGTAAAACTTCTTGAATTTGGTTGTGAGGTTGATCTACTTCTTTCCTTCAATTGCATAATTTCTTGATATAGACTCTAAACTTCTTCCATAGGCATAGGATTAGTATTTCTATAGTTGATGCATGTAATGCATGAAATTTCTATCCTAAAAATATTGACAAATTTTTAAAAATCTATAATAGTTTCAAATCTATTTTTATTTTTTTCAAATATAGCATCCATGATTTTTTCTTCTATTTCAAATAATTTAATAAATCCACAAGTCAAATGAGAGGAAGAAAATCTGCAACCTCTAATATCAAATGAAAATTTCTACAAACAGAGGTAATTTATTCTCTTTAAAGAAAAAATCAATATTAAAAACTAAATAATTTATTTAAAGATAGGTAATCTATAACCTTCAAATAGAATAATAGAAATAAAGTAATCTATTCACTTCTAAAATAAGAAAAAAAATTAATTAATTTTCTTATTAAACTGCCAAGGATATGAATCTCAAAGAAAGAAAATCTCAATATAATCTTGTATCACTTCAAAAGACTAAAAAGTTCTTCAAAGATAGTAATATATTTAACTACAATGGCTATAATCAAAAAAAAGGAGACTAAAAAATTTTGAAATTAGATTAAGGATTAAAAAGTCATTAAGAAGAGTCAAAAAGGCTTCACTGTTACTTCCATATATACTTTCTAACTAAAAGCTATATAGCAATATTCTATAAGAATTCCAACACGTGTTCAATTTGCTAGACATATGACTTAACTTGCAAAAAAAATTATGTATATGCATACCACATAGCTAGCTTCTTCTATAAACTACTAATATGTGTATAATTTGATTAAATTATTAATCAAGTTTTTAGCCTGTTAATTAAATTCAAACATATGTAAAATCAAAGCAGTGTTTATGAAGCTTCTACAAAGGTATTTTAAAATATTTTATGAAATTAATCTATAATTATCTATTTATATATATATATATATATTAAATATATATATATTTTAAATATATATATATATAATAGTTCAATGAGAGTCAAATATAAGGAATAAATAAAAAGAAATAAAAACCTTCTTTGATTTGTTGAATACTTTATTGTTTACATCAAAAAACTTTTATAAAAAGTAAATCAAAATTCAAATTAATTGAGATATTAAATCTACTTTGATTTTGATTAATGTGATATTTTGGAATATTTCCAAGAAAGAAAGCATGCAAAAGCTCTAGTCAAAAAAAAACCTTATGTATGAATAATTTAAGAATAAGCTTAATAAATTAGAAAATTAAGCACTAAGTACGTAAGGCACAAATTATAAAGGACAATGGAGTTTAGAAATAAGGTGCAAGTTGTGAGAGATAATCAACATTGGAGGTAAGGAGCAAGCTATCTCAAGAGTTATATTTATTGCAATCTTGAGATTTTTTAGAACCTTACTATCAAAAAATAGAACTAAAATCTATCTAGGTTTTCTACAACAATGCCAAGAACGTGTAATTTATCACTTTTTGTAGCCAAATGTGAGATGCTTTCAAGAAAATTTTATATTTTTAAAAGATTATTTGGAAGGTAAGAAAAACCTAAAATTGAGACTATTTGGTGATTATATGTTTTTGGCATTCACTTGCTATAGAAATGGTCTCATATTTTTTGAAGAAGTAGTACACAACTAGAATTGTCCAAAATGCAATTTAACAAGGTATTTGTACAGATCACCTAATTGAGATGAATTACAATAAGAGCAATGAAAGTATAAATTTTATATAGAATTGCATACTTAGACTCTAAGATGGTATGAATGTAGTGTAACGCTCTGATCTGCATCAACATCAATCTTAAAAGCAATAATAATTACTTTTAATAAAGGTTTTGATTTATAGAATGTTGATATAGCTTTTCAAACATGGTTTCTATGCTTAAGTTTTATTCTATATTTTTTTTTCCTCTTTTTTATATTCTATGAATAAAACTTTTGATGAAAAAAATTGAAAGGTTATGTGACAAAAATTTATTGAAAATAAGGATTGGAAAACTTTAGAAGTAGATGGAAGGGCAAGAGGTTGTATAATTTATATATTGATACTTTGATCTTTGTATATACCTCACATCAAAATTATAATTTTTTTTTAAATAATTAATATGTAATTATAACCATTATAAGTATGTGGATATGAATCATGTTATCACAATAAAGCTTTTAAAATTAGTTGAATAAAGATGACTTCCTACACTTTTAATTATGCATGTTTTTAAGGCAGATTCCAAAAAAAAACAAAAAATCAAAAACAAAAACAAAAACATGTGTGTTATTTTCAAATATCAATGTATTGAATTCATAATTTTCAAAACAATTTTCTATTTAAGGAAGTTCTAAATCTCTAAAAACATTGTGTATTCTACTAAATAATTTCAAAATTAAAATTTATTCTATTTAGAGATATGCCTAATTTTTGTATTAATATATATATATATATATATATATATATATATTGGATAAAACTTTATATATACAAATATTTATACATATTTTTTTTTGTTTTTTATTTTTTATTTTTTATTTTTTTGATTTAGCACCAATTCACATGTTGAAATCTTTTTGTAGAATATTGAATGTGCTAAGAAAGAAAATTCTTATAGATTACCTTGATTTTCTTTTAAAAAATATTTCTTTAGTAATGGTCAATTTTTGACTTAATAACCATAAATTAAAATTTTACAACTTTTTTATAGCCAATGGCATAGATTTATACTAATAAATATATAAATATATTTATATAAAGTTATAAATTTATAAATTTATTAATATAAAATATAATTAAACAAAGTCTAGATATATTCAATGTGTTGACTTGTAACATATAACAAAAAAGAAAATGAAAAAATTCAATTTGCTTTAACATCATGTTATCAAAAGGACATAATACATTATTGATTGGAGGTAATACTTAGCATTTCCAAGTCTGATATCATAGGCTTAGATATTATTTGTCAAGTACAGAGAAAGAATTTACTTTTATTAATAGTTGTATTCTTTGAACAAAGTTCTTTAAAAACTAGTAACAATCATTTTTATTACAACATAACTAGATGAATTTGTATCATTATTTTAGAAAGTGTGACTCAAGTAAAGTTATTTTTAAATGATATATTTATGAGTAAAAGAATATTTTTTTAATTCAAATATAATACAATTCAAATAGAAAGAAATAAAATACACAATAGAGCTTTCAAGTATGAAGTAAGATAGATAAATCTGAGTTATTGTCATGGATAATATAAAAAAAAAAGTTTTTAATTTTGTTTAAAGAACTAGTTGTGAAAATATTTTAAAAAAACATTAAATTACATTAAAAATTCATATAATTATATTAAGACATTCAAAGATGTATTAAATTCAATAAATTAATAAATTGAAATATAAAACATAAAAATAAATGATTAATATTTATCTAATTAAAAAATTTGAAAAAATAATATTTGGCATAGAATTTAAACTATCATTTTTAAGAAGAAGAATCTTAATAGAATAGGAGAAAGTACATAGAGAGAGTGTTACATAAAATTAACTATGGAAAAAAATAGGTTGTTGTAGATCCAAACCAACATGCTTTATCAACTGCCCTTAGAAGTTATTTATTGTTATTGCAAATGCAAGATAGATTAGAAATTTCTTTCTCTTTAGAATAAATAGAAGTTCTTTTTATTGTTGAAATTAATGTAATTTGTAAAATAAACACCAAGTTTCTAGCAAAAATTTTTCCAAGAACTTGATCTATTAGTCATGTAATTAACAATTAGGTTCTAAAAAAAGTCCTTAGTAAGGAGCAATATTTCTAAATAGCATCATTAGAATCTGAATCTAAAGACAAAGCCTTAATTTGGGCATTCTAGATGGATTAAACAACTTGATGAATTTGATTGGATAAACATTATTTTTTTTGATACCATCTTCAACAACAACTTTATTAGTGCTTTGATATTCTTGTTCTCCTTTGGAAAATATGGCCATAATCTTTTTATTAATATCCTCTACATCATTATTCCATGTGAATAAAATGATTCTATCTCTAAAAAAGATATCATTTACTATACTACCTTCTAGCAACCTTAGATAAATAATATCTACTAAATGCATTAATTATTGATTAACAAACATGTGATGAAGAAGCTTAACTACATTATTGGATAATAAGTTTGTACCATTTTTAATATGGCATGTAAAAAATAGAAATATTAGTTAAAAATAATGCAACCACAAAGAATTCAGATGCACCACCATCTATACATACAACATGTGTGTGCATTCTATACTTAAACAAGCCAATTAGCAAACTCAATATCTGCTTGAAGTGCTCTTAAATTCAACCTCATGTTTTCTTTAGATGGATTTTTATTTAAGGCCAAAGTATTAAATATCAAAAAGATGTTGTTAAAATTTTCTCTTGAATTTTTTTTACAATCACTAACAATATTTGGCAAAAATCTCTACCAAAAACTATTTTAGTTCCTCCAAAGGAAATTTCAATATTCCAAATATCTGTAAAGGAATGATAAACTGCCTCAAGATAATAACCATGTTGCATTGGAAGTTCATCTCAAATAATAAACAAAGTTTGGCAAAAAAACTCAAGATGGTTAAAATTCTTAATAATTGAATAAAAAGGGTCTTTATTACAATCTAGTAGAATCTTAAATGTAGAATAGATAGTTCTTCTTTCTTCAAGCAGCAATGCAATAATTCCTCATGATGTAACATATATGACAATCTTTTGCATCAATCAAATTTAAATTGTCAAAGTGTTGTAGACAAATATCTTATCAATTCCTATAGGTTGATTTAGAAAAATATTCGTCCATGTTCTTCCATTATAGAGGCCATAATATCATCATATATTTTTTTTCTTGAAGATTCAATTTTGGAATATATTATTCCAAATTTTCTTCTAATTATTGAATATTTTATATTCTTTTTTTGGCAATAAATTAAATTTTATTAACTATTATATTCTAATTTTTTTTTAGTAATGACATTGAAGGAAATTGTGCAAGCATTTTGTTAGAGTCTTGCAAAATCTTATCTAGCAAAAAAAATCCAAAATCCTTAATCTATTTCTCTATTGGATTTCTAATTCCATATTCTCTTTGCAAACAAGCATTGAAATAATCTAAGATATTTTTCCAAGATCTTTTGTATATGTTTAATGGATTTAACAAATTTCTATGTAATACCAAAACAACAAATAATGCCATCAATTGATATCCAATTTGTATTCTTGATGCTTCTTTTAAAAATTGTTGTCACTCTCCATTATCTTTAAGCAATCTTAAACCTGAACATGCACTTTTAAATGTTGGATGAGAAATTTCATGAATAGTCTTCAAATGCTTAAATGATTATAGACCTTTAATTTAGATATACAAAAGCTTCAAATAATATCTTTCTTCTATTGCATGATTTACAAAATAAAATCTTCTCATACCAAATCCACATTTTTTTAAACATCAACGTCCTTCTAGTCTTTTGTCAAATAAAATGTTATAGAAATTTTTGGTATGTATATTGTCTTGCAACTACAATTGCTCACATGTCTCAAAAAATGAAGTTAATATTATCTTTTTTCTCTCAGCATGTTCTAAAATTGCAATTGTCTCATTATTTATATCATATATCACTTGATGCATTCTTAATAGATGAATGGCTAAACAAACAACATTTTGTATTTCTTCATGGATTTGCATACTTGAAAGACTCCAAATAGCCTCTGAAATTCTAATGTATCTTGCATCCAAATATTGCTTGATCTTGTCCTGTTGGTTTTTAAATTGTATTGTAATGCAATCATATCCCTTATAGATATATTTGTGGATATACTTGGCAACACAAATAAATGCACATACCTCAACATTAATATGACAATTGTAGATTTGAAATAGTTTTGGATAAAATGAAACAACATTCATATTATCAACAACCATTCTTCAAACTTCAAATGTTCTTCTATCATTTCTTTGTCAATATTGATGATATCTATTAGATAATAATTTAATAGGATCCAATTGCTCTTCAATTCATTATTAAAGTTGGATCGTTTACAATAGCATACATTCCACAAGACAATTGGAGTAATCTTGTATGTATCTAAATTATACCTCTATAAAATTCTAATAAAATCTTTTTATTCAAGTAATTTAGATAAATTACATAGTACCTAGAAAATAAAAATGGGCGTGTACAGCTTAATTAGTCAAATTATAATGTCACAATGTCTTAACAAAAAATATTCTACATCTATGCATTCCTACTAATTAAAATTATATATATTTTTAAAAAAACTTGCTACAATAAAAAGATCAATTTTTCCAAAATTTTACATTTTTCAAATAAAAATAAATAAATATAATAATAAATATTTAATTATTTATTTATTAAATAATATTTATTGAAAATATATTATTATTTATTTTTTTAATCTATACATAAAAATAGATATATATATATATATATATATATATATATATAAATTTGAATATAAAAAATCTCATATAAGAAGAAAAAATGAAATTCTTACGATTTAATTTTTATATAGTAATTTTTGTTGTAGTTGACAATATTTCTAAAATTCCAATAAAACTTTGTTGCTCAAGAATTTTATTTACAATGAAGATATAATATGAAATATAATATAATAAATATAATACAAAAACTATAAATATAACTATGAAGATAAAAACTATTAATATAAAACTATAAAATGATAAAACAACTTTGTATTTTATAAAATCCCTATATAAACCTATGTTCAATAATGACATCCTAGCTTTTGATATAGAGAAGAAAAAGTCAAATTATACTTTAAAAATATTATATGAATAAAAATAAATTTGACTTAGCTAGAGTAAGTGAACTTTGATTGCCATAAAAGTATTACGATTAAATTCATTTGCTTGCTTTGGAGAAATATGGCCCAAAATATCTAATCCAAAATGAAACTTGACATTGATCATAATAAAGTTAAAGAATTTTTTTTGTAATAAAATAAATATTAATATTGATTGATTGTAATAAAAAAAAACATCGTCACTTATTTCTATTCAATGAATTGGAACTTTTGTATAATTTTTCTATAATGTAATACGAAGCATAATAAAAATTTAATTAACTCAGCACTTCATGTATAATTCCGCATTTTTCAAAAAAAACTTACAAAATCATATACTCAATACATTTATCACTAATAAAACAAATAATTCCTTCATCATGAAATGGCTAGATGCCAAAAATAATACACCAGTGATTATTTGATCTTGTATCAAAATTCTTGCAATAATGTGACTTGGTAGAGATATCATGGGTCATCTTCATCACTTCTCAAACTTTCATCCAGCACATGCCTTCTTTTGCATCCAACACCTATCTTCTCCTACATCTTTAGATCATCTCAAAGACCAAAGCATTCTTCTCCCTTAAAGTGATTATAAAATCAGCTCTAGGGCTTTCAAAATACTTGCACCTTCTCTTGATCTTATTCCGTCATTTTTTCTTCTACTCTTGCTGAGGATTATGAATTCTGGCTCAAAGTGAAAGTTGGACTGTGACTCATTTTTCTTCATCTATTTGTCAATGAATTTTTTTATAATGCACAATGTCAATGATAGAGCTCTAATATGACTATTGACATTGTGGCTATTATATACATTGCTATTCTTACCTCTCTGAGCATTCAACAAATCCTACCTCTCTTGCTCTTTAATTTATGAGAATTATCATTTAAGTAGATTCTATTTAACATATCGTATTAGGATCTATGGTAGAAGATGTATTCACAATCACAAAATAATCCAATGTTCTGTAATCCAGTGCTTCTTAGAAGATCACAGTGGGCTTGCCATCGCTGTCTCAATTGCCCAAGCTACATTTTTATTGACGATGTAGTATTTCTACTCTGAAAATAATCAACTCTTGGAAAAAAATTCTTTGATATCTATTAGCTCCAGAACAATCATTCAACTAAATTCTAATAATTTTTTAAAAAACTACAATTTCAAGAATACCTTGTCAATTTCAGGAGTGCTTAAGAAGAAGCAGATTCTCCTTCTCTTTTTGACTTTGAATCAATTTGGATCAGATTCTTGTGGAGTAGAAAACTAAAAATTTGTATCTCTTGCAAACATTTTATAAACAATTAGTTTGTCAATTCCTACTGATTATACTCCACACTAATCATATACAGTGGCATCTTCTCATCATTTGATAGAACTTATACTAAAAGGTACAAATAAAATCAGTACCCATAAAACAAACTAATGTAACATAAATAATATAGCTAATAAATCTAAGATTGTTAACAAAGTTTGCTTATAAAATTCACTTCTTTAAAGTAGGACAAGATCCAATCACAAAAGCCTTATGTTTGAAATATATCAAACATACAAAACATACTCTACTACACTCTTCAAGACTTTGTACAATAATTATAAAGTAGTTATGAAGCTGGTAATATATGAAAAATATATATACTATATCATGGATATATAAATTTACTCCAATAATTACTTATATGATTAGGTAGAAGTAGATAAATTTAGATTAATTTCATACAATCTTCTAGATGAGCTTCATAGAAGCTTCATAGACACGGTTTTGACTTTAGATGTATTTATAGGATAGAAACCTGGCCAAAAAAATTAACCACGTATTGGTAGCTTATGAGACAAGTTAATTCCATGTAGTAGCTTATGGAATAAGTCAAATATGTGGCACATACATAGATAACTTGCCTTGCAAGTTATGATATGTGGCTAGCAAAAGTCAACAAGTTTTGGAGGTCCAATAAGACATTGTCATATAGCTCCTAATTAAGAGTATATATGGAGGCAAGAGTGAAGCCTTCTTCACTCTTGTCAATGCCTTTCTAGTCCTTGTTCTTGTTTCAAGACTTTCTAGTCTTCTTGTTTTTGGCAATAGCCATTTTAGTTTAATATTACATCATCTTTTGAATAACTTTCTAATTCTCTTCAGTGATACAAGAGTGTATTGAGAACTTTCTTTCTTTGAGATTCATGTCCTTGATATATACCAAGTTTTTTAATAGAAAATCAAGTCAAGCAAGTTTCTATACCAATCTAAATTAACTACTCTATATGTCTAATTTGATTCTATCATTGAAACTTAGAAACCTCCTTAGATGTAATTGGATTTTACTTCCTCATATGTAGCTACTGTCTAATATAGCTTATTTCTTGAAATGTATATTGGATTAGTTTTTTAACACTATATCAAAAGTTGGAGTTTCATCCCAAAAAAGAAAGCCTATTGCTTTCTTTGTTTGATGATTTTTCCTTGCTACACATTTGGTAAGTAGCAATTAATTGCCAATTTCTATAAATTTTTGTCACTTGTATAAATGACCACAATTGTTGTATTACCATCTTAGCATATTTACAAATAAAATAAAAGGTTTGTCATGAAACTTAAAAAACATACCATTCTAATTCAAAAAGGCCATGAAGTATAATTATAAATCTTTAGAAAAGATGGAAAAAGCTACCTCTATCGTGAACTTGCAACCATGTGTATAGCCATGAAAAGAGATGTAATTCCTTTAGAAAAGTCAACATTAATTAACTCCTATACTATAGTGGTTAATAATAAATTGCCTCATAATATATGTGACTAGAAAAAAAAATGGTATTGAGGTAGAGAGAAAATGCCTTAAGAAAGTGTTAGGCTTTTGGCTGTCACCAATTACTCAACCAAGCATTAAGTTTAAAAATATATATATATATATATATATATATATATATATATACCAAATTTATATATAAAATTTTCCCTATGAGAGAAATTACATCAACACATAAGCCCTAAGTACCAAAGATCACCAAAAATGTGATAAAAATATTATAAAACCTTGTATGTCCTTAAGGTAAATTTTTTCCAAACTTCAATAACTCATATCTCACAATCAAACCATCCAAATAAATCCAAATTTTACATGAAGTTCTAATGTATTTTTAATAACTACCACAACAAATTTTAATTTCAAGTTTGTTATGAATCTAGAGATATTGCCAAAACTCCAACAGTAGCTTCAAACTCTTGCTTACATACACATATGTGCAAATTTCTTCATATCTCACAAACTAAATACTTAAATATCATAAAATTTTGATATATAGCTTTTTAATTTAATGACACACACTTCTAAAAGAACATTAGCCAAAAATTCATCCAAAAACTCAAGATATGGCTCGAACCATTACTATCAATAAAATAATTCACTTACTACCTCTGAATTACAGGTATTGTCTTCAATGCTCTATAACTTCTTCATATAAACTCCAAAGGCACAAATTCTTTCACAAAAGATATAGATCTTAAAATCACTCTTGTGACTGCCTCTCTCTATCTCCAAAATATATCATAAAACTCCTTGTATCCTCAAAATAGCAATAGTATATCATAAAAGACATCTTAACTTCAAATGACTATAATTTCATCACCTTAATTCCAAATCCTCTAAAATTTGTACACAAATTGTAGCCCAAATCCTAAATCTTACAATTTTTGCTTCTGATTCTCAAATGCCCCTTCTTAAGTTGCCAAAATCCTTGTTATGGTCGCAGATAGCCTGTTGAATGCCTATTATGCATGGCCTTCAACCAATAGGGATAAAGATCTTCACTTTTAGCCTTCATCCATCCATACCTTACTTTCATTCCTCCAAATAAGCTTCTTAGAGGTTTGGATCTTCATCTTTCAGTTCCAATCTTCTCCATAAATTTTATACTAAATATTTAAATCCTATATATTTTAAACACTATAATCAATATATGTAAATCTCAAAATAAATTTTCTTACATCAACTTTCTTTAAATTAACCTATTAACCACTTTAAAGTATATCAATATTTATAAATACTTTATCTATTTTAGTTAATTTTTACATACTATAAACAATTACAATACGACAACGGGGCATGATTAATGGAATCATGAAGGTCTGCAAAAACATAAACCATCAAATACAATCAAATTCCAACCTCAGAATCCACACTACTCATCTGCTCTCAACAACAGACAATCTTTACATTATACACCTCATGCTCATAATCTACACTCTAACCCTATACATCAAAGCCCATTATACAATCAAAACTATCAACAATCAAGCCACATGTGAGGAGGTAAGCTGCAGCAGACAAAAGTTGTTGAAAATGTGCAGCAAAATTTGACCACATCAATAGGTAGGGAGATACCGTACCAAAGGCAATCATAGAATAAGTGGAGAGAGATGCGCCATCCCTGCGGTCTACTACTTGCTTCACAAAGTAATTAGTTCCTAATGAACTATAAAATGCCCTCATTTAATTATAAAAGGAGCTGTGAACTCCATAGAACGTGAAGTTTTCTGATGAAAACGAAGAAGGGAGCATGCCGTGAGAGAGAACCACCATTTGTTTCCTTGAGCGATCTTAATATGTAGATTGACAATTAAAAAATCATCAAAATTTTAGTCCATACCACTTTTAAGATTGTGGTAATACAAGTTTCTGTTTTGTTCTTCACTTGCCCACTATTCACTTTCACTTCTTTTCTTTTCTTTTCACACATGTGAAAAATATGTTTGTATTAAAATTAAATTAAAAAGCAAAAAAACTAAACACGCTAATAAAATGGAGCCGAGCTTTACCATCAAACGTTGCGGACAGAACAATGCCGAATCGCTTCCATCCGCAGGCGATATCAGAATGTGTTTGTTAATCAAGTTTACAACTGATCTTTGTGGTCATTGTGCTCGTGCAGTATGCGAATCGAGGGTGCATCATTGCAATCGAGTCTACACAAGGACGATTGGTGGTTTTGCGTGCAGGTGGGTGTTGAGGGACCTGTGTAGGGTGGAAGTCGATGAGAACAAGAAGGTTTGAATTAACTCTGGTCGTGCTGAGGTTCCTCATCACCGACACATACCTGAACATTGTCGAATCGCTTGCAGGTTCACACAAATAACTTCTGGAGAGCTTTGAAGCGGTCATCTCCAACGCAACAGTGAGTTACTTCCGGGCGTCATCGGGGACTGGGCATCACTCTCGGCAGCTACGTGGAGAGAGAGCGACAGATTCGTGACGACAGGCGCTAGACTTCGGAGCCTCACAGGTCAAGTGTCGGACAAAACTTTGCGAATCTCCTCCTCCTCCCGTGAGATGTTTCTTTTAGGTTCTTTTGCGCCTCACCCACGATTCCCAAGAATTTCGAAAAGTCCCCGAGTCCCCAGAAGATGCCGGACAACCACTTTCGGAGGCCATTAATTCATCGCAGAGGTCGAATTTTGCGCTCATTGGTAGGCATTGCGGCGATCGCACGGGACTGTAGGAAACAAGAGTTTTCGCGGCACGAACGCAACTTTGAAGACTCATTTCCGCGCAGGGTTGGATGAACACTTGACGTCGTTGGTAATATATGGATGTATAATGTGATTCATTTATTCATCCATCGCTAGTATATTGTGATGAGATGGGGGTGTGAGTAGAATCCATGTTTTCGATAGTTTTCCCCTTTTCTTCCCTCCACGTATGAAAGCGGGCGGGCTGACCTGGCAAATTGCATGGCCCATGTGGATCCCCAGCAGTAACTGTAAGTGGGAGGCTCAGAAGCAGAAGAGAGCACTGGCTTAATATACTTCTCACATGGCTTTTCCATCTAACCCACCTCTGCTAACTAAATGAACTGGGGGCCACTCAGCCCCATGAAAAGCAGAGGAATATATCCCCTTTCACACACACACACACACACAAGAGAGAGAGAGACATATAATTATATGAGAATTAGATGTTGTCAAGTTATGGCATATGGCTGAATGATATCATGGTCACACTGTTGGCATACCATAGGTTCATTAATCTTGTTCCCAAGGCCTTCTAGGTTGAGATGTTTTTGCACACTATTTGGTGGTTGCAATAGTGTACAATTTCTTATCATGCTCCAAAACATTTTTGAGAATGTTTTAAACTGTATAATTTTAAAATGTATTAGTAAGTATATGATTAATCAATGTTTCATATTTCTTGACAAACAACACAACCCTGCTCCATTATCATAACATCTATTCATGAAGGCAATGTTTTAATTTGTTTAAAACAATAAATCCACCACCAGAGCAGAATTACTCTTCCTTTTTCTCAAGTATATTATGTTTTTGCAGGATTGTAGTTACTCCTACCATCAATATACATTTTTGAAAACCTTCTTTATTAACCTTTGACAATATATTATACTTTGTATATATGGACTTTGAACTCGTAAAATACAAATAAATTTCCATTATTATATTGTCATATTTCATCCATCCATTCTGGCCCAATGGATGAAGTCAGTAAAATCGTTTAAGCAATGCCCACCCTTATCCTCCAACATGATGCCACCCAGCATTCCACTTCCTTTCCCGAGTTCTATTCCCGTGTGGCGCGGGCCTTAAGTGGACGGAAGGGCTGGCGCACGGAGACCGGGGGTTACCGCCTCTGCTTTCTCCCAGCCCCAATGCACGGAGAAGAACACACTGGAAGAAACGGATTTCGATGCCCATTCCCGGCTCGTGGTGACTTGGCAACACATTCGCCTGGCCATGCGCACCGACTGGGTCCCATGCACAAAAGGCGGCTATATCCGTTATCTTTCTTCCGCCTACTTATCTTTTTATGGCGGAGGGTTGAGTTCAATGCTTCGGTGACGTGTTGACCAGATTTGTTCGTGAATGTGGACAAAGCAATGCATGCACGTAGCAGACTCTCGTACACGTTCATTTATGTAATCTTGAATGATTCAATTAACTGCACAATGCGTTTTAATCGTCATAATTTTGATTAATTATAGGAAATAATTAATCACTTTGCAAGTGGATTGTGAATTAATCGATTAATTTCTATAATTAATAAAATTTACTTATTTCCTATAATTAACTTGTAGTCAAATACAAGTTTAAATTAACCTATCCATACAACTAACTGAAACACAATGTATCACACTATGCATCAACATTATGGTGTTTATAAATAACAATGCATTTTCTTAATCTTTTAATACAATGCATTCATATATATATATATATATATATATATATATATATATTGCAGATTTTAATTTGTTAGATAGAATGGCGAATTACAATATTATGATATTGTGGGATTTATTTATTTTTTCAAGAGGAAGTTTGCATTTTATTGTTGGTGAGATTGCAGAATATAATGGTGCACACAAATAGTGTATTAATTTTGTAAACTTGTCACAACCATCCTATACCAATAAATAAATAAATATCATTATGTTTTTTTTATGACGTATGATCATAAAATTTTAAATTATAACTATTAATTGTGTGTAAATTAAAAAAGTCGAATTGCTAATTTCATGTTGAAAGAAAATTATTATAAAATATAAAACAACTTAATTAAACAACACACACTATGGAATTATTGAAGAAGAAGTTATTAAATAGCAAAAACTATAGAGATTATTAATCATTAAAATGAGCATTGAATTTAAGATGAAATGCTCCTTGCTCTGACCCTATAATCTAAGTTGATTGTTTCCAACGTAGTAACCATGTGGCCTTGTCGCCTATGTGACCTTTGTCAATTACCTAAATTAATTAATAAATTTATTTAATGTTAATCAATTAATAAAAACAAAATTTATTCACTAGGTACCATAGAATGGCATTAGTTACCAAAATTTTGATTAATTATAGGAAATAATTAGTTTTTGGGGGATTGATTATCAGGGAGAATGATGAATATGCAAATGCATGAAATCCAGTAAAAAGCATTGAATCATATTAATAAACATATTGGCCGTTCACATGAATATGAGCACGTTGTGATTCAAGATTGATGAAACTATCAATATTTTGTACAGACAATATAAATATAAAACACGGATTGAAATCCCAATGATTGATGCACTTCTTTTAATCTCTCTTTTTTCTTTTTACAAAATTTTCAAATTTCAAGGGGTGGGAGTGTAACCTTTTTTCTCCTCAACCGCAAATGTTAAATAAGTTAGCACTTTGACAACGGATTTCTTTATTCCACTTCGCTTTATTCCCTCCACCTTTATTACCACCAGATGGCGGACAAGGACCCACATGCCTCCCGCAGTGTGAACGGGGAGAAGTCCGCGGCAAACGGCTTTAGCCTTCGTGCTTTTAATGAGGCACTGAGAAATGGATGAATGAATGAAAATCGTTACATGATAGCCATGTTACAACATTCGTTACGCCTACTTCTCGAGGGGGGGGGGTAGAATGGATGCTTATCTAATCCAGCGATTTGTTTGTGTGCTATAAGAAACTGAGAAATCTTGTGGGAATTTCAACTTAATTTTAATGTGATTAGAATAGAAAAAGAAAACATGATTTAATAAGGAAAATTATTTTTAAGAGTATAGTATCAATGGACGAAGTAAAAGAATGCTTGGAAGGAAAATTATTGAACTAGTTGGACCCACATCTTCTCAAGTCATTTATGATCTTGATAATTTTAATTTCAGGGCAGTTTATTGGTCATTGGGCCTAATTACGGGTCCCTAAGCAAGGTATCTGCCACTATTCTAGTTGCCCAATCATTGTGTGAGAGGTGGTGCGCCAACCTTACATTCCCTTTGAATCCTCCCAACCACATCCATTCTGAGTTTGTGCATGAATTCAAATAATATGGATAATAACACAAACCTAAAATTGTATAAGTGTTTATTTTGAGACAGTATGTAAATTAACTGTGGAAAAACACATGTTTTGGATTTTATCACTGCTATTGATATTGCGGAAGTGGGGAATACAAATTTCATTGGCGTTTGTAATGTGTTATTGCTGCCACTGTGCACAATAAAAGAGTTTTGATGAGTCCCATTTGCGTATGTGTTTTATTGTGTCATCGAATTGAGAAAACATTAACGTTTCTGAACTTCAACGTTCTTGAAAATAGACATTTAGAAAAAGAAAAAGAAAAGTATATATATATATATATATATATCCCGAATTATTCTGATTTTTCAGTAAAATATCAATTATAATGATTTTTTTTTTGAAAATCATGACAGCTGTAAAACGAAATAATATCTCTCCTACAGATTGATATCTAGTTAATAAATCTTCCAGTTGATCCTTAGATGTACATTTTAAATAATTAAGATTAAATGGTACCAACTATTATAATGAGCACGACCAAGAAATAAATAATTGTATGGGGGAATAACAAAAATTGTGTTGATTTGAAGTGTGATGGATGGACTCACTCCAATTAAATGAGTACTCTATTTATTTATTTCAACGAAAGTAATAAAGAACAGGCAATTTTATAGGCTTCGCATGGGTTTTGGTGGCAACAGAGAACCATGATTTGCGGATGGATGTCGTTTCACCACTCTCGATGGATGAGCGCGGTGAAACGAGCCACGGCAGAAGGGGCAGCGTGGGCACCGGAGCCCGGCGTCACCACGAGAGTGGGCAGGCAGAGAAGTCGGGCAGGGTAGGGCAGAGCCAATGAAAGAGGGGAGAGAGAAACTGGGGGCGCTCATAAATGCGCGACTTGGGAGTCCGCCGCGACCGCTGCCTCACGCACGTGACCATCGCAGAATCCCACCTCCAAAGTGCGGCTCCCCGTTGCGAACTCTGTCAATTCTTTACATATATAGCCCAGCTCTCGAATGGCGATACCTCTCCCTCAACTTGGCAGCCAGCCCCATCTCTGCCTCGCTCCTATTCCAATCCCAATCCCAATCCCAATCTTACTCCCATTCCATTCCTTGCAGGCCAATTCCTGGTGGAGCCATTTCTAACCTTGGTCCAGCGCCGTCACTGCAGCAGCTCACTCCTTGTTGCTTCCTGTCTGGTCTGGTCTGGTCTGGTCTGGTCCATCAGAGCCGTTACCAGTTGTAATCAGATAGAATTTCGTTATCGACTTCGCCTCGTGTTCGTGGGAGCAGACGCTAGGGAAATTATTTGCTGCGTTGGACAGGGTTGTACAGCTCCGCTTACGCTAGCATCTGAAAGTGATAAGGTGCACCTTTGCATGGAAATCTGGTAGTGCAGTCGTTTACAGGGCTGTCTGTTTGCGAAGGAAGGGATTTCGCAAGTGTTCGAAATGACGATGGAGAACGAGCAGGGGTGCGGTTGCGTTGCGGCGGGCGTGATCGAGGAGGATCTGGAGCTGGTGTAGAAAGATTTTTGAGTAATTTGCAGCGACGCTTTTCATTGTTTCTTCGTTTTAGTTTGGTTTTTTCATTAGAAGATTTGGAGGGAGCTAGGCGGGTTTTTGTTGGAACCAACCATGCCTGGAAGAGTGATGATACCTCAGACGGCGCTTCGCGAGACGAGGACAACGCCAGAAGTGTATAAGTTGACGTTTCCTGGGATGGGCGCTGAGGAGCCCACTTCTAAGTCTGGATTTCGCGGGAGCTTTATCGCGCGACGGTTTCAGAATGGCTACAGAAAAGTGCAGCCATCAAAGACTTCTTTTGATGCGCCGGAGCTGGAGAGCTTTAGCACTGCGACGGCCACCAGTTCAGAGGACCACAGCAGCTCAATCGCGGACGCGTCGGTGTTCACAGCAAGCACCCGGACCAGTCGCACCGGAACCATTATCTCAGGTGACGATAGCTTCCTACTGACAGAACTCAGCCGATCTAACGCTGATTTTACTCCAGCGCGACACAGCACGGCCTGC
Organism: Physcomitrium patens; assembly: GCF_059467195.1. Lineage (NCBI taxonomy): Eukaryota > Viridiplantae > Streptophyta > Bryopsida > Funariales > Funariaceae > Physcomitrium > Physcomitrium patens. Next base: position 998,606 of record NC_143413.1, on the reverse strand, counting down.
TGTACGGATCTCGCCCTGCGACGCGAGCTGCGCAAGAAGTTTCACGTGGAGCCGACGGTGGACGAGGACGACCAGCGCGACAATTTTGCCATGGGGCACAGCTTCCGTCGCGAGCTGGAGAAGGAAGTGAGCGTAGAGAGCTTGGCGTTATGGGAAGAGACAGAGCAACTGCCTGCTGCAGCTCCTCTTTCTCGCGGACCGGCTGCGCCTAAGGTTCAGAATAAAGCGCCACACTCATGGCATGCAGGCGACCCAGCCGCCTTGAGCAGACTCAACACAACTTACTCAAGCAGGAATAAGGGACTCGAGAGCATTTTGCGCGGCCCCAAAAAGAAGTCTTTCTTCAACGGATTCTTCTCAGGGCTGAGCTTTTCAAGTTCTAGAAAATCTCGAAAGTCAAGTTAGTCGAAGTAGGAATGTAGTTGTAGAAACTAGAATACACTTGTAGGTCCATGTTTTTCAGAAATTTCTTCCTCACTCGTGGCTGCTGGGTTAGCCTTACTCTTTACACCTGCTTGTCTTTTGACATGCCTTGTACATTTGATAAAGGACAATTTACACACTTCGGGTACATTATCATACTTGCATATCTGAACCTTCTGCCGCAAAATGTGAGAATTCGGGGTAATCACTGGACTTTGAGTTGGGCAGTGATTAGAATCAATTCACTTGGGATTTTTTCTTATTCATAAGATTCCATTGTTGAAGTTCTCAGCAAAAGACCACATCGATATCTTCGGAGAAACTTATCATGCTCGGCATAGAGACGATCTAAACGCAGGACCTCATTCCAACTTGCAAACGATGAACTGCCATGGCCACCTGAATCGGCTAGTTGTTAGCAAGCATGAATCCATCTCCTCTTCACACCCTGCGATGCACGTTATCTGACGCTGGACTACAGTTTTGAACCTTTGCTTTTATGGAAACTATCAATAAATATTAAGAGGTATTTCAGTTGTGTGGTGCCAAACAGGTACTTCCATCAGCATTGGAAGTATGATCGGGGGATGAACCGCTTTTGTGAACAGAACCTTGCAGGCTCAACCGCCTGTTTGATGGACTCAGAGGTCAATCTTAAGAATGAATTTCCTAACGATTGCTTTAAGATTGATTTACTCAAACCACATGGCTGGGGTCAAGTTTAGATAGTAAATTGAAGCCTTAAATCCCCTTCAAAGTCTTACTTGCTCTCATTCGAAGGGTTCTTATATTAAAAAAAGAAAAAATAAAGCCTCTATATCTGTATTTTTTTATTTTTTATTTTTCATTTTTTCTTTTTAAGAAACTTAAATGTGAAGATTTCATTTTCATTTTTATAAATATATGACTGATTTTTCAACCACTACTTGATTCTTTATCATTTTGAAACATTTGATAATTTGAGCTAAAACATTGTAGTAAAGGAGAGTGTTAAAAATAGGAATTTTTAAAAATTGACCCACTCTTTTATTAAATTGATGCATTACATGATAAATGAGCTGAAGAATTAGTGTGCTGAGGGTGGAGGGTGTATAATAGGATAGATTGGAGGAATGTGTGTCCAGTTTCATTGTTTTGTGAGTAGGCTTTGGTAGTTAGCTGTGATAGAGGTGCTTTGTGGGCTCTACTTTCATAACTTTGCTTGATTTACAAGAAGATGTTAAATCCCAAATGTGTGATTCTTGTTTAGATGGATTGATTTAGCAAAAGGATGGGTCAATTGAACAATGTCCTAAAAATATGATATATTGAAGCAAAGTACATGTGATATCAATTTAGATTTATGTAAACATCAAATATGCAAATATTTTAGAAACATATTTGTAGAAATAGACATGTTCATATTTTAGAAATTTTATGAAATGTAAGCATTATAAGGTAATTTAATGTTTTAGAAAATTATATATGTATCTATCATAGTTTGTAAAATAAATATATTTAATAAATGACATGTTAATTATTTAGAAATAAATTATTTTAATTTATGTTATTAAATTTTAATATAATATTTATTATATTAAAAAAATATATATGTCACATAATCACAATACATACAATTATATATAATGAATAGATATATAATTAATATATTATCTACAAAATATAATAAAGTTTAATTTTTAGTTTTTAGGATAATAAGGCAATTTGACTTTTTGATTATTAATTTTATTCTAAATTATATTCATACACATATCAAAGATAAAATTTATATTATTCATAAAGCTTCTAGAAAGCTTTCTACATGATATTATCATATTTATCTAGTTTGACTTACTTTTACTTATTCTTATTATTTAGATAATTATCAAGATAAATATGTATGTCCATGAAATTATCCTTGCTTCTAGTGACGAGTTCCATGAGGAATAGTGGTTACATGTTGATGAAGTCCAAGATACACCGAACTATATTTGCCATGTATTCTAATCTTTATTCCATTCAAAGGTAGTTGATAGGTCCTTTCAACTATCTTGATAGGTCCCTTCATAATATTTCATATTATGGTAAGAAGACCACCCTGATATTTGATCATTATTAAGGCCTTCATAACTTCTTTTAAACAAAATATTAGTAATACCATCATGAGTGGTTTCTACCTCCTAAAGTATCATTAAACACTAAGAGTCCCTTCCAAAGTCATGGTACCAAGCACATTGTATCTTGCAATCTATTCAAGGAAGAACATATTATTCTTGAGGATCTTCATCTTAATTTTGTCATCTCAAAGGTTGTGATAGTTGCAATGTCTTATCTGGTAACTCAACAAATGATAGCTCTTGAGTTCAATTTGTTGGTTGTTGGTTCTCCATCTCCTAAGCACTAAACAATCCAAAGAAATATTGATACAAGATAGAATGAAAATCTCCATTGGACTTGCTTTGCTTTATAGCAAAGAATTTTTTAACTCTTCATCTCGCTTTTGATGGATGTCATTGATGAAAAGCTTTAACTTTAGTTGATGCATTTGCTAGATTCTTGGATGGCTTCTATATGCGTCCATTAATGTCATATCCATGCTAATATACCAGATATTCTAACTTATTTTGGTGCCACCTTGAATCTAAGACTTCTTCCATTTGAAATTCTTCATTATTGTCCATTTCTATAGAAGGTGGTGGCATTTGTCTCCTTCCTTGTATATCCATTAACTTGTATGGCTCAAGTAAAGACACATGGAACATAGGATGAATTTTTATAGACTTTGGTAGGTATAATTGATAAGCAAATATTTTGATCTGTTCTCAAATGGAAAATGGTCCAAGCCTTCAACAATCTAGCTTATCACAAGAACAAATAGTTTTAATATTAAAAATAAGTAATCATATCTTATTTCCTATATGGAATTGAGATTATTCCTTGTTTTAGACATCTACATTGACTTTTTGTTGTTCTTGAGCTTCTTTTAATTGTGCCTTCATTGTTGCATGTAGCTTTGACAATTGATTTTCCACATCTTCTATTACAAGATTATCAACTTTTGAAAAGTCAAAAGTGTCAAATCATGGATGATAATCATAATTGGTAAAGAAAGATGTTTGTTGAATAGAAGAATGTACCAAATTATTATAAGTAAACTCTCCCAATGGCAAAAGAGTTGTCGAATCATCTTATTGATAGTTAATAGTATACCTCAAATACTACTCTAAAACTTAGTTTACCCGTTCTGTTTGTCCATTAATTTGAGGGTAGAAAGCCAAAGATAGTTTTATATCCACCTTCAATATCTTGAAAAGTGTTTTCCAAAATCTCAATAAAAATTGTGTTCTTTTGTCTAATATAATATCCTTTGGTAATCCACGATAGTGATAGGTATTGTCAAGGAAGAATTTAGAAAATTATGACAAGTTTCAAGAGCATGTAATGATGCTACTCTTTCTGGAACATATAAGCATCCTTCAAAGTAAAGTAGGTTCTTCTTAAATTCAAATTTAGAAGTATCTTGAGACTTAGAAGAATTATTTTTAATATCATGAATAAGAAGGTTTGAGGACATATTTTCTTGGATCTACTTGAAAAAAGTCAAATCAACAATCAATGTTCATTTCATTGCTCAGAGATATAATTATTTTGGCTTCAGTAAAATTATCTTTTGTTAGTCAAAAGATGTTTTTCCTTCTTTTGATATAAGATAAAAATATTTAGAAATGGCATCACACAAACCTTATTGTTTTTCTAGTTGATAAGTAATATTGAACTCAAATCTTGATAAAGACATGTTCAAATAAGCCTAGTGATGATTCAAAACATGTGCTAATATAAAATACTCAAGGTTCTTATGATCCATATACATGATGACTAGACTTGAAGTAACTTCTAAATAGTGATGCTATTCTTGAAAAGAATCTATAATTGTAAGAAGTTTCTTATCATGGATTTCATAATTAATCTCGACTACTGAAAATTTTCTTGAATAAAAATGTACTAGATGAAGTTTGTTATTTTCTCCTATTTGTGATAAGATTGCACTCAAGGCAAAGTCAAATGCATCTATCTCCATAAAAAATGCTTTGAAAAAATTGATGCAATGCAAGATTAGTGTAAAAATAAAATATTTCTTCAAAGCTTCAAATGATGCTTTTGCTTCTTTATTCTACTTGAGCTAGACTTAATAAGTTAAGTGTATAAGTGGTGCTACAACTTGAAAAAAAATTCTTAATGAAGATCTAATAATAATTGAAAAATTCCAAAAAATATTGTACATCTCTTACTATTTTTGAAATCTTCCAGTCTATTATTGAGTAAATTTTTTTAAGATCCATTACTAGACCATTTTTTGAAATGATATATCCTAAGAAGTCAACTTGAATAGTTTGGAATACACTTTTCTATCTTGGCATACAATCTTGCATCTATAAATTTTTATAACATTTAACAAACATGAACTTCATATTCTTCTGCATTCTTAGAGTAGATTAAAATGTCGTATCAATAATAGATAACAAAATTATCTAAAAACTCACAAAAAACATCATTCATAAGATGTTGAAAAGTAATTGGTGCATTGAAGAATCCAAAAGGCATGACATTATATTCAAAGTACCCATACCTTATTCAAAATGTAATCTTCCATTCATCTCCTTCTTTAATGCGGACCAAATTGTATGCTCCTCGTAGATCTATTTTTATATAGATCTTAGCTTAATTTAATTGATTAAAAAGTCTAGATATCAAAGACAGAGGATATTTATTCTTGATGGTAATCTTGTTGAGTCCTCGATAATCTACACAGATTTGCAATGATCTATCTTTTTTTTTTACAAATAAGATAAGAGCTCCTGCAAGACATTTTGAATGGTGTATGAATGTATCAATATACTTCTTGAGTTTAGCCAACTCATTTTGTGATAAACTATAGATTAGATCATATGGCGGCTGATTTCCTTCTTTAAGATCGATTGAACAATCATATAGACAATGCTTTGAGAGAATATATATATTTTTCTTCTCAAAAATATCTTGAAAATCTTGATATTGACTTGAAATTTTACTTAAAATCTTTCCATCATTTAAAATGAGTGTGGCATAAATAATAAAAGATGATTCTTTTTTTGTAATATGCAAAAAAGCTTTTGCACCTATAAGTATATATTTGACTATATTTGACTCATGGCTTTTTATTAGATTAGAAAAACTCTTAATGATGTTTGAAAAGAAATCAAGTTTATAAGAAATCCAATCTATCACAAGATTATACTATTCTAGCCACAATAAATTTAAAATGATTAGATTAGAGGAGGATCTAATTATATTTAAAATTATACAACTATTATGACCATTTATTACTATACCTATAGGAAGTGTTTCATGAATAATATCTCTAAAAGATAATAGATGACAGTCTATGATTTCTATGTGTACGAGTTTAATTTTTTGTATTAACTATATATTATGACTTTTAACAAATTCTTCATCTAAAAAAGAAGTTGAGGCTCCTGAATCGATTAAGACAGAGGCTTTATGATTATTAGATCCTAAATGCACATCTATTATAAAAAAAAGAGAAGATTTTGAGGAAAAAATAGGACCTTCATTAAAAATTGTACAAGATTGCAATGGCACGGTCCCTATTGTAGCTTGATAAATTTGTTTTTTGACATATTTTAATCTTTAACAGTAATACTCATCATTTTGTAGTTGTGTCGTTTCTTTGGACAATATTGAGTAGTGTGCTTAGTTTCTCTATAATATAAACATAGTTCTTTCTTGATGACAGTGAGTCTTTTTTTGTTTGGTAAGAAGTTTAAAACATATTGCATCAATTTGCATATCTTTTACTTTCAAATGTTTAGATTGAAAAGTCATTAGTATCATCATTGAATTGTAATAACATTGAGGTTTTTTTGTGTGATTCTCAGATTAAAATTCAAAAAGTCAATTATCACATTTCATAGAAAACTCAATTATTTGACTCAATGTCTAAAGATTAAGTAAATTGAGCATCAATTTCTTTACTTCATATTGTAATCCATAAAAAAATTGGCTACTAAATACTGCATCATCCAACTTGATATCTATCGCTAATTGTCAAAATTGTGAAGCATATAATGTCATTGATCGATTGTCATGTCGCAAGTTACAAATCTTATTGATTACAATATGGATTGCATCATATTCTTTATATATAAATAAAAAAATCTGCTAAAAATGCTTCCAAATTATCCAATATTGCATCATGTCATTCAAGGAATGATGAAAACTATGATAAAGCAAAATCTAAAAGTAGTGTTTCAATAAACCTGACTTGTGATCTTTGAATTGGATAACTTTGAGGTTCTAATTCAATTACCAGTTGTACTTGATTGATGAATCATGAAAACTTAGATCTTATGCCATCAAACTTCTTAGGCAATCTAATTTTTGGTTGCTTGAAACTTGAATGATGTTCCATTATAGAAGCAGTAATATGGCTTGGTGTAGATATTGAAGCAACTCCAATCATCTCTATATCTTCATTGCTTGATAATCTTCTTGCTCCTTGTAGTGGTAGAGTGAGTTAATGCATCGCAAGCATTAACTCTCTTATTTGTTCTTGCATTTGGGCCATTGCACTCTTCATTTCACCAAGCTCTGCCATGCTAATACAATAAAAAAAAAAAAAAAAAAAAAAAAAAATGTCTATTCTCACATAATACAATAGTCAAGAATCAGGAAAAAAATAATTCTAAAAACAATATTAGTTTAGAAGAGGATAATGTGTAACTTCTAATACGCTTATATCTTATCAAGAGAAAGAGATAATCGACTCTTAATCAAGAAAGGATAAAGCTTTGATATTATATATGTACACTTGTCAATTTATCAAAGATAAAAACTAGAAGAAGATACATAAACTTATCAAATGTGCATCAAAAGGAAAGTTACAAAATAGAAGAAAGTATGTATATTCAAGGAAGAACTGGAATGGCTATTGCCAAAGTCTAAAAAAATAGAAGACTCTTGAAACTAGACTAAAAGCAAGAAAGGAGTTGACAAGAATAAAGAAGGCCTCACTCTTGCCTCTATATATACTACTTAACTAAAAACTATGTGGTGACATGCTATAGGAATTCTAATACGCGTCTAACTTGTTGGACATATGTTTAATTTGCAAAGCAAGTTTCCTAGGTGTGAGCCATATGTCCAACTTGTACTACAAGTGGTCAACATATTGACATGTGGCCTCTTTATTGGCCATGTTTTCAACCTACCAATCACCTATAGACATGTATAAATCAAAGCAACATTTCTGAAGCTTCTAAAAAGCTTTCCACAAGATATTATCATATTTATCTAGTTTGACTTACTTCTACCCATTCTTATTATCTAGATAATTATCAAGATAAATATGTATGTCCGTGACATTAATTGCAATTCTCTTATAAAAAATCCTATTAGAAAGAAATTTGTATTTATAACAGTTTTTTAAAAAATATGTTTAAACTTGCATAATTTAAGTAATGTGATTATTTGGATTTTCTTATTGTATAAGAGTTTAACTTATGCATTAAAAATTTAATATACAAGTACTATTTAAAATAAATAAAAAAATTAACAATATAAAATTTTAAATTAAAGGCTATAAAAGATTATAATTTTTCTTAAATATTAATTTAATTGAGTTGAATTGATAAGAAAAAAATAGGAGTAAAATCTTACTTGATGATTAAATATGTATATTGAAGTTAAAAATGAACTAATGGTCATATTTTAAATATAAAGTTTTATGTAACAAAATAAACATTGGATTATTACCACAATATGTATATATATGCATACTTTGATATAAATATTTTTAGAATTATAATGAAATCAAGTTAGAAAAATGTATAAAAATCCATTATATATGGAATAAAATAGGATATATAAAAATTAGATTTAAAAAAATCTATTTTTTATCTATTTATAATAGAAAAAAATTATTAAGAAAAATATAATTATATTTTTTTCTATATTCATAGATGATAAAAAAAAATTATATATATATGTGTGTGTATATATATATATATATATATATATATATATATATATATATATATATATATATATATATATATATATATATTTGTATGATAATTATTTTTTTTAGAAGTTTAGAATAAAAATAAAAAATTTAAAGCAAAAGTTTTGAACTTATTAGAAATCAATAATGGTGTATCACAAATTTTAAAAATTTATATAATTTGACAAGATAAAAAATTGGCTTAAAAATTACATAGATAGATTAGAATATCTTTCTTAAAAATTTACTTAAATTACAAATCTATGTAGTAAGAATTTATATGTTCAATAGTCTTTGGCAAAGGTATTAATATTTTCTTAATCATATTATTACATAAGAATAAAAAACCACAAATGAACCATAAAAAACTTTTTTCACTTTAGAAAAGATGTTGTGTATCTAATAGTTTTTATAAATTCGTTTCTTGAATTTAAGATTACAATGTATATTATCAAGTATTAAGATTATTGGTTAATAATTTATATTAAAAAAATAATTATTTTATTCTATATTTCATAAGAAGATTGTGATATAATAAAAAATAAAGAAATTAATTGATATTATTAGCTCCTAAATAATTAGCTTATAAATGAGCTAATTATTAGCTTTACAAATTTTTTGGTCTATACAATTATACAAAAATTAATATAAAACAGTTCATGTTTTAAGGTTTTATCTATGAAATTTTCATTAAATTATAATTATAATATAATCAACAAGAAGAGTTTTGTTCAATCACTACATTGTTGATTTATATTAGAATAAAGATATTTCTTCAAAAGTTAATCTACATGTTTTATTCTACCATATTTAAATTAAAAGTTAAGAATAAAAACTCATAGAAGAAATAAATTTCAATTTAAGATTTAATTATAATTTTAAATTAATTTTTAAATGTAAATTTTAATCTTTGAGTAGATGCAATACTTTCAGAAAGTGAGCTCATGAAATAAATATGATATGTATATTTTATAATAAATTTATAAAAGGATAATTTCTTCTAATTTATAAAATAGCATTGGCATTTATAAACAATATAAATGCTCGTTCATCTAAACATAAGTAATACATATTTATTTTTAGTTTTTTTATTTGTTCAAGATCATTAAGTGATATTTTTGGTACAAAAAGTTTCTTTTTAAAGTTTATACTTATACAAAAATACAAGGAGAATATATATATATATATATATATATATATATAGATATGTCTTCTCTTATTAGTGCTGAAATAAAATAATACAATTGAGAAAAAAATTTACAAATTACACAAAAATATATATGTAAATTTATTAATGTCAACTATTTTATGGATAAATAAAAATTGATTGTATTATTATTATTATTATTATTTATATATGAGATATAGAAAATAATTTCTTTACAATTTAATATTTGATAACTCAATAACTTCTATGGCATCATATGTTTTGATTCTACTAAGTTTATTTTATAACAATAATTTAACATTTCTATTCCTTAATATCTAATAAAAAAATATAATTTATTAATTTATACAGCTAAGTATTTAGTTATATATAGTTAAGGACCAAAGACACATAAATCTTCATAGAATTATTGAATTTATAACATCTAACAATGATATTTTTTTAGAATTAGATGTTGCAACAAAACAAAGGTGTTTCAATCCTAAATACCATTATACCTATTGCAAATGAAACTACTTTGATCTTAAATGCCATAATATTTTTTTAAATTGAGAAAAAATACCTATTTTAATTCTAAATCTTTTGCCAAAATATCCACTATATAATACATAATCAATTCTATTGTAACTAAAAATTTAATATTTTTTGCAAAAAATATGAGAAATGCAACTTCTACTAGAAGCTTTTTAGCACTATATATGTTTAAGAAAATGTATAGGCTTTGTTATATCAAGGTACTTGATCACAACATAGAAAGTATTTTATTTTATTTTAATTTTTTTGGCACCTTTTGCTTAGATTAGGCTTCTAGATCTTCTTCTTCATCTTCAACCTCTTTGGTTGCAGCACATGCCAACAATTTGTCATCAAATAATTGTTTATGTCTTATTAAAGCTTTTACAGTAGATTTGAGAAGGACTTCCATTGATATTGGTTTGCATACATATAATTATTAGATGAAATTTAGAACCTTATTGTTGATGATATCTTCATCCATGTTATATTGAATTTCTTTAGAAAAACTAGTGAACCAACTTGTGTACTAAAATTAATTTGCAATTTTTCATGCAAGCATATGAATCAAAGCATATCAATCTAGGCAATTTCCAACTATCATATTAATATCAACAAATAAACCTTCTAAATATCTACTTTTTTTTGCTCATTTTTTCAATTGTATTTTGTAAATAAAACTTTTAATGATATTGCTTAAAAGCAGCATCCATTAACTACAATTTGATGTTGTATTAAAAAGGAGTAATATCACTTTAATGTACTCAAGGTCCAAAATAATTATTCAATAGAATGTTGTAGTATCAAAAAAGAACAAAATTTTAAGTAACTTTAAATAACATAATTTCTTTAATTAGGTAATAATTTTTTTATCCACCATGCATATTGAATTATAGAAAGATTATTTTATTCGATTAAATTTAAATATTAAAAAAAAAACTATAAGAATTAAATTAATTTTTTAAATCAAAAATTAAAAAATACATCTATTGTAATAAAAAACAAAATATATATATATATATATATTTTACTTTTTTCATATAATTATTATATAATATAAAATTAGTATCTTTTTAATTTTATTGTTTGAAATTTATTATTATTTGCATATCTTTAAATAAAGTGTTAGATTAAATTGTGAAATATGGCATTTTTTTGCATTACTTGTAATTAGCGCTATTCTTTGTTAGATTTAGAACATTATATGGTAATTTTATTTCTAATAAAGGTAATCATATCACTTTATTAATATACATTTTGAGGAATTGAAAATTAATCATTCTAGTTGAATGGTATTTGCAATTGAAAAATATATCTAGAAGCTTGTTAGTTCTTGTAGTATAAAAAAGAAATTACATGGTGGACTTATAAATTTGCATTTAGGTTTGTCAAGAAGGTAGAAGAAAGAAACTTAAATTTTTTGAATAAATACCAATTAAAGCAAAGGTGGTAGTAGGACTAGATTTTAAAACAACTTTCTTAGGGTATAATTTTGCACATAAATCATATTCCAAAAACATTTCTACCTATAATAATTGATTAAGAGATAGGATGTCATACTATAAGATATTTTTAGAGATTAAGTAATAGCAAAAATTAAGTTGTGGAAATTTGTGGGTTTTCATGACTTTACAAAGGATGAGAACAATTTTTACAAGGCACATTAAAGGTTGTTAGTAGATCTCTCTTCTTAATATGAATTTGATGAGATTTAAACTTTATTTAGCAAGCAAGAACTCTAAACTTTTATGATTTAGCAATCTTTGTTTGAGCTATAAAATTATAAATATCATCTTGGAATATCTTTGGGAGATTGATGCAAGCACCTCTATATTAAATTTAGCAATGTATTGACCATAAAGAGTGTATAGTAGTATGTGATTGTATTGTCAATTTGAGATGATTATACCAAGAAGAAAATGGAATTGTGCATAGCAGTGGTAAGATTTATCTAAAGTAAATTTTTAATAGAAGTATTCAACTTCTAAGCATTGTACTTGAGCTAAAATTAACTTAATGCTATTGTTACTATAATATATCTAAGCCAAAATTCAAGACCAATTGCAAGCTTTTAGTAGCTAATATAAGTAAGAGTACAACAAATATTGAGATCTAGAAATAGTTAAGTGAAATCTTACATAATTACAAAATAAAAGAAATTACATATAGTGGTGGTATTTGTTGTAAACATACATGGAAAAATAATTTAAAAAAAAAAAAAAAAAAAAAAAAAAAATCTAAGATGTAATGCCTAGAATTTTTTAATATTTCATTTGCTTTTATAAAACATATTTACACTCAATGAAAGGACATTATAAGAAATTTGTGCCTCTTAGCAACCATTAGTAAAAACTCCAAAATCTAGCTTTCAACTAAGTTGACAAAAGAATAGAAAAAATACTATTTGAAATAATCACTTCTATCTTATAATATCTATGACAACCGAAGTTCACATAGTTGTATATGGATGCAATTTTTTGACCTAGTTATAAAACAAAAATTGCATTTAATTGCCAACAAATTCTTTAGAATATTAATTATGAAGTAATTTTTATTGTTGAGAGATTTTTTTTTCTTCTTCCTTGATGTCAAAGATCAAAAAGCAATTTCTAAATGAGATTAAGGATATCATTAGCCTTATCAATCTAAGAAGCGTCATTATCAATAGTGTTGTAATATTGGTGCTCAATCCCTATGCTATTACATCTAAAATTGCAAGAAAGATGTATGATTTTGAACTTTCAATACCTTTCAAAATGATGATTAGGAGAGCAATTAATACACCAATTAGGTTGATGAGGTCAAAAGATGCAATGTCATCTTTGGCGCAATTGTAAAAAAATAAGATACAATAGATGTAAACCATTGTGTTGATAGCAAGGAATCCAAACCTATTTATTTTGGAAAAAAACCATTAAATTTATATTGAACATGTCTAATGAAATTAAGCCCAAGTATACTTCGAGTCCTAGAGTTGAAAGAAAAGAAAAAAATACCTTCATTGCAGACATTTCAACTAGTATGCAATTGACAAAGAGGCCCATTGCAACTCTTTCTATGTACTTTGGTCAATATTCTATCAAGGTAAAGGTGGTAGGAAAGAATTTTTGACTTAGAGAAGTGCAAGATTTTTGGTTGCCAATTGAATTTAGAAGGAACTAGATTTAATGTACCACTTGCAATTGGTTTACTTTTTTAATCTGTGCTAAATATTTAAAAGTGTGTAATTTATTAGCCAATTTTACCCACAAATCATATAATCCATAGGAGATGTAAGTGGTAATGATACATAAGTTGACAAGTGTACTAAATGCTGATTTACTTAACAAGGTAATAGAAATTGCACACAAAAACATTGCACAAGAATTTTGTGCAACATTTTTTTGATGTTTGTTTGCCACAGATTTGCTACAGCATACACAATCCTTGCAAATATGCAGCAGCATGCATATTACTTGCAACCTTCCACATTTCTTCCATCTTATCAAAGATAAATACATAATAAATGAGAATAATTATAAATTGCATGGTAATACATGCAAATATAACCAACAAGAAGAAATTTGTCCAATTCTTACATTAATAATCTTAAATGGAATTGACACTTCTTCAATATGGCTAATTAAAAAAAAAAATGAAATTTTTTTAAACTAATTCATAAAATTCGAATTGCTTCTAACTTAAGAAACAGCACTGACATATATGTATTTTAATAATATACATGTTTATTCATTTGAATGTATGTAATATGTCTATATGTTTGAATTTTCTATCTAAGAACAGTTTTTTAATTAAAAGAATAATTTTTTTTAAATCAATTGCAATAAAATACAAAGAAAATGTACAGATTCCTTTTTTATTAGTAATAAAATTAAAAGTACCAGAGGACTTGGGTTCACTTTCGTAGTGACCACGAACATGATGGGATACCGCATGTCATACCGTGCAGTAGTGTAAGTTCCAGTCAAATTATAAAGTGTACTGCAAAAGACACTCGTTACAATTCGCATGAAGCCCAATATACAGGTGCGATGGAATCCTTGACATGATAAAACACCAACGTCTCCACCGAATGATATCTTAGTTGATGAAGACAAAAGCGTTGTCGCGGTGGGAAAATTTCAAAATCTCAACATCCCACATCTTTGGCATGATGATTCACATAACCAAATTTCTCCATCCTCTAACAAATAGAATCAATCTAAATGAGCTACTTGGATGCATGAATTTCTGTACAGGATTAAGGTGCAAAATAAATACATAGCTACTGTAATATATTTGTATCCAAGTCTATCTTCTGCTTCACAATGGCTTGCATGAACCACTCGCCAGTGAAAGTTCGCAGTCCTGCTTTTGCAGCGTTTTCAACTTCACTCTTGTCCTCCTCTCCACCTAGAACGATGCTGTGCGACACATAGTTCTGTTGCAATGCTTCATCTAAGCTTTTCAAAACCTGCACAGAGAAATCGGTTGAAGCTGAATGTTCAAGTGGTGACAAACACTACGAATAAAATCCTCAAATGAAGTCCAAACTTCGAACTTTGAAGATAACGAACAGTGGATGGTTATTGGTAAGAGATAATACCTTTCCTCCTGCTGCTTCACTTAGCTTAACTATGGTGTCCAAAGGAGGCTGCACATGTGGCGTCGGGTATATGTAGAATCCAGCAAACAAAGAGCAAGATTTGTGCTGCGCTATTTGGATAGCATTCGTCAGAGGAGCTTTGTATTTCGATTCATATTCCTTGTCCCTTAGCAGGTATTCCTTCTCATCTAATTTGTCCAAAGAACACCAAAATATATTACAAAATGAATGAGCTAGGGCGATGTTAAAGATCAACAAAATTTGCCGAATACACTGAAGTCAACTAGACCCAGTCCATACACCATCTAACAGAAGAGATATCAAGCCTGATGTACATACAGAAATGAGAGGCGCTCACCAACGAAGGATTTGTGCTTATTGCTTGACTTCAACCATTCTGGCGTAACAACCCATGCCCTGTCAAGTGCACTGAATTATGTAATATTCACCAAGGAAAACGAGAGCACGAAAAGAGGAGAAATCAGAGACGGGCACTTTGGTCCTGCTGCAAATGGAGAAAAATCTCCTGCCAGTAGAGGCTAACACTACATGTCTTAGGCATTCGACAGTATAATCATCACATGATGTGATACTGAGCAGTTCAGAGTAGGTACACAAAACTTACCCCCTGCAAAGGGCCGTGCAAAAATTTAAAGTCCTTCTCACTTCACTGGCAATAACGTGTGTACATTGACCTCCATCGCTTGTCACTTTCCCTCCAAGTTTTTCCACCAACTGCATGTACAACCTCATAAGATCAGAACACATTCCATACTTCAAAATATACCCAAATGTACAAGTCAATAAAAACGCTAATAACGTCAAGTTCACATAAATGTTTGGATGCAATGACCACGTCGTACACCCAGCTGTGTATCAAATAAAATAGGTATAGTGGCATGCTGAAGAAGAGGTGTTCTCATGGTAATGAAATTGCACAAGCATACGGAAGAAAGGTGAAAAGATTAAACCTAAGTTTTACGGCAGAACTTGAAAGGAGGGATGATAGCACGCTTTCAGGGCGAACCTGTATTAATGCTCTCTTCTTCGGATCGTTTGGCATATTCGCAAGAAAAACAACTGGTGTGGAACACGTCGCAGAGTCTTTAGCATAACCTAAGGCCAGCGGTAATCCTACTCTGACTTCAGGAATATTAACTGGTCGAGAGGACAACCGCTTCCGAATCGTGACATCCTTGTCTTGTTTCTTCGACGTTGATTTCAAACGTCTATCATCTGCACCTACGGGCGTAACGCAGTCATCTGTCGCGGATCGCAGACAATCTACACTTCTAGCATCTCGAGTGTCCGAGACAGACTCATGGTTTAGACCAGAACAGTCGTTGACAATTTCAGTATTTTGAGCAGCTGAAAGTTGTTCAGAACTTGACTGACGGACTGATGGTTCAGGCAATCCATTAACTGGATTCACCCCACCTGGAATACCATTACTTTGCCTCCGAACTGACTGTCTAGCTGCCTTCTTTGCTGGTGGAGGATTCGAACTCGGTTTTGGAGCTGAAGCCTGGAGCGTTTCTATAACTGGATTCACCCTCGCTGGATCACCGCCACTTTGCCTCCGCATTGACTGTCTGACTGCCTTCTTTACTGGGGATGAACTCAGAGTTGGTTCAGAAGCTGATGGTTCAGGCATTTCTAATACCGGATCAATCCTGGTCGGACTATCGCTACTTTCCCTCCGCACTGACTTTCTACCTATTTTTTTTGATGTTAGTGGTTTTGCTCGAGGTCTTTTGAGACGAGATTTAGGAGGCTCAGTTTCTAAGACTTTTTCCTTGACCAGATCATCGTTCTCCTGATCCAGACACACCTCTGAGGAAAACATCACAAACCAAGTTAGGAAGACACAAACGGAGCTGCATGAACTTGAGATCACATTTGACAGTCATCTGGTTTTCTGCACACAGATCCAACCAGTGAAGGCAAATTCCGTGGCAACGATCTTCAACCAATACAAACTGTATCACAAAATTTCAAATGCAGCTACATTGTGAAACTCTCCGGCTATTCAATGACGATTGCTTCAGAGAAGGATCTAAAGAGCAGTTGCTTTACCAGTAGGTTTTGGGGGTTCCCTTGTAGCGGTCGCTAAGTTAAGATCATCACCTGGTGTCGCGTCCGAGGACTGATGTTGCGCAAGAGGCACGGAATTGTACGCAGAAGTATTCTCCACATTCCTCAAGGGCTCTCTTAATTTATCATTCCTATGCAAAACGGGGTTACTTGGGGATGTCGAAAGAATCTTCTCATTAGTCTCGGTAGTTGGGTTAACAAAGATAAATCCTGGGCTCTTATGTTCTTGGGTCACAGCTAACTTATCTGAGGGAAGTACAGGTGTATTTTCACAGGTGCCTTTCTCAGATGCTTCCACTATGTCACATCCTGTAAAACGGAGAGTGCGGCTGAACTTTAACGAAGAGAATTTACAATCAGACACATGATCGGTCATCACGGAAACTTTACAACTGGATCCTTTGGAGTAGGACTTAACCTGACATTCTGCACTGTTAAATTCTGAACTACATGGTAAGCTTGCAGCTTGTTGTGAAGTCACATCTGAGCTAAGCGGCACCTTGGGAAGGGTATCTCCAAGGGAATACGGATCTGAGACTTCACTGCAAGCAATGGGAGATTGTTGAACTTCCATCTGCGTCCTGTCAGACGCAGTCTTGGTCTTGGTCTCGGTCTCAATCATATGGTTTGCATTAATTTTGTCAGAGTTCCGGTGAGGAGTTATCTCACCGAAACTGACTGGCATAGCGTCCGCACTCGCAGCGTGCAAGTTACAAACCATGAGGGCTGAGTTTCCAGGAAGAGACATTGCTTTCCGAATTTCATTTTTCAGACGAAGTTTCTGGGGCTTGCCCTGGGGATCGACGGCAGCAATCTTCACGAAACCCTGAACAACATATTTGTCCAATTACACGTTGTAAAACCGCAAATGGTATGCAATCGTAACCACCACTAACGTCATTGAACTCAATTAACATCGGTACTAAACTAATAAGCATTGTCATGAAAACTGTATCTTACATTGCGAAATAACAACAACGCTACCTTTCCCTTGAACATGCGGCGAATGATTTCCATGCTGTGTGCATTCAATATGACCGTAGCCGGACAGAAAGGACTCGAGATAGAGTCGCTATCGACCACAATAAAGAAAGTGGAAAGAAAGCTAGGCAAAAGAATATGATGAGAAGAGGTTCACCATTTTGTTCCAGAAATGCCCAGACTCTTGATCTCCCCAGCAAAACAAGGTTAGCACACCCACATCCGCTAACCTCCTTGCTAGCTCTTTAACTAGCAACTTCCCAAAGCCCTGCGCAAGGATGCACAGAGAACACTGGTATTGGAAGGCGAGGCGGGTAACAATTCAAGATCCACTAGGATTAAAATCGCAAATTTAAAATTCGGAGGATACTGAAACTATAAGAATGCGAAAAACCACCAAGTAATACTCTAAATCTGAAATTCCTGCAGTTCTGAAAAGAAAAGTTTACCTGGCGCTGGTAAATTTGGTCTACAGCAGCCAGTGGAATTTCAGCATATTGAGTATTGGTAGGCAGAATTTGGTACGTAATAGCCCCTACGATAACCTGCGTGTATCCAACGTTAATCCCAAATCGATAAAATATTGTAAGTGGGGTGCTCTGATTGTTAAGACATGGGCAGACTACCCAATGATGTTATATCCATTCAGAACAAAAACAAATCAGGTTATAACCAACAACGAGAATTATGCACGCAGCAGGGCAGACATACCTCAGTATCGGCAGGGAAGACACCTGGCTTCTTCATCAGCAAAGTGCAATACTTTCTGCAGATAATTGAGATCAGATGTGAGTTCCTAGCTCCTGCACTCATAGTACATGTCTACTGCACGTGGCGATTACCACTAACTGCGAAACAGGTAAATATTGCATGATCGGCACGGCTTGCACCCACCCGCTCGTTGTACAGTTCCTAAGAAAATCAGATTCTTTCCCAGTACCAGCTGCAAAGCTCATTGCGGGCAGCTCCTTTTTATATAACATCGTCGCAATCTGGCTCAAACATTTAGCCGATGAAGGATAAGGCTCCGTTAACACTTATTTCGGGAGTAACATCTATTAAGTTTTGGGATTAGTGCAAAACAAAGGGCGAACCGGAACAACAGAATATGCGTCATTCCAAGACCAAAAAAACTGTAGCACCTCAAGGAGCGAGTAGTCGGCTGAATCGGGGCTTTTTGGATTAATCACTTGAAACAAAGGACCCTGAGGCAAAACTTGTTCTGCATCATTCCGATGTATACTACATCAACAAAGTATGCAACATTTTGTGTGACAATTGCTTCTCAAAATTCTGGCATGTCGTGAAATCACTCTTAACAAGGATTTTATCTCGCACACCTAGTGAAACCTGAACTATTTCAGCACACTCTTGACTAGACACATAACAAATAAAGACCAATTAATAGACGTTAGATGTCAATAAAATTCAAGCTTACCTAGAAGAACAGGGTTTGGCTTCTCAAACGCTTGAGGCTTCTGGTTATCAACTAAACACAATAAAACCAAGAAAACAAGATTCCTCAAATGTAAGATGACACACCCCTCATCAATACGACGTTGATCCACACTTATCCAGGGTCATGAGAAACCTATACCATGTGGATAAAAATATAAAGCAGAAGAATTTGAAACATGAAGCGTAATACATTCATGTAGGGATGCTTTCAATATTGTCCAAACAGGAAGTTCTGGTAAAGGTAAATGAGTTCTATCGGTGCCCAGTGAGGTACTTATGTAACCACCTACAAACTGATAAAAAATCATCAACTTTTCTAAGCGGATGGAAACACTTTTTGAAACAGAAATTCTCAGTTGATAACTATCATCATTGAGAAGGAAATATAAGAGGAGGTACCGCTTATTGTTATTGAGGCAGGATGATGGAGTTGCAGACAGAGCTTGTCGGCTATGTACTCCTGATCCGCATCGCTAGGGAATTCGACTATGCAGTTACCTGAACGACAACAGAGAGAAGGAGTTTACTTCACTTTCTGCAGACCTCCGGTCTCTAATTCACGCAATTCAAGTTTCAGGCATGTGCACAAGGTCATTGACGAGATTATTACACGTTGTTGTCACTGTGGATGATTATATATGGTGAAATTGTTTCACCGAGATGGAATTTGCGTTCCGCGAGTGAAAATCGTGGAGAGAACAGAACTTTCCAAGGTGATAGGAACCCACCTATGAAAAGCGTCTTTAGAACGGAGCAAGCCTGAGCAACCTTCCTCTTCCTCTGAGGTGCCATCTGAACCCACCCTCAACAGCAAAGGCTTGTCACGACTAGGCTGCGTCTCCTGATAACTCAGGTATGGGTAAGATAATGGCGCTTTCTTATCATCAGCTCATCATTTAGAATGAAACAACATAAACCTCTTGATGATTAAATTTAATGACTACTTGGCAGAAGCAAGGCACTCTAGGACTGCTCCCTCCTCCACGTACCCCCGTCAGATCTTCACAAAGCCGTGAAAACGATTGAGTAATGTCAGCGAGGGGAGAGAAAGCGGGAAGCACTCTCAAGTCACGGTATTCACTAGCGTCAAAACTCCAAGTGCAACAATGAGCACACACACAAACACATGGAGGATGATCCAGACTCCCCTTGAGGCGGCAATGAGAGAGAAAACAACCGCGTATAGGTGTAAGAGCAGTCAAGAGTAAACACGAGATCGGCGTCAAACCTCGCAATCAATCTAAGAACGACAATTTCCAGCTTCAAAAACCTAAAAGGGCAATGACCCGATTCGTCGTCTGCTCAGACGGGTGGTCTCTCCGCAACAAGGTTAACAGCGACAATCGTCCAGAAGCGCACCAAACCGATATGACTCGCATCCCTAAAACTACAGATCTGGGTTGGGCTCGACGCGGAATCGTTGAGCCACAGAATGGAGCTGCGCTACGATTCTTTCCATGTCGGCGTCGGGGATGGCGGTTAAGAGGGTCGGAGACTTCGTGGTGAAGGTGGCGCCAGAGGGAATGAATGGGAGATGGTGACATGGCCTCGGGGACACCGCAAGCACCCCCTCCCTTAACGGCGGGAGATTTGAATTCAAACCCCGGGAAAGAGCGGGGACCCTTACGGGGGTTACCGGGTGGGTGAACTTTGGTGACCGGTTACCCCCGGTGTCCAAACAGATGTAAGTGGTGTGTGTGTATGTGAGAGAGACAGAATGTATGTAAAATTTGAAAAGCACTGATTATTAGAAAATTGAAAAAGGTCTCTAAGTTTGTAAAGGATCTGAGATAAAGTGGCTATTTTGATGAATTTTTTATTTTGAAAAAATAAATTATGATAGGCATATTTTATACAAACATTCCAAAAAAACATTATAAAATTTGGATACATATATATTGTAGATCATGCATATGCATAATAAATAAATAAAATCCATGGTTTTTACTTACAAAAAACTAATTTTAATAGCAAAAACTATAAAATTATTTTATTCATGATGAAAAAAAACCAATAAAATTAATGTTATTTATACACCAATGAATCTATTCAATGTATTAAATTAAGTATTATTAATTGAAAAAATATTATAAATATTTTGTATAATGCTTTACCTTATATTAGTTAAATAATTTTTTGCATCAATCAAATATATATGCTTCAATGAATAAAATAAAAAAGTATATACTATAAATATATATATATAGATATATAGTTTATCAATCTTAATTTTATTTCATATGGTTTTATTTTTGAGATTATTATTACCACATCTTACCTATCTATTTTTTAAAAAAAAATATTTGTTTATAATAATTATCATTAAAATACATTGTAATTGTTTTTACAATTAGGGTTTTTTCAGTTAATGATACTTTCAAATGAGTCATCTCAAACAAATACTAATATGTTTATAGTTCAAGAAAACCCATTACAAAGAATTGCAATTTGCACCAAAAAGATTGGTACTTTTCGTCTAGTTCTAGACCTGAAATCTCAGCTATCATGCTGGAAAATACCAAAGAGGTTACCTTTTTTCAAGAAAAAAATCAACAAAACAACTAAGGCAAAAATTACTCACTTGCAAAAGAAACATTTGTAGATTTATCATGTTGTTACAAATAAGAAGAATGAATTCTCCAACATTCTTCAAAGTTCCAAACATATTCTTTTAGCGGGTCTTTAAATCTAAATATCAATTTTATAAGGCTTTGATATAAAAGCATGACAAAGGTCCCACACTTGGTGAAGAAAAACTCTTTTTTTAAGAAGCCTTGGTCTACAAAGATAGTATAAAGTAAAAAGGAATCATGAAATGAATCAAATTATTTTTTTATCAAAAAATAAAATAAAATATGATAGCCTATGTTTCTATTATAATAGTTATAACAAACATTTAAACAAACAATTTTATATATCTTTAATTTTTATTCTTATAATATACATACATACATACATATATATATATATATATATATATATATATATAACTTTTGATATTTTAATAAAACCCTTTCTTTGAGATAAAACTATCATAAATTGCAGAAGACAACATGATTAATGCCATGTAGGAAAAAAAATACAATCCAAAACATTTTTAATCTTTTAGCAACACTTAAGCTAATTTTCTTAAATGTAAAACAAACTAAGTGAAACTTTTCAATTTCAACCAATCAAAAAATTTAAAATTGTGACCTCTCAGCTTCTCCCCTAAATGAACCCTTAACAAATTTGAGTCAGTTTAGGTCTGCATGCTGCTCACCTCATACACTAATCCAGTAGCTGTGGGTATCTCCTTCAAAGCTAGTGCTCAAAATCTTTTGATGAGTGCTGTAGATCTTTTACCTCTGCAAGGCTTTTCATGCTGAAAGCTGTGGCGGCTAGTTGTTTGGCTTTCCATCACATTTGTCTTGCCATCGATTTGGTTGCTCCTTCATTTAGAGGATATCAAACATGATCTGCACGCCATCACCCACCTTGATCAAGTGTTGAATGAGCTGTTCAAATTACGAATGGTATGTCTTCTCCGCTCTTTTGTTGCCATCGTCTTAAACTAACTTCGGTGTAACGAACTTGTGGTCACTTCTCATCTCAGTTGCCATGTGGAACATTCATATGTTATGCATATTTCCCTCCACTGGTAGACGATTTTGTTGTGTCAATTTTATATGTTAGCTTCTCAAGTTCTCCTTTGTTGTTGCCTCCAAATGTTGCAGCTGAAAATGAATCACGTGGTCATGGAACTAGGAAATGACATGGCGGAAGTAGTGGCTATTTGACGGCTCCCCCGTTCTCCAGTCTAACACACGAAGGGTTGAAACAAGCGTTTTCGGTTCAGTTGCTCCAATATTCATAGACGAGCTAGATAGGGTGTTTGGACACAACACTAAAAAATTGGCACAATTCTCATGAGAAACCAGGTGGAAGTTGATATGATAGTCCTTGTGCGGTACTAGTTTTAGACGAGGATTCCACAAGCCTGAGGTTCTTGTATATTTGGAACGTTAGCTAAATTCTGAGCGGTGCGTTTACATGCACACTTTTTGCACGATCATTTGTTGCATTCTGAACCCCGAGCATCTCAGTCAATACAAAGTGAGACCTGCAACACTGGATATGGAGGCGGGCCACACGAGGAAACAAGCTGAGAAACAAATCAACGAGAAGGTCGACATTTGGCCATATTTGAAAGTAATGCAGAGCGTGGCGTTCTCAGGGACAATTAAAAATAAAAAATAAATACTGTTCCAATTGATAAGAGAGATGCCTCTCTGCTCGCCTCCAAAGCTGCGACCTAGGCACATGTCGATCTGATGTGTCGAAGCCCAATTCTGAAACGTTGCGTGCAAGACCACCTGTGCGGAATGCATTAGTTGGTTTCTGGCCGAGCCAAAATACTTTAGGCAATGATGCAGATATGGAGGCCCACCTGAAGCATTGCAGGTCCAGTAGCACATCAACAGCAGGAACAGCCCAAATACACAATTCCCCGAATAAGGTGCCAAAATTTATTCCTTCCAGATGTCTTCCTCTGATCTTGTGTTTTTTGTCTTCAGTGAATGATCCACCTGCTGCTTACGAGACATGTAATGCAGTAGTGAGTAGGTTGCATGAAGCCCCAGCCAGATGTCGTGACGCTACCCCTTGCGGCTCGCTTCTCCCGAAGCCATCCACACTCTCCAGTGAAGGTTGCCGCAGCAATGTGTTTGTTCGACGGTCGTCTGAACGACTTAATGTTTTTGAATTTCCCCGAGATAATTCCTGTAAGGAAAACTCAACCTCGGCCCAAACCGCCGTTGAACTATGTCGAGATGAGAGTTCATGAAT
Source organism: Physcomitrium patens (assembly GCF_059467195.1). Lineage (NCBI taxonomy): Eukaryota > Viridiplantae > Streptophyta > Bryopsida > Funariales > Funariaceae > Physcomitrium > Physcomitrium patens. The sequence continues at coordinate 974,519 of NC_143413.1, read as the reverse complement.
GCATTGGTGGCGATTGCGTAGGTTGAGGAGCATTGAGGGTTGATACGAAGGTGCAAAATCCAGCTGCTGCCATTGCGATGGACGTCCAGCTTTACATATACGTGTTGATTATCGTATTTGTGCTGATAGTCGCAGGGTTGATCGTAGTCTGCGTGCTCGCATGCCTCGGAGTGCGGTGGTGCTGCCTCCTCGGTAGCCCAAAACCCCAGAAGCTTTATGTGCCAACATTCACACCCCCGCCTGGATTCTCCCTGCAGAGATTGGAAGCCATTCGAATTGACCCGCCCGAGCGCAGCTCCCGCATCGCAGCAGAGAATGCTTTCCTGGATACCTTGCCTGGCCTACCGCCGCGCTACACTTATGGTGATTTGTTCACGGCAACGGATGGGTTCAGAAGAATTCTTGGTGAAGGGGGTTCGGGTCAAGTGTATCTGGGGCTGCTCCCCGGTGGAGTTAGAGTGGCAGTGAAGGTTTTGCAGAGCGCCAATCAGGGAGACAAGGAGTTTCGCACGGAAGTAGCCACCATCGGCAACCTCCATCACATCAACCTTGTTCGGTTGCGGGGGTTTTGTCTAGAGGGTGCTCACCGGCTTCTCGTTTACGAATTCATGGTGAATGGCTCCCTGGATCAATGGCTATTCACTGACTTCATTGACTGGCCAACGCGGTTCAATGTCGCACTGGGAACAGCTAAAGGCTTGGCGTATCTTCATCACGATTGCCAGGAGAGGATTGTGCACTTGGACATCAAGCCCCAGAATATCCTACTGGATGAGAAGTTCACTGCGAAGGTGTCCGATTTCGGTCTCGCGAAGTTGATGAGTCGATCGGTTACCAGTCAGGTACATTTAATTACTCCTCTACCGCATGAGTATGACTGCAATTAGGGTTGTTAACTTCTCCTGCATCTTTTGTAGTTTACTGACCTTGTGATCTTTCCATGGGGTTTCGCAGGTGGTGACTCAAATGCGAGGGACACCAGGCTACCTAGCGCCCGAGTGGCTCATATTCTCAGCAGTGACTGACAAGAGCGATGTGTACAGCTACGGCATGGTGCTGCTTGAGATTCTCAGTGGGCGGAGAAACGTCAGCGACGTGGACAGCGACGTGGAAAAGCATTACTTCCCCAAGTGGGCATACCGCAAAATCGAACAAGGGTGCAGCGTGGCAGACATTGTCGATGCTAAACTGTGTCCCATGAGCGAATTCGATATGAGGCAAGCAGATCGCATGCTCCGGGTCGCAATGGCCTGCATTCAGGTACTGTTCTTCTCCCACAACCACCTCGTGGCTTTAACATGATCTCTATGATTTCTAAATTAATGCCATACAATACCAACGCGCTGCTTCGGGTGCTTCGTTTTCAGGAGGATATGCACGCCAGGCCTTCGATGCCGCTGGTGGTGCAAATGCTGGAAGGCGTAATCCACATCCCGCTGCCCGCACCTCAACCGATGCAATCCGCGCTCAACACGCAATTCACTCGAATCCTGGATCTCAACACGCAGTCGGCACTGGACTTCTCAAGCATCCAAATCTTGTCGGAACCCAGTTCTGTAGAGGCCTCGATAACCTTTAGTGCTCCCAGGTGACTATAAAAGGAGTGGATCTATGTAACTGAGTGTACAAAAGCAACCATCCTTGTAAAACCATTCTCTTGTGTAAACTATCAACTAAATTAGGTGCACGGGCATTTGCAATTACATGATTTTCTTCGCTCTAGTTGAACCGAAACTGTTGTGTAACTGGCCCATACACACCATGATTTTGCTCGGGAGAGGGCACTACCTCATGCGCGAGAGCAAGAACCAAGCTCTTGCACAAGACGGCCTCGTATCTTCAGTCCATCAGCCAAGACTCCCAATCTTCACTCGAAAACTTCCAGCTTTTGGGTATTCTTTCTTCTTCCTCATCCTCTCCAGTTGTGACTTCACTCCTGTAATACCAAGATAAGAGCATTCCCACCAAGTTATGCTGAAACGTGAAACCCTTAGATGTGGTGCAATGTTTTGTTAAAACACAACCTCATATTCATGGCATACCGACACAATGTCTGGTATGTGGCTTGTGAGATTTTGGTTTTGGTTTTGCCTAACTTGGTATTTTGTTCACCACCCAATACTAAAGTTGTCCATTGATTGAGCAGTGTCCATTGATTCTGCAGATAAGGTGAGCTTGGTGTTGGCAGTAGTGTGAGAAACATGCACAGTTTTGAAAGCATGCATCAAAACTTGGAGTAGAACGTGGAATAGATGTGTTGCATTGGAAGAGTAAGTATATCACCAAATGTATTCTTCTTCTTCTTCTTCTTTCTGTCCATTTTGTTGATATAGTCTTTTTTTAGTTTTCAAATTTTGGTAAATTCGCCCATATATTGAAAGGCAAAAGGATTAGGATTAAGTTACAACGTTGTACTACCATAAACTGTATATTTTGATTTGCATTGGTAATTGATATGCCTTCTCTCACTTCGTTTGTTATATGTTTCTTTTACAAAACTGTTGTTGTTTACTTATGTTCGACACAAATGCAAAGAGCAGGTTGTGTCTAGAAAAAATTATTGTGTTTTAGACTTTATACTAAATTTTTATAATTGAGATGCAGCACTGGAGGATCTTAAAACTGGTTGATGAGACACAAAAACGATAATATATTGGTAAAAAATTGTACATTAAATAAACAAATAACAAAATTGAGAGTTAATAATGACTTTGTTCACATTAATAAAAATCCAAATATATACATATATTAAGCTCATATTATATTTACGATTTTGTATTAGAATTATAATTGCCATTTCAAAATTTGCAATTCTATCACAAGCAATAATAACAATAATTTGAAAACATAAATGATGGGATTCTATTGATTCTGGTTATAGCAAGTTAGATATGTGAGTAGTAAAGATAATTTGTATTATATTGTTTGAAATTTAATCTCATTACAAATATCTTTAAGTTTTTTTCAAGTAATATTATGGATTAAAGATTTTTGAAGAAAAAAAGATATATATATATATATATATATATATATCCCTCAAATATGCTGAAATATCTAGAGTACCCCTATATTCTTGATAATAGCAAATCTATCCCTCATTTTTGTGATAATAGCAAATTTACCCTCAAATGTAATAAGATATCACCACTTTGCATTTAGGGCCCAAATTGAGTGGTTAAAATGAATAATTAAATTATTTTGCAACAAACTTTTATTTATAATATTATAAATAAGATAAAAATAAATGTGATGTGATGTGATATTGAGCACCAAGTCACATTGGATGAATGTAGTTTAATTTGGTTTAGTGGGTTTTCATATACTTAGCATTTTATGTTAGTTGGTCTTGTTAGTGTCAACTAGGGTTTGAGAATTTAGGGTTAGAATTATCTACACAACATCAAGGATTCTATTGTTGATAATAATGTCAATTTATATACTTACATACCCTAAAATAACAAATAGGAAAATTAATTCTAAAATAATGATCTTTATCTTTAATTAATTTTCAGGCTATAATTTATTGAAACTATACATATATATGTATAAATGTACATGCCAAAATCCAATTTACTATTTGAAATATATATATATATATATATATATATATATATATTAAATAAATGTGTACATTATCGTGAATATATAGAAAGAGAAGGAAACCTTTAATTAATGCAAGGAAGAAAATTCAAGAATATGTTTGGTAATTCTAACTTAAATTAGGGAAATGATCCAATACTTTTACAAATATATGTATTTTTTTTTACTTTTTTCATTTGAATGAATAGTTTACTATCAAGATAAAATAATAAATAAACATCTGCTCTGTTAAAATATTCTATTTACATTGCAATTGCATGTTATTAATGATTTATCGTTTTTATATATTTAATAAATTTAATAGGATATGTTAAGAAATTAATTATGTTGCTATTATACAATGAAACATGGAATATGTACTTAAAATATATTGATTTAAACGTTTTTTTTTTAATGGACCAACATAAAATAATTAAACACATCTTTTTTGGTAACTTAGACGTAACTATTTTGTAACATTGAATAATATTATAAAAATATAGATATATTCCATTGCTGATCACATTTGAAACAAAGTTTTAGAATTAATTATAATACAGTATTTCATGTACTTTTTTACTATTATTATTATTATTATTATTATTCAATGATTTTTTAAAATAAATATCTGAAAGGGATTTGAATATGTTGGTCTTAATTACTCTGTTACATATTCAAATCCCTTTCAGATATTTATTTTAAAAAATCAACAATGTTGGTCTTAATTACTCTGTTAATGATTGTTTTAAGGTTTTACATCTTATAAATGCATTTTATTTAATAATGTTTGATTTTTAGTTCTACTTGGTATTTCTAAACTTATTGCACTTATGAATACTTTATAATGTATGTGAAAATAATGGGATTTGGTGGGATTGTGCAAATGGCAGGAGGGTGTCCATGTAGTAAAAAGGGAATATCCACCTAATGGTTCCCATTTACAAAATATTACAAAATAATAAAATAAACATTTTCTAACATACCATGAAAAATAAAGTTTCAGTAAAACATTATACGCACTTTGCATTTATGGTCTAATAAAAGAATGCCTTCTTGTATGATAGTAAATATTGTAACCTATCACAACTTATTTCCAACCAAGTAGAGTTATATTAGCCACAAATTCAAGAATCCAATCACATTTTTATGTATTTACACACTTATCTACAAATACACACATGAACAATTTGCTTCATAATCTCCGCAGACCACAGATTTCTAAGAAAATAAAGAGTGTTTAACTTGCAAAGACAATATGACAAAACTTATTATATTCCACAAGGTAATTGTTTTCTGCTTAGTCCAACTGGCTTGACAAGCATTGACACAGGAATATCTCAATCAATGTGATAACATCAGAGTAGTTGGCATACAAAGAAGACAATGATATTTTACAGTTAACATGCAAATCTGTGGTTACTCACACCCTAAACTTGTCTTAATTTATGATAAGGGTCACTGTTTATCAAGGATGTTTAGGGGTAGGGTTTGACCTTTCAATTGTTGAACTATGAAGCCAGAGAAAGGTACCCATTGAGGTAGACATTGAGTGCTTGCAAACACTTCATCCCTTCATTGCAAAGTTGGGCTACACCACCACATGTGCAAAATCCTAAAAAAGAATTTCCAATAATGATGCCATTCTTGTTCCCCTGATCACCACTGGATGGGTGTTTATGGCAGCTCAAGCTATAAAAGCTCCTTATGGGGCTTCACCTCTACCTATGCAAAACCCTAAAAAAGGAAATCCAATAATTATGCCATTCAATTCTCCTGATTACAACTACATGAGGTTGAGGCAAATTGGATTTGAGGAATGTGGCATAGATGTTGTTTTTTAGCTTGCTAAAATAAGTTAGACCCAACATATTTCTAGACCCCAAATGAAATTTTGGAAATTTATGTTAAAATAGGAAGAAAAAAAATGTATATATATATATATATATATATTCACTTATTATTTGTGAACATGTAACATAAATTGAGTTTGTAACAGTGAATTCCAGATACTCAAAATCTATGCAATGGATTTTATTTTATTTTAGTTTAGTTTAATGTCAACTTTAAATTGTTCATACTTGTATGTCCACTGGAGACCCTACTGTAGCTTAGGTTGTAACCCTACTCTGGCAATTGATTTAGGAAAACATTACAAGAACATGAAACTGAACCTTTAAAGCATTATCCTAATCAAGTACAGCTCATTTGACAAGTGTGATTGGATGAGTTGAATAAATGATCTGCAGCCATGTGCAATGCTAAGTTGTGCTGTGACAGAGCTGGAGCTATGTCTCAATGCACGACGGAGCACAGATTGCCAACCACATCAAGAAGCAGCTTACAGTAGTTGTAACATAATACTTAGCTTTACCTAAACCTGGCAGAAGCACACTTAGTGCCAGTGAAATTAATGAGATTTGGTGGGATCAAGGGAAGTACCCAACTGCTCCCTCATTGAAATACTTTGCTGATGTCAAGCTTCAAGGAGTGAAATTGCATACAAGTGAACCAAAGGTAATGTCCACATTTGCAATGTTACTGCAGCCTCTCTACCACAACTCTCAAGCATTCCAAGGATCTAAGGAGTGAACTTTAAGATTTGTCCCTCTTGTTTGCACATGTTACAATTGTCATCCTTAGGGAGAAATGTAGTGGAATAATCTGAAAAGCCGCAGTCGGATGTCATTGCTGAATCCTCCCAACCTAAGTACAAAATCCACAACACATTGTCCCAGGTGAGACAAGACAGGCTGTTGCTTCCCATGTGTTCCTGAGGACCCTTTGCACATTGCCTGTGAATAAAGCTCAGTGCTGTGGAATTGTCAAATTCCTGACAGTGAAGGGCACCAGACCAGGTAGTTAACTGTCAGGAAGAATTTGGAATCTGAATCCTATTGAGGCAGGGATGCAGTTTTCAGGTGTGGCTCCATAATATGCTGAGTGCATTGGTTTTAGACCCTTTCTCTGAACAGGTTCATGGGCATCACATTCTAGCATGACCAAAACCCTAAACCCTGTTTGGCTTTTGCTGTCAAGTTTTTTAAAATTGAGAGGGGATTATTAGCAATTAGATGATGATGTTGCCTTGTTCAGGAAAAGGAGAAACTATCCCTAGATTTATATCCAAGGATGACTAATGTTTTTAAGGAACTTGGACATGTTTAAAATTTGTTATTGTGCATGTTTACATGATAATCCAAATGGAATGAGCTCCATTAAGCACATATTGTTGCAAAAGATGTAACACAAACATCCTAAACTGTTGCAGAGAGTAGGAGGTAAGTTACCCAACTCCACTTGGATTGAGTTTATGACTCCTTTCATGGTGAAGATCTAATCACGCCAAAATCTTTGTAAAAAAAAGGATTTTTGTATCTATCCACTACCTAATGCTCAATAGATAATTTTAATAGGCAAGAGGAATTAAAAAGAACTACCTCAAACTATGACCACAGGTGAGTACCAAACAATTGTTGTCCAATTCATTGCCATGAGGAAAAAAGCTAAACAAAAACATTACTTTAATAAATAATGCTAAAAATTATACAAGGTTGCATCAATTGGAAAGACTATATCAACTAGCTAGGGCTTTGTAATGTAACCATAAGGTTTGGAGACCAAATCCATACAGCAATGTATGCAGTGTGAATCTCTGTGTCAAAAAATACAAAAAACCCTAAAACCAAACTGGACTATTTGTGGTTGAGGCAAACCCTCAACTTGAAATTCACCCCATGGATGATAACTGACAGGGTACTATCTCAATGATTTGTGAGCCTTTCACATGCATTGACTTTCCACCAGTCGATATCTCTGTGGTGCATAAAAACACCTTTGTAACCACTGTTAACATTTTCCTTAGCACTAGTATTCTTATTATTATTACTGCAATGGTAGTATAAATGTTATTGAAGATATATAAATGTTGTTTAATTTTGGTGGTTGCGTTAGCAAAAAGAAAAATGAAAACAAAAGACAAGAGATGACGTATACAGTAGAATGAGACTATATTTTAGTTAATTTACTTTCCAATTTTTATATAAAAATGTTACTTCACATCATATGGAATTGTTCTCTATCTACAAGTCTATTATGGAAAGTTTGAGTGAGCGAGAGAGAGAGAGAGAGAGAGAGAGACTGCACGTGTAAACACGGTTTTATTTGGACAAGTTCAAATATTTGACATAGATCCTACAACCTTAATCAGCTTGTCGCCCTTAAATTATTTCTATTTTTATCGTATTTGGTATTGTTTCTTATTTGAGAGGCAAAAGCTTTCCCCACAACACACAATGGTCTTTTTTTTACCGACGTGGGCACAAGAACCATTGGTCTGTAATAGTTGGGAAGGGTTGACGTGGCTACTCTCTGAGCTTGGAGGTGTGACGTGGCTACTCGTGGGATGCTCTAGAAAAGCTCGGCCTCAAGCCTGGAGAGACCATGTGCAGCAGAATGTTCTGGAAAACTTCCACAAATACAAATGAAAATACCACAAAAACCCTTCATCTCTTCACAAAAAATGGAGTATAAACAATGTTGGAATGTGTGTAATTACTCGCTATGCATCTATCTAGATCATACTTTAGCCCGCACCATTTTCATTCCTTTCATCCTCGAGTATAGAATTAGAATACACATCTTTTTCGGCGACAAATTACTGCCACACACTTTGTTTTTTTTGTTTGGTTTGCTTTTCTGTTTTGTTGTCTTTAATCAAGGGGTCCATCATTTCATAAGTTTCCTTCCATCCACAAATTTCTCCACCTTTAATTTTGCTGCTTTTTCTGTGTGTGGCCGTGGAGTTGGGGTCCATCTATCCTCCCATCCACAAGGGGAAAAAGGACTCTTACAATCTCGCTCGTTGCTCCAGATGAAGAAACAAATCACCATCCAGCCCCAAAGTTGTTGATAAGCATGGATAGCTGCTCCAGCCTCACCACAAAAATAAAGATGCTTAACCGGAAGAAGAATAACTAATCTCTACATGTGGCGGTCCTCCACAAAAAGAGCAATGCGGTGGTTTGTCCACTTATCCTTCGAATTTACTTAACGTTCCTTTATTACTTTCTGTATGAAATTTATTTGAAAATGAAAGCCTTTCTCTTTCTCTCTTCTTCTTATTCATTAGTTATTGTCCTTTGTTTACAGTCTTTGATGTGGATTGGTATTGTGACAGGCACAAGTGGCATGAGGGAAGTCGCATTAATTTTCAATGGGAACCAAGTTGGGATCTTGGTGAGGTATATGGCAACTAATCAAGTAATGAATGAATCTTGTATCTCAACTAGGTTTCCCCACCAACTGTATCCAGTGAGTGTCTCAAAATGTCACATCTCATATTTTTATCTGTTATTTTGTGTTCCAAAGCTGAATCAATGGGAACAACTTGGGTTGCTGCTAAGACTCACAGTGGTACCCACAAATGGCAAAGCCGCCTCCTCTTGTCCCCATCCTTCGAAAATGCTCCCCTCTTCACACAACCCCCATTCCTTCCACAGTCAGGATTCCATTTATCCTCTCTCCCTCGTTTTATTTTTAGCACAGGGAGCGGAGGAGTGGGATTTTTATGATGGCGGAATTCTCATAAGCAGCGGCAAATGGGAATATAGTGCCAATGGGAAGCTTCTGGTGGAGGAAAGCGTGATACCCGGAACGAAGAAGCGAAGAAGCGAAGAAGGAGGGTATCAACCGCTGCAGGATTAGCAATGGGGGGCGAAGGCCAGAGCCTGGTTCCGGGGCCCAACGTCGCGCACCATTCGCTGGGCTGGCTCACAATGCGAGCCCTACTCCCGAGATGAAGAAACAACAAACACATGAATGGAGATGGAAACGAAGCAGAGGACCCGGGGTGTCGTCGTCGTTGTGGTCGTGGCTGAGCACGCCCCGCCGTGATGGAACGCTCCCCCTTCGTGCCTCCAACCAACACCACACCCGCATCCTGGAGGAGAGGGATCATGGATGAGAGCAACAACGCTCCACAGCTTTTACCCCGGCAGCATTGATCGCTGATGCTGCACGTTGACCGACGGATCCCACACGCGCATCAGTATCGCCATTGCGCAGTGTCGCTCAGATGATGGCGCCGCGCTCGCAGACTCCTTCCTTGCCTCCTCCCTTAGTCATCTGCCGCCGGGTGAGCTCCTGCGGATTTCTCAGTAATCATCGCCCTGGGGACGCAGGCTTTAGAACTATGGTTTTAGAGTCGATTCTTGATGGTAGGGTGAGGACAGGGGAGCTGGACTGCGTTGTTGTGGATTGAGGTTCGTCCGTGGGAGTGAGGGATGTGAGGTTTCGAGGGCTGTGTCGACCGCATTCTGGATAGGTTCGATAGGCGGAGAGAGCGAGAGAGAGAGAGGGAGAGGGAGAGGGAGAGAGAGAAAGCCAACTAGCGAGCGAGCGCAGGGGAAGGCGTAGAGCAACAGGTTTTTATTTTGTTTTATTTTATTTTTTGCTCTATGTATTTTTTGGTTCCATGGTAGTCTTTTAGGGTGTTGTGAAATCTCATCTGTACTGCGACTGTGATTGCCTTGGGTGGTGGTGAAGATTCTAAGAATAATTAGGAGTGAAAGATGCGCCCCGGGACGATTTCCCCAGGGAGGAGCGCAGGTTACATTGTTTGGAGCCCTGCACCAGGTAGATGACAAGCAGGACAGAGAGGGAGGGGCTTGTAGATTACGCGCGATCAGATGATGTCACGCTTTAATGAAATGGATTTTTGAGATTAGTGAATTGAAGCTTTTGTGTCTGATCCGACAGCTTGGGCTCGTTACTTTCTAGAATCGTCACCTTCATATGATCTTGGGAAATGAGGAGATACTAGTTAATTTGGAATCAACACAGAAGAGCAGAATTCGGAAAGTGTAACGTTTCTCAATCTTGTATTGCGAAGAAGTCCTCAGTAAGACGGTTTAGGCCCGTAGCATTTCTTAAATGCACAATGCCAATCTGAGATTGGTTAGTTTGAAGTAATCTTGGTCAGAGGCTTGCATCATTCTGAAGTACTCACTTGAAGGCTGTTTGAGTATCGCGGATTTGTGTACCTGAACATATGGAGCCCACTTTTTTTTTTGTACAGTATGGTCAGACTTTATAGAAGTCCTTGAATGACGCTGTTGTAGGTGGACTATTCGCAGCTCTGTGTATTAGCAAGTATTGCTGATAGTAACTGTCACACGAGTAGTTCTTTCCTCACATAGAAGTTTCAATGTACACGAAGAAAGTTCCTTGATTTGAGCAGGCTCGGGTACTTGTTAATAATGTCGTGGTTGTGGATTCCGCACCGATGTCGAATGAAGCATGTGTAGGAGGTTTTCATTGTGAAACATTTGTTTTCATCTCTTTCTAGTCGACTTGAGCGCCTTTGTGGATTGTAAGTGAAGTATATGGCTCAATGTCGTCTGTTCTTGCATCTATTGGATACGCCTCTGGGGAGGATTTTGATTTCCATGGCACCACCATGACAGAATGTGGATTTAACTGGGATAGTTCTTTTTCAGGTTGAAGTTTCCAGATGTCATGTCGTAAGGAGCATGCTTAGGATTCCTTAATTTCTGCATTAGGGATGAGATATCGGCAAGAGCATCAAGTTAGAGGTGAAGAATTTGACCCTTGCGAGGATTTCGATTGGTTTTGAAGATACACTTAGTTTCGAGCATCACTCAAGTCTGAACGTGTGCTAAGGAGACAAGTGCCTGCTTATGAGAGCATAATGCTTCCCTGCAGAATGAGAGCACGTAGTGGAAGGGATGTATTTAGAACACGAATAATTTTTTTAATCACTTCTTGTGGCCTGATTGCAGAGCAGGCGTCAACTGGCTCAACACCACCCAGGAGTTCTCTATCTTCAAAGGTCTAGCAGAGTAGATTGATTCCAATCAGGGTACTCACCATAAGGTTTAGTCACGATTATGGAGGTTCTCGCAGATGTACGCATGCGCTCGAGGATGCGGACGAATTCAATCATATCCCAGAAAATCAGAGACTTGTTGAACTTGGGCAGCTAGACGAGGAGAAGAATTTGCATGCGGAAGATATTGGAGCCCCCTACGCAGCCGCTACATAATATGTTGTACACGGCTGCATCAGTTTTCTCCTGAGTTCGAGGGAATAACTAACCTGTGAAGGAGATGAAGGTGATGATTTTTGTAGCTTATGAGAACCAGCATCGATTTAGATTAGGAAGCTTTAAGACCAATCTTTCATTTGCAGTTGAAGTAGGGCCCTGCATATTGGAATCTCAGTCTGCTCCTTGTCTCGCCGAAGTATTGGATAACAATGTGGCAGGTGGTGTTACTATCAGAGATTCTCTATCGACTCGGCTGTAGTTGCTGACATGTCGTGTACTTGCGAGGATCCTTGAAAACTTGTTGTCAAAGTAAACTCACATACGACTGCAACGCGCTGAGAATATCTGTCTCCATGAAGGAGATGTGATGCTAAGCACAGTGACCTGCATTCACCCGCCGAATTTGTTGACAATCCTTTGAACGCTGAGCCGCTGAACGCGAACAGCGTTTTTGAGCCGAACTTAGAGTTTCCATACAACGATAATGTCTTCAATCTGTGCAAAGGCAAGACATTGCTGGAAGGAAAATAACTCACATCTGAAGAGAAAGACAAAGATCATTCAATAGGGTTTGATTGTCTTGACTAGCTGGAGTTCTGCCATGGTGCACCCTGGGACGTTGAGTTGGTGGTGAGAGTTGACTTCGAATTCCAAGTCCGCAAATGGTTTGGGAAACTTGGTGACGTTTGCAGGAGGAGTACTTGAGGTTAGGATACTTCTAGAAGCGATCATCTTGGATGCAAGGGTGAAGGAAACATGAGTGACCGAAGGAAAGTAAATTTATCTTTCAACCACACTAGTAAGCGGTCTGGTTCCACAAGGACCAGTTTCGCGGATGCCCGGGACTTCGTATGGGATTCTTCCTCTGTGAAGAAGAAAAAGGATGGAATGGGAGCAGCAGCGGACTTGGCTCCCTCTGACATACAGCCTGATGCCTTCTCATGGGGTTTGGTTGGTCACAGTGACCCTTTCCTGGGCTACGATGCTGCTGGTATTTGGGGGACGATCGCGAAGGGAGAGGATCAATCGATCGCAGGTTACAGGAGGCAATCTGCAGTCAAGAACAGCAAAGGCGCAGCCTTGGCTCGAAAAGTGCGGGGCCTAAGTGCTTCTCCAAAGGCTGTGTCGTCCTTGGAGAGTTGTCTCAGGGCTCAGATGGCAGACTTATTTGTTCCAAACCGAGTCAAGGTCATAAGTCGGCCGCCTAATTTCCCATCTCCTGCAGTTGCGAAAGCCAAGTCTGAGACATTGAAGCCTGTCGATATTCCAGCTTCACCTTCTCGTGATATCAATGTGATTGACGAAAACAGCTCCAGTTCCAGGCGGTCTGGACTGTTAAAACTGCCAAATCTCTCAAAGTTCCTGAAAGAATATGCTTCAAAGCTAGCATTAACTAGCAAGGACGAGAGCATCACCAACAATGTCACAGGCAACAAAGGTGTTTCAGAAAATGATATGGCTTCAAACTCTTCCAACGGCAGCAGTTGTAAGGAGCCGATTGTACTAGTCCATTTAAAGAACCAAAATGTAGCTGATTGTAGAGGATTTGTTTCAAATTTTTCTGAGCTGGGATTGTATAGATTTAGTTCAGAAGGTAATCAAAGAATTTTCATTGCTTATTCTTTTACTCTTAGCTCCTTTCTACACGAGATTTGTTTTTGGAAGTTGTAATAAGCTATCCCGTGCCTAAGGTGAGATTTAGATTCAGTAAATGTCATCAGGCATGGCCGTCTTGAGCCTGGGATTGAAAGTTGTTGTTCTTTGATGGCAATTTTAGTAGCGCTGTATCACTCTATTAAGAAACCTCCGAGTGGCCTTGTCGAAGTTGGACTTTTTACGTAGATAACGCAGATGTCTACGTTGAGAGGTTTAGGAACAGAAACGTTTTGATTATTAATTTTTAGAATCCCTATTTTGTTCTAACACCGACTTTTTTCGTGCTAGTTATCGGATTAAAGGTTGTATACGGTGTCCTGATGTGGGGATCCTTTTGATTTCAGGTTCAGCGGTGGTTTCTTTCGACACACTGGTTTTCATATTTGGAGTGGCTCTTGGGGTTTTGATTGTTTCCGGCTCACATAGAACTGAAGTGAATATGTTAAGAAAGCTTCTGGAAGAGGCGCAAGCGAGCGTGGAGGGATTGAAGTTGGAACTCGCAAAAAGGGAAGGTGCTGTTCGTAATGACAGATTTGACTCAGCTTCGGTAAGTGACATCGAGCAAGAAGATCAAATGGCTGATCTCGAAGCGGAGTTGGAAGCTGAACTTGATCAACTTACTGGTCGCGACTCCGCAACGATGGACAGTCAATATTCTGCCTTCGACGAGGTCTGCCCTTTTCCAATTCAAGTCTGACGTGCCAGCTGGACATCTGTTGACCAATGGTGACACTTATGAATGTATTCGTATAAAAAGTAAATGCAGCATGTAGAATCGGAATGTAACCACAAAGCTATTTCGCTTGCTTCAGATGAACTCATATGTTTGGTATTGTGTGATCATTGTTACTGCAGCTAGACACGGATGGTGTTGTATCTGTGGTTCATGGAGATCTAGCACCAACAGGTTTACCTGCTAGAGTAGAAGAATCTTCTGATGAAGATCTGTCACCTCCTGCACAACCTGCATGCTTAAATAATTATGCCGTTTCACCCCGAGAGCTCACGCGCTTATTGCACAAATTGCAGGTCTGTTCATGTGTGGTTTAGCTTTAATTCTAATGCATTTGTTTAACTCTTAATGTGATTTTACCGTCTAGTAGTTAGTTTTGGCGATGCTGTAAGGATGCAGAACTTTTGATTTCTCTTCCGGTTTTTGTTGATGGTTGGGGCACTTGGTGAATTTTAGAAAGCTCGCCAAGACGATTTAATCTCGGAATTAGAGGAGGATCTCGAGGCAGCGCTGTCAAAATTACAAAGTAGGGATAAGGAGCTTGAGGTGTTGAAGGAAAGGTTGAGACGCCTAACTGAGGTTTCATGTACCTCTGCTTCTGGTATTCCTTATTACCTTCATTCCTTGTTATGTATGTCTTATGGACTGTATCAACATGCTTGGTTTCGGACACTTTTTGCATTCTGTCCTACTGCATGGATAAATTTTTATTTTTATTTTTAAAGTGAGTATACTGGTTTTGATGTGTAAGAGACGATTGATTTTGTTTCGAAGTCCTTCAGAGTCTTGTGGAGAACGAGTCTGACGGGTTCTTAGTTGCAGGTGACGAATGTTTGACTCCTTGTACCCCCCAAAAGGGTGAAACTTCAGCGGACCGAAGCTCAACCACCAGAGAAGAGGTTAAGGGGGTCTCAGCTGTTCCGGGAGAGGGTTCCTCATCAGGTGGTGTAGATTCCTCTCACCTTCCTGTGCAGGAAGGTGATCTACCAGCTATTGTGCTTCTTTCAGAGGAAATCCCAACAGGGTTTCATTCACATCCAAGCCTAGGATCTGGAAGGCAAGGAGTGTTGAAATCCAGCTTGCACATGGAAACGACGAAGCAGGTACACTTGTTTGTATAGGTCTTGCAGCTCTACATTGCTCGCAAGTACTCTTTGCATTTTTGGATTGGATGTTGGTAGTTAAATACACATCACCGTGTAATTCTCCATCATATGTGTTGAAGAAGTTGTGTTTCAAGTTCATGGTATGAGCAAGCCTCATGTAGTATGCATGATTTTATTTAAATCATGCATTTGATTTTACTTATCTTTCAGGATAACCCAGAATAGCCACAAATTAAACTTATTCAGCCTTGCGCTAGTGTGTAGGAATCTGATGTTACAGGAAGAGAGAGTTCCAAGGGCTGGGGAATATCAGGAGAATCCAATGAACAAGATAATAATGCATTCGATGTGTTATTACAACCAGTGATTGAATTTGAGGACGAAGGACGATCTCAAGCCGAAGTGGCTGCAAGGGACTGTAAACTGATACTGGACAATGCTCAGATTATTACGCAGCTGATTGATTCTGTTCATGGTTTGGAGTCTTACGGCGATCAGGCAGAGAGTGTAGAGTTGGGCAGTGCCACTCCAAGTTTTGGTCTCCTTTCAAGCTCAGTATCGATTTCGGATGCGGTAGATCATCCTGTAGAATCAGCCACTCCTGAACCATTCAAAGGTAGAGGCATTGGAGGTGCCTTGTTTTCCCAAGCAAAACTCGGTGTACCGCATCCAAGCAGACGGACCTCATGTAACTCTGACGTAAACAATCCAGTACTGAACAGAAAGTTAGATAGTGAAAAACCTCCCTTCCCAAATCCAGATAACTGTACAGCTAATGTAAGATACACTGAAGCAATGGAGTCGTCGAAATCGGTATCTGACATCTCAGAGGCAGAGACTTTAGACCACAAGACTCCTTATTCCGTTAAGTACATAGATTTGACAACGAGGCCTGCTTCTGAGCCTGTCGTCCCCGCCGATGATAATCCTCCATTCTGGGTTGGGGTTGGGGTTGGCCGGGCAGGACTGACTACCCCTGTTGAAAAGGTGAGACAAAAGCTTTTCATGTCCCACCAAAGTGCACCTGTGCAGTGGCCCGGAGAACTGAGTCCCACAGTTCTAGAGAAAATTGCTCGATGGGAAGGATTAATGGAGGGGGAGACTCCTGGTCCTGCGGCCGGGTCTGATTGGGAGTGTCAATCTCGAGTATCCGAGTGCGACGACTTCAATGTTTTCAGCGAAGAAAATCTTGTATTGGAAGCCGAAGAGATGCTTGGAAGGATGCTGATCAAGCGGTTTGTAGAGAAAGCGAAGTGTGGCTCTGATGTGCTAGTCAAAAAGGCACAATCTGCACTTGCTACTTTAGAGAGACGTGATAGTATGGAGGGAGATAGCTGTAATGGGGAAGATGCGTGTATGAATGAAAAGACAGGATCTGAGGCGAGTTTCTCAGAAAGAGGCCGGAGTGATGTGCAAGAGAAACAGCCGACGAGCTTTTTAGGTGATACTGTACGGGAGGAATATGAATTCTTTCGTAGGCTTGAAATTTTGAGCAAGGATAGAAAATCAACGAAGATTGTGAAGGAGGCAGCTTCCATTGAGACAGCGGTCGCTGTAGGAATGCATTCTGATGTCGATCCCAGGTCCAACTCTGGAATGAGTGCACAGGTTTCCACAGGTATTAAAATTATCCCACTTCGCTTGTGGTGATATATGCGGAATAGAGTGACCAAATTCACCTACCTCTAATCATGCTGAATTTTTCTCCTTTTTGCAGGGGGTCAACATTCTCGAATCGTAGATGTCTCGACCGAACAAAAACCAGATAGTTTAGTGAAGGAAAAGCATGAGAAGCAGATGTTTGCTCGGAATGGTGATAGAGGAAGCGCTAGCTGGCTCTCTCGTGATGCTGGACAAGTCGCACGTAGACGTGGTGGCCAAAGAGAAGATGAAGTACGAAGTCGAAGGCGGTTGTGATTTGAGGGGGCGAAAGTTCGTCATGTTCATTCTGGGAAGAATCAAAACCCCCACATCTGCATAATGCTAATGCGTATTGGGAATTTAGGGGTCGTAATGTTAACAACCAGATCCTGCGGAAGCCTAAGTAGTAGATGGTGCAGTCACTAGGCGTTAGAACTGGAAGTAACCAAAGAGTGTTGCAAATTTTTTGAAGCATTATTTCCTACACGTAAATCTGCTTGTACCTTATCATAGCAATGATACTTGCAGATGAAAATATGCCAGTGGGATGCAGCTCACTTTGTCGTTCAGCAGATTCAGCGTCAACCTCTTATCACAGAGGACTTGATTCTTTTTGAAAAGACCTATTAGCAAATCCGTTCCTAACTCCCACACGTGCATTGTTTTGGAACATTTTTGTTAACTTTATTTTGTTAGGGGTTTTGAACGCGATTTGGACGTAGAATCTGACTGAATGAAAATCGACAGAGTTGACTAAGAATCGACAACTTCAAGGTAAGTTATAAATGTTACTCATATATCGACGAACTGAGTCTAGTTACTCTTTCAGGTTTGCTCGATGCCTTTCTTTGGAGATTTAGAACTTGATGCTGTGTGGTTTTATTGCGTCCTGCTGAGATGCCGTGCTTCCGAAGTATTGGTAATGCTTTGGGGTAATGTTTTGGGCAGTAACAAAGATTCCCGAAGCTCAGTAAAATCTTGCAATTAAGGCTTGATAATTAATGGATCTACAAAATTCAATACTATTCTTGTACACAAAATGTTCTTGTTCTTTGTATGATGACTTGTTTGGCACCACATAATACTTTGCTATCAAATAAATAAAAAATTGACTTGAATTTGAAAATCTCTCCTCAGCTAATCTCTCAACCTAAATATTAAATCTAGCTTTTCAAATGTAACTTCTGCCGAGTTATATATTCATTTCTTGACTACCATCCGACATTGATCTTGTCACACCTCAAAATATACTGCTCAGAAAATATCATTGTAAAACAACGAACCAAAAAACATGGGCATAAATAAAATCCCTGACCATAATCTCGCATCTAAATATGGTTTAACGGGCTGGCTACGATGCAACCCTCATTATGGAATCCCAATGTAGAAGACATCGATAATTCGAAGCTGCTAAAACTTCAAAAGCCAAAGGATTTATGTCTGTTGCAAGAGTCGCGACGGGAGTCGGAAGGATAACTGGCGCCTTGATGGGTCCGTCATCGACTTCCCGCACTGGAATGCGAGCGCTTGTCGCTGTCGAACCTGCATGATCTGAGTGATCTGCAGCAGCAACACATGACGGCAGGATCGACCACCTGGAAAGTGTGCGACATTTATCTACATTCATGTGCCGACTGCTCTCAGATATTTGCCACATTCTCGGCTCTCCAGCCTGAAGTCGACGGATCTGGAGTCAGCGATTCTCATTCACCCGATCCCCGACTGACGTGGAAAAGTTGTCGGGAGGGATAGCGGTTGCGGCTGCGACTTTGGTCGGATCGATATGAGGGTATCGGGCTTGGTACGGTTATGCTCTCTGCGGAGCGGTGCAGGACACCGCCTGCGTCAACAGTTACGCGCTGGCATGGATTGAATGTTTGTGGCAACGGCCGATGTATAAAATGCCGGCTTCCACCGCAATCGAGCTGCTTGTGGATGTGCAGCCGATGTCGTAACATTTGTGTTATGGATATGTTGGAGCTGATGGACTTTTCGAGCAGTGGATGACCCTGGTGAAACAATACTGGAAACAAACGGTTCCTGCATTACGTTTCACCACATTCATAGCCTGCAATGTAGCATCATCTTCTATGGTCTCATCATTATCCAAGAGCCGTCTATGTGACCTCTTCTTACCCGAAAGGTTCGGTCATTTTGCGGTGTGCTCACAGTAAACTTAACGTCCTGCTGAAATCCAGTTTGGTACGTGGTTAATAGAACCCAGCTCATTGCGCGAAACATCGGTGGATGGGAATGTATATTTCTGAATCAATCCTTCTCTGATGCAGGTTATCGATCTTCTCGCCCCTTCTACGTCCACTCAAGCTCATGGATAACCTCACAC
Source organism: Physcomitrium patens (assembly GCF_059467195.1). NCBI lineage: Eukaryota > Viridiplantae > Streptophyta > Bryopsida > Funariales > Funariaceae > Physcomitrium > Physcomitrium patens. The sequence goes on along the minus strand of NC_143413.1, from coordinate 955,395 downwards.
GTAATGACCTCTCCTACAAGCAAATACAGGAATGAGAAAGTTGATCTGTGGAGAATCCTGCAATACTTTGGTATCTTAGCATCCTAGCAATAGAAGTCAGAGATGAACATCTGGAAGACTTCGGCTCCGCTTGTTTGTAGAGCAGAAGTATCGTTCGTCATCTTAAACTGCAATGATGCAAGTGGCACTCGATTCAAACGGGGTTGCAAATCACATGATGCAAGTGGCACTCGATTCAAACGGGGTTGCAAATCACATGTCGCCATTGCCATTCATGGAATTCAGAGGTGTTGTCCTCGAAGAAATGTGCCAAGCAGGCTTGTGTGTCGTAGATTTATGAGTCTCCATGTAGTTTTGTATCTCACAATCTGACTTTTATGCTGCTTTTAACTTTTGGCACTTGGTATACATGGCAATCAATAAGAGGATGATTTTTTAAAATCAACAATAATTTAAATATAAAAGATAGGTAGGTCCAAAGTTTGTTTTGAGCTTATTTACAAATAAGATGATGACAGTAGTCTAGAAGAAGGTATTTCAAGTATAGAAATAGTCCAGTGTGAGAGTAGTCTATAGAGATGCAATGTTCCAATTTAATATTGTTTGATTTAATAAATCTACTTGTAGATTGAACTAAAGTTGATAACATCAATTAAATTCAAATTGGTGACATCTTGGAGGTAGAAAACTACCTTTATTATGCAAAGGATCCATTTAGCACATATCCACTATGCCAAATGTAACAAGATTTATTACAAAATCATTACATTTTTGTCTATTGTTAGCTTATTGCCTCCAAACTTAGGAGTAGCAAAGGAGCTTTAGGCATTATGTGGATCCCTTTGTCTTAGACTCAACTCCTGTAGATATTAATGCTCTAGGCACTATTTATTGACAAGTTAAGTTTAGAGGTTTGTTTGTAGAAATCACTATGCATTGCAACATCTACATATATGTCATATTTTAAGAAAATTGAAAGTTCAATTAGTTCAATTTAATTTATTATTTAATGTATAATAAATTAAATTACCAATTAAATTAAAAATAAATATTTCTCATAGTTTATTAAATAATTTAAAATAAAGTACATAATTTTACTAATTATTATGAATTATTTTGATGCTTTTAGCACTCTATTGTTTATTATTTAAAAGAAATATATTTTTATAATAAAAATATATTTATTAAATACAATTATATATATATATATATATATATATATATTTTTACAAATTTCTAGAAAAAAATCATATCAAATAATGTAATTAACAGTATACATACTCAATTTTAATCAATAAGGTGTCATCCACATGAAACCTACAAATGAATATATTTATATATATATTTCAATGTAAATTATTTTTGATCTCTGCTTTTATTCTTGTTTGAATGGTTTATATTTATATGCAAGTATTAAAAATTGCTAGTAACCTATTTCAAGTTTAGAAGATTATAAATCAAGCTAATAGCTTTGGAACAAGGATTATAAAATTAAATTTAGAAAACTATAAAATCCTTCAAGAAAAAAAAATATATATATATATATATATACATATATATATATATATATATATTGATTATTTTTATAAAAAACCAATATTCTTGCAAATTTGTACCACTTTAACTATTGATAATTTTTTTAAGCTATTGATGTTTAAGTTCTAATAATAGTCGTATTATTTTATAATTCCTATAGATTACTATCAAAATTATAGAAATAAAGAGGTAATAATATCCTTGCTATATATAAATATAAATATACATATAGTCACAAAATTTTACTTTCAAGCTTTTGAAATCTCCAAAAAATAAAATCATACTCATATTGACTCTAAATCTCTTAAAGGTAACATTAAGTAGTATTGCTTTGTAGAGTTTTATCACCATTACCAGAGTTGTGTCACCATACTGCTTAAAATGATAAATTTTCTTATTAGTTTGTTAAATCATAGCTCTCCACCAGTATCTTCAAATTATGTGTTATTTATTTATTTTTGTTTATTTTTGGAATATATATATATATATATATATATATATATATATACTTACATTATATGTTATATTATCTCCATATAAGATATCTCATTTATGATACATAACTTAAACAAATAAGCATACTACAGAATTATAGGTTTTATTTTAGATTTTAAATATCAGAAATATATATATATATATATATATATATATATATATATATATCAGAGTTATTAAATGCAAAATTAAAAGATTGTTTTAGAATAACCGAATGTTATAAAATAGTTGACTTCAGAAATGTTTGTCTGGTTAGAAAAAGCATGTTTGTAACAGAACAGGTATGTGTGAAAATTTCGTTGGAGGTTATGAAATATTTGCTTGAAAATTAAAAGGAAAAATAAAGATGCGAAGACGAAATCTTGCAGCGTTAACCCTGCCGGTGTGCAGGAATTTCCCCCTCGAGGAACCAATTCACGTGTCAAAGCTGTAATAGGGGACCTCAAATGAGACCTGGACTGCGGCGCCGCCAACGGAGAGCCGTGTCGTCCCTCTCCTTGATACTCTCGATGCTGCCAACGCGTCCTGTTTTGCTTGCAGTTCTCCGAGTTGCGAGTATCTGTGTCTAAGTGAGAGCCGTTCTATGCCCTTCTACCTGGCCTGTTAGCCCAACTCCATACAGCCTGTGAGGTTTGTGGTTTCTCGTCGCATTGTTGGTTGGGTACGGACTGTTGGGTTTTGATGGGTTCTAGGGTTTATGGCTTCCATGGTGATTGGTTCTCCAGCTAAGAATTTAGCGAGTGTTTGGGTTTGGTCGGGTTCAGTTGTCTTAAATTTCTATTAGTTGGAGTGCATTGTGGAGGGATATGTCCTGTGGAAATTGGGGTGGCGAGGTTTGTTTCTGTTTAGAGCATCTGTGAGGTTGAGGGTTTAAGAAGGGTTGAAGGGGTAGCAAAGTTGCATTCTTTGTCATGGTAGCCTTTGTGCAGGTTTCTTTAGCTTCGATTGTGGGAATTATGTGCGTTTTTATTTATTTATTTATTTTTCGTTGGCTTTGATTGATACGATCTGTGATTCGCTTATGTTGAATTGCGGGGTTTATGAGACGTTAGGATATCGACTAGGCGCCACCTCTACACGTATTGAAACTTGCTTTTGGTGTTCGTCGTCTGTAATCTCAGTAACCGTCATCTGACACACTCTCATCCTCGTGGTATCCATGTTTCAGATCGATCGACAAGTGATTTTGGAAGTCCAAATTGAATTCTACGATGGGCAAGAAATCGAAATCCGTTGAGGTATGTAGTAATAATTTTCGTTTCGGCTCTGCTAAGGTCTGACGCGAGCAGGACATTTTATGACTGTGTTTCATTGTGTCGGTGGGAAGGTGATGAAATTGCTTATTTTTATTGTTGCTCGTCCGTTTTTTTTTTTAAAATTTATTTATTTGTTTTTTTAATGTTTTAATGTTTTTTTCGCTTACAGCACTCAAATATTGTAAATTTTTCAGGTAGCTGCTCCCGTCGTGGCTAAATCAGAGAAGAACTCAGGTTCGACAATTTAGTACTTTCCCACTGAACCTAAGACATGATGTAACTTTGGCGTTAGTTTCATGTTCTTGCTTCCAGCACCAAAAGTCGTGGTTTTGTGGATGTAGACTTTGTTGTACCATTTTAGATGGAGTACCCGTACACTCATTTTCTTGCATTTCGGTGTTCTTTAAACAGGGAAGAGAGCATTAGAAGAGGCCATCGCGGCCCCCGTGTCGAAGAAGACTAAACCTGAGAAGAAGGTTGTACCACCCCCCAAGAAGGTGGAATCTTCTTCTGAGGAGGATTCTGAGTCTGAGGAAGAAGAGGTGTGCATCAACGGAACTGTCTTTGGTGATAGCCTATATTTTACATACCTGTGTCTGGTTTCCGGATCCTAGCTTCAGCCCTTCTTTGAGTAAATTTATGCAATTTTTGTCTGCTTCAGGCACCCAAGCCCGTAGTTAAAGCTGCCCCGAAAGCAGCCGCTAAGGCAGCTCCTGCCAAGAAAGCACCTGTTGAAAGTAGCAGCGAGGAGGAGTCATCTGATGAAGAGGTTTCGCTTGATTTGCTCTATTGGTACCTTTGAAGTATTAGATACTGCTTGCGAATAGGGACCACGAGATTTCTCTTTGTGCTTTCTCATGCTTGAATGAGTCCAGCCTGTAACTACATGTGCTTTTCCAGGATTTAAAGCCGGCTGCGAAACTTACTTTCAAGGCTCCTGCAAAGAAGGAAGAGAGCAGCTCCGAGGAAGAGGACGACGACTCTTCTGATGAGGTCTTTTTCTACTCTTTGATCACCCACCAAGAATTTCGCATTGTATGCACATTATTGTGTATTGAAATAATTTTTTTATGGCTCAACTCGTCCTCACTGTTTGACATATTTAGGAGATGGTCCCTGTTAAAGCTGCGCCAGCGAAAAATGGCAAGACATCTGTGAAGGCTGCTGTTGAAGAAAGCTCGGAAGAAGAGGATAGCGATGATGAAAGCGAGGAGGAAGTCAAGGTAGTTACGGGTTTTCGTATGCAAGTGATATAATGGAGATTTTACTGTTGGTTGAGCCTACTCAATTTTTGTTGGCAGGCTTCCTTTAAAGCCCTAAGCTAAGGCTGTATCATGACATTCTACCACCTTTTTTTCTCATGCAGCCTGCCGCCAAGTCTGCGAAGGCGCCTGCGAAGAAGGAAGAGAGTAGCTCCGAGGAGTCTGACGAGGATAGTGATATGGAAGATGTGGTAGGTTTGATCATCTGCTGTAATTGGATCTGTATTTCAGCAAGTGCGTGACAACTGGAAAACTATAATGATGTCCTTCGGTGGGTGAAAGTCCGGGGATGTTGCTCTTCTATGGCTTCATCTTTGTTGCCTATAATCCTTACGCCTCGACTCAAGTAATTTCGCTTATGTAGGTCCCAGTCAAGTACATACTGGCATATCTTTTGGTAAAGATGTTGAATTTCGGGTCATTAACTTAAGGAAAACTCTGAAATATAGGAACCTGCGAAGGTAGTTGCTAAGGCTCCTGCTAAGAAGGTAGAGACGAGCTCTGAGGAGGAGTCCGATGATGATGATGATGATAGCGAAGACGAGAAGGTATGGTGTGTTGTGCACGTGATTTAGCTTTTTCTGTTGCGCATTTTGACATATGCCTATGAGCTTCTCAAGTTTTACTCTCTAGAATTTCTTGTTTTTCAAATATTCCCTTAGTGAGTACTCTGCTTCTGTTTCAAACTGTTCTGTTTGTGTTTCAGATTGTTTTCAGCGGTGTACAGTTATGGCTCTTAACAGCTTATAGCTCGTCAACTGTTATCTAGAAGTCTGAATCCTGCTTGGTAAGAGAAGATTGAAATACCTTGTTTTTTTGGTTGTTGCGTTCAGCCCGCAGCCAAGAATGGCGCAGTTGTGAAAGCAGCAAAAAAGGCTGATGACAATAGTTCTGAAGAGGATGACAGTGATGATGATGACAGTGAGGAGGAAGCCAAGGTAAAAGATCGACAACCATTTTCCACTATTGTAATTGTTCCAGATAAATGTGGATTTCTTTTGCGCCGTATTATTCTTTTAGATATTAAGTAATATTACTGTTATTTTCGTCTTATGTGCTCATTCTGTAGCCTCAGAATACGGAGGTCGCTGCAAAGCCAGTTGCCAAGGAAGAAAGCTCTGAAGAAGAGGAATCAGAAGAGGAAGATGAGAAAGAAGAGGTGAGTTGATGAGCCGCTTAATCATTAGTTCTTGGCTTCTAGTGCGATCCTTTTGCCGTAGATTCTTATTGTACATTCTACTAAAATTTATCGTTGGATCATTACAAGGTCAAGACTCCAGCAAAGACTCCAGCCAAGACTCCAACCACGTCATCAACGGGAGGTAGCAAGACGATCTTCGTAAAGAACCTTGCATGGAAAGTTACGCAAGACACACTGTAAGTAGGCGTCTTCTGGGATGTTTTAAATTTGCGACTTTTGAAGTATGTTAAAATCACGTTAATATGTTTTATACTCAAGTTTGATCATGTACTAATTGCATTTTTTTTTTTTTTTTTTTTTTTTTTTTTTTGTAGCTATGAGTTTTTTGCGGATGCAGGCACTGTTGCAGATGTTCGGATCTCTCAGGATGATGATGGCCGGTCCCGTGGTTTTGGGCATGTGGAGTTCGAAACCCCTGAGGGTGCCCAGAATGCTTTATTAAAGAGTGGGCAAAATGTCGAAGGAAGGGAAATTTGGTGCGACTTGGCTCGTGAACGTGGAGCAGCAACACCTGGAGGTGGCAAGGACTGGAGCCAAACGTAAGTTCATCTAATTCGTAAACAAGTCCGCGATGCGTTTACGTATCTTTTCGATACCTTCGCTGTACCTTCAGTAAACCGGACTCTAATATCCAATATGTTTCTGCATATTCAGGCCAAATGGAGGAACTCGTGGGGGAAGATCAGGCGGTGGCCAGACTGCCTACGTCAGAGGTTTCGATAAGTTCCAAGACGAGGAGACTGTACGGAATTTTGAATCTGAAACAGTTCTTTTTTTTGAGCTCTCCTGTGTCCTACTTGTATTGACATCTCAGTAGTCTTTAACCAAATGCTCTTGTTTGGAACAGATCCGTAGTGGTTTAACGAAGCTCTTCAGTGATTGCGGTACAGTCTTGAATGTTCGCATTCCTACTGACAGGGAGTCTGGACAAATCAAGGGGTAAGTAAATGATTGCACCGCTTATAGCCTTGAATTGGTGTTTGAAAATGTCCCTAGCTTTTCGTTCACGGGTGTGGACTTGTTGCATAATCGAATGTACGGTTTTATTTACTTCACAGGTTTGCTTATGTTGAGTTTGGGAGTAAGGATGAGGTGAATAAAGCCTTCGAGCTCGATGGCTCAGACTTCAATGGCCGCAGTCTTGTGGTCAACGAGGCTAGCAGCGGTGGACCCAGTGGTGGCGGCGGTGGCGGCGGCAGCTTCAGTGGTGGACGCGGTGGACGTGGAGGTCGCGGTGGACGAGGAGGTGACAGAGGAGGTATTTTTTAAAATTCCAGAACATGCCGAACTCCTGTAACTTGAATGAGAATACTCATTGCCTTACGAAGTTCCACAAATTATGCTTATTTATTCTTGGTACTTTTCACAGGATTTGGAGGCAGAAGTGGAGGCCGAGGTGATAGGGGGGGTCGCAGTGGTGGGCGTGGAGGACGTGGTGGAAGGTCCTCTGCTCCACTGGTTGGCACGGGAAAGAAGATGACTTTTGATGATTAAATAAATGTGGTATAAATGAGAATGTATTTTGGTTGTGGTTAGGGTTTTTTAAGTTCCGGGTTCATACCAACGGAATACAACTAGAGATAGATTCGGTGGCGACTTCGTGGATAATTCCGCAGGATTCAGCTTTTTCTCGGAATTTTTATTTTTATTTTTATTTTTCCTTCTTTCTTCTTTGAGAAGCGAAAGATTTTACTATACAGCCTTATTCGTAGGCGAGGGTTCTTCATCTCGCCATTTAGTGAAGATGCTAGTGGTGGCAAAAGGATGAATTACCCAGTACTGGGACTTGAAAATTTCTTTTCTATTCAAACAGAGGTTGAATCATTGGCTGCGTTTTTTTCTTACTTGCATGAACTTAGTCGTGTGGCTATCAATACGCGAAAAAGAATCTCACGCTTCGAAAAGACGTATTTCAAAGTGGCCAACGTCGACGTGGAAGTGAAATTGTTTTTCATCTTGGCTGAGTGGAGGAGACGTACAAATTGGAACTTGCATATGGTGAGACAATCCTTTCTGGCGTGACTTACACACTCGTATACAACGCTACTCTATAATATTCTGATTTTTCATCTCCTATTCCAGTTAGTCAGTTGTCGTATCTTCATCCACCTAGAATTTCATACTGAGAAGGCTTGATTGATTGTTTGAAGGACTGCTTCCAACTGTCGCCGTGTTGGTAACTTGTCATTGCATGTAGTTTCCTGAAAATAATGCAGTAATTCTTGAGGGTCCGATTACTCCTCAACTACTGCTTTTTTAACATTCACGTGAGTTTCGCAGAACAGTGTGCATTATTTTGTAATGTTCGAGGAGCGTGTTTTCGAAAGAGTGACTTTTCAATGATCTTATACGAGTAACCATAAGAGCTGAATGCCTCGTACAATGTAACTGTTTGGTTAGAGGATCTAATGCTTTTTCTCGTTTTTCACATCAGTTGAAACGCCTATGTGTGGAAGTACAGTCAATCTTCTCAAAAGTGTATGAGATCATCTCAAAAGCTTTAACTTAACAATATTTCTCAGAACAGCCTCGTGCAATTCCATAGCTGCAGGAGGTACTGCGAGAGTGGTGGTTCTTGTCACAAATTCCCAGAGACCAAGTTTAGGGTCTTGTATTTAGTTTGTATTTAGTTTGAATAAGCTGACCAAAACAAAACCATATGTTTTCAACGCTCTTGTCTAATAACACTCCAACGGGAATCGATGTCTTTGCGGCAACTCACGATGATACTAGAATGTGCCGAATGCGCAGTGTAGATGGCCGGCATGTGGACTGTCAGTTTTTGGGCCTTTTCACGAAGACTCAGTCCAAGCGATACTTCTGTAGCCGCAAGCTTGCGGCAAGAATTCTTCTTCGATTAGCGGTCACATTGTTTCCTTGAGCCTTGTGCGTCTGTCAGAGAATCCGTGGCTTGGTGATGGAGGTCAGTGACTGACTGTTGTCGGTCAACTTACACGATTCAGCCGTCGTGCTTGTTTTCGTCGACTCCTCTACCAGTATGGTATCTACCGCAGCAGCCGAATATAGCATCCAAGATAACAGAGAAAAAGTAACCAATAGAGGTGCCGTAGTGTCGATGGTGCTCCTGACAACTCCGAAGCAATCAGAGGTGATTATTCGATCTTGGGCAGCAGCTGCAGAGGGAGTGTACAACACAAACAATTATTGTAGGAGCGGAAATCGATGCGCACAGCTACGGCCGTAACAGGTCTTGTGAAGATTGTGATGAGAGCTATGGAAATGTTCCTGCTTGTTCAACTGTTTTCAGCTGCCGCAGCGCACCCAGAAAGATTTTCATAATCAAAATCTTATTTGTGGGAACGAATTTCAGTGAACGGTATGTTAGCTTCCTTACTAGTGGTTTCTATTTGGCGATGGCAATGAAGTACATGGGAGGAAAGCGCATAACTATTCTGTAAATGTGTGTTTTGCAGAAAAGCAGGGTCTGCATCAGAGGATTGAATCGGGTAGTGCACATTATCGGCTGCAGAAGCAATGTCTGACCCAGTTGTTGTGGTTCCTAGAAAGTACAGCGATGGCGATTTCCACCGGCATCACAGACATCATTCATTCCACAGTTGTACCAACTTCCTTCTCAGGGTGCTCACTGCTGCCTCTACTGCTGCTGCAGTCATCGTCATGCTCATTTCCACGCAGACCTCCGACACTGTCTACGGCTATTTCAGGGGCCGCTGGAGAGATTACCCTGCCTACAGGTAAGTGTTACTTCAAAATGTGTCTTATCATGCAGCATCGCTCATGACCATGGTGCTACTGTGCCGCCATTGCCACTTGAGGTTGGGGGGTCACTTGCAATGTGACCAACGGATGCTTGATACTGTGGTGCAGGTGGTTTGTCATTGCAAACGCCATGGTGTTTGTGTACTCTGTAATTGCGGCCATTGTGGCATGCATATCGGTGATCGCCCGGAGAGGACCTCTCAGCTACTCGCCGAGCGCATGGCTGACACTCCTTGTCGACTTTGTAAGTTAGAAACCTTTCATCACGTTTTTCATACATGCTGCTGAAGATAGTTGAAGATTATGAGTCTCGAAAATGGTCTTCTGAATGGGAATTGTGTTCTTGTGAAGCTCGCTGCGTCTGCATTGATGTCAGCAGCTTCAGCAGGACTAGCGGTTGCCTTAATCGCAAGGAACGGCGAGGACTTGCAACAAGTTCATTACTGGCCCAAACTCTGCAACTATGTGACCAGATTCTGTGACTACACCCAAGGCGCCATCATCGCCAGCTTCGGTGGCTTCGCGTTTCTATTCCTGTCCACTCTTCTAGCCGCCTCCGCTCTCCACCACCTCGCGCATCGAAGGCATTGAAGCGGAGCTTACCTCCATGTAACATATGTGCATCTGTAGCTCTACGTCTAACCGGAAGTATTAGAGTTTGCCCCCAACAAGACAGCTTTTCTTTTCTCATGGCAGGTCGCTGCACACTGTCATGTCAAAAAGACAAAGTATCAATAAGCGTAGAACTTGGGTTTCTACCCCTGGATGGAGAGTTCCTTTCAACTCCGCTGATGTCTCAGGGAAAAAATGGTTACGATAGATTAATTGAAAGTGCTCCAGTTCTTGACAATTTCACATCATTTTCCCCTTCACAAGTCGTTCTGTTCACTGCCGTTTTTTTCTCAAAGTACCCTCCACAAATGGTCTCATCGTAAGGGTGGGCCAGAGAGTTTCATGATCCGCCTTGCAGGATGAATAAGTCGTCTATTTCTTAAATGATGCGGAAGATCTCGTTTCTTTGTTCTAAATTCCTCGAGTGGTTAGGTGCTCGGAGACTGATCTTCGAGGGTGAGGATTTGTGAGTGCTTCTTATTGACGGATGCGCTTTTGTGGGGTATGTTCTATATCGTGGTAATAATGTTGAGGGCGTGGGGATGTGGTTCGAACTTACTACAGGCAGGATCTGGGTATTGTTGATATAGAACTTCTACATATTATATTGATAAGAGAAAAGCAAGAGAGATACAAAGGATAACCAGTTCACATCTTATACATGAACAGGATTGGGTGGATCGTCACGGCTATTTAACTATTGCAGATATCGGTGCTGAAAGAAGATTACTTACCACTAGACTAGGATTTGAGATAAAGCATCTACAGATTTTGCTAGTTGAGGATCTGTCTAGGCTAGATTACTGTGTCTCACGAAATTGTTCTCCTAGTGAAATAGTACGAAGTTGTTCATCTAATGAAATAGTCTGTTCTATGTTCTATGGATCTCTTTGTGAGGAGGATCAAGTATCTCATAATTAGTTTCCTCTAGAGTGCTGTTTTGATTCCTATGCCATTGCAATGTTTGAGAGACTTTAGACGTCCTAATGCTTTGGTTAGCAGATCTGCCAATTGGTCATTTGAGGCAATATAGACTAAGTTTACAATTCCAATGAGTACATTCTCTCGGATGAAGTGTTGCCATACCTCCACATGCTTTGAGCGAGCATGACTAAGAGCATTTCTTGCAGACTTCAGAGAACTTTGATTGTCGCAATACAACATAATGGATTTAGGTTTTTTGCATATGATACAATGAGTTCAAGTTCGAAGCTATATTGATTCTTTTATACCTTCAGCTATAGCCTTGGTTTCTGCGTATGTGGAGGAGGAGCAATCGTAGATTGCTTTTTTGAAGACCACGTGATTGAGCCACCAGCAGATTTAAACACATATGCTGAAATGGACTTGCGATCATTGATGTTTGCCCAATTCGCATTTTTGAAGCCTTCAATAGCTGTGCTACTTCCTCAATGATAGGTAATTCCAAGGTCCAATGTCCCTTTCAAATAGCACAGGATGTGTTTGGCTGCATCCATGTGAGGAATTCTTGGATTTTGCATACAGCGGCTGATGGTACAAACAACAAATATAATTTCAATTCGGGTGTTTAACAAGTAAATTAGCTTACCAAGTCTGCAATAGGTCGCTTTATTGATAATTTCAGCCCACTCTTTTTTGTTCAGTTTGATGCCTTTGGGCATAGGCATTGAAGTACTATGGCATTTGTTCATGCCAAATTCAATGAGAATTGCCTCGATGTAGGTTTGTTGATTGAAGAAAATTCCAATTTTGGTGATGAGAAATGTGTCTCCTAAGTAGAACTGCAGATAGTCTAAATCTTACATTTCAAATCGGTTGAGTAATTGTGTTTTCAACCAGTTCAATGTTGTGTTGTTATCTCCTGTTAGAAGGAGATCATCTACATATAAGATGAAAAGAGCTACCCCCCTAGCATCTTTGATGCAGTGTAGTAAGAAGTTCCATCTTCTGTGCGTTGCATCCCATGTGTTTGGAGAAAGTCATCAAACTTTTCAAACCAAGCCCATGGGGCTTGCTAAAGGCCATATATTGATTTTAGTAGTTTACGTGTTCCATGTTGTTTGAAACCCTCTGGGATGACCATGTGTACCGGTTCAGTGAGATCGCCATTCAAGAACGCTGTCTTGACATTGAGATGAGAAATACCCATGGATTCTGCAGCTAACTTGTAGATAGATTCTACTTCCAAAAGGCCGAGATTCGACAAAGATTCTGCTAGATATGTGATGATATCATGTAATCTAGACAATGGTTGACAGGTTTGTGGTGGGAGCTTGCGGGTGTTAGCGGTTTTGGCGAGCACGTGGTGCGGCAGTGTAAGAGACGGGTCTGGAGACGCGTCAGTAGCCACAGATGCCGGGGATGCGAGGTCCATGTGACTGTTTGTTTGACAACATTGGATCTATATTGGGGAGCGGGGCAATGTCATGGTGCAGAGGTAGTGGTGCAGGCTTGAACTGTCCGCTATTGAGCATGCTGTCTTCATCAAAGCGGACGTTGTGCGTTATCTGGAGTTTTTGGCGTTTGGAAATGTAGCATCTGTAGCCCTTGGTCTCTTCGTCGTAGCTGACTAAAATCCCCTCAATCGCTTTATTGTCTAGTTTGTCGCGCTGTTCACCGTCAAGAAGGATATAGACCTTTTAGCCTTAAATCCGGAGGTGGTCCATAGTTGGTCGCTTCTTGAACAATTTTTGATATAATGTAGTTCCCGGATTGGTCGATGTGGGTGTTTGTTTGAGTATGAATGCGACAGAAGAAGAATGACCCTCCTAAGGACTGGGTCGGTAGGGGTCCGCAGAGATTAATGTGCAACAACATAAGTGCTTTGCTGGCTCTATTTTGACTCGCTGTTGGAAAAGAAGCCCTTGACTGTTTTCCCATTTGACAGATCTTGCACACTTCATTATATATTGGAATGTAAAGAAGCCCAGAAACTAAATTTTCAAAATTCATTTGATGGAGTGTTTGATAGTTAATGTGTCCAAGGCGCCTGTGCCACTGCCTTGTAAGATTCACTGAGGAGGTAGCAATGTTGGCTTGTATATTGACATTTCTGGTTACCAGTTGATACAAACCAATTTTGGGATTTTGTTTAGCTTCTGCAATGATGTTTTTTGTCCCTTTGTTATATAATATGCACTTGTCTTCATCGAAGCAAGCAACGCATCCTCTCTTGATGATTGAGCCCACTGAAAGAAGATTTTTCTTGAGGCTTGAGACATACAAAACGTTGAGAATTCTCTTTATTGTTCCAGAGGATAAGGTAAAGTTTACAGATCCACAACCAGCAATGGCGTAGTTTTGTCCTCCTGCGGTCCTGAAATTTCTATTGCATTGTTCTAAGCAATCAAAAGAATCTCTACTTCCACTCACATGCCTTGTAGCGCTTGAGTCAAGGTACCATCCAGAATCATGTCCCTGGATGTCCAAAGCAAAGATGGCTACTTCAAATACATCTTCTTGATCAGAGAGATCCGGATTTTCAGCAAGTGTATGAGCTGATGCAGAGAAGCTCTATGGACTCTCTTCCTGCACAAAGTTAGCAAATCTTTTGTTTTGATTTTGTAATTTGTTACGCCTATCGGTTTCTAGCTTGTGTATGTTAGCAAGCCTCTTTGGATACATTCCTTTCCAGTGTCCATACCGTCCACAAGAATTGCATGAATTTGAGCTAGGTGAGCTTGCTGTATTGTTTGGTAGGTGTCCTAATACACTCACTCAATTATGAATGAGCTGAGATGGTCTGTTAGTGTAAAAGTTAAGTGCCTCATTCGATCCACACTTTGTTTCTTGCGCTTATGACCTAATAGCGCGTCTACTTTCCTCTAGCACGAAATTCGTTTGCAATTCATTGAAATGTGGATACTTACCAGCACTTGTATAATGTTGTAAGAAATAATCATAGCTGTTTGGTATGCTCTTGATCACGATCTAAATTAGGTCCGAGTCTGCAATAGTGATGCCAATGGATGAGAGCTGGGATAGAATGCTCCTAAATTCGTTGAAGTATAGTTCAAATCCAGATTCTTTAGTTATGGTGACAAGTGAAAGCTTGTTCTTCAAATTGTATTTCCTATTGTCTGTTAATCTCATAGGTTGTTTTGAAAAACTCCCAAAGACTCTTCGGATTTTGAAAGCTTGTTAGATTTCCCACCAAATCTGATTGAATGGAAAAAACAAGGATGTTGAGCACTGCCTCGTTCTTGTCCTCGAGGTCAGGTTCTTGTGATCATTTGTCGTCCTTCAATGGTTCCAGGATGCTCCATAGTTGCTCCTTTTCACTGCACGCATCACATAATACTTCCACATGTTATAGTTAGAAGAGCCACAGAGCTTATCCTCATTGGGGACTGGGCTATTTTTGGTCATGTTAGAAGAAGATACACGGAAGATGCAAAACAGTGTGGTTTGTAGAAATTCTAGAATAAGATGCTAACACATACACATATGAGAGAGTCGAGAGGAGGAGATCGTAGATTCAAGCTAGTCACAGCTTCGAACTAGTGATGAGAGAGAGAAAGAGGTTGCACAGGCTCTAATATCATGTTGATATAGAACCTCTACATATTATATTGATAAGAGAAAAGCAAGAGAGATACAAAAGATAACCAGTTCACATCTTATACATGAACAGGCTTCGGGTTGTGTGGTTACGTTACTGTAACAATAGGAGGTAATAATAAAGGAGTAAAGTTCGAGGTAACAGTAATTCTGTTAACATGTACACCATATCTTTAGTATTCGACGTTGGAAGAGGAACAAATGTGAAGCGAACATCTTAAACGAACTGTTTTTTGAAACTTCTCTTGTCGTATCGGAATAAGCGACACCCAGTTTTTTTTAGGTTCGGAGACACCTTCAATGTGCAAAACTTTTGCTAACACTGGGATGGTTGGACCTTGGAACTGCAATCCGCGTTGCAAAAGTTGAGTTCTCACTGAGATGGGCAGTTGACGAGTTTGTTAACGAGTCAAAGACTCTGCGTGTAATTATCCGAAGTAATGTTGACCAGTGAAAACAGAGAGTGTATGGAACAATTGCCGAGCATTTTATCAATCTCACACTACACATGTACAACGACGTTTTTCACTGCTGATTCCTAAATGCATTTCATTCCTAAATGCAAATTAAGTAAAAAAAACTTCAAGCGACCAAGTCAAGAGATGCAACCTGCCTTCAAATGAAGAACCAACTAGTATAGGATTACATGAAAAGGACCAAATAATCATCTGTATCCAACGTTCTCAAGCAAGTTGGTGAGAAATAGGATCAATGGACAACAGGTTCGATAGATCAATGAAATTATTTTAATAGCGGTGCAAAAAGAACGCAAAAAATGGCCCCATTCCACGAGTATTTCTGAGTATCAAAGGCGTACGAGATTGTAAGTAGAAAAGTATGGTGGAGAAATAGAGGAAAAAATTCATGTCCTAATGTTATCCAATTATCTTGGCGAGTATCACATACTCTTACAATTTGTGATCCACTTGAGCTGCACTTACTCATCATTTATACTCAGCAGGGGAGTTACAATTCGGATTCGACTGGGCAACAACCGTTACAGATGTTGATGAGGTGGTGAGTATCTTCAATTCAAGTTCGCTATATTTTTGTAATGCAATGTTTTTATTTAACTTATTCAGATCGTAAGGTCGTGTAGAGACGTTTAAATTACATAGCATATTTCTTCGTAATTGACTCTTCCATTTTGTAGCATTCCTCTTTTTAACAACTAATGCTGGATCCTTCAATCTAACATAGATGATTTAAGGTGCATTATCAGTAGAGCTTCTTGCAATAAAGTTGGTCTCTTGAAGATCTGTTGGTCTTGGAGAGTAATTATCAGTCATAGGTTCTGGATGTCATTAATTCAAGGCGAATTTCATAGCAAGCAAGGTGGTTTAATTTAGTGTACATTTTTCCTTGTGAAAACTCACTGCCTTGATAACTTTTCCATGACAACCTTTTGGACAGACGGTACCTATTTTGTATAAAATGGCATGCAAATTGCAACAAATAGATTTTGTTTCAGGCTAAATATTCACTTTCTATTTTAAAGATGCAGCTAACCTGTGGTTGACAAGTGTAAGTGAAGACTTTACGAACTTGTGGATTTGATGTCTATTTTCATTATGATCTTTTTGTTCTAAGTGAAGTCTTTATGCACTTGTGGATTTGATGTCTATCTTCGTTATCTCTTTGTTATAACGTATAGTTCCAAATGATAAATTCTAGAAACCTTCTAGCCAAAACATGACCTATATGAATTATTGAAGGGCTCAAAAGAAATCAAGTACATGGTATCCAACAAGAACTTGTTATTCTATTTTATTTCAAACATCTTCTCCAGCATGAGTTTTGATAAGAAAGACTGCTGGAAAGTGATTTGTCTTGACAAATTCCTTGATTTTCAAGCTTTATGGTCTTTATTTGAAGATGTTAGTTTAATCTCTAAGTTATATAATTATAGTTTATAAGATCACAACTACAATCACATACAAAACTTGGAAGTATTACTATAATGCTGACACATATTCATACATAAGCATAATTGATGTAATGTCTTTAACCACGTTTTTAATTTTAGCATTTTACCTTCAATAAAAGTGTAATATATATCAATATTATTAGCATTTGAAGGTCTTTACAAATGATCTTGAACCTAGCTCAAGTTTATAATTTGCATATATCATCCATGAAACAAAGCGGCTCTTATTTACAAAGACTTGCTATAATAGAATATGAGTTACCATTCCTATCATTACTGCATCCAAAGTGGCTCTCTGAGCTTCGACCAATACTAGAATATTAATGATACTAATGGAAAGAGAACAAACATCAATACATAAATTGGCTGACATTTGCTTAAAATGAGATTAATCTTATAATAGAAAAATTTGGAAATCCAATAGAAGAGAACAAAGGATACCACTTCTTCATCTTTATAGAGTTTTGAAGGTCTAGACTAGGACCTTCATGACAAGATTTCTACTACCAAGAAGATCAAAGAAGATAATAATCATATTGCCATCCATAATGTCCACAACTAGTACCTCAACTCCATAAGTGGTACCCTTAGATACAATGTTAGTAGTTACTTCTAAAATTTCACCTTCCACTTAGACATCCAATATCATCGTTGTTGGATTGTAGATCTTCATTGTACCTCCGCAACAATAATGAAGAGAAGGGCAATAAGAATGCTAAAAAATATGGTCTTCTATGCAAAGTTTTCTATACTTATTGTCACGGCCATAGTCATGTAAGCTAATAATTACATATACAAATAGGTAGAAGTAAATAAAAGTAGGTAATAGTAAGTTAATTCTATAATATTTAATATGAAAGCTTCTTAGAAGCTTCTTAGACGCTGCTTTGACTTCATAGGTGTCTTTAATTGACTTTTTGGATTAGAAACGTGGTCAACAAGTTGGCCATGTGCCACACATATTGTTAGCTTGAAGATCAAGCTAACTATGTGGCCTACACGTAGAAAAACTTGCCTTGTAAGTCAAGGCATGTGTCCTACAAAGTCAACACATATTGGAGGTCCTATAGAACGTTGCCACGTAGCTCTTAGTTAGATAGTATATATAGAGACAAGAGTGAAGGCTTCTTCAGTCTTGTCAACTCTTTTCTTGCTTCTAGTCTAGTTTCAAGGGTCTCTAGTTTTCTTGTCTTTTGGCAATAGCCATTCCAGTTCCTCTTTCAATATATATACTTATTTATATATATTTTGTTATCTCTCTTTGAGTGAAGGCTCACTTGTCTGAATTGTTTTTTTTCATCGAGTTCTTGTCCTTGACAGATTGACAAGAGTGCACCTACAATATCAGAGCTTTGTCTAATCTTGATTAAGAGTGGATTACCTCTTTTTTTTGATAAGATATAAGCGTATTAGAAGTTGCGGATTACCCTCTTCTAAACTAATATTGTCCTTAGTATTTTCTTTGTCCGCAAGTCCTCTTTTCTAGTTGTCTTGAGCGATATTAGACATCTTCTCTCTTCTAAGTATTATCATGGCAGAACTTCTTGAAATGAAGAGTGCAATGGCACAAATGCAAGAGCAATTGAGGGAGTTAATGCTTGCAATGCATCAACTCAATTTACCACTACAAGGAGCAACAAGATTGGCAGGAAGTGAAGATATAGAAATGGTTGGAGCTGCTTCAACATCTGCACCAAACCATGTCCTTTCTCCTATGGTGGAACGCCCTTCAAATGTTAGAGAATCAAGAATTGCCCTACCCGAGAAGTTTGATGGCACCAGATCCAAGTTTCGAGGATTTATCAATCAAGTGCAACTTGTGATTGAACTTCAACCCCAAAGCTATCCAAGTCCAGGATCACAAGTTAGATTCATTAGTACGCTTCTTTCAGGTTTGGCACTATCGTAGTTTTCATCTTTTCTTGAACGACGAGATCCAATATTGGATAATCTAGAGGCTTTTTTGGCAGAGTTTCGATCCATGTATGGAGAACATGATGCAATTCGTGTTGCAACCAATAAGATCCATATTTTACAACAAGGCAATCGATCAGTAACGTTATATGCTTCACAATTTCGACAACTTGCAACTGATATCAAGTAGGATGATGCTGCACTTATTAGCCAATTTCTCTACGGATTACAATATGAGGTAAAAAAATTAATGCTCAACTTACCTGATCCTCAAACATTGAGTCAAGCAATTGACTTTGCTGTGAAGTGCAACAATCGCCTTTTTGAATTTCGATCTGAGAACCATACAAGTGGACCTCAACGTGACTATAATTCAATGGCAATACCAACATCTCTTCAACACATACATTCGGAAGTAGAGGATATGTAAATTGATGCAGTACGTTTCAAACCTCTTACTGAGCAAGAAAAGACTCGTCGTCGTCAAGAAGGATTATGTTTATATTGTGGAGAACCAAAGCACACTACTCAGCATTGTCCAAAGAAACGACGCAATCACAAAATGAGGAATATGGCTGTAAAAGAAGATAATATGTCGGAAAACGAGTTTGTCCAGCTACAATAGGGACCGTGCGGTTGGAACCTTGCACAACTTCTAGTAAAGGTCCTATTCTCTCCTCAAAGCCCTCTCCTTGTTTTACATTAAATGTTATTTTAGGACCTAAACATTACAAAGTCTCTACCTTTTAGATTCAAGAGCCTCAGCGTGTTTTTTAGATGAAGAATTTACTAAAAGACATAGCATATCTTTAGTAAAGAAAACTAAACCTGTTCATATAGAAGTCATAGATGGTCGTCCATTGTCTTTTGGAGATATTACTCACGAAACTCTTCCTATAGAAGTAATAATCAATGGTCATAATAGTTTTGTAGTATTTAATATCATTAGATCTCCCTCTAATCCAGTCATTTTAGGTTTATCGTGGTTAGAAAAATACAACCCTCAAATAAACTGGATTTCCCAAACTCTTACTTTCTCTAAAAGTATAACTAACAGTGTAGTTAAGCAAGTAGAGAGTCATAAGTCCAGTTCAATTAAACCCATATTTATAGGTGCAAAAGCTTTCTTGCATGCTGCTATGAAAGAATCACCATACATTATTTATGCTACACCCGTTTCTACTGGTGAAAAGACTTCGAGTGGCATTCCAAGCCAATATCAAGAATTTCAAGATGTATTCGAAAAAAAGAATGCGGATACACTCCCGGAACATCGTCCCTATGATTGCTCAATTGACCTTCAAGAAGGAGCACAACCGCCATTCGGACCAATCTATAGTTTATCACAAAATGAGTTGGCTGAACTCAAGGAGTATATTGAAGAAAATCTAGCTAAGAATTTCATACGCCATTCTAAATCTCCGGCAGGAGCTCCAATTCTATTTGTGAAGAAAAAAGATGGATCATTGCGGATGTGTGTTGATTATCGAGGACTCAACAAGATTACTATCAAAAACAAGTATCCACTACCTTTAATATCCGAACTTCTTGATCAACTGAATCAAGTTAAGATCTATACAAAAATAGATCGTCGAGGAGCATACAATCTAGTACGCATCAAAGAAGGAGATAAATAGAAGAGTGCATTTCGAACTAGGTATGGATATTTTGAATACAATGTCATGCCTTTTGGACTTACAAATGCACCAGCAGCTTTTCAACATCTAATGAATGATATTTTTCAAGAGTTTTTGGACGATTTTGTGGTATGTTATCTAGACGACATCTTGATCTATTTTAAGAATCCAAAAGAACATGAACTTCATGTTCATCATGTGTTACAAAAATTAAGAGATGCAGGACTCTATGCCAAGATAGAAAAGTGTGTATTTCACACTACTCAAGTCGATTTCTTAGGTTAAATCATTTCAAATGATGGACTTATGATGGATCCTAAGAAAGTTCAAACTATTATAGACTGGAAGATCCCAAAAACGGTAAGAGATGTCCAATTTTTTTTGGGATTTGCCAACTACTATCGGATCTTCATCAAAGACTTCTCTCGAGTTGCAGCTCCACTTATACGTTTGACTTGTAAAGACAAACTCCAATAGAATCAAGAAGCGGAAGTTGCTTTTGAATCTTTGAAGACAACGTTTGTTTCTGCACCAATCTTGTATCGTGTTGATTTTTCCAAAGCATTCTTTATGAAAACAGATGCATCGGACTTTGCTCTGGGTGCGGTTTTATCACAAATGGGAATAGATGACAAACTTCATCCAGTAGCCTTTCATTCAAGAAAATTCTCAGCAGCAAAAATCAATTATGAGATCCACGACAAAGAACTTCTTGCAATTGTGGATTCTTTTTAAGAATGGCGTCATTATCTAGAAGGCGCTTCTAGTCCAGTCACCGTGTATACGGATCACAAGAACCTCAAATATTTTATGTCAGCACGCTTATTAAATCATCGCCAAGCTCGTTGGAGCATGTCTTTATCAAGATTCGAATTCATCATCACTTATCGGCCAGGAAAACAACAAGGTTTATCCAATGCCTTGTCTAGACGTTCTTATCTTGTACCAAAAGAAGGAGATGCAGCTTTTGAGCAACAAAGAACGATTCTCTTGAAGCCGGAATAATTTCATCTTCGAGGAATAAAATCACCATTGACTGTTGATTTAACTTTCCTTAAGCAAGTCCAATTAAGTATGTCTTCAGACCCTCTTGTTCATGATATCAAGAACAATTCTTCTAAATCTCATGATCCATCTAAATTTGAATTCAAGAACAACCTACTCTATTTCGAAGGACGCCTATATGTGCCACAAGGAGAAGCTCGTTTACTTGTTCTTCAAGCTCGTCACGACTTCCCAGCAGCAAGACATTTTGGATATAATAAGACTTTGGAGCTGATATCTAGAGATTTTTGGTGGCCTCAAATGTAGAAGGCAGTTAAAGATTTTGTACAATCATGTGAAGTTTGCTCAAGATCAAAAACTCCTCGTCATCGATCTTTTGGACTTCTTCAACTATTACCCATTCGAGAACAACCATGGTCTTCTGTTTCTATGGACTTCATCATGGATCTTCCAATCTCAGGTTCTTATGACTCTATATTCGTGATAGTAGATCGTTTTATCAAGATGGCACATTTTGTACCATGTACAAAATCTATCACAGGTGAAGAAACAGCTAAGCTCTTTCTTGACAATATCTATCGCTATCATGGATCACCCAAGGATATTATATCAGATAGGGGAACTCAATTTGTATCAAGATTTTGGCGGACTCTTTTCAAGATTCTAAAAGTGGATATAAAACTATCTTCGACATTCCATCCTCAAACTGATGGACAAACGGAGTGTGTTAATCAAGTTTTGGAGCAATATTTAAGATGTACCATTAATTACCAATAAGATGATTGGACAATTCTTTTGCCATTGGCAGAGTTTGCTTACAATAACACGGTACACTCTTCTACAAAACAAACACCTTTCTTTACTAATTATGGTTATCATCCATGACTTGATACTTTTGACTTTTCAAAAGTTGATAATCCTGCTGCGAAAGATTTGGCAATTCATGTATCAAAGCTACATGCAACGATGAAGGCGCAGTTAAAAGAGGCTCAAGAACAACAAAAGGTCAATGGAAATGTCTATCGAAAGTAACAACCATCATTCATCTTGGGTGATAAGGTATGGCTACTTCGTCGCAATATCAAGACCACTCGTCCTTGTAACAAGTTGGACTATCGAAGGCTGGGACCATTTTCTATTTCTGTACAAATCAATCCAGTTGCATATCGTTTACATCTACCAGAGTCAATGAAAATCCATCCAGTATTCCACGTGTCTCTTCTTGAACCATACAAGACAGTGGACATACCAAGAAGACGACAAGCTCCACCTTCTCCTATAGAAGTGGACAATAATGAAGAGTTTGAAGTAGAAGAAGTCTTAGATTCAAGGCGACGCCGAAATAAATTAGAATATCTTGTCCATTGGCGTGGATATGATATTAGTGAACGCACATGGGAGCCAATAAAGAATCTTGCAAATGCAACAAAGGCGGTGGAGGCTTTTCATCGACGACATCCATCAAAATCAAGATGAAAACCTTCTTTATAAAAGAAACAACATCTAGACAAGATAACATTCTACTTTCAATTCTTGTTCGTAGCTTTGTTGTAGTAGTGGCACTCAAGAGATGGAGAACCAAAAACCAGCGGATTCAATTCAAGAGCCTTCATTTGCTGACCTGCGAGACGAGACATTACGATTGTCACAACCTTCAAGACGACACAATCGAGATGAAGATCTTCAAGAACGACATGTTCTTCCTCGAATAGATGATGAGATACAACGCGTTTGGTATTACGATTTGGGAAGGGACTCCCGATGTTTGGTGATTTTGCTAGAGGTAGGAACAACTCCTGATGGTGTTCCAAATATTCCATTCGAAGGAAGTTACGAAGGCCTCAAC
Organism: Physcomitrium patens; assembly: GCF_059467195.1. Taxonomy (NCBI): domain Eukaryota; kingdom Viridiplantae; phylum Streptophyta; class Bryopsida; order Funariales; family Funariaceae; genus Physcomitrium; species Physcomitrium patens. The sequence continues at coordinate 932,421 of NC_143413.1, read as the reverse complement.
AATGATCAAATAACTGAGTGGTCTTCCCGCCGTGGTATAGGACACTACCGATGGTTGAGAGGCCCCATTAATCATCTTCGAAGAGAACAGAGATCAGAGTATGTGGTGAATACAATTTGTCGCATCATAGATTTCCTCGACATATGATGACCGCTCCTCGTGGAACTCGTCTCTAGAAGGGGAGGTAATGTCACGAACATAATCATGTAAGCTAATAATTACATATAAAAATAGGTAGAAGTAAATAAAAGTAGGTAATAGTAAGTTAATTCTATAATATTTAATATGAAAGCTTCTTAGAAGCTTCTTAGACGCTGCTTTGACTTCATAGGTGTCTTTAATTGACTTTTTGGATTAGAAACGTGGTCAACAAGTTGGCCATGTGCCACACATGTTGTTAGCTTGAAGATCAAGCTAACTATGTAGCCCACACGTAGAAAAACTTGCCTTGTAAGTCAAAGCATGTGTCCTACAAAGTCAACACATATTGGAGGTCCTATAGAACGTCGCCACGTAGCTTAATTTAGTTAGTTGATCCAAAATTAAGATCAAAATAAAGAGCTTATAAGTGAATTGTGTGGTCATATTAATAACAAAAAAAATTGCTTAAATAATGAGTAGGGTGGCAACATGGTATTGAGAGGAAAACATGATAATAAAAGGACAATACCATCATTGTGGTTGTAAGCCAGAAACCAATGACATGTATTACAACATGGTCATGTCATTGAAGTCACAAGTCAATAGTATGATCATAAATAGATAATTAGAAGTCTCCAACATCTTCCATACAAAACTTTGATCCAAAAATATCTATAAAGTAAATACATATGAATGTTGCATAGACTATAAGATGTAGTATGATTGACTTTCATGCTAGAAGCAAAGCTTCAGAAACTATCAACAAAATTACAGGGCCTTAGAAATTTTAATTGCTACCTCAGTTTCCATTGCAAGAACTATTGTTGTGCTTTATGAATGCAGTAGAAATGCCAAACCTTGTTCCTTGCTTGCTTTCAAGCCTCAACAATAATATACCATTGTTTTATTTTTACTTTGATTTTTCCTTGACATCGAGGTTGTTGAAGTAATAATTATTAAGATATTCCAAGTATATAAAAGTCAAGATATCAATAAAGTACCTAAAATGGATATCAATCAAGGTATCATAAGGATATAGACTAGTCTAAATGAATTCTCTAGTAAAGAACCCTATTGGGTACAGATCCAATTAGTATTCATTGAAGCTAATACATAATCAAATCTCTCTTAATATCTAATGACATATAATATAATTCTTGAATTTATCATTCTTCAAAAACTTCACATGGTATAATAGCCCATTCTATGATTTATGTATCATTTTTTTTTTTTTTTTTTTTTTTTTTTTCTTCTATCTAATTTGAGCACAACTCAATGTATTGGTAGTATGGATTTGGTCAAGTAGAAAGTAAAAAAAATATTAGACATACAATGTATTTGTTGCTTTATTATTCTTAAGATATCTAGTTCCTTCTTTGATGCTTCTTTTCTTGATTCTAGCAAACTTATTGGATTAATCATCAAATCTCAACTAGTATTGATTGGATTCTTAATGGTTGACAATGAAATAGTGGAGATCATCTTTAGTACACTTCTTAACTTATATGACTCCTTCATCAGCAGATTGACAAGAACTAGTATTACATCTAATTTTAAAACTATGGTAGGGTGACTACAATACAAAGAAAGTTGCTGTGCTTTGAAGTTTGGTGCTTGCTCTACTGAAGAAGTACTATTTCTTCAAATCAGATGAGTTCTTTGATAGAAGTCAAACAAAAAAAATGTTCCATGTTACAACTATAGTAAATTTGGCCACAGACTTCCTAATTGCCAAAAATGGGATGAAACATTAAGAGACCAGATTTAGAATGATAAAGGTTTGGAAAAATATAATGTCTATGCTTTAGACAAACTAATCCTAAGTGGTACATAGATTTTGAAGCATCAATTTAAGTTATAGGATAAGATGACATATTCAAAAAACTTCAAAAATCTATTAGACTATGATCAATCAAAATCATTTGAAGGCTTTTACATGCAATCAATGGATTTGGCAATATAATTATTGAAACTTCTACTAGAAAAATAAAGAGCTTCTATAATTTTTTTTATATACCAAGTATGATAAAAAACTTATTATTTGTAGTAAAAATCACTAAAAAAGAACACAATGTTGTATTTGATGCAAAAGAATGCATTAACATTTAATAGAGTGACAATATAATCATGGCCATTAGACCACTAGACACAATCAATGGCTTATATAGATTGCATATTAGATCACCTAGAACTACCACTAAAGTTTATCTTATCAATAGTAATTCATTTACTAAGGTATTGTCACGGACACAGAATATAGACTTGATATCTACCAAGAAGTTCAAGAAGAACTGGCAAGAACTAGATTAATCAGATGAATACAAGAACAACACCAGAGAGGTGAGCTAGAGCTCCAAGAGATGTGTTGTCGAGACTGAAGAACTCTTCAGCCTCGATTCCAATATATACTCCTATTTAGGAAGCTTCTCAAGCAACTTCTACTAACTAGGAAGCTTCTAGAAGGTTCCAAAGACTTGCTTCTAGAAGGTTCTAGAAACTTATCTCTAGAAGGTTCTAAGGACTATGTCCCTAACATCTTCTATCAACTAAGAAGCTTCTCGAAGGTTTCAGAGACTTGCTTCTAGAAGGTTCTAGAAGCTTGTCTCTAAAAGGTTCTAGAAACTTGTCTCTAGAAGGTTCTAAGGACTATGTCCCTAACATCACCCCCTCCTTTAGCTTCGAGGTCTCTGAGAAGCAATGTTGTTGTCAATCAGTACCAACGCAAGAAAATGAAGATCTGTCGCATAACGTCTGCTATGAACTCCAACTGTTGTTCACGAGATAAGTGGTTCATCGACCCTTGAAGCCAACGGTAGTGGCCCACTTCTTCAACTTCTGACCAAGCATGAACTTCTGTGTCTTCATTTTGAAATTGTCCTGCAAATATGCCTTCTGGTTGACCATTGTAAGCAGGCTCGGACTCAAATACAATCACCAGTGATCGGTTACTTGGTATCCTCCGTCGTCGTCATGGTGCAGGTGGTTCTTCATCTCGGGGTCGCCTTCGTGAACTAGTTGGTTGAGATAATCTGACTGGCATAGTATCTATCTCTTGGCTATCCATATCAGAAGACCAAACTATGGCTACTGAAAAAATTCTATTTTATCTTGGAAAAAATAACTACATCAACTACGAATTTTGGTGGTGCTCTCCCCCTTTCTTATATTCTTGGGTGAGCAAGCTTCAGAAAGAAGCTATTGTCGAACCGACTTAGGTTTATGAGGATGTTGTTGATGAAACTCCTATATCTTTTGCGGCGCATTGGTGAGATTTTCAGCTGGCTCCCACGTTCGCTTATTAATGTCATAGCCGCACCAATGAACAAGATACTCCAACTTGCCCCACCTTGGCCGAGAATCCAGCACCTTTTCAACCTCGTATTCCTCGTGGTTCTCGATCTCAATACTAGGTGGCGGACATTGCACTCTTCCAGGAAAAGATGACTCTCGATAAGGCTCCAACAAGAAAACATGAAAGACTAGATGTACCTTCATAGAAGCTGGTAATTCCAGACGGTACGCCACTGGATTGATTTGCTTTTGGATGATAAATGGTCCCAATCTTCGATAGTCCAACTTATCACATGGTCGCTTGGTCTTGATATTCTGTCAAAGAAGCCATGTTAGATCTCCAATTTTGAAAGTAGGTGCTTGATTCCGAAATCTATCTGCAGATGCCTTGTAGGATTTTTGAGCGGATTGTAATTGAAGCTTCAACGTATTTTGAAGCTCTGATAGTTGTTTCGTAAATCCTTCAACTGCTGGATTGTTATTTGTTGATGGACTCAATAAATCAAGCTTTGGATGATACCCATAGTTGGAAAAGAATGGTGTGTATTGAGTTGACGCATGGAGGGTGTTGTTATATGCAAACTCGGCTAGTGGCAAATATGTGGTCCAATCGTCTTGTTGATAGTTGATACTACATCGTAAGTATTGTTCCAAGACTTAGTTCACCCGTTCCGTTTGACCATCAGTTTGAGGATGAAAAGCCGAAGAAAGCTTGATATCCACCTTTAGTATCTCAAAGAGAGATCTCCAAAACTTTGATACGAATTGAGTTCCTCGATCTGATACGATATCATCTGGTAGTTCATGATATTGATACACATTATCGAGAAAGAGTCTTGCTGTGACTTCACTGGACGATGTCTTCTTGCAAGGGACAAAGTGCGCCATTTTTGTAAGCCGATGTACCACGACAAAGATGCTGTCAAATGAGTTCGATGATGGCAAGTCCGTGATGAAGTCCATGGAAATTGAAGACCATGGTCGACGTGGAATCGGCAATGGCTGTAGGAGTCCATAAGGGCGATGTCGAGGATTCTTGGATCTTGAACAGACGTCGCAGGAGAGGACAAAATCTTTCACATCCTTCCACATTTGGGGCCACCAAAAATCTCGAGAAATAAGCTCCAAGGTCTTATTGAATCCAAAATGTCCCGCAGTTGGAAAATCGTGGCGAGATTGAAGAACTCGGAGTCGTGCTGGTCCCTTTGGAATATATAACCGCTCTTCAAAATATAAAAGATCTCCCTCCACCTTGAACTTGTCGTCATTGGTACGCTGCTTAATATCAATAGCTACTGAATCTTCAATGGTTATGGCACATACCTGATTGAGGAAGTCAGCATTAATTGGCATAATAGTAGCGCAAAGATGAAATTGCTCTGGCTTCAATAATGGCGTACATTGTTGATCAAACGCTGCTTCTCCAGCCTTTGGTACAAGATACGATCTCCTTGATAAGGCATCAGGTAGTCCTTGCTGCTTTCCAAGTCGATAAGTGATAATAAAATCGAACCTAGATAGCAACATACTCCATCGAGCTTGACGTCGATTTAGAACTCGAGCCGACATGAAATACTCCAAATTCTTGTGATATGTGTATACGGTCACTGGATGTGCAGCTCCTTCAAGAAAGTGACGCCATTCTTGGAAAGAATCCACTATAGCAAGAAGTTCCTTATCGTAGATCTGATAATTGATTTCAGCAACAGAGAACTTTCGAGAATAGAATGCAACCAGATGGAACTTCTTGTCTTCTCCCATTTGTCAAAGTAGAGCTCCCAAAGCAAAATCCGAAGCATCAGTTTCTAAATAAAAGGCCTTTGTAAAGTCTAGATGTACCAAGATTCGAGCCGTAGTAAATGCGGTCTTCAGGTTTTGAAATGCCTTCTCTGCTAGAGGTCCCCATTCCAGCTTATCCTTGCATGTCAACCGAGTGAGAGGAGCAGCAACTTGAGAGTAATTCTTGATAAAGATCCGATAGAAGTTGGCAAAATCAAGAAAGCATTGTACGTCTCTAACCGTCTTTGGAACCTCCCAGGACACTATTGCTTCCACCTTCTTGGGGTCCATCTTCAAGCCTTCCATAGTCGCAACAAACCTCAGAAACTCCATCTCTATTTGGTGAAATAAACACTTCTCCAACTTGGCATATAGTCCTCGCTCGCGTAGTTTCTCCAATACCAAACGAACGTGTTTTTCATGCACTTCCTCATTTTTGGAGAATATCAAAATATCATCCAAATAGATGACAATAAAATCGTCAAGGTATTCTTGGAAAATATCATTCATCATATGTTGAAAGACCGCTGGAGCATTGGTAAGACCAAAGGACATGACATTATATTCAAAATGGCCATACCTTGTATGGAACGCTGTCTTCCACTCATCTCCTTCTTTGATTCGTACGAGGTTGTAAGCTCCCCTTAGATCAATTTTTGTAAAGATCCTTGCACGTCCAAGTTGTTCTAAGAGACCAGAAATCAAGGGTAACGGGTAACGATTCTTCTTTGTTACCTTGTTGAGGCCTCGATAGTCCACGCACATCCGCAACGAGCCATCTTTCTTCTTCACAAATAAGATGGGTGCTCTAGCTGACGATTTTGAATGACGGATGAAGTTCTTGGCTAGATTTTCGTCAATGGACTTCCGCAACTCCGCCAACTTCATCTGCGATAGATTGTAGATTGGGCCAAAAGGTGGTTGTGCTTCTTCTTGTAAGTCTATGGTGCAATCATATGGTCTGTGTTCCAATAGCATGTCGGCATTTTTCTTTTGAAATACGTCTTTAAAATCCTTATATTGCTCCGGTATACTTGTTGTCGAGATCTTCTCCTCGGTAGTTGGAGCCGCATAAATAACAAACGGTGTGCCTCCCTTAGACAATCTTATAAACGCTCTTGCTCCAATAAATAAGGATTTCTTTATTCGGGGTTTTCTACTAGGTTTGCTCTTGGGTGGTTTTGTGGAAAAGGTCATCTTCCGCAACTTCCAATCTATGGATGGGTTATGCTTTTTCAACGAGAAAAGACCAAGAATAACAGGATTTGATGGGGTTCTAATAATATTGAAAATATTATGACTACTATGGTCCTTAAACGTCACTTCTATAGGTTCTGATTCATGGGTGACACTACCAGACAATAAAGGTCGTCCATCTATGACCTCAACGTGAACAGGTTGGAATTTTTGTACTAAAGGGATCATATGACGCTTCGTAAATTCTTCGTTTAAGAAACAAGCAGATGCTCTTGAATCTAATAATGCTAAGGTTCTCAGTTTTTGAGGGCCAATAAGCAAAGGGATTGTAAAACAAAGGGCAGGTTGAGCGGAAAGAAAGGAACCTGGTTGTTGTTGCGATATTTCAGTGTCCAACCACACGGTTCCTATTGTGGCTGGGCATCCTCGTTTTCTTGAATAAACGCACCCCTAGTCTTGATAATACGTCGATTTTGCTTCTTGGGGTAGTTTCCAACTTTGTGGCCTTCTTCACCGTAATACAAGCATAGACCTTCCTCCATACGCCACTTTTTTTCTTCTAGAGTAAGGGATTTGACATATACCGCATCAATTTGCATGTCTTCTACCTCTGAATGTAAATTCACGCTGCTTGTCGACATAGTTGGGGTGTGGCGAACCGTATGTTGTCTTGAATGTTGGTCTTGGTGACGTTGGAATAGGCAGTTATCGCACTTCACAGCTTGGCTAATAGCTTCGTTGAGCGTTTACGGATCATGAAGAGTTAACAGTAAATCTTTCACATCGTCCCTTAAACCTCAATAGAATTTACTCATCAATGCTTCTTCGTCCCAATTGATGTCGCATGCTAATTGCCTGAAGTCCGATGCATAGACTGATGTAGAACGCATCCCTTGTCGTAGTGATCGGATCTTTGTTGTAGCCCATCGAACCTTGTCGTGTTCACCAAATGCTTCCGCAAATGCCTCCAAAAAGGTTTCAAAGTTGTTTAGGATGGACGATCGTTTCTCAAACAAAGGAGCAAACCATGATAGAGCTTGTCCTGTAAGTAAGGTTCGAACAAGCCCAACACGTGACTCCTCCATTGGATAGCGTTCGGGCTGTAAAACCGTTATCAACCTGATTTGGTTGACGAATCCTCGAAACTTGGAACGTGTACCATTGAACTTGTTTGGAAGGCTAACTCGGGGTTCCTTATGTTGTAAAACCAGCGGTGCTTGTCGAACCTGAGGTAAAGCTGCTTCTCCAAGTGTAGAAGTTTGAGGCTGGTGCAACCAAGATTGTGCCATCCCAGATGCTCCATCATTATCAAGCCTTGCCACGACTCCTTCAATCTTTGCAGTTCTTTGCGATAACGTAGCGAGGGCATTCATGATAGCATCTAACTTGGACTCTGAACTTTCCGTCATACTAATGTCTTGGCCCTCGACCATTCTAAGAGAAGGACAGAAATGACTCTACAAGAAAACAATATTGGTTTAGAGGAGGGTACTCCCCAACCTCTAAAATGCCTTAAGAGCTTCAAGAAAAGGGGTAATCCACTCTCTCCAAGAAGAATAAGACTCCAATATTATAACAAAAGAAGTATTAGTTTAGAGGAGGGTAATCCGCAACCTCTAAAGTGCTAGTACACTTCCAAGCAGAGGGGTAATCCACACTCTAACAAAGAAGAAACTAGCTCTGATATCTGAGGTGAGTGAAGTCTCGACAAACTGTCACGGACACAGAATACAGACTTGATATCTACCAAGAATTTCAAGAAGAACTGGCAAGAACTAGATTAATCAGATGAATACAAGAACAACACCAGAGAGGTGAGCTAGAGCTCCAAGAGATGTGTTGTCGAGATTGAAGAACTCTTCAGCCTCGATTCCAATATATACTCCTATTTAGGAAGCTTCTCAAGCAACTTCTACCAACTAGGAAGCTTCTAGAAGGTTCCAAAGACTTGCTTCTAGAAGGTTCTAGAAACTTATCTCTAGAAGGTTCTAAGGACTATGTCCCTAACATCTTCTATCAACTAAGAAGCTTCTAGAAGGTTTCAGAGACTTGCTTCTAGAAGGTTCTAGAAGCTTGTCTCTAGAAGGTTCTAGAAACTTGTCTCTAGAAGGTTCTAAGGACTATGTCCCTAACAGGTATGGCAAAGAAGACTTGAAAATTTAAATTATTACAATCTTAATTTTTTGTCTAAGAACAATATAACAACATGTATATAAAAGGTGCTTTACATGTCAAATTAGATTTTTTTTGGATGCCAACTAAGAAAAAAAGTAGAGATCAATCCCTTCATGGCAAAACAAAATCTACTACTATATTAGAATTAGTGCAATTAGACATGTGCAAATTTCTTCTTTTAAGATCTATTGCAAGTTCCTCTTATTTTATGATCATTGTTAATGATTTAATTGAGAAGATATGGGTGTACTTACACAAAAAGTCTTAAGTCACATCAAAAAATTTGGAATTCAAAAGACAAGCTGAATAGCAGATCAAAAAATCAATACAAATAGTACACAAAAATTAGGAAGGTGAATTCTTCTCAACTGAATTTACAAGGTTGTGCATCAATACTAGAATTATTAGATAATTAATCCAAGCTTGCATCCTTCAACAAAATGGAGTCATAAAGACAATGAATTTTTCTCTTTACAAACAAGCCCAATCTATGATGCTAGGCAATAAGGTACTAAACTTCATGTAGAATGAGGTAGTAAGTATTACAATTTATTTATAATATTAGTCTTTTAGGAGGTCAAATAGAAAGATTACATCCAAAGAAATGTATTTGAGAGAGAAACCTAATTTAGACCACCTTTGTATTTTGGATGTAAGGTATTCATCCACATCTCAAAGGAGAACAAAAAAAAAGCTCAATGTAAAGGTAGCCAAAAGCATGCTAGTCAATTACAACTTCCATCCTAAAGCATTTAGGTGCTACAATCCAAAGACAAGAAAAATTGTAGACATGCAAGATGTGAAGTTCAATGAGAGAATCATTGGTCATATGATAGAGGTTGAGTATGATCTACTATTGGATGAAATGAACAACCATAACAATTTATGTCATCAAGTGCATGCTGAATTTGCACTCTTTATTGCATCTCAATTGTATACAAAAGAGTATATCTTATGTATTAACTTTATAGAAGAATCCAAAAAATCAGATATTCTAATGGAAGTGGACTGTCCAATCTCCAATGAAAATAATACCTTTGACTCTTGTAAATAATTGTTTGCTTTGCTAATTTAATTGCCAAATGTTGATCTCGCAACCACATGAATAAACTTGCATTGGAATAGATATCCATCTTGCTGAATATGAGACTTTGGAGCACATTGCTTATAGTCCTACACTTTCACAACCTTATTCAAGAAAGTTTCATCAACATCATAATAATTATTGATAAACAAATCAATTATTTTAAGGCATCATGTCACAAATGATGGAGATATGCAATAGAGTAGGAAATTGAATCAATCCACTAAAATAATACATCGACATGTGTGGATCTATTAATGTGAGTCATTAAATTGACTCTTGATTGTTTTAGAATAAAAGAATGCAATAGGAGTGTCAATTGACAATTGTTAGTTAAAGATGAGTATAGAGGCTACAAACAAAAGTAAAATAGAATTAGTAAATAAAACATAGTTATGTGTAGAAATTCTAGTTGAAAATTCCAACTTTAGAAGGCATCTTAAAAGCATAAAATTGATATTTTTTTAATATCTTAAAAGTATTTAAAAAGAATCTAGAATATTTTAACATTCTAATATTATAGGATCCATATATGATATAGATATGGTCTAAATATATAAAATATAGTAATGATACCATATAGATATAATATTGATATGGAGATAGTATGTATGCCGATTTGCATGTCATACATATATAATGTAAAAGTAGATATCGACTGAGGATATCAATCTGTAGATAATATGCTACGAGTATTGAGGCTCCGTCTTCTGAGGGGCAGCCATCTTTGATAGAAGTCCAAGGTTGCCCTGCTCAATTATGACCAAAAGAAGACTTGCTGAAGCCTAACACCAAACCTGAAGCAGTGGACAACATTACAATTCTGAAGACCTCAACACACCAGATGTAAAAGAGTTAAGGTCACATCAAAAACTATATAGAATTCCTAGCGTAATATCATCAAATTTTCCAATTGAATAAAACTTGACACTCAAAAGAAATCACTTGGTTGTTAATTAGTTTAAATTTAGATGAATTAGATTAGTTTTGGATGAATTATAGTGAATAAAAAATATTTATGGATGAAAAGTTATTTTCAAATAAATATTCATTCATGGATGATAAATAAGAAAAATTTTCTTGAATAGAATTTAACAATGGATGACTTTTTATTATTAGATAATTTAAAATAATATAAAATAAAAATAAAAATAAAAATAAAAATAAAAATAAATAAAAGAGAAATCATAGGAAATTTTCTTTTCAAGTGTGTGGATTTTGAAGAGTTTTTGATGTTGTTGTGTTATTTTGGAATGTATGAGTAGAAAATTGAACTAGTTTATAGCAATTGATGGTCTTTTAATAAGAAATAAGAGTACATTTTATATAATCAATTTATAAGTTAATTATTAGTTATGAACTAAAATAAATCACCTAATAGAAGGATTATTTAGCTCACAATTAGAAAGTAATAGGATTTATTGGACTTTAATTAAATGATAATAAAAAACTATTAGGATTATTAAACAATTAAATTTTTATAAACTAGAATAGACTTCCAATTAGTAGGAGTTTATTTTAATTTACAACTAAGATGTAAAAAATCAATCACAATAAGGTGGATTTACAAGATGAAACTAGCCTTTGACAATAAGCCATATAAGCTGAAAGCTTAGTTGATAGCTCATAGTTTTGAACATGAAGGAATTAACTTTGAGGATATCTTTGCATTAGTCATGAAGTAGAATACTGTTTAATTTTTAGTCTCTTTAGCTACAAGTGAAGCATGGCTAATACAACATCTTGATGTAAAAATTACTTTTCTCCATGGAAAGTTGGAAAAAAATATGTACATGCAATAGCTTCATGGATTCATAGGTTTAAAGAAAGAGCATAAAGTATGCAAATTGGCTTGGGTGCTATATGGCCTTTGAAAAGCTTTAAGAGCTTAGTATACTAAAATCAATAAATTCTTGCAACTTCAAAGTTTATACCACACAAAATCTAATTACAATCTCTACTATCTAAGTAATGGGTCATAGCTAGTCATTTTGATGTTATATATCAATGATCTATTAGTTACAAGGAATAATATTATACAAATAAAATTATTAATTTAGTAGTTGAAAAAAAGATTTGAAATGACTAATCTTGGCTTGTTAAGCTTGTACTTGGAAATAAATTTTTTATTTATATTATAGAATATATATATCCAAACTTTATTAGATAAATTTTGTATTGTTAAGTGTTCACTAATTCAAACATCCTTTCCAAAAGGACTATAATTAGGTTCCAAAGAACATGTTGAATCATGCAATACAAGCTTATATTGAAGATTAGTTGATAAATTATTATATCTACATGCCTATCTAGATCTGTCTTTTGCTATTAGTATGTTGACTAAATTTCTAAAAAATTCAAGAAAAATTTATATGGATGCGGCAATATATGTTCTTCAATACTTATCTACAATACAAGATTACTATATTTTCTATTCTGAAGGGGACTCCACTAATATCACAAGATATATTGATTCTAACTGGGTCAAAGAATACTTCAATTGAAGATTTACATGAGGCTACATGTTCTTGCTAAAATCAACACATATAGCTTGGAATTCTAAAAATAAACCTATTTTTGCACTCTTTTTTATAGAAGCAAAGTATAAATCCTTATTAAAAGGAGTAAAAGAAGCAATATGACTCCAATCACTCTTAAAAATAATTAATAAATTTTATGTAACTACCACAATCTTTGTTGGTACCAAAGCTATATTAAGATTATTAAAAATCCAATTTATTATGCAAAGAATAAGCATATCAAAACTCATTATCACTTCATCAGAGAAAAAATTATTTCAAAAAAAATCAATGTAAGGTATATCAATACAAAAGAGCAAGTAGTCAACATCCTCACAAAGATACTAGGAAAAATAAAGTTTAAGCATTTCAAGCAAAAACTAGGATTGCATAGCATTGCTCAAGCTAAAGCCATTTATGAATTATAATCCATCCCTATTAGGAAGTCTTTATATTATCCCATATACCTTCTCTTAATTTCATAAAGCAAAAATTGATAGTTAGTCTTTTTTTTCCTCTATCTCATAGATTACTACATTTATATACTCATTATATTCTAAATCTTTTCAAAGTAGTTTTTTTAATCTTTCTATTTTAAGAAAAAAATAATTTTCATGAAATAAATTAATTCTTTCTATTTTTCTAATACTGTAAGAATAATATTTATCCTTCAATCCAAATTATAAGATGGTTTCAATTAAGAATTGATTGTAATTGGTAGTGTGAATTAGAAGTAGCAAGAATAAGAACAAAAGAAGAAAAATACAAAACAAATGAAACAAGTGTAATCGAGTAATTATACATTACAAAAATAGTTATAATTTTTTTATTAGATTTTTATCCTATATATATATATATATATATATATATATATATTTTATTATATCATATTATATATATATATTATATCCTATTATATATATATATTTTTTTTCATATAGATATTTTTTTAATATTTTAAATAACATAAAAAATATATAAATCTAAATTACTATGAATAAGTTATGATAGATTAAAGATAGAATATAAATAATAGAAAAGTTAAGTGAATAATTTTTACTTTAAGAATAATTTGGTTTAGAGATCAAGAGTTTGAGCCTCACCAAGACTCATAAGTAGTATATATGGGTTGTTAAGAGAGGCCACAAGGCCTTAGTCTTATCTTCCTACCTATATCCAAGGTGCTACAACCCATATGAGACTTGTACACCTCTTTTTCTACAAATACTAGACTAGCTGCTGGTCTTTCTATTTCTTACCAGTAAAAATAACATTTTTATATTTTTGACTTCTTTATGGTATTCAAAAACATCCAATTAGTTTTGAAACCTTGTATGGTCTTCAAATCTTGCTTCATTTCTTCATAATATCTCACAAGATGATAAAACTTAATTTTAGTAAGGTCTTAAAATCTTCTATTATAATTCCTAAAACATTCTAAATAAAATTTTTAAAAATCATGAAATATTTTTATAATAATAATTTCTATTTAAATCTATATTTTTCTACTTTTTAAATTTATTGTAATAATAAAATAAATTTATATCTACTAAAAATCCTATTTTTTTATATAATTAATTAAAAAGACATGAAGTTCTCTTCATACTTCTTCTAACTACTAACTAAACATTGATAGGATTTTTATTATTAATAATTACAGATAGAAAGCCAATGAAAACATTGGTCTCAATAAATAATCTTTTATATTTAAAAATGAATAAAAATAATAAATTACTTATGATAATCACCTCTAAGACTTATTAAAATTCCATTTTTATGACTTTTGTTCTAATAAGACTTTTATAACTAATAAATACTTCTAAATTCTAATAAATAATTAATTAGTTAAAAAAACTGTCTAACCTTAATATTTGTACAATTGAATGATTTAAAACTACATTTTTAAGCAATCCACCAATTAAGATGCATTCATGGTACTTACAAAAATATTTAAAATATCCATGTGTATCCAACTTTACAAATCTTAAGGCAACCAATTCCATTTTAGTGTCTATATATCTCTTCTAAGATGTGCTAATCAATCGTAGAAAGTGTAAGAGTAATGTTGAAGAAAGAGAGTTTAGTCTGGACCATATATTATCAATCAAAATAAAATTTGGGATTAGTGGCATTAGTATGCACAATCTAAATTCAATAAAGAATGAAGGGCCATCAACATCAGGTGTTATATTGAATTTTTTTTGATGGAAAAATATTAAACCATTTTAGATAACTTCAAAATCTAGACTACAATGATTAGAGATTAATTTACTATCATCTTTCAATCTTAATAAACTAAGTAAAGCCATATTAGATGCAAAATTTGACTCTTCTTTCAACTAATCAAATGGTAAAGAATTAGATGTTGATTCAATGCATATGCAATCAAGTGATTGAACAAGGACCTCACCAGCTATTATATCCATGCAATCAATAACTTAATAAAGGAAGAGACATATGGTCTATATGCATAAGATGAAATTTTTCTAATACAATAAGCTATAAATTAATATTAGTAAGAATAAATTTAAAGCTATCTATGGAATATCACCAAGAATATTAAATAAATAAATAAATAAAATATAGTACTTACAAGAAAAAGGTTATTAATGAAAAACTAAAGAAAGAAGATTGATAGTCGCTATTCTTCAAATCTTGTAGTTATCATTGCTTTTTCTAAAAAAGACTCAAAAAATTTATGTGAACAATTAAGATACACTTTTAAATGAGAGGTATTGAAATTATACTTATTATGGTATCTAAAATATATGAAAGTCAAGATATCAATAAAATATCTAAAATAGATATCAATTAGGATATCATAAAGATATAGACTAGTCTAAAAGAGTTCTTCAGTAAAGAATCCTATTGGATATAGAATTGACTAAGCCTTATTCTTCCATGTACTTGACTCCTCTCTTTAAATCCAACTTGTATTTCAAACTAACACATTCTAATCTAATTTTTTTGGATCATAGACGTTTTGTTAAACAAAGGATATTAGGTAGATAAAATTTAGGACTATTGAAGTAGCAAATAATCTTGTTGTTGTTATAAAAGATTGATTATGAGACAAAAAGTTACCCGGAGAATGTTGAAAGCATAATATTTGTTATGATTTATTTGTTTGTACATGGAATAGATTGAGATGACAATCTTTTATAGTAATTTTGAATAAATACAAGTGATGTTGATGACAAAAATAAACATGATTTATAATTCTTAATTCAAGTTTTGACTAACAAAATGAATATATTGGTTATTCAAATAATTTTGTTATGTATCATAGCAAATAAAACTATTAGATTGTCTTCTACATTTAGAAAGAAATTTTAATGATATTTTATTAGATAATTTATTTGACATTCTTTTTGTAATTATGATAAATAAAATTATGATAAGATTATTAAAAAATAGAATTTATGAAGAAAATATAATCCGTTTTTTCAAACCTTTGTATGATGATGTTTACAAAAAAATGGCTAAAATGTGGCATTGATAGAAAAAAAGACTGAACTTATAACACATTATGTTAAAAAATATAAATTTTTGCATAAAAAACTAAACAATATTATATCTTCATCTTTTGAAGGAAGAAGAATATTGTCGAGGTAGAAAATGCATGATAATATATATATATATATATATATATATATGTATTTATCATACAACCTATTTCATATGCTTTTTGAATTTTTATTGAATTTTTATTAATTTTTTTGTAATTTATAAAGTTTTTAGATGTATAAAATTTGATGTATTAATTTGTAATATATATTTTATAAAATGCGCTGTTTAATAAGAAATCCAAATTAGTCTTTATAAAAGAAATAATTTTTATTAAAACATAAATAGCTTCTATAATTGAATCAAATTTAATTTTTCACTACCAAATTAATAAATATATGTCTTTTAAGTTTTACACACACACACACACATACACACACACACATATATATATATATATATATATATATATATATAAGTATATATTGAATATTTTAATTAATTAAATAAAATTAAAATAACAATTTTTTCAATATATTATTTTAATTTTAAAACTAAAAATATTCTATATCAATCAACCTACATAATTTATTCATATAATCAAAACTATAAAAGATTAAATTTTTATAAAAATTTAAAAATCTTACAATATAAAAAAATATTAGATGAATTTTAATTTTAGTATTTATAAAATAAATAGTATATTTAGTGTATGTTTTTTAAAAAATATATTAATTTATTTTAAATCTCATAAAAATTATAAGCACATTATTAGAAGAAATAAGATTTGTATTTTGTCATGGTTACTTAAAATTCTTAGATAATATTTAAAATAAAATAATAGAAATAAATTAGACAAATATTATTTTTTTAAAGAAAAATTTTAAATTTTTTTTAGATGTGGATTGGATCTTTAAATGTCTTTAGATTTGTCATGTAGCTATAAGAGCTTTTTTCAAAAGTTATTTATATTTTAGAAACCAATATATAAATTTCATATATGTTAGATTCTTACCTTACAAGTCTTATGGTTCTTAAAAGGCTTCTACATACTTTTAATATTAGCTACTAAAAATAAAAGTAAGTTTGAGATTATTTTTAGTCTTCTCAATATTTTTTATATATATTTTAGATATAATTCAAGATTTATTATTATCAAAGATATAAACCAAAACAAATTATAAAAATGACAATACATTCTTATATCACCAAAAGAGAGAAAACAAATATTTAAAAGATAGACATAGAATTGAAACTAGAATGGATATTGTCAAATATAGAAGAACTCGGAAGTCCTAAACTAAGATAGAATACAAGAAGGGCGTTGATAAGAGTGAGAAAAGCCTCATTCTTGCCTCCATATATACTATATACTAAAGAACTATATAGCAATGTTATATAGGCTATATGACATATGTCTAACTTGAGGAAAAAGTGCCTAATGTGTAGGTTGAGTTTCTAACATGTAATAATACAAGTTGTTGAATGTGCAATATGTAGCCAACTTAAGTAGTAGCTATTCCTATAGAAATTGGTTAGTTTATCAAGTATCTAGATAATATATTATTTAAAATTAGAAATAGTATTAAAAAATATATGTATTATTGAAGATATATATATATATATATATATATATATATATATATATATATATTTTAAATCTTTTTATTCCTATTATCTAATTAATTTTAATCTATATAGATTTAATAAATAATTAAAAATAGTAGAGTTTATAATAGAAGATATTTGAATTATTTCTAAATATTTTGTAATAGCAAAAATTCATGATAGTCAACTTTTTTTGTTATAAAATTAAAGCATTATTTTTTTGAATGCTTTTAAAAATTTTAAATTTTCTTAGGAATTTCCAAAATCTCTTATATAATTTTCTATGTACCACTAATTGTAGAAGACTCTTTAATCTTTGAAATATCCTTTATGGTTTAGTACCTTCTATGAACTTTTGAGAATCTTTAGAATTATCCATAACTTCTATAGTCTTATAGAAGTTTTGAATTATTTTTTTTGAACTTCTTAAACATTGCATTGTTCTTATAATCTTCTATTTTCTGCAGTAAAAAATAAAATAAAATAAAAAATAAAAAGAAAAGGAAAAAAAATGACAGCTTAGTCTTTCTAATACAAGTTTTGGAATAGCCCAAGTATTATCTTGGGCTTCTAGTTTTATTTTTAGTTTTATTTTTACTATTTTTCTTGTTGTAAGTTTTTATCTCTTTTCTTCTTATCCTAAAAAAATAGTAAAAATAAAACTTACAACTTATTTATACTAATCTTGAGAATATTGCTTTTGCAACCAATCTTGCATTGAAGTATACTATGAATCTATCATATTACAAAATCTTACTTTAAGTTAATGATTTTTTTTAGATTTTAAAAGTTCTGATTTTTTTTCAAATAATATGTAACTTTAAATACTACCAAAGATTTAATTTGTAGATTTTTTTATACTAAAACAAAATAAAATACATTAGTTTCAACTACAAGACTGCCAAGTACAAACACATCATTGCCAAAATAAAATTAGCAAAACTCCATCGATATTGGTTTATTCCCTTAGAAGTTATACTAACCACATTGTAAAGAGCCAAAACTATCTAAAAAGAAATTGATATCAATAACTTATTTTCACATTTGTCAGTCAATCAAATTTTCTATGCAAGTAGTCATGTCCTTCTAAGATATTAACACAAACCCTTCTCCCAAAATCAACAAAATATTATTCCCTCATACTCCAAATCCTTCAACCAAGCCATGTATGAGAATTTTGGGAATGTAAGCTTTGAGGATGATATTGCCACCATAATATATGAAATGAATGTCTTTGGGTTTTCCTACTGCAATGTCCCGAATGAGTTCAAGCAGCAAGATTGGTCCAACAAAAGAATATGTGGACAAGTCAGATTTCACTGTTACATACTAACTCCACATTTCATTGCTTCTTTTATCAATTGCATGATTTCATCTTCCTGCAGTTTACAAAACTTTCAGAAGTAATTTATCACAAAACTTTCACCTTTGCGCCAGTTTACAGGCACAAGTCATGTGAAACAATGAAAGGTTTCGAACAAAACTGAGTTGCAAAGCAGCAAATAAGTTGTAGTACGAAATTCTGAGGCCAGGATTGAATCCTCGGTTGGGACACTCTCTTTTTTGGCTTTCCAAATCTCTTCCTCTTCATGTGGCCACCGCTTGCCTGCGCTTCTTCCTTTGTGGCCGCTTCGCATTGCAGCTCTCCTTTTCTCATCAACGTGTCGCTCCAGTTTTGCAACAGTTAAACGAGTTCGCCACCAGTTAAGAGTGTGTTGTTTTCTCCCCCGTGTTCAGATGCAAACTTGAGTTAACGTGGTGGGTGGTGGTGAAGGGGGAGAGCTGAAATTTAGCGAACTGAGCCATGGCCACACATTCACTCTCTCAAACCTGCGGGGTGGTGCCGAAATTCACTGGGTTGTGTCCGCTGGAGAGTGAATGTGCGAGGAGCAAATTTGTGGGTGCGGGTAGTGTACGAGTTCCGAGAAGTTTGGGAGGAGGGTTAGCTACGCAAAATGAATTTGGTAGTTGTAATGCGCTCAAGGATTGTATAGAGAGAGCTGAATTTGGAAGAGGAAGGATGTTGAGGAGTAGACGGAGTGGCGATGCGAGGGCAGCGCAAGCTGAGCCGCCTATCATGGTGAAAGAGAAGAAGGGGTTGCCGGATGGGTACATGGAGGAGATGCAGGAGTTTTTGAAGAAGGATTTGGTGCACTTGTTTGATGAGCAAGGCATCGACAAAACAATGTATGACCAGAAAGTGGAGTTTCGGG
The DNA here is from genome assembly GCF_059467195.1 of Physcomitrium patens. Classification (NCBI taxonomy): domain Eukaryota; kingdom Viridiplantae; phylum Streptophyta; class Bryopsida; order Funariales; family Funariaceae; genus Physcomitrium; species Physcomitrium patens. The sequence continues at coordinate 912,907 of NC_143413.1, read as the reverse complement.
ACCCTATCACAAACTACGACACTCTGGATGGTTACCTATTTAATATCAGTATGCTGCGGGAGCTCTTCCATCCAATTTTTGAGCTACATAGTGTGAAGCAGGTATATTGATCCTGTCTGATTGGCTCTTTTAAAGTGGAGGAAAATTTCTGCTGCGAACTTGCAAGAATGTCTCAGACCTTCTCGTTCAAACTCGTGACCTTGCATTCATTAACGTTTTCCAAACGCAGATTTCACGGTTTGTTGTGAACACTTGTCAACCCTCAATTGTCTACGTTTAGATGCTTAATCGACCTGCTCATTTCGATACACCAGTAAATTCAGCGATTCATGTAAATAATGAAGTGCGTCTTCTGTGCTTTCACGAAAAGCGTTAGTGAGATCGACAAGATGAATTGGTGTAGTGGAAATTCTCTAGGTAGTCATTTCATCTTTTCTAATGGAATTGGATCTATTGTGTATGCATGCTCGTGCTTTTAGACAGGACCGTATGAGCTTACAACTAGGTGGACGATGACGATGAATTTTTGGATCCTCTTGTGGAAGCCCCAACTTATTTTTACGGGGGTGTCAATTATGCGAGTCAATCCAGAAACTGGCAAGTTTCGAGCACACATTGTAAGCGACTTCCTCTGTTGCTCGGATTATAGAACACTGTCGATAGCTTTGGCATTACAAAAATGGTCACCACCGTTGTGCTTTGAGGATTTCCATTATTCCTGTGTTCATTTAGAGCAATTCTCATTCAAATGTGTGAACATTCGGTTTCATGGTGTAGACCTCTATTGTTAGCTTGTGTTTTAGCGTGACACACTGACCCGAAGCTGATGTTTCAGTTTTGTACTGCTGCCGGTATTCTTTTGAGAGTATTTACAGAATGGAGCTCTTTTACAAAATAAATATCTACCTTACAAACAAGGTGAAATATTCATTTTATTTTTACTGATAATAAACCGTGTTTGCTGCATGTGACTTGATATGCAGGATTTGTGGGACTCTATTCAAAACAATGATTATTTCTCAGTTGAGGGTGCAAAAGATGTCATCAGGCAGGTTGATAGCATCACCTCTCACCTGCTAAATATTCTCTTAGTATCTCTTTTTATTATAAATCTATTTTCCTTTTCTATAAGCACTTCTTTTTCTGGATTGCTTTCTCAAAGCAGTTCATGGATTTTTATATCCTTATTTGTATTCATATTCATATTCATTCATTCATTCATTTGTTTTTTTTTCCTGTAAGGATTGTTCTCTGATTGAAGGATTCAGATCCTTGGATGGCAGGATGCAGGCTTAAGCATAATGAGAAATTTTCATCTTGACACTTTTGTGGTGCTCTTGTGATGTGTAGATGCAATACTTCAAGCAACCTGATTTGGAAACTCCGAAGTATAGGGTTTTGAAGAGAACTGCTCTCTACGAGGTAGTCTTTCACGGCAATACCTAGTATCCTTAGTCTATGTCTCCTCCGTTCAAAGTTTTCTGACATCGGGTGTACAAGCCACACAGGCTGGTTACAGTAACTCGTTTTCTTAATTTCTGAGGTCGTTCTAATGTGTGGTTTGAGTGCAGGTGCGAGAATACGAACCATTTATCGTAGTGGAGACCGACTGTGATAGTATGGCCGGTTCCAAAGGATTTAACACAGTTGCTGGGTATGTTTAATAGTTCGTTTGCGTCTTATGCGGTTTTAAGCGAGATTCAGAAACCTAGACTCTCCAAAGTATACGTTGTATCGTATTCTTTTCTACTATCATGCTCAAGAGAGCTTTAGATAGCGGTGCAAATGGGTTCTAAGCTTCGTGGTATTGGTGATAGGTACATATTTGGAAAGAATGAAAAGGGTGAGAAAATGAAGATGACTACTCCTGTTTATACCGAAACAAATAACGAGCCATCGGCCGATGGAGCAAAAATCCAAATTGTGCTACCATTGAGTTGCAAATTATCAGAGTGAGTTCACCTTAATCTAGGAAGAAATATTCCCTAGCATCGATTTCTCCGATGAGTTGAAATTTTAGTTATCTGCTTTAATTATCTGTGTTCGCTGAACCTCTCAGGACCACCTTGTTTTGAAGGGCTTTACATGCTGATGGATGGTAACAAAGACTGCTTGTGTGGGTTGCAGGTTGCCTGCCCCTGAGGCAGACAATGTAATGATTCAGCAAGTTGATAAACGAGTCGCAGCGGCTATTCGTTTCAACGGGAAGCCGACTCTAGAAGTTGTGGAAGAAAAGAAAAAGATTCTTGAACAGGCACTGAGGAAAGATGGGCTGAAAATGAAGGGAACATTTGGATTAGCTCGTTATAATGATCCAGGACGGACTTGGCCCGTTTTCATGGTAAAATTACTTCACAAGCTTAGCTCTACATCTAGTTTTTCTACCTCCATACTATTTCAACTTCTTGAAATCTTATTTATTTTGCATGAATTTTGTTTCGTTTACTGAATACACAGTTGACCTATTGCTTCGGCAGAAAAACGAAGTACTTGCGTGGCTGGAGGACTTTCAACTGGACTGAAACTGCATCTCTCGCACGGTTACTTGTTTCCCAACACCAACACCATTGGAATGAGAGCATTTCGCTCACAAGTAGATCTTTCTACTAGGGACCTACATGGACCCTTATCAGGAAAAAGTAGTTCGGTAGCTTGATACTGAGTGTGATGTATAGTTTTGTACCGAAACCATATAATTGATCATTTTCTAGATTTATCTCCTACTGGGTCTCCTGCACCATGTTTGCGAGCACTGTAACGACTGCAATTGAAGAGTGTTGGTTCTAGACTGAGCATTGATTGGTGTCGGTGATTTAATTACCGTCCATAACAAATATGAGCAAGGGTGGTAACGTGTAATGAATAATGTCTAATAACATGAAATCAATATTTTTTTTGAATGTACGGATATAGAGCTTATGGACAATGTCTTTTTTTCCACATAGATTCTTTCTGAAAAATGCTGAAACATACTTGTGCCACCAATCTCATGTTATAAAGATTTGTATAATTTGCAGTCATGTGTCCAAATGCTGTGCTGGATTTTAGATTACATGAAGACAAAAAGACACGAATTCAGTTTCTGCATGGACTTTCAGTACCTCAAGTAGAACATCTTATTATACTACATTGTTGAATTTCATGAAACTAAGTACAATTGATTTTAAGATTTTAAAATCTATTAAACAGTAACAATTTTAAGATTGATGAAAATGTCACACAATAACAATTTTAAGCTTCAGTTAATAGTTGTTTAGAACATGCTTTAAACTCAATCACACTTGATCAAATATTCATTCACAAAAAAATTGGTTTATATCATAAATGGATAACATAGAGTTGCAAACATTAATTTATTTGTATTTTCTCTCTTTACTACATCTTTGACTTTATATTTTTTTATAAACCATTTAATATAGTTTATGCACAATTTAATATTTTATCACTAAATTCATATCAAAAAATATTCTTACTTAAATCATACTAGTAACTAAGATCTTATTTATAAATATTTATCTATTTTTATTTTTAGATATTTAGTAAGTGGATAGATATCATAGAAAAAATTGGCACTAGCAATTACTTAGATAAGAGGAATTAAATAGAAGTAAATAAAAATAGGTCAAATGTATAATATCTTATAGAGAAGCTTCATTGATGCGGATTTGATTTTATACTTATATGTAGGTGATTGATAGGTTGAAAAATTTGGCTAGCAACTCAGCCATGTGTTGCACATGTTGGCCACATGATGCATATATAAGTTAAACACTTGTATTGTAAGTTGGATATGTGTTGGAGGTCTTACAAAACATAGCTACATAGCTCTTAGTTAGATTTTATATATAGAGGCAAGAGTGAAGCCTACTTCATTCTTGTCAATTCTTTTCTTGCTTCTAGTTTAGTTTCAAGATTTAATAGATTTTTTTTGTCTTTAATAGTAATCATTTTAATTACTTTTTGAATATATATACTTTCTTATTTCATTTTTTTATTGCTCTTTAAGATACATCTTACCTATTTATTTTTATTTTTTAAGTTCTTATCTTTGATAGATTAACATGAGTGTACCTGTAATATTTAGGCTTTGTCTTTTCTTGATTAAGAGTGGATTATCTATTTTTCTTCATAAGCCATAAGTATATTAGAAGTTGTGGATTATCTACTTCTAATCTGATATTGTTCTTATAATTTTTTTTGCTCTTTGGTCCTCTCTTCTATTTATCTTAAGTGATATTATATATCTTCTTTTCTATTGTATTATTATAATATAGCTTGTTAAAATGAAAGATTCAATGGCATTAATATAAGAGCAAATGAGATATTTAATTCTTATTAAATATTAATTTAATTTATCACCACAAAGAACAACAAGATTGGCTAAAATTAAAGATATAGAGATGATTGGACTTACTTCAATATCTACATCAAATCATATTACTTCTCCTATGGCAATAAATTGTTTAAGGATCATAGAATTAAGAATTGATTTGTATAAGTTTGATAGTCAAAGATCAAAGGTGTCAAGATTCATCAATCAAATATAATTAATAATTAAGCTTCAACTTCAAAGTACTCTAATTTAAAGATCACAAGACATGTTTATAGAAACACTATTTATAAATTTTATATTATCTTGGTTTTTATATTAATTAAATAATATAATTCAATATTAGATAATTTGAAGGTTTGTTTTAACAAAATTTGAATCCATATATGAAGGACATGATGGAATTTGTATTAAAATCAACAAGATTTATAATTTGCATTAAGAAATTTTTTTAATAACATAATATTTTACATAATTTTAGCAATTTATGTTTGACATTAAGTAAGATGATGATGTATTCATCAATCAATGTTTCTAAAACTTATAAAATGAGGTAAAGAAATTGATACTAGATTTATTTGATCCTCAAACATTGAATCAAGCAATTGACTTTGCTATGAAACATAACAATTTACTTTTTAAATTTTGATGTAAAAGTTGCAAAAGTAAGCCTCAATGTTTTTACAATTCAATGGTGACACCAATATCTTTTCAAGAAAAATTGTCAAGGACATAAATTTCAAAGAAAGAAAAACTCAATATACTCTTATGTCACTTGGAAAGAGTAGATATTCACTTAAAACTAATATAATATTGAAACTAGAATGGCTATTGCTAAAAAATAAGAAGACTAGAAAGTTTTGAAATAAGATTAAGGACTAGAAAATCCTTGAAAAGAATGAAGAAGGCTTCATTTTTGCCTTCATATATACTATCTAATTAGGAGCTATATAGCGATGTTTTATAGGAACTCTGAGACATGTCTAACTTACAAAATACATATCTTATCTTGCAAGGAAAGTTTTCTATGTGTGCACTATATAATAAGCTTGTACCACAAGCTATCAACACATGTCACATGTATCTAACTTGTTGAAAATGTTTTTAATCTATTAATCAACTATAAACATGTATAAAGTTAAATCTGCATCTATAAAGCTTTTAGGAAGATTTTTTATAAGATATTATCAAATTTATCTACTTTAATTTACTTCTACCAATTCATATAATATGAATAATTATTGGAGTAATATGTATGTCTATGATACAAACATTCAAAAATAGAAGATATACAAATTAACAAAATATATTTTAAAGCTCTTACTAAGTAAAAAAAAACTTGATGTTATTATAAAGGATTATACTTATATTATAGAAAATTTAAGTACTTGGCCAAAGAAGCAAAAAAACCACAAAATAAGAAGGATGGCTATTAAATAAGAATATATATTAAAAAATAAGTTTTTCTAATTATAATAGTAATTATATAGCTAGAATATTATATAATACTTAATAAAAGTTATGTTCTCTTTTTACAACCCTCTTCTTATTTTAGAATAGATATTTATTAAATATCTAAAAATCAAAAGGCCTTTGCTTTACTAAATTCAAGAGCTTTATTTTTTTATTATTTTATTATTTTTTTTTCTATATGAAGACTTTATTAAAAGATATAGAATATCTTTAGTAAATAAAATTAAACTTTTGTATGTAGAAGTTATAAATAGTCATCTTTTATCTTTTAAGATATTACTTATAAAAATATTATTGTAGATATATCAAAAAATATAATATAATAAATTAATGATATTCAATATTATTGGATATCCTTCCAATCTAATTATTTAATTTTATTGTAATTAGAAAAATATAAATTTTAAATAGATTAGGTTTTTTTAGTCTTAATTTTACCTAAAATATATCTAAGACTTTTTTTAATCAAGTAGAGAGTCAAAAGTCTAGTACAACCAAATCTTTACTTATAAATACAAAGCTTTCATATATACTACAAAATTAAGACCACTTTTTATTATTTTTGTCGTATCTATTTTTTTATGGCAGAAAGATTTCAAATAGCATTCTAATCAAGTATGAGGATTATGAAGACATTTTAAAGAAGAAAAATGCAGATATTCTTCTAAAATATAGTTCTTATAATTGCTTAATTGACCTCCTAGAAGAAGTTCAACTACCATTTAGACCAAATTATAGCTTTTCATAAAATAAATTAACTAAACTCAAGAAGTACATTGATAAGAACTTGATCAAGAATATTATATGCCATTTAAAATTTCCAATAAAAGCTTCTATCTTATTTGTGAAGAAAAAATATTAATTACTATAAATAATTATGGAATATTAAAGACTTAATAAGATTACTATCAAAAATAAATACCTTCTACTTTTGATATCAAGACTTCTCAATTAGTTGAATCAAGTTAAGATATATACAAAAATAAATCTACAAAGAATAAATAATTTAATATGCATTAAAGAAGGGATGGATAAAAGACTGCTTTTCAAATTAGATATGATTATTTTGAATACAATACTGTTGTTTGGACTCATAAATGCATTGACTATTTTTCAATATCTAATAAATGATGTTCTTTAAGAATTTATAGATAATTTTGTTATTTTTAATCTAAAAAATATTTTAATCTATTCTAAGAATATAAAAGAGCATGGACTTTATATTTATTATGTATTAAAAAAACTTAGATATATATGATTATGTACCAAGATAAAGAAGTGTATATCTTATACAATTTAAGTTGATTTTTTAGGATATATTATTTTAAATGATATTCTTATGATAGATTTTAAAAAAATAGAGTATTATGGATTAAAAGATTTTAAGAATATTAAAAGATATCTAATATTTTTTGAGATTTGTCTTTTACTATTAAATTTTTATTAATTTTTTTTCTTAAAGTACAAGTCCATTGATATGTTTGACTTGTAAAGACAAATTTGAATTGAATAAAAATGCTCAGGTAATATTTAAAATTTAGTAGAAAATTTTTACTTTTGCACCAATCTTATATTGTGTCAACTTTTTGAAGATACATTTTTATAGAATTAGATTCATTATACTTTGTCAATTGGTGCGATATTGTCACAATTAAGAGCAGATAATAAATTTTTCTATATAGCTTTTTATTAATTTTTTTTCAATAATTAAGATTAATTATAAGATCCATAACAAAAAGCTTCTTAAAATTATAAATTTATTTTTAAAATAATAGAATTTATTAAAAGGTGATTCTAATCTAGTAATTTTTTTCAAAGATTATAAGGACTTAGAGTATTTTATATTAGTGCATATTTTGAATTATTGCTAAGATCCTTAATAAAAATCCTAATTAAGATTTGTATTCAGTATTACTTATCAATTAGGAAAACAACAAGGTTTTTAAGATGTCTTTTTCTAAATATTCTTATCTAATACCAAAAGTATGAGATATAGCTTTTGATTAGCAACTTACTTTTCTTTTGAAGCCAAATTTTTTTCATCTTCAAGCAATGAAATCAACCTTTTTTTTTTTATCAAGTCCAATCAAGTATATCCTTAGAACCTCTTGTTTATGATATTAAGAATAATTCTTCTAAATTTCATAATATTTTTGAGTTTGAATTTAAGAACAATCTATTCTACTTTAAAAGATACTATTGTATTTTGTAAAAATTAACTTGAGCATGCACTAAGCATTTGGTTGTGGAAAGATTTGATATTACCTTGAAGTTCAATTCATAATCCAAAACTATGCATAAAGTGCTTAAAAATACCTTTTTACGATCTTGAACAATCTAAGTAATCTTTCAATTACCTCAAGCACATCCTATTAATTTAAAAAAATCCTAGATATGTCTTATTGCATTTTAATCAATTCCAAATAAATCCTAAATAATCCTTAATAAATTCTAATAAAACTATAATAAAGCCTAATATAACCTTAATTGAATCTTAATAAATCATAATAAAATCCTATCAAATTTTAATAAAATCCTAGTCAAATCATAATCAAATCTTAATGAGATTCTAGTCAAGTTTTAAATCAAATTCTTCTCAATTTTTAATAATTTCAATAAAATTTTAATCAACTTTAAATAATTTTAACCAAATTCTAATGAAATTTTAAGTAAGTCTTAAATAAATCCCAATTAATCAAATTTAAATAATCATAACCATATTTTAATAAAATTTCAAAATAATCTTAATAAATATTAATTAATATTAATTAATTAAAATAAATCTTAATCAGATCCTAATGATATCCTAATAAAACCATAAAAGCCTCAATTAAATCTTAATTAAATCTTAATCAATCTTGATCAAATTCAAATCAAATCCTAACAAATTTTAATTAATATTAATCAAATCCTAATAAAATCTTATTGCAAATTCAAAACTTTGATAACTGATAATCTAATTGTTTATCTTGCCTCAACATGTGGATATATCTTAATTTCTTAATTGAATACAATTCCAATAAATTTAAAGTGGATCAAACTTGCAAATTAAAAGAAAAACTTCATTATTTATTGAGGTGTTGGTCAACCTCTTTCTCCAATTTTGATGCCAATCTCTCAATGTCAATAGTTTTTTTTTTTTTTTTTTTTTTTTTTTTTTTCATTATTCAATTGCTTTCAAATTTTGCATTGTTATAAAAACCTAGTCTATATTAGTTTACAAATTTTATCTCAATTCAACTAAAAAATTGTTGCAAATCATAGAAATTCTTATTGACTTTTAATATCCTATTTTTGAGATCCTATTCTACTTTAATTTGAATAACTTTTAATTCAATTATCTAATCAAGCCAAATTTATGAAAAAAAAATTAATATCATTATATTCACAAATCTTAAAAAATTTACTTATAGATTTGCTACAAATCTTATGAAATTCTCTCAATACAAGCCTTTTTTATTTCACAATACCAAAGTCACTCCAAAACAATCTAGTATTTCAAAGCTCTTAGAAAATAATTACTGATTCAAATCATAAAAAAATACTAAAAAAAGCCTAATTTATTTTATTCTCAAATTCTATTTTTTGATCTATAAATGAATCTCAAAACTATTGTAAGTACATGGTTTTGTGCCCTAAGGTCTAATTTCAACCAAGATTCATAACTAATCTTCTCTTTGCATCAATGTGTAATTTTTTTAGATAATTTTTGCTAAAAATTACTACTTATTTTTATCTAAAGATTTTCATGATAATAATTTTACTAACCTAATTTGTTTTGTCTTATTTATGGTCTCAAAAAATAAATAGAAGTATTTTCTTTTAAAAGACAACATAATTAGAAAGGGAGATAATCTTTAGAAAGGGAGATAATCTTTAGAAAGGGAGATAATTTCATGGACATAATTAACATTAATAATTATTTAGATAAGAAGAATTAAATAAAAATTAGTAAAAGTAGGTAAATGTTATAATTTCTTATGAAAAGGCTTCTTAGATACTCTATTGATGTAGATTTGACTTCAACAACTTGGTCACATGTCATATATCTTGGACATTTATGGTATAAGTTGGCTATGTAGTGCACATGTAAAAAACTTGTCTTGGAAGATAGACTTGTATTTTGCAAGTTGGACACATATTGGAGGTTCTATAGAGCATTGTAACATAACTCCTAATTAAATAGTATATATACAAATAAGAGTAAAGCCCCCTTTACTCTTATCAATTTCTTTCTTGCTTCTAGTCTAGTTTCAAGGGTCTATAGTTTTTTTGTCTTTGGCAATAGCCATTCTAATTTCTTCTTAAATATACATAATTTCTCATTTCTTTTTTGTCATCTTTTTTTGAAACACATCTTATCTATTTATTTTTATTCTTCAAATTCTTGTCCTTAACAATAGAAAAATATAAATTATATTAATAATACTAATATATAGAATTTTATTTTTATTAATTTTTTTAGAAAAATTAGTATAATTTTTTTTATTATTATTATTTTAAAACTTCAATAATATGTGATAATATCAATTTTAACAAGAATATGAATCCTAAATTCAAAATTCTTATTTTAACTATGATTTTCTTTCTTTACCTTTATAGTATTAATAACTTAAAATCATAGTTTTGAATATGTTTTTAGAACTAGAAAGTAACAACTCTTATATTTATTCCAAGAAAAGAAGTATTATAAATAACATTAGAAATAGACGTTTATCTAATAAAAGGATTTTTACAAGTCCACAATTCTTTAGATTATTCACTTGTCTTAGTAATTCATAGGCCATGAACTCAAATAAATATGCTTTATTTTAAAAATAGAAATAAAAATTCTTATTAAATATTAGAAGGAAAAAAATGATTTAATAAGTTAGAATAAATTAGTGTGATAATATTGTTGAAAAATATTTGACACAAAAACTATGCATTGTATACACTTCTCTTCTAATTACATCTAATTACATATGTAAGAGATTATTAGACTGTTCTTTTGAGTCCTTCAATGACTAAGTTACAAAATTAACAATGATGAAGAAGCAAGAACAACCTCTGCCTTTAACAACGGTCTACAATTTATACCAAATTAAAAAACATCACTTTTGTTCTCCATGGTATATTATTTGGTTGCATTCAATGGTAGAATTTAGTAGCTTGTGGAAGTTGAGTTGAATCCTACATTAGCTAATGATTAATGCAAATATGTATATATATATATATATATATATATATACTATTTTCTTTTCAACTTCCTTTGTTTTGTTATTTATTTACTTAATTATTCATTTTTGTATGTGTCTTAAATCTCAAATAATACAAAAATATATTAGGTAAAATTGAGTTTATAAATACAAATATATTAATAGTGTAATATATTCAGTTTGTTAATATTTTTTCAAACCAAGGCCATACTTTTTTATTGTACAACACTTCAGAATCTATGCGTCTCAACGTTATATCAAGATAAATCAGGATGAATATACTTAATGTTTGCTACTCTTTCAATCACATGTAATTAGAAGTGTTAAGGGACTCAACCATTAAAATAACAATGTTGAATCTATTTTAAATGCTTAATTAGCTACATAAACAAAATAACAAGCATCCAAACTATTACAATTTACACATTTCTATTTAGATGGAACTTGAAAATTTATCATCAAGAACTTCATTTCCTAAGTTACAAGATCTCAAAAAAATGTAATAATGTGAGTGATTGTCTTCATATTCACACAAGAATGCATAAGAAGTTCAAGTTTATTTTTATTTTTTTATGGCGAAACCACCGACAGTAATTGAACCAGAAATAATATTTACAATATATCTTCCATTAAACAGCATATTGACCTTTATAAGAGTGTCGTTTAACATTATCGAAGAGCTTTGTTTCATTTCATGAGAGTACCATATCTTAGAATATCAGAACCATTCATCATCAAATCATTCTTTAAAAAAACATCACCGACAGAAATGTACTTCAATGTGTTAGCTGCAACAAATGCAATAAAAGTTTTACCGAAATCTGCATTATCGCTTCGATCTAGCATTAAAATCCCACAGTTCGCAGTTGCATTGTATTCAACAATCCGATGTGAAAGAGATAGCCAACAGGGAGAGGGAGCGAGAGAAAGAGAGATTTGATCTAGCATACAAGGTGCGGCGCAAGCCCAGTTGAGGCTCCATCGCTATTTTTATTGCCTCTGCCAGGGCCACGAATAAATCAGTACAATGGGAGTACAATGGGAGCGAGAGAGCGAGAGATCGGCCTTTCTCTGACCAGACAGGCTGCTGCTCAGGGATCTTCATCCACCAGGTTCCTGCCTACAACAATTCCGCTCCCCAAAGAATAGATGACAGCCAATGAACTCACGGAGCTAGTCGTCAACAGTCCAGAGATTATCTCCTCCGGCCTTCGCGAGGCCAAATCAAAAACTCCATTTGTGGATGGCACCGCTCATCTAGTTCTATTTGCTACCAGAAATGAAGCAGCTCTAGAAATGAATAGTTCACGGATCTAGAAAACCCACTTGTGGGAGAAAGCTAGACACTGGGTTTAGAATTTCTTTTCGTCTACGGAAAGGGCAAAGTGTACAGTCTTGCCAATGGGCACGTATTCTCCGCTGTAGCTCAAGGGTTGCTGGTATCGACCTGGTGGTGGAGGCGGAGCCCCCAAGAAGCCGCTCATTCCGTTGTTAGGCACAGATGCGCCAGGACGTTGCTTGGTCGACGTGGATCGGTACGCACCCGGGAAGTCAGAAGCTTCGTTGTCGAGATCATATTCGCCACTTCTGATAGTGGGCGATGTGAACTGCTGGGTGCCGAGCACGGGTGACTTGAATTCAGGTGGCTTGAAGTCGGGAACTGGAAGATGGTTCGAGGGATTCTCGATGTCGAACTCCCCGCTTTCTTCCGGGATGATTGAGTGATCAGCGCTTTGGATGGCCGCGAGGTTGTTCGGTTGTCGTGACACGTTGGTATTCTGCTTGTGGAATGACTGGAGCCCGGAGGCCGTGCTGTGGTCGTCTGAATCGAATTGTCCACTGTCGCCTCCATATCTGTTGGTGCCGAACTGCGATTCGCTACCGTACTGGGAATCAGTATCCGCGTTCTGCTGTGGTCGCACACCCTGGTAGAGACCTGCTCGGTCTGAATCATTCTCGAGCGCGCGAACAACCTGGCAATAGTGAATTGAGTTAGACGATGGAGTTTTCAGTACCTCGAATAGGGGTAGGAGGTGCAGAAAAATAGCCAAAAGACAAATTTGAGCGTGTGTGTATGTGTGTGTTAGCGAAGAGAGAGAGAGAGAGAGAGAGAGAGAGAGAGATGGATACAACGGAAGCTCTCGTGACAGCTAAGACATATTCTTGAACTCATTAATTTACTATGTATCAGGTGCAAACGACAGTCTACCTGTGCCATCCTTGGACGCTTTAGAGCTGAATGTCGCACGCACGCAGCCGCGGTTTCAATAACACGAAACATTTCATCAGGGTCGTAATCACCATCCAAGTTGGGGTCCACCAGATCCTCCAAACGGCCATCTTCAAGAATACGCATCACCACCGGCCTTGCCCATTCTACCAAACTCTCAAATCCTGCCTCTTGAGTCGTATCTATGGGTCTCCTGCCAGTTACTAATTCCAGCAGTATCACACCGAAAGAGAAGACGTCTGACCTATCTGTGAGCTTTCCGCTGGCGGCATACTCTGGTGCTAAATACCCGAAAGTTCCCATTACTCTGGTCGAAACATGGGTATTGGTGTCGTTGGACAACTTTGCTAACCCAAAATCCGCGACCTGGTGCATGCAAAATAGCTCAGATCGGCTCAAAATGACCATGGCCAAGAATGACCGACATGCGTTACACCCTCAAACAAGACCAAGTCTATAACCTGGTTAATAAAACAAATTCGACGACCAGACGTTACAGCTACGATTCTTCGAAATAAGTCATACCTGAGCTTCGAAATTCTCATCAAGAAGAATATTAGAAGACTTGATATCTCGATGGATAATCTTTGGGTGACAATCCTCGTGCAAATATGCAAGACCTCGAGCGCATCCAAGAGCAATCTTCAGTCTCGTACTCCATTCCATGACAGGCATATCAGGATCTGATCACGGGATAAATTTCAACTTGTTAGGCTGCTATTGAGGTTTCAACACAAACACTAGATAGCTTAAGAAACCACTCCCGAGAGGATACAATTGTCAAGAATGCACTTACTATGCAAGTTGTTCTCCAAAGTGCCATTGGGTACAAATTCGTACACAAGCAGTCGCTGTTGGTTGGACACACAGTACCCCACGAGGGAAACCAAATGACGATGATGCACCCTACTAATGACCTCAACTTCAGCTCGAAACTCACGCTCTCCTTGAGCTCCGCTCAGATTCAGCTGCTTCACGGCCACAACCGTCCCATTCTGCAACGTCCCTTTGTACACGCGACCAAACCCACCCTCGCCAAGAAGGTTGTCTTTGGAGAAGTTACCCGTAGCCTCCTGCAGTTCACTGAACAAGAAGTAGGATCTAGAGTTGCCCATCGCATCGGAGCCAGATGGAGGCGGAGGTATATCTGAGCCATTGACACTACCCGAATGAATGCCCCAAGCATCTGGATTGTCACTTTTGTAGTGGGCACCTGTAAGAGGCATTGCAGCACTTGAGCCTTTCTGTGAGAAGAATCCATCACCGTCAATTCGTCTCCTCCGCTTCCTGCAACAGAATATCAGGAGACAAACTACAACGGCAAGGGCCACGATTCCCCCAACAGCCCCACCTACAACCAGTGCTCGACTAGAGACTCCACTCGACGGCGGTGACGGTGATGTCGAGGGAGGCCCAGAGGAACGACCCGGCGGAGGTGGAGTATCGAGGTCAGGCTGGGTGATTTTCGGAATAGACAGCGCAGGGGCAAGCGATGTCGGGGGCGGTGCTAGAGGGGATAACAGTGGAGGTGGTGCTGTCGGTGACTTGGGAGCAGAGGCGGGAGCCGACAGTGGAGGTAGCGGTGGCGGTGGTGGGGATTCTGATGGTGGAGGAGGCGGGGATTCTGATGGTGGAAGTGACGGGGGTGATGAAACGGAGGGTGGCGGGGATCCTGAAGGTGGAGGTGGGAGTGCCTCTGCAGGTGGAGGCGCTATAGTTGGCTCTGGGGGAGGAGCCCCAGGCAGAGGTGGGGATGCAGGGGGAGGAGAAGCAATACTCGGAGGTGGTGCCTCAACTGGAGGTATAGCAGGGGGAGATACAATTGTTGGAGGCGCCGCAGGAGGTACTAATTGTGGCGGTAGAGCTTGTGGTGGCGGTGATTCAACAATGGGAGGTGGAGATGTTTCAACTGGTTGAGGTGGAGGTATTATAACCGGAGGAGGAGCTGCTAATGGGGGTGGGGATTCAACAGGAGGAGCCAGCTCTGGTGCTGGCAATGGTGGAGGCCCCACGGTAGGATTAGGAGGAGGTAGGAATACATCAGGAGGAGGCGTTTCTGGCGGTGGCGATGGTGGGGATTGAGCAGCAGGATCAGGTGGAGGCGTTTCTGGTGGAGGCGATGGTGGCGATTGAGCAGCAGGATCAGGAGGAGGTGATACAGTATCTGGTAGAGGAGGAATAGAAGGAGGAGCTGTAGCGTCTGGTTGGACAGAAGGAGGAGGAGGTGATGTGGGATCTGGTATTGGAGGCAGAGCAGGAGGAGATGTCTCATTAGACTCGACAGAGGGAGGAGCTGATGCAGAATCTGGCACTGGAGGAAGAGCTGGAGGAGTTGTATCTTCAGGAGGGGGTGGAGGAGGGGATGTTCCTTCCCACGGTGCCAGCACAGGGCTTCCACTATCATTTTCGATGTTGCTGTCGTTTACTTCCGCTTGAATTCCATAGTCTCCCTCATCATCATGATTTTTGGATTCAGATGCAGTCGGGACATTGGTCGAAGCTAGTGGAACCGCTCCAGCTGATGGAGAGTAAAATCTCGTAGATGCAAAGGCGCGAACCATCTTCGCTAGACTATGGTCGTAGCCTGGAGAGCCTATCCACGACTTCTGATTGCTCACAGCTCTCCGACTACGCTTCTGATTCTTGAGAACATCTAAGCAAATTGGATAAGTATGTATATTTTTCGGCAACTTCTGCTTGAGCCCTTAACATTTCTTCAGACACAAGATTAATGTCAAATCGACATTGACAGCGAATATATCGCTGCTGCTTGCATTAGATCTATCCAAATAATACGTTTGAATTCTACACCTGCTCTACAATCACTCCGTCGATGAAATCATACATGGTCAATGTAATCAACCCCAAAGTTCCTGGTGGTGAAGTTGAAGTCCGGAGTAAGACTCGAAATTATGTAAGAAGGATTTCCTGACGAAGGTGCATAGTCGAAGTGTAATTCTAGGCCGAGAAGAGTTTCATCAAAAAATTCGGGTCGCACCTCATTACCCTGCTTACACTTGTTAATGTGATATTCCTGCTCATACCGAAGCTATTCTGAAACAGTTGAATTCTTCCCATTAGGTCTTCGTCTGTAAGAACAGTTGCAGAAGCGTGTAGAGGAAATCATAATAGCTTACTCAATGATGCTAAAGGTCCTGGTGGTCTACGTCAGGTTGCATCCTTCCATGCTCTGCAGATGACCAACCAGTAAGTGGCGTCGCGTCAAAAATGTTCCTCAGCTTGAAGATTTGTGGCTAGACTGCACTTTGAAGGGTAAAGCATCAAGTTTACCACCTACGTCATGTGCCATCTATCATGGTTGGGGAACGCCATTGCATTGCCTAAACAACTGCATCCAGGTGCGAAGACAAACCTTGACATTGTAAATAGGGACGTTGCCGCCACATCCTCCCAGCATCAACATTGGTCGTACTGGATACCCCGTTCGCTTTGCCTAGTAATAGCTGGAAGGTTCACTTGCTTGATTCCGAAATGCACATCTCGACTCCAAGATTTCTAATCTAATGTCGTTAACTAGTTAAAGCCGCGAAGTGGCAATGATACAAGTAGAATCTAAGCCCTAAATTTGCATACTGCTTAGAGCAACACGCGGTGACACAATCCGACACGCATGAGACGAGGGCCTCCAGTAGGTAACTAAACCAACAGAACTACTAAGATCTCGGAATCAAGACACAAGTACTCATCGCCAAAAGTTGTTTGCGATATAACACTGACAGCATGCGAGCTTGAGTTCAAAAACTGACAACAAGGAGTTGAGTAGCAGACAGAGCAGTATTCTATAATTTCGTGCACAATGCAGCGTATGGGAGGCACTGAGAGTGCATCTAACGCGTGTAAATGGTTGCGGCAAAGCTCAGAGCTTCAACACCCAATCAATTGACATCCACAAGATTTGCTATGCGAGACGTCTCTACCAACGTCTCAGCTACCCAAAAGCCAGGGAGTCACGACTGGTCCAAGACAAGGAGCAAGCATCAACAAGTCCACCGCTCCTGCAGAGTCCGAAATACGAGCTACCTGTCCCTACAGCCCTGGTCTTCGTTCTAGCCCCACTAACCCCACCAACATTAGCTAAGTTTTGAGAACAAGACGGCCTCCACTTGCAGCAAATGCAGTTTGGCTGTTCCAGCTCCCCAATTTGAGATTCATGGAGCTGCTGAATCCTCGTCATCATGGAGGCAGCGCGCGCTGAAAATAGAATATGTCCTGGGTAACCGAGGCGGGAACTGCCGAAGTTTCTTTAATGGGTTTTTAGGTTAACTGCATTGCCTTTTCCAAGCCAGCGCATTTCGTTGCGGCATGTCCACTTCATTAATGCCTCCATTCGAGTCCCGCTTAGTTTTGCGACCTTTCTGGGAAAATTACTCACCCGACAATGCTCAGGTGGATCAATGAGATTCAGATAAATTACTCTATTTCAGAATTATTACCTACAGCTTTGTGAAAATGTCATTTAAACCAAAGCTCGCATGTTATTTACGAAACTTCCAGTGAGCGACTTCATTTGGCGGCTCCACCTGTCTTGGCACACTCGGCGCCACATTATTGGATCTTGGTTGACCCGTTCTGCTGAACATGATGTGTTGTCGAGGTGAAAGTTTAGTGCTGCAAGGCGGAATGTCTTAGCCTAAATGGAAAAATGATGTAAGCATGTGCAGCAGTTCGAAGCGCTGACTTCGGCAGAATTTTCTGTGCTTCAAGAATGAATATTGGAGGGTTACACAACTCAATTCATTCTTGTAAATTTGTCATGAGTGAGGTCCATGAACTGGGTTTCTTGTGTCTGATTCTTGATGTGTTCCGTATCAATCTTGTCAACCTTGCTTTCAGCAGTGCAGCAGTAGATAGAGATAGCATGAGGGGTTCCAGTGCATGTTGTATTTTTTGGTGATTAAATCTGTGGATCGAATATGTCGGAAGATTTGCTTAAAAGTTGATTCGCATGGGTGATTTGCACAATTTTTTTGTCAACGGATGTCAACGTTGTTGGGCTGAGAATCCATTCCTAGCAACTGCCTGCATTTAAATTTTCGATGTAGTCAATGTCACCGCGACTTCTATTGCAAACACTTACGTAGAATGTGATAACTACTGCCCCTGTCTGACTTGATGAGGAATTTGGTACAATTGCGGGTGCGGCGGGGCGTGGCAAACACAAGGTCAGACACGCTCCGCAGTCTCAACAGTGATGTCATCAGCGCTGCCCTTAGTTCCTCTAACATTTAATTAGTTTCAGGTATTCTAATTTAGTTCCAGATTCTCTGCTTCTGTAGCAGTAATGCCGGTCTTTGTTCATTTTACTCCCCTTTTATTGTGCATTCCGAAATCTCGTATGAGGGCAGAAATTGAGCAAAATTGGCAAAGAATGGCGGCAATTCGGTGAAGGGCCCAACGGTAGTACATCGGATTTCCAACAGAGGGGGCAGTATTCGTACCATCGAAGGGACAGTATTCTATGAATCGGCCGTGTAGAAAACTATTTTTCACAACTGCTTCTGAATCTCATCACATCTGCAAACCCGCAGTTGCAAGGTTTACAATGATACGAATCGCACTCTGCGAGAAGAACTTCCTCATCGACTGCGGTTGTCATGATGTGCATGGCTGTTATTGGCGTCGACAGTATGCTACTCGTGGAAGGCTTTACTGATGTTCGTCACACTTTCGCTAGTGAAGATCTTACTTATTCAGGAAAGTATCAGCTCTTGTGCTTTGGTTACTTCATGTATCGGACTTGTGGACGGAGTACTTAGACGAACACTCTAAAATCCCTTGATTTTCTGATGAAATGGGCAGGTATCCAGCTGAGTCCACTGTGTAAAACTTATGCATAGTCCAATTCTAATCAAGTGACATTTTTCTTTGCGGTGTTTCCAGTTACGTTCTTGATTTAAGTCCTTTTGCAGGGTTGACTTCGAGGACGAGAGAGCAGTGTCAAAACCAATAAGGCACCTCTACCCTCGAAAGGCTTTAATGTCTACTATGCTTTCTTCTTTGGTCCGAGTCTTATTTTTATTTTCTTCTTTTCTTATTACCTCTATCATTCAACTAACTTGCGGAAAGAAAACGAATTCCAACCCGAATGCCTCGACATCACACGAAGTTATCACACAAGCGATGCAGTAAAATGGGATGATGAAATAGTTCCATCTCAAATCGGTTGTTTTTGAAATACATTGTTATACAACAGGACCTTCACTTCGTGAACATTTACATATATTTACAGGCCTGCCGACGCAGACACGCTAGCAGTGGCACTTAAATAGACTATACCTATATAATTAGAGAAAATTGTTACGGAGCTGGTACCAGGCCATCTAGATCTAGGCGGTGAAACAAGGGACACATTCTCATTACGTTGCAGTCTACTCCGCCTCCTCACGTTCCCTTCGCATCCGGGAAGCCCAAGACTCCCGCTTACCACCTGTGGCTGCTCTCTGTCGCAGCCCTCGTATCTGCGATTCCCATTGATCCCTCCATTGAAACCTAGAGCCTGGTATGTCCGATTTCCCTGTTCTCCTACGATTTCCTGCTCTTACTTCAGCAGACAGAGTCCTGGTGTTCAAAGGGTTCTGCAACCAAAGATCGTAATCTGCACGTAGATGAGGATCCGAGAGCGTGTCGTAAGCTTCCTGCACCTGCAGAAAGCGTTTCGTGCATTCCTCCCTCTCCGTGGGAGGGCACACATCCGGGTGGTAGCGTCGAGCCATTTGCCTGTAGGCCACCTTAATCTCTGGCAAGCCTATAAAAAAATCCACATGGGCTTGTGTTTTTCATTCTGTACACCATTGCCAACTGAAGTTTATAAAGAGGGTTCATCGAATACGAGAACTGAAGTTGTGAGGAAATTACTCACCTACGTGCTGGGGAATTCCAAGAAGCTCATACAGTGTCGGAATAGGCACGCAATTGTCGCGCGGGGCATCTGCTGTTGAGCTGCATCGCACACAGTGTTCCCCTCTCTGCTGAAAATGACGAAATAGACGGAAGTGCAGCCTAATGCGAAATGTATGGTCGTTTCCTGCGTGTATCCGCGCGCACAAATGATGTCTGCTACTGACAGTTGTACAAGAGCGACCGTTGCAAATTTGGTACTGATTGCGCAGATAGCAAGTCGTGGACGTATATCTCTGTGTGAACGGTGAGTGGAAATGCACGACCATCGCCATAGCCGTGGAAGTCTTGGGAAACCAATCTCACATTCCAACGCTTAAAAAGGTGGACTGCACTATCCCCTAATTCTATGGTATCAAATTATGTGTAGCCAGGCTTTGAGGTCCACCAAGGAAACCTGATGACTCCCCGAGTGCTTTTCACAAGTTGGAGTTGAGTAATAGTGAGAAATCGATTCTACCTACACAACTTTGTTACACAGGGGGTTCTGTACTATTTGATAATTCTACGGAAATCGAATAACGATTTCAATTTAGGGACACTACTGGAAGTCCACATCAGGTCTATTCGAAGAGACTGAAACTGAGTTGAACGCCAAGAGGAAGTTCTTCTGAGGATAGCTCACATGCAGCGGCTGGAGAAGTACTTAATCAGCTGAAAACGGCATAAAGCACTGCCGTAGCTCACTTCTCAATTGAGTACACAACTTACGCTCTGGCAGATGTCAAACTCCACTCCGCTTGCCCTCTCTCTGTTTGCTCATACCTAACTCAGGCTTCATGGACGCAAGGGTAGTGTCGAAGCAACCCACGAGCGGAACTTGGTGCGGGCCAAACCTCCAAGAATCATCTTAGTCCTGGCGAAGCATAACATTCACCACCCAAATTCCGATCGAAGTAAAAAGAAAAGAAAATCATATGCGTGACCCACGCCGAAAGATGGGATCTAAAATTCAGGCCACAACATTTGTATCTTCTCAGGAAAGGTGTTCAGATTTGAGCAGTGATCAAGCGTACACGATCACACAATCTGTAGCAAGTAGTCCAATAATTGATGCCTGATGACGACTGTAGCCGGGGCAGATTTGTCTCCGAGCCGACGCAACCTTGTAACGACGCTATAAAGCTTCGCATTTGGGTGATCAAATCAGGATTTGAGAAGTTGAATAAAATCGGTCCCAATTGTCTCAACCAATTCTCCGGCAGCAAGAAGTGCAGCCATCAGGGGATTCAAAGACACCCTGCCTGACTTCTCTAGAATTTTGTGTATTCTAGAAAATGTAATAATATATCCAGCGAAGCAAGATTCGTGCCAAGTGTCGAGAGCTGGATAGAGAGGGAGAGTGTGCGGCCTGTGATTTTGCTGGTTGGCTTGGTCGACCGCCTTCTTGCCCTTCGTTTCAGTATTCGTAAACTCTATCTGAACATCTCGAATGTGTATACCAACATGCGACGAAGTTCATGCACCGGTGATCAATCCAGTTGCAACGGGGTTTGTTAACCTGTTGAGTCTTTACGGCAATGTTTGCCGTCCAGCTGCATGCGATCCGATCCCGAAGCGCTCCAGCCGGAAAGGTTAATGCAATTGGGCATATGTTTCACGTTTCATGCCCCCGAAGGTCCGCCAGAAATAATTTTTGCAAAACTTAGAACTTCAGAAGCAGCACCGAAGGCTGGTGTTTTTAAGCGTCAGTGATCCAGGGCAAGGTACGTGGCTAAGCGTGCGTATTTTACTACATTTACCGCTGAGGTGACAAAGATCGAGGGTGATTGTAGAAGCTTAAGTAACTGTGTCTGTAATTTAATTAGCATGAATCGTCGAAACTTGTTGGCGTTATCAACCTGTGCTGACGCCATTCTCCACGATCGCCCTCATCCTCCACACTCGCCCTTTCTGTTTTCCGTAGATGAAGTCTATCAAGTTGCTCCACAAAAACTAGATGTAGACCAAATCTAACTTCTGTATATAATGATTCAATTCAATAAATAATCCTCGCTTGTTTCGAGCAACTCATTGTTAGTATTGCACATGGTACCAAAATTACAGTACTAGACTTAGGATAGCAACAGAGTTCTACTATCTGATCACTAGTTGATAGACAATAGAAGCCACATACTTATTACAAGTGAGTGACCAATGGCAAGCATCAAATAGAAAACCTCAAACTGTGAGGTTGGCAAGAGAGTAAGTTGATAGGACCACAAAACTTTAATTTATGGAGACTTAGGATGACAAAAACATTGAAGAGACAATCTGTGATCATTAATGGTAGAAAAGAACACTTTGAAAGCATTTCCAGTTACAACAGGTGATAAAATTTACACAAAAGATCAACTAAAAGAAGCTAACCAACAAGGACAATTATGATAATTATGATTCATCTCGTTTGTTAGAAACAACCTTCTTGGTGTAGTATCTCAATATGACAATAGAGCTAATTCCTTGGAAATGTTAAATATGATGTTTCAATTAGAAGATTAATAATATATTATGTTCCTTCTTCTTGGTGTAGTATCTCAATATGACAACAGAGCTAATTCCTTGGAAGTATTAAATTTGATGTTTCAATTAGAAGATTAATAACATATTATATTCCTTATCAACAAGCTCAATACTATGACCATAAACATAGGATGCAAAATTAATACATATCTTATTAAAGCGATGGACATGCAAAATCAATTCAAGGCATTTAGAGAGATAATTTTGGATAAGATTTTGAATGATATTGTATTCAACAAACTTCTCTAAAACTATGAAATGGTCATCCAAGCTATAACCTTGATACAAAATCTATCATTTGAAGAAGTTATAGAAAAATTGTTGATAGAAACTCACAACATGCATATGTATGGCCAAAAATTTGGTCAAGAGGTAGCTCTAGCAGTTCAATTGTAATATTCTATATTTTGCGTTAGAAAAAAATAACAATTCTATCAAAGAAGTAGGAACTTTGGTCATATGGATCTATGATAACATTAGTATTTTTAAATAAAAAATATTTGATTCTAAATAACATGTAAGATTGAAACATCTTAGTCAAAAGAGACAAAAAACCCAACAATGGTCTCTATAAAATCAACAACAAAAAAGCCTTATAGATATAATAAATTTAATTTCTATTAAAGAAAGCTTGTATACATGGTAGAAGCAATTTAACCACTTATACTATATCAAATTATAATACTTATCTAAAATACAAAGAATAGCTGGACTTCTATTGTTTTTATTCACATACCAAATATATAACAACTTGTTAGCAATGAGACAATATTGGAGAAGCTTTTAAAAAGCATCAAAATATTAGGTCTATAAGATACTATAACTAATAAATTCTAATCTAGTTAGTTTAATGAAAAGTTTGTTATTGTGGGATTCTTATCACAAATATGTCAAAAGTTACATATATAAGTATAAGTGCACATATAAAAAACTTAATTTCCAAGTTAAGATGTGTTTTCCAAATTGGATATATGTTGGAGGTCTTATAGAACATTACTACATAGCTCTTAGGTAGATAGTATATATAAAGGCACAAATGAAACCTTCTTCATTCTGGTCAACTCTTTTTTTTGCTTTTAGTCTAATTTCAAGAGTCTCTAGTTTTTTAGCTTTATGGAATAGCCATTCCAGTTTCTTATTAATTTTATTTAATTTTATTTAAATATTTTTATTTATTTTATATATCTTCTTTAAGTTCTTTTCTTTAATATTTTAAAAAGATTCTTAATTTATCATTCTTATCTTATTTTTAGAAATGAGTGGATTATCCCACTTCTGTTGTTGTATTTTAAAGATTGTAGACCATCTACTTTGAATTAATATTTATTCAAGAAAGAGCTTAGTTATCATTTGAATCAATTTACAGTTTATTATAAAATGAGTTAGCTGAACTTAAGGAGTACATTGAAGAAAATCTAACCAAGAACTTTATATGCCATTCCAAATCTCCAACAGAAGCTCTGATTTGATTTGTGAAGAAAAAAGATGCATCATTGTGGATGTGTGTCTATTATTGAGGATTCAATAAAATCACCATCAAATATAGATACTTGCTACCTTTGATATTTGGATATCTAGATCAATTGAATCAAGCTAAGATCTATACAAAAATAGATCTACAAAGAGCATAAAATTTGAAATGCATCAAAAAAAAAGAAATAAATAGAAGATTACATTATCATAATATAACATAACTAATAAGTAAAAAAGATAAAGAAATTATTATATTATAGAATATTTTACTTCAAATATTGTAGAAAATTATCTTAGAAAATAGAAAATAGTCTAAAAGAAAGTAAATTTTAAAATATAAATATTATCTTTTTACAAAGTACACTTCTATATATTTTGTAAGGCCATAAATAAGGCAAAATATAGTAGATTAGAAAAATAAAAGATATGAGCATATGTAAGAAGAAGTTGGGAGTTGATTAACTCAAAAGGATAAAATTTGATACCTAAAAAAGACTAGTTACCAATCTATGTTGAAATAAGATCCCAAGGCACAAAATTGGGTACTTATGGTAATTTTTGGGTTCTTTGGGAGATCAAAGAGTGGAATTTGAGAGCAGACTTATTAAGATATTTTAAGCATTCATTTTGAATGATTTAAGTATCTAACAACTTTATAAGAGCTTTACAAAGTCATAGTTGTTTTAGATAATTTTCGAATTTGTGAAATAAAAATGATATTACGTTTTAGAGAATTTTATGAGTTTGGTAGTAGATTGGTAGTTCAAATTTTAAGGATTAATGAGGATATTTTTCTAAAATATATGTTGTAAATTTAAGCTTTATTGAATAGTTGAATTGAAGGTTATTAAATTTCAAGTAGGTTGATGTCACAAAAATTAGATTTTGAAGGACAATTAGGTCTTCTAAAATCTTCAATAATCTACTAATTGAATTGGAGTGAAATTTATGTATAAAGGTAATAGATTTAATTTGCTATACATATGTGAAATTTGAAAACAATAAAATGGTTTGAAAAGGAGATATTGGCACTAGAAATTCAACATTTGGATTGGAGTGGGAGGCCAGCTAATACCTAAGCAAGTTTTAGGATTTTTCTTCTATTTGGTAAGTATGATTATCTTCAAATTTGTTATACTATTTTTTAACTAAGAAATTGAGAGGTATGTAAATTTTCAAGGAAGATCAATAAATTAATTAATAGATATTAGAATTCTAATCCACCTTAGGATTTAATTTAGGATTTAGGATTTGTTTAGGATTTGATTTAAGGTTTTAGAAATATTAAAATAATCAAAAATATATCTTAAATAAATTTCGATCAAGTCCTAATTTAATCTTAATTAAAATTCTAATAGAATTCAATTAGATTCTAGGCCAAATCCTAAATCTTAAGAAAATCTTAAATCCTAAATCAAATCCTAACTAAATTCTAAATCCTAAACCAAATCCTAGAAAAATCTTAAATCTTAAACCAAATCCTAAACAAATCCTAAATTCTAAATCAAATCCTAAACCAAATCCTAAAAAAATCCTAAATTCTAAATCAAAACCTAAACCAAATCGTAAAAAAAAACCTAAATCTTAAGTCAAATCCTAAATAAATCCTAAATTAGGATTTTATTCTTACAATTTTTATTCTACCTTCCACAACTTGGTGCTTGATGCATTCTTGAGTAAGACTTCACATAATACAACAACGATTCAAATAAAATATAGACATTTTGAATATAATATCATACCTTTTGGACTTACAAATATAGCAATAACTTTCTAACATCTAATAAATGATATTTTTTGATAGTTTTTAGATGATTTTGTTATTTATTATGTAGACAACATCTTAATTTATTCTAATAACATAAAAAAATATGAACTTTGTTGAGATCATTAAATGTAGCTGGTGCTCTCCATAATATTTACTGTAGACTATAGTAAATACCATAGCTACAATATTTAGAATCTAGTAGAGAAGTACTGTTTATCTTCTCCCCTTTCTCTTCTTCTATACAAGACACAACCAGATCAATAGATTTTTATGTGTAAAGCTCTCTCTTCTTAGAAACCCTCTTGTATGTATGACGTACTACTATTCTTCTCTGTGTATTACTTACTATTACTCTTGTGTCTTTCTAAATATTCTCAATACTTTATCAACACAACTCTCTTCCATACACTATCACAATTTTTTTTGCTCTAGACTTGACTTTTCAGACATCTTGCTATTCTTGCTCAGTGTCTACCTCATGATCTTGCTGCTCTTCTTGTTCGCCCTTCATACATTAAGTACTTGCTTAGAGCACTTGTTCTACTCTCTGCCCTGCTTACTTCGAATACTTGATCCAACCCAGCTTGCTCCCTACTAAATCCCACGCTGTCGTATTGTAACACGATTATACAGTGAAAATAAAAAGAAAGGGGAATTTTATTAATATTCAGTTACCTCGAATATTGGGAGCATCGACCAACTCCAGTACAAATACTGAGTGGTCAGGTTCAATCACTCCGTTACAGTCAGCCGGGGCATACTGAAATGCTCCATTCGATCCCAATAACGGGAGTCAGTAGGAAGAGAAGGACCAATTCACAAGACGGGTTCGAGGAGCCAATTGGATCCAATTTCGATAATCCAATCCAGGTCCTCTTATCCAATATGAGACCTGAATTGGCCGGTCAACCCAGTGCAGTCTAATTACGAGAAATCCAGGTCTTACTACGGGTCTTAGCCAATCTGACGCGAGGACCAATTTGACCCAATTACGGGAACATCCAGGTTACTATGGGCATCTTTCCCAATATAGGACCTGAATTGGTCGGGCGACTCAATGTGGTCCCGATTACGGGGTTCGATTCTGTTTCAGGCTGTCCTGTTCTCTGTGCCGTCTCAGGGAACGTTGTTTTCGGTAAATGGATTTCTTAAAGGCAAAAACGGAGGAGAAAGCTTGACGGCGAGAGCCAATTTCAGATCCAAGCTTGAGGTGGGAGCCAATTCCGGATCTAAGACGGAAGATTGAAGAAATTCAGAGGATAAGGTTAGGTGGGATATAGTTTTGGGGGTGGTTTTTTTCGGGGGGAATTGGGGGGAGCGAGTTTTCAAGCTTCTGCAAGGTTACCAGTTCGGTTTTTTTTATTGGAGGTTTTTGAAGATCAAGGGAATTAGAGAGAGGAGCTTCATGCTTCGGGTCGGGGAAGGAAAGACATAGAATTTGGATTTTTCTTCTTCGTAGAGTTTTGGGGAAGACTGAGGCAATCGCTGCTGAAGTCAGTGTTGTAATGATGAATCGGGATTTTTAAATGAAGTGGGTTTGAATACTCTTGACTGTTTTGTGAAATCGACTTACATCTGTGATTGAAGGATTAAAAGGGTGTCTATAGGATTGAGTATGCGGAGTGAATGAAATTTATTGGATTAATCTAACAAGATAGTCAGTGGATACAAGATCGTAAGTACAAAGCAGTATTGAAGGTTAACAGTTTGGGTTGTACGGGGTTCTCTGTAACGTCTAGAGACCTACCGGCTGGGGCAAAAAGGACTTCGACAAGCAGTCGAAGAGCACCCGTATAGATTTACGGTACATTGTTGCAGTCGTTTATATTCCAGCAGTCAAAAACTGATAGACTGCTTGACTATCAGTGAATCTCCATACTACCTTCTACAGCCAGACGCCCGGCGCGTTCTCGAGCAGGAAAGCACGTAATACGACATAAGTGGTGAACCCGACGTGAAAGCTTGAGGTGGAAGGTATTGGATTTCGGTTGATTTTATCTTTATTTTTATGGAAAACGAAAATAAAAATTTTGAAGGATTTTTGGGAGAAATTTCTGGTGGGGAGTCTTCTAAAGGACAAGGTATGCACATGGATCCGTCTATTGCTAGTTTGTTTCAAGCCTTCTCATTGTCAATGCAACAACAACAAAGCAATGATCGAAAGGAAGCTTTGGCAACCAAAGCATTGCAAGCAGTGGTCAATAAAATTGATCAATTTGATGGGAGGAGTATTTCAAGGTATTTAAGATGTTATGTTCGTGAAATGGAATTAAATCGGGTTTCTGAGAGAAAAATGGTTGCACTATTTGGACTTGCCACGATACCGGAGATAAGGGACCACATTACATCGATTACGGATCGTTGTGGGAATTCATGGGAGGATTTTTCACATGCATTGAAAAACGAATATTTCTTGGAAGATGTTGATCGCGTTACTAAGAAGCTGTTTCTGGGATGGATTGAACGGCCCAATAAGAATTTGCAAGCAACAGAGCTACTAAGGGAATTTGAGAGGCAGTACTCTCAATTATCGAAGGTAGAAAAATTGACATTGGAGCCGAACAAAGTTGATCTATTTCTTCAAGCTGCTGATGGAGAATTGCAAGAGAAATTAGAACCCCTTCTTGAAGACAAAGAAGAAGATGAAGGATTGACAACGAAGTGGAAGAACGTTGAAAATGCGGTGGGGTTGCTTACAAAAAAAGAAAGGAGGAAGGATAGGAGCAATATTCTGAAAACAGTACAATTACCTAAAGCTCCAGTACGTACAACACCACCGACAATGCCTACAGTTCAACCTTCGACATCCTTGTCAAAGAAAGCAGATATGGATATGGAAGAAATTATACGAGGAATGCGAGATCTTCAAATCAAATTGGTAAGACTTGAAGAAAATACTTCTATAAACAATTCGAAGAATGTTTCAAAACAAGGATATGTACAAAGATGCATTTGGTGTGATGATGCTTCACACACTAGAAAAGATTGCAATGAATTTAATAATATGATACGGCAGGGAATTATTTGCTGGAAAGATGGGAAGATAGCATTGAAAGATAGGGAAGATCTTCTTCAAACCAATTTTGGCAAGGGAGGAATGAGAGCATTGGTTCAAGATTACTTAAAAGGGCATGAAACAGTAGCACGAGAAAGTGCAAGTTATGGTGCTAGAGTAGATGATGAAATTGGTGGAAGTACGGAAACTAGTGAGTTTTGGGCTTCTGCCGTTTCTACAATGTAAGAAGGGAAATTACCTCGAGAAGCGTTATTGAGAACTGCAGCTACAATACGAGGAAGAACAGGTTGGAAGGATCCCGTTGAGTCTCTTTCAGTTCATGCATATATTGCTAAGAGCCAACATGAAGCTTTGATGGAAGAAAAAAGACGAGGAAATTTTGATGATACTAGAGAAGGAAATTCTTTTAAGAGGTAAACTCGAGGAGATAAAGCTCGGGAGGCAGCTTCATAAGAATTGCTTGTAAAGGATACCTCAGCATCATTGGGAGAAAAAACAACGGAGACAAAAGATAAGGGCAAATCAATTGCTTATAAGCTACTTTCTGACATTGAAGCGGCAACAAATTTGAAAGGGGTGTTGGAAGAACGTATATTAAACGCTAAGGTGGAATTCACATTGAAAGAAGTCTTGAGAATTGCAAAGAAGGAGTTTCATGATGTTATCATTGACAGCATTAAGCGAAAGAGGCAATTAATGAGCGAAACTGGAATGAGTCATGCTATTGATGCAAGAATATGTAGAGATGAAGAAGAGGTTGATATTGGTTACAAGAAACCAACAAATGAAAAGAATGGGTATAATCAGCGAATACATTTCGAAGATTCTAGTGACAAGGAAATGGAAACTTTGAGCCATTATACTCGAAAGCATTGGGCAAGGGCAACTACTGAGGTATTGGTGAAGGTAGGAGATATAGAGGAACCAATAGTTGCTTTGGTGGACCATGGTTCTGAAATAAATCTCATGTCTAAAGATCTTTATAAGAAGCAAAAATGGCCAATTGATATGGAACATGGATGGGCAATACGAGCAGCTAATAACACACGAGGCAAATTATATGGAGCTTGTCCAGATGTCAAAATTCGGATTGGGGATGTTGCGACGGAGCAACATTTCTTCGTTCAAGATACAACATCTTATCCGTTGATTTTAGGACAACCTTATATCACGGCAACACGGATGGAAACAAAGGTACTTGACGATGGTTCTGCTTATGCAAGGGTATGGAGCGAAGATGGGAGGAAAGCTGTAAAATTTCTAACAGTACCTCCTAACCATGAACGGAATCGAGATAGGTTGAGGGAGAAACCATTGCCAAAGATTGTTGAAGGATTTAAGGATTTTGGGGAGGTACCACTGTAAAGCGAGATTATGGAGGTACAAAAGAGGAGGTACTCTCGCGAGATGAAGGTGCCTTTGATGCGAGTTTTATTGGTATATTGGAGAATGGAAATATTATGTATAAGAAAGTTGATTATTTTAAAAGAAAAGAAAGAAAAAGATTATATGATATTGAAAGACAGTTACGCAAGATAGGTACATTGCAAGATGATGAGAGGATTTTGGGTGTTTATGAAGAAAATGGGCTAGAACATTCATTAGAATTGATTACATCTATTGGGTTAGGGGATAATGATAAGATTGTTGAGATTCATTCGAGAGAGGTTTATACCATGCTTGAATCTTTTCAAGCACCAGAAGTCACAGTAGAGACGAGATATAAAACGGCAGATAAGAAGGTAAAGCCTGTTGCCGGACCATTACCAGAAGATTCTAAGGAACAAATGGGAGAAGCATCAAAAGAAGCAAGTTTAAAAGATCCAATGAGTATTGGACATCAGTTTACTGAAGAGACTTTTGAAGAATTGAAGATTGGTTCTGATGGTTCTTTATTGCCGGAGGAAATTACTTGCTTCAAAAAGATGTTGGCTAAACAAGGTAGATCGTTTGCCTTCGAATCTCATGAAATTGGGTGTGTGGATCCAAATATTATAACACCTATGGTTATCTTCACTGTACCGCATGTACCTTGGAATCTAAGACCGATTCCAGTACCCAGGGCACATTTACCTAAATTGGTCGAACTATTGAAAGAAAAGATAAAGATGAAAATATTAGAACCTTCATTTGCGCCGTATTCTAGTCGATGGTTTACGGTACCTAAGAAGAATGGGTCACTACGGTTTATTCAAGATATACAGCCGGTGAATGCTCTAACTGTCAAGAATGCAGGAATTGGACCTATTGTGGATGAATTTGCTGAGGCGTTTGCTGGAAGGGCGATCTATTCAATGGGTGATTTGTATTCAAGTTATGATCAATTTGAACTTGCCGAAGGAAGTAGAGATATGACAATGATGAGGACACCGCTTGGATTGGTTAGAATGTGCACTCTTCCTCAAGGCGTGACCAACTCAATTGCGCATATGATGAATGGGATGAATAAGGTATTGAGAGATTTTATCCCGGAAAAGACTATGCCTTTTCTGGATGATGTTCCTATAAAAGGGTGCAGAGAAGGAGACAAAGATGAAACTTTAGATACGAGGGGGTGTCGCAGATATGTTGTTGATCATATACAAGATTGTGAAAAGATTTTAACTCGGCTTGGAGAAGTTCATCTTACATTATCGGGTATGAAGTCCGTATTTGGAGTGCGAGAGGTTGTAATTGTTGGACATTTATGCGGATCTTACGGAAGAAAATCAGATCCGACTAAAGTTGATGTAATTGGAAGGATGAAAGAGGATTGTGGTTCTTTAATAGAGGTTCGCAGGTTTTTGGGTGCATGTGTATTTTATCGAATCTAGATCCCTCATTTTGCTCACATAGCGGATCCATTATATGAACTGTTACGCAAGGGTTACCGATTTGAATGGAAAGAAAGGCATATTCAGGCAATGCAAAGATTGAAGAAATTATTGATGTCACCTCCAATATTGAGGAAGGTTGATTATAAGTGCAATAGACCAGTGATTCTTACTGTAGACGCTAGTCCAATTGCCGTTGGATGGGTGGTGGGTCAAGATGATTCGAATGGGAGTAGATTTGCAGTTCGATTTGGGGCTAAAGTTTTAAGTATTCGTCAGCGTGCATATTCGCAAGTCAAAAGAGAACTTTGGGGAGTCGTTTCCGCTATGAAAGCTGAAAAGGACTATTTGATTGGGGCAGTAGTAGTAATTGAAACAGATTGCTTGCCATTGCTTGGAATGATTATTAACTGTTCAACGCCAGATATTGCAATGTTGAGATGGATTGCTTATATTAAGTCACTAAATCCAAAATTTAAGCATATCACTGGAAAGGACAATTTAGTAGCAGACATGCTATCTCGAGCAAGATACGAGAGGGAGGACGAAATGGTTGAAGACATTGATGATGTCGGATTGAAATTCTATTCAATATCAAATCTCAACAGAGAAGACAAGCTATTTCTTGAAGAATCTTATGAAGGAGAATTATTGGATATTGGTCATTATTTGAATACCTTGTCTAAGTAGCGGAATTGGTCTACAGAAAAATTCAAACAAATAAGAAAAAAAGCATATGGATTTTTACTTCGAGATGGATTCTTATGGAAGAGACCGAAGAAAGGAATTGGGATGCCACAACGAGTGATAGGCAAAAGGGAAGAAAAACTAAAATTATTTAAGGAGTTTCATGATAGTTTATGGGCAGGGCATAGAGGAATCTGGGCTACTTTTGCTAAACTCAAGGAACGATATTGGTGGAAAAATATGTATCGAGATGTGCTCTCATTTGTAGAGTCATGTGAAATCTGTCAATCGTATTCTAAAATCCGACATCGAGATGGTCTTCATCCTACGTATCCTTTGGCTATTCATTTTAAATGGGTTGTTGATTTGGTTATTATGTCGGTTGGGTTATGGCAGATGAGATATTTGGTTTTAGCTCGTGAAGATTTATCAAATCAAAGTAGAAGGAAGAGCATTGAGGACAAAATCTACAGAGGGGATTTGTAGGTTTTTGCTTGAAGATGTCATTTGCCGTTATGGGTGCGTAAGAAAAATCACTGCAGATCGTGGAGAATTAAATGCACAAGAAGCTCGTAAGTTCTTTGAAAGATGTGGAGTTAAACTATCACTGACTACTACTTATAATCCGGAAGGGAATGCGAAAAGCGAACGCGGTCACCCGCCGATTGTGAAAGCATTGGTTAAAGCTTGTAATGGGAAGGTTAAAGAGTGGCCACGGCTTTTGTCATTTACATTATGGGCTGATCGAACAACACATAGTTCGGTGACAGGATATATGCCAGTAGAACTTATGACAGGTCAAAAACCAATTATGCCAATTGAAGAAAAGGTACTTACTTAGAGTATGCTACCATGGGAAGATGGATTGACAAGAGAAGAACTTCTGGCTATTAGGATTCGACAATTGGAGCAAAGAACGGAAGATGTCCAGATAGCATTGAAAAGGTTAAAAAGAGCAAGGTTACAAAACAAGGCGCGATTCGATAAGCAACATCGATTGAGACCAAAAGCAATCGAGGAAGGTGACTGGGTACTTGTTTATGACAATAGTCTGGATAATCAACATAGTACTTTGCGGAAATTTTCAAAACGTTGGTTTGGACCATATGTTGTAACAACTGTTCATGATAATGCGACTTACTCATTACGGGAGTTAGATGGTACAAAATTGAAAATACCAATTGCAGGGAAGCGAGTAAAAATACTTAAACGAAGACACGCGGAGATGAATATGGAAGACCTTAATGAAGGTACAGAGATTCCGCAGCAAGAAGATGAAAGTGATATAGATAATGAAGGTGACGACGACGAACTGGACAAAGACGTAGGGGATATATTCTGAATCAAACAGCAATTGGGTAAATTGGTGCATACTGGAGGATGCACAGGTTCAGAGGGGGTGGATGTCGTGTTGTAACACGATTATACAGTGAAAATAAAAAGAAAGGGGAATTTTATTAATATTCGGTTACCTCGAATATTGGGAGCATCGACCAACTCCAGTACAAATACTGAGTGGTCAGGTTCAATCACTCCGTTATAGTCAGCCGGGGCATACTGAAATGACCATTCGATCCCAATAACGGGAGTCAACAGGAAGAGAAGGACCAATTCACAAGACGGGTTCGAGGAGCCAATTGGATCCAATTTCGATAATCCAATCCAGGTCCTCTTATCCAATATGAGACCTGAATTGGCCGGTCAACCCAGTGCAGTCTAATTACGAGAAATCCAGGTCTTACTACGGGTCTTAGCCAATCTGACGCGAGGACCAATTTGACCCAATTACGGGAACATCCAGGTTGCTATGGGCATCTTTCCCAATATAGGACCTGAATTGGTCGGGCGACTCAATGTGGTCTCGATTACGGGGTTCGATTCTGTTTCAGGCTGTCCTGTTCTCTGTGCCGTCTCAGGGAACGTTGTTTTCGGTAAATGGATTTCTTAAAGGCAAAAACGGAGGAGAAAGCTTGACGGCGAGAGCCAATTTCAGATCCAAGCTTGAGGTGGGAGCCAATTCCGGATCTAAGACGGAAGATTGAAGAAATTCAGAGGATAAGGTTAGGTGGGATATAGTTTTGGGGGTGGTTTTTTTCGGGGGGAATCGGGGGGAGCGAGTTTTCAAGCTTCTGCAAGGTTACCAGTTCGGTTTTTTTTATTGGAGGTTTTTGAAGATCAAGGGAATTAGAGAGAGGAGCTTCATGCTTCGGGTCGGGGAAGGAAAGACATAGAATTTGGATTTTTCTTCTTCGTAGAGTTTTGGGGAAGACTGAGGCAATCGCTGCTGAAGTCAGTGTTGTAATGATGAATCGGGATTTTTAAATGAAGTGGGTTTGAATACTCTTGACTGTTTTGTGAAATCGACTTACATCTGTGATTGAAGGATTAAAAGGGTGTCTATAGGATTGAGTATGCGGAGTGAATGAAATTTATTGGATTAATCTAACAAGATAGTCAGTGGATACAAGATCGTAAGTACAAAGCAGTATTGAAGGTTAACAGTTTGGGTTGTACGGGGTTCTCTGTAACGTCTAGAGACCTCCCGGCTGGGGCAAAAAGGACTTCGACAAGCAGTCGAAGAGCACCCGTATAGATTTACGGTACATTGTTGCAGTCGTTTATATTCTAGCAGTCAAAAACTGATAGACTGCTTGACTATCGACGAATCTCCATACTACCTTCTACAGCCAGACGCCCGGCGCGTTCTCGAGCAGGAAAGCATGTAATACGACAACGCCTACTGCCAAACAACTGCCGAGTTCCCGCCAAATCCATCGCTACTACCCTGTCGCCATTGATGTTGTCATCCATTATCGTAATGTATGAAGTCTTGCTTGAAAATGCGCTGGACACTTGGTTGTAGAAGAAAGAATAGAAATTACGATAACAAAATCCTAAATAGAATACTAACAATGCTCTAATTAGACTATAATAATGATAAACAAACGTAATCAAATTCAAAACAACTCAAAGAAATTTCAAACAAACAATAAAATTCTTAAAGAAATATTAGAATGATCACAAATTTTACTCAAATATATGTCAATTCAACCTTAATTTAATTCTAGTTAAAACCCTATTGAATTTCACTCAACTTTAGACCAAACCTAATTAAATCTTAAATCCTAATAATTCCTAAACCCTAAGTCAAATCCTAAACAAATCTTAAATTAAATCCTATTCCAAACCCTAAACCCTAAATCAAATCCTAAATCAAACCCTAAATCAAACCCTAATCCAACCCTAAACCCTAAATCAAACCCTAAATCAAATCCTAACCAAATCCTAATCCAAACTCTAAATCAAATCCTAATCAAATCCTAAACCCTAATTCAAACCCTAATCCAAACCCTAATCCAATCCTAAACTCTAATCCAAATCCTAAACCCTAAATCAAATCTTAAATCAAACCCTAGTCAAAACTCTAATCCAAACCCTACATCAAACCCTAACCAAATCCTAAACCTTAATCCAAACCCTAAATCAAATCCTAATCAAACCCTAAATCCTAATCCAAATCCTAATCCAAACCCTAAACCGAACCCTAGCCAAATCCTAACCAAACCCTAAACCCTAATCCAAACCTTAATCCAAACCCTAGCCAAATCCTAATCCAAATCCTAATAATTCCTATGACAGATTTAAACCTCAATATCTAATGAATAAACCATTGATCTCAATTCAAAATTTGCACACTTCTTAAAAATCAAGTTCAAAACAAGCAATTTTTTTTTTTGAAAAGGATCATAGTTATCAAATTGACGAAAACCTCAAAAATGTGTTCGGGTGTTAGCCGGCCTCCATCTCCAATCTTGTTGCCAACCTATCAGAGCCAATTTCTCTTCTTTGCGCCATTCGATTGGTTTCAAATTTCTCATGGACATAGGAAAACAAGTCTAATATCCTCTCACACAAGTATTACTCCAATCCAACTAGTAGATTGCATGAAATCTTAAAAATCCTCACTGGACCTAAAATTCTACTTTCTGAGACCTTGACTCACTTAAATCTCAATATCTCTCAGTTCAACCGTTAGATCAAGCTCAAATTCACAACATGTATTCAACACAATTATAACCATGAACCCAAAAAAATTCACCCGTAGATCTGCAATAAAACTCTCGAAATCACTCAAAACATTAACCCTATTTTATTTCATAAAACCCAAGTCATCCAAAAAACACTCAACTTTGCTAAGCTCTTACAAATTCATATCAACTCCAAATCATCCAAAATCAATGCCCATAGAAATCCTATTCAATCTTCTCTCCAACTCCATTCTTCGATCTGCCAAAGAGTCCCCAAATCGTTGGTGAGACTCAGTTTTGTGCCTCAGTGTCTGATTTCGACCCTGGTTCATAACCGGCCTTTTGTGGGTATCAATATCTAGTTTTTCTGAGTAATTTTTTTCTAGAATTTACTCTTAACTTTCTTCTAAAGATTCCTATATCATTTATTTTCCCAATCTACTTTGATTTGCCTTACTTATGGTACTACAAAATAAGTAGAAGTCACCTTTCTAAAAGGCAGCATTGATACCTTTTAATTTTTCTACCCCTTTGGCTATTAACTATATTTTTAAGATAATTTGTTCTAATACTTTGAACTAAGATCTCTTAAATTATAATAATCTCCACACTCTTTCACCTATTAATCGTGTTACATCACGACACCGTTGTCCACCGCTGCTTGTTGCAGCCGTCCTATTCTTGTTCTGCTGCCTTAATCCACAACCTCTTTAAAATAATAATAATAATAATTTTATTTTTCAAGTTCAAGTTTATCATTTTATTTGATTTTATATTTTAAGGTATGTTTTATTCAACTTTTCTACTTGATCTTATATTTTCTTTATAGATTTATTTATAATGAGTGCTTCAACAACTTCAACTGTTTCTACTATGTTTCCAACTATTACCAATACATCCCAATATTTTCAAGTTCTTTTATTTCCACCATTAACTGTAGATGGAAACAATTATCTACTATGGGCAAAAATGGCAAAAACAAATTTATTTATAAAATAATTCTAAGATGCTATTATATTTGAAGAATCTCTTATAATAAGTATTTCTATTCTTCTTGCTATTTGTTGGAAAGTACTTCTTCTCCTTTGTTGTCATCTTATACCTGCATTACAACATCAATACTTAAAACTGGAAGATCCTGTAAAACTTTGGAAGAATCTTAAATCCAATTTTGATCATCAAAAGACCATTTTCCTTCCACGCGCTTATCATAATTGAATATATTTATGTATCTTGGATTTTTCAAATTTAAATGCTGTCAATAGTGAAATGTATAGTATTGTCTCACAATTATGATTGTATAGACAAAGCATCTCTGAAGAAGAAATAATTGAGAAAAATCTCTCTACATTTCCTCCTATATCTACTGTGATTGCACAACAATACAGGAACATGAAATTTCAGAGTCATTCTGATCTCATGTCCTATCTATTTCTTGCGGAGAAGCAAAATGAGCTATTCTTGTGCAATGTAGAAGCTTGTGCTATTGGAACTACAGTTCCAAAATCTCATGCACTTAATATTTCAAAGTCTAAAAAAAAATTATATAAACATGAAAAACGTGCTCATAAATATCAGGGTAGTCATAGTCATGACCATTTCTATCCATATGGAAAGAATGAATGTTCTACTATTAATTATAGTAGAAAAAAAAATCAAAGATGTATTCTTACTATAACTGTGGAATGATTGGACATTTAGTACATGCGTACCATACTTCAAAATATTTTATTAAAATGTTCCAAGAAAATAAGAAACTATGAGCTGAAGCTCGTGAAATTCATACTATGGATACATCGATGGATTCAATTGGTGTTGATGACTTAGAGGCTTATATGAATGACAAAACCTCTGATGATAAATCAAATAATGAGCTTATTAATTCTGCAACAACACATACTATCTTACAAGATAGATGATTTTTTATTAAAAAATCTTCAACTTGGCAAACTAAAAATATGATGACCATAGCTAGAGTAAATATATTTTGTTTCCAAGAAGGTACAGTGATGGTAAAATTACCTACGGGTTCCATCCTAAAATGTAAATATGTAATGTTTGTACCCTCAACACCTCGGAGTCTGATCAACTACCGAGATGTGCATATTAATGGTTATGACCTCTCAATTGCTATTTTAAATAGAAAAGAAATTTTAGTTCTTGTAAAGAACCATAAAGTTGTTGAAAAAGCTTTTGCTATAGAAAATAGTTTATATCGAATTATGATTTGACATTGCATTATATTTAATTTTACATCATCTATCATAGAGAGTCTTGTTTCTCTCTAGCATGGATGATTGGAACATCAAAGATCTACATTATTTAGAAAGATCATTCCATGTATAACTAGATACTTTTTAAAGCCTATGGATGTAGACTCTATGGAATTATGTCATGCATGTATGCAAGGTAAAATGATTAATCAGCCTTCAATTTGAAAACTCCCACAAGAATTACCACCAATGCTTGAAAGATTGTATGATAATATTTATGGTCCTATTAATCTAATATCGGAACTATTTCATTATTTTTTGGTCCTTGATGATGCATCAGATAAACAATCACATGTTTCATTATTATCAACTCGAAACATGGTGTTTGCCAATCTTATATCTATGCTTATTTGTTTTTGGGCACATTTTCTTGATTATCCTATAAAAATATTGCGTATGGATAATGCAAAAGAATTCACATCAAAGTCTTTTGAAGACTATTGTATTGTAATAGAAATTGAGTTAACATATTATATTCCATATGAACATGCTCAAAATGGACTTGCAAAGTCATTTATAAAGCGTGTACAACTCATTACTTGGCCACTCCTCTTTCATACAAATTTATCTACATCTATGTGGGGTCATGCAGTTTTACATGCTGTAGCATTAATACGCCTCCACCCTTCTTCTATTGAAATTATTTCACCACATGAGCTCATTTTGGGTCATGTTCTAAATGTATCTGTCAAGGACAAAGACTCGATGAGGAAAAATATACACCAAAAGGCTATCTCGATATAATAAGTCAAAATATAAACAAGTAGGTATATTAAAAGGAAACTGGAATGGCTATTGCCA
Source organism: Physcomitrium patens (assembly GCF_059467195.1). Taxonomy (NCBI): domain Eukaryota; kingdom Viridiplantae; phylum Streptophyta; class Bryopsida; order Funariales; family Funariaceae; genus Physcomitrium; species Physcomitrium patens. The sequence continues at coordinate 873,397 of NC_143413.1, read as the reverse complement.
CAAGACAAGAAACTAAAGACTCTTGAACCTGGACTAGAAGCAAGAAAGGAGTTGACAAGAGTGAAGAAGCCTTCACTCTTGTCTCTATATATACTATCTAACTAGGGGCTACGTGGCGACATTCTATAGGACCTCCAATATGTGTTGACTTTGTAGGACACATGCCTTGACTTACAAGGCAAGTTTTTCTACGTGTGGGCCACATAGTTAGCTTGACCTTCAAGCTAACAACATGTGTGGCACATGGCCAACTTGTTGACCACGTTTCTAATCCAAAAAGTCAATTAAAGACACCTATGAAGTCAAAGCAGCGTCTAGGAAGTTTCTAGGAAGCTTCTATATTAAATATTATATAATTAACTTACTTTTATCTACTTTTACTTACTTCTACTTATTTCTATATGTAATTATTAGCTTACATGATTATGGCCGTGACATTACCCTCCCTTCTAGAGACGAGTTCCACGAGGAGCGGTCATCATATGTTGAGGAAATCTATGATGCGACGAATTGTATTCGCCACATACTCTGATCTCTGTTCTCTTCGAAGATGATTGATAGGGCCTCTCAACCATCGGTAGTGTCCCATACCAGGGCGGGAAGACCACCCAGTTATTTGATCATTATTGAGGCCTTCATAACTTCCTTCGAATAGAATATTCGGAACACCATCAGGAATTGTTCCTACCTCTAGCAAAATCACCAAACATCGGGAGTCCCTTCCCAAATCATGATACCAAACGCGTTGTATCTCACCATCTGTTCGAGGAAGAACATGTTGTTCTTGAAGATCTTCATCTCAATTGCGTCGTCTTGAAGGTTGTGACAATCGTAATGTCTCGTCCGGCAGGTCAACAAACGAAGGTTCTTGAGTTGAATCCGCTGGTTGTTGGCTCTCCATCTAATTAGCATCACAAATACAAAGAAGTTACAAACAAGGATAGGAAATTGAATGTTATCTTGCCTCAATCTTGTCTCTTTTATAAGAGAGATTTTCATCTTGGTTTTGATGGATGTCGTTGATGAAAAATTTTGACTTTAGCTGATGCATTTGTTAGATTCCTGGATGGCTCCCATGTGCGTTCACTAATATCATATCCGCGCCAATGAACAAGATATTCCAGCTTATTTCGGCGCCGCCTTGAGTCTAATATCTCTTCCACCTCAAATTCTTCATTATTATCTACTTCTATAGGAGGCGGTGGCATTTGTCTTCTTCCTTGTATATCCACTGTCTTATATGGTTCAAGAAGAGATACGTGGAATACAGGATGGATCTTCATTGACTCCGGTAGATGTAACCGATATGCAACTGGGTTGATCTGTTCAGAAACAGAAAAGGGGCCAAGCCTACGATAGTCCAACTTGTCACAAGGTCGAGTAGTCTTGATATTGCGACGAAGTAGCCATACCTTATCACCCACGTTGATTTGTGGTTGCTCCTTACGATATAGATCTGCGTTTATCTTTTGTCGTTCTTGAGCTTCCTTCAATTGTGTCTTCATTATTGCATGTAACTCTGACAACCGATTTGCCATATCTTCTTCTGCAGGATTATCAACTTTTGAAAAATCAAAAGTATCAAGTCGTGGATGATAGCCATAATTGGCAAAGAAAGGTGTTTGTTGCGTGGAAGAATGTACCGTATTATTATAAGCAAACTCTGCCAATGGCAGAAGGGTTGTCCAATCATCTTGTTGGTAGTTGATAGTACACCTTAAATATTGCTCCAAGACTTGGTTTACGCGCTCTGTTTGTCCATCAGTTTGAAGATGGAAAGCCGAAGATAGCTTTATGTCCACTTTTAAAATCTTGAAAAGGGTCCTCCAAAATCTTGACACAAATTGAGTTCCCCTATCCGATATGATATCTTTAGGTAATCCATGATAGCGATAGATATTATCAATGAAAAGCTTAGCTGTTTCTTCACCTGTGATAGATTTTGTACATGGCACAAAATGTGCCATCTTGGTGAAACGATCTACTATCACAAATATAGAATCATAAGATCTTGAGCTTGGAAGATCTGTGATGAAATCCATAGAAACAGAAGACCATGGTTGTTCTGGTATAGGTAATGGCTGAAGAAGTCCGTAAGGTCGATGACGAGGAATTTTTGATCTTGAACAAATATCACATGATTGTACAAAGTCTTTGACTGACTTCCACATTTGTGGCCACCAAAAATCTCTTGATATGAGTTCCAAAGTCTTATTATATCCAAAGTGCCCTGCTGCTGGAAAGTCATGACGTGCTTGAAGAACACGTAAACGTGCTTCTCCTTCTGGAACATATAGGCGTCCTTCAAAATATAATAGATTATTCTTGAACTCAAATTTAGAAGGATCATGAGACTTGGAAGAATTATTCTCGATATCATAAACAAGAGGGTCTGAGGACATACTGGACTGGATTTGCTTGAGAAAAGTTGAATCAACAGTCAATGTTGATTTCATTGCTCGGAGATGAAATTGCTTCGGTTTCAAGAGGACCGTTCTTTGTTGCTCAAAAGCTGCATCTCCTTCTTTTGGTGTAAAATAAGAACGTCTAGATAGGGCATCAGACAAACCTTGTTGTTTTTCTGGCCGATAAGTGATAATGAACTCGAATCTTGACAAAGACATACTCCAACGAGCTTGACGACGATTCAACACGCGTGCTGACATGAAATACTCGAGGTTCTTGTGATCTGTATACACAGTGACTGGACTAGAAGCGCCTTCTAGATAATGATGCCATTCTTGAAAGGAATCCACGATCGCAAGAAGTTCTTTATCGTGGATCTCATAATTGATCTCGGCTGTTGAGAATTTTCTTGAATGAAAAGCTATTGGATGGAGTTTGTCATCTGTTCCCATTTGTGATAAAACTGCACCCAAGGCAAAATCTGATGCATCTGTTTCCATAAAAAATGCCTTGGAAAAGTCAACACGATATAAGACTGGTGCAGAGACAAACGATGTCTTCAAGGCTTCAAATGCTGCTTCCGCTTCTTGATTCCATTGAAATTTATCTTTACTAGTCAAGCGTGTAAGTGGAGCTGCAACTCGTGAGAAATCTTTGATGAAGATTCGATAGTAATTGGCAAATCCCAAGAAACATTGGACATCTCTTACCGTCCTTGGAATCTTCCAATCCATGATTGTTTGGACTTTCTTAGAATCCATCATGAGACCATCATTTGAAATGATGTATCCTAAAAAGTCAACTTGAGTAGTGTGAAATACACACTTTTCCATCTTGGCGTACAATCCTGCATCTCTAAGTTTTTGTAATACTTGACGAACATGTATTTCATGTTCTTCGACGTTCTTGGAATAGATCAGGATATCGTCTAGATAGCAGACGACAAAATTGTCTAAGAATTCATGAAATATATCATTCATGAGATGTTGAAAAGCAGCTGGTGCATTCGTGAGTCCAAAGGGCATGACATTATATTCGAAATGTCCATACCTGGTTCGAAACGCAGTCTTCTATTCATCTCCTTCTTTGATCCGTACTAGATTATATGCTCCTCTTAGATCTATTTTTGTATAGATCTTAGCTTGATTCAACTGGTCAAGGAGTCCTGATATCAAAGGTAATGGATACCTGTTCTTGATTGTGATCTTGTTGAGTCCTCGATAATCAACACACATTCGTAAAGATCCATCTTTTTTCTTTACGAATAGAATTGGAGCTCCTGCTGGAGATTTTGAATGGCGTATGAAATTCTTTGCTAAATTCTCGTCAATATATGTCTTGAGTTGAGCCATCTTATCTTGTGATAAACTGTAAATTGGTCCAAATGGTGGCTGAGTTCCTTCCTTGAGGTCGATTGAACAATCATATGGACGATGCTCAGGAAGAATATCTGCATTCTTTTTCTCAAAAACGTCTTGATACTCCTGATATTAACTTGGAATGCCACTTGAAGTCTTTACGTTTTCAGAAATAGGTGCAGCATAAATAGCAAAAGTTGATCCTTCTTTTGCTGCGTGTATAAATGCTTTTGCACCTATCAGTACGGGTTTTATTATATTAGACTTATAATTTTTTACTTGGTTGGTAGAACTGTTAATAACGCTCTGGGAAAAGTCAAGTTTACGTGAATTCCAATCTATTCGAGGGTTATATTTTTCTAGCCAGGATAAACCTAAAATAACTGGATTGGACGGGGATTTAATTATGTTAAAAGCTATATAGCTATCATGACCGTCTATTGTTACTTTTATAGGATGAGTTTCATGAGTGACATCTCCAGAAGACAAGGGACGACCATCTATGACTTCTACATGTACTGGTTTAGGTTTCTGTACAAAGGGTATTTTACGACTTTTAACAAATTGTTCATCTAAAAAACATGCTGAGGCTCCCGAATCTAATAAAGCAGAGGCTTTGTAATTCTTAGGTCCTAAATATAAGTCTATTATAAAATAAGGAGAGGGTTCTGAGGAGAGGATAGGACCTTCATTAGGAATTGTACAAGGTTCCAGCTGCACGGTCCCTATTGTAGCTGGACGAATCCGTTTTCCGACATGTTGTCTTCTTTGACCGTCGTACCCCTCATTTTATAGTTGCGTCGTTTCTTTGGACAATGTTGAGCAGTGTGCTTAGGTTCTCCGCAATATAAACATAATCCTTCTTGACGACGACGAATCTTTTCTTGCTCAGTTAGAGGTTTAAAACGTACCGCGTCAATTTGCATGTCTTTTACTTCCAAATGTACGTTTGGCAAAGATGTTGATGTTGCCATTGAGTAATAACGTTGAGGTTCCCGTGAATGATTCTCAGATCGAAATTCAAAAAGTCGATTATCACATTATCGATTGCTTGACTCAAAGTTTGAGGATCAGGTAAGTTGAGCATCAATTTCTTTACTTCGTATTGCAATCCATAAAGAAATTGACTGATGAGTGCAGCATCATCCCACTTGATGTCAATTGCAAGTTGTCAAAATTGTGAAGCATATACTGTTACTGAGCGATTTCCTTGTCGCAGAATTCGGATCTTATTTGTTGCAACACGAGTTGCATCGTGTTCACCATACATAGATCGAAACTCCGCCAAAAAAGCTTCCAAATTGTCCAATATTGGATTTCGTTGTTCAAGAAAAGACGAAAACCACGATAATACAGAACCAGAAAGTAGAGTGCCAATAAACCTGACTTGTGATCCTGGAGTTGGATAGCTTTGCGGTTGAAGTTCAATTGCCAATTGTACTTGATTTATGAACCCTCGAAACTTTGATCTCGTACCATCAAATTTCTCAAGTAAGGTAATTCTTGGTTCTCTAGTGCTTATAGGGTGTTGTACAATTGGAGAAGAAACGTGATTTGTTGTAGATGTTGAAGCAGCTCCGATCATCTCTATATCTCCACTTTCTGCTATTCTTGTTCTTTCATGTGTTGGTAAATTGAGTTGATGCATCGCAAGCATTAACTCCCTCATTTGCTCTTGCATTTGTGCCATTGCACTCTTCATTTCAACAAGTTCTGCCATAATGACACTAAGAAGAAAAATTTGTTTGTTATTGCTCAAGACAAAAGAAAAGAAAGACTTGATAACAAAGAAGATACTAAGAACAATATCAGTTTAGAAGTGGGTAATCCACAAACTTCTAATACGCTTATGTCTTGTCAAGAGAAAGGGGTAATCCACTCTTACTCAAGAAAAAACAAAGCTCTGATATTGTAAGTGTACTCTTGTCAATCTGTCAAGGACAAAGACTCGATGAGGAAAAATATACACCAAAAGGCTATCTCGATATAATAAGTCAAAATATAAACAAGTAGGTATATTAAAAGGAAACTGGAATGGCTATTGCCACAAGACAAGAAACTAAAGACTCTTGAATCTGGACTAGAAGCAAGAAAGGAGTTGACAAGAGTGAAGAAGCCTTCACTCTTGTCTCTATATATACTATCTAACTAGGGGCTACGTGGCGACATTCTATAGGACCTCCAATATGTGTTGACTTTGTAGGACACATGCCTTGACTTACAAGGCAAGTTTTTCTACGTGTGGGCCACATAGTTAGCTTGATCTTCAAGCTAACAACATGTGTGGCACATAGCCAACTTGTTGACCACGTTTCTAATCCAAAAAGTCAATTAAAGACACCTATGAAGTCAAAGCAGCATCTAGGAAGTTTCTAGGAAGCTTCTATATTAAATATTATAGAATTAACTTACTTTTATCTACTTTTACTTACTTCTACCTATTTCTATATGTAATTATTAGCTTAAAGGATTATGGCCGTGACAGTATCTCACTTACGAGTATTTGGTTGCTGTGCTTGGATTCTAATATCAGAACCTCAATGGTATACCATTGGAGCTCATCGACAAGAAGACATATATATTGGTTTTAATTCATCAAGCATTATTCGAAGTGTTGATCCATCAACTAGCACATTATTACGTGCACATTTATAAAATTGTTGTTTTGAAGAAAATGTATTCTCATCTCTTTAAGGAGGAGTATCCAATCAACAAAGAAATAAAGTACTTATATAATTTGAGGTATTAAATTATGTATGATTTGAAATAATTCAGATGCATGTGGTATCAATGTCTTTGAGATTATTTAGTTACAAATAAGTTTGTAAGTGATCCACTAATTCTTTGTTTGTTTATCAAATGAGATAAAATTGGTTTTGTGATTATCATTGTATATGTTGGTGATCTTAACCTAATGGGCACTTCATGTGCATGTATTACAGCTACTAACTTACTTATACATGAATTTGAAATAAAAATGCTAGAAAAAATAACTTTCTATATTGGTCTTCAGATTATGCATCTAACAGATGGTAGCATTTTTCTCTATCAACTAATGTATATTAGACGAATCTTGTGAAGATTTAATATGATTGATAGTTATCCATTGTTTACACCAATGGTTGGACGTGGTCGTGATGGTCATGATTCATACCATCCATGCAAAGAGGAGGAGGAAATATTGGAAGATCAATATCCATACCTTGCAGCAGTTGGAGCACTTTTGTATTTAGCTACATCTAGAAGACCAGATATTATATTTGCAGTTAGTATTCTTGCAAGACATAATGCACATCCAATACTATGACATTGGAATGGCATCAAACATTTATTATGCTATTTAAAAGGTACTGAAGACTTAAGATTATACTACACACAATGTGAAGATTCAAAATTAGTTGGATATTTTGATACATGATATAAATTTGATACTGCAATAGCTAAACCTCAAACAAGACACGTATTTTTAAGACATGGATGTATAATATCAAGGAAATCAATGAAATAAATAATAACTACAACTTCATCTAACCATGTAGAAATTATTGCCTTACATGAAGCATCTCGAGAATGTATTTGGTTGCAATCAATTGATAAATTCATTCAAAAAACCTGTGGATTTTCATATGATGATTCTCTAACTATCTTATATGAAGATAATAGTGATTATATTGCACAGATGTAAGTTGGTTTCATTAAAGGCAACAGGGCAAAGCATATTGATCCAAAGTATTTTAGTTATACTCATGACTTGATTACTGATCAATCACTTATAATTAAAAAAATTGAATCTATAAATAACCTTGCTAATCTCTTCACCAAAGCTCTTCCATTGTGTAACCATTGTTGACTTACTTATGGCATTGGTATGCGGCGACTTCTTTTTTTTGAATAAGAAAGTTAATGAGCTCTTTAAATAATTAAAGAAAATGATATTGTATTCTTTTTCCTTCATCTATGTTTTTTTCCTTAAATACAATAAGGTTTTCTTAGATAAGGTTTTAATGGGGCAACAATTGTTGATCTTGCAATATCACAAAAAAGTATAGATCATAATTCTATATAAATTTCAATTATGTAAATATTATGATGAGTGAGGAAGAATGTTGAAATCATTAAATGTAGCTGGCGCTCTCCATAATATTTATCGTAGACTATAGTAAATATCATAGCTACAATATTTAGAATCTAGTAAAAAAGTATTATTTATCCTCTCCCCTTTTTCTTCTTGTATATGAGAGACAACTAGATCAATAGATTTTTATGTGTGAAGCTCTCTCTTCTTACAAACCCTCTTGTGTATATGACTTACTACTACTCTTGTGTGGGTGTATTATTTACTATTACTCTTGTGTCTTTCTAAACATTCTCAACAAACTTCATGTTCATTATATATTATAAAAACTAAGAGATACAAATCTTTATGAGATAAAAAAAATATATATTATAAACTACTCAAGTTGACTTTTTAGAATACATGATTTCAAATGATGGACTTATGATAGATCCTAAGAAAGTTCAAACTATTATAGATTGGAAGTCCCAAAATCAATAAGACATGTCCAATGTTATTTTGAAATTTGTCAACTACTATTAGATATTCATCAAAAACTTCTCTCAAATTGTAGCTCTACTTATATGTTTGACTTATAAAAATAAAATTCAATAGAATTAAGAAATAGAAGTAGCATTTGAAGCTTTAAAGACAAATTTTATTTTTGCACCAATCTTATATTGCATCAATTTTTTTAAGTCATTTTTTATAGAAACAAATACATTGGACTTTGTTTTAAATGCCATATTATCACAAATGAAAACAGATAATGAACTTCACCTAATAGCTTTTCATTTAAGAAAATTTTCAATAGCTGACATCAACTACGAGATTTATGATAAAAAACTTCTTGTAATTATGGATTTATTTTAAGAATAGTACCATTATCTAGAAGACCCTTTTAATCCAATTATTATTGATACTAGGTATAAGAATCTTAAATATTTTATGTCAACACATTTTTTGAATTGTCGCCAAGCTTATTGGAGGATATCTTAGTTGAGATTTGATTTTAAGATTACTTATCAATCCAAAAAACAATAAGGTTTGTCAAACTTCTTTTTTAGATGTTTTTATCTTGCACCAAAAGAAAGAAATGCATCTTTTCATCAACAAAGAACAATTCTTTTGAAGCAAGAGTATTTTCATCTTTGAACAATAAGATCATCATTGACTATTGATTCAACTTTTGTCAAACAAATTCAATCAAGTATGTCTTTTGATTTTCTTCTTTATGATATCAAGGATCTTTTTTTTAAGTTTTATAATACTTCTAAATTTGAAATCTAAAACAACCTATACTATTTTGAAAGATGCCTATATATTCCAAAAGAAGAAGCACGTTTATATATTCTTTAAGTATGTCATGACTTTTCAACTAAAAAATATTTTGGATATAATAAGACATTAGATCTTATATCCATAGATTTTTGGTGGCCACAATGTAGAAGATAGTGAAAGACTTTGTCCAGTCATATGACATTTATTCAAAGTCAAAAACTCCTCATTATCAACCCTATGGACTTTTTCAACCATTATTCATTCTAGAACAACTATGGACTTTTTTTTCTATCAATTTTATCACAGATCTTCTAATCTCAAGTTCTTATGAGTCTATATTTATAATAGTAAATCGTTTCACCAAGATGGCACATTTTGTACCATATACAAAAGCTATTACACGTGAAGAAATAGCCAAGCTTTTCCTTCACAATATCTATTGCTATCATGGATTATCTAAGGATATTATATTAGAAAAGAAAACTTAGTTTGTATCAAGATTTTGGAGAATATTTTTTAAGTTTCTAAAAGTAGGCATAAAATTATTTTTAACTCTCCATCCTCAAATCAATGGACAAATAGAGTGTATAAATCAAGTTTTGAAGTAGTATTTGAGGTGTACCATCAACTACCAACAAGATGATTGGATAATTCTTTTACCATTGGCAAAGTTTATTTATAATAATATAATATATTCTTCTACGCCTTTATTTTTTAATACCTTTCTTTACTAATTATGATTATCATTGAAAACTTGATGCTTTTGACTTTTCAAAAGTTAATAATACTATGGCAAAAGATTTGGCAAATCATTTATTTGAGCTTGATATAATAATAAAGGCACAACTAGAAGAGGCTCAAGAATAACAAAAGAGTAACATGGTGTCGTATTGTGACATGATTATATAGTAAAAATATGACTAAAAATGATTTTTTAATTAATAATCTATTATATTAATTCAATAAGAATTCAAAATATTTTAATAAAGCTTTTATAAAAGCCTTTAGTCTATTTTCTTGTCTTAATAGAAATTCTTTTATTACCTTAAAAAGGCCATAAATGCATAAAATCAGGATAGAAGAGGTAAATGGTTGATACGGTTGATACTAAAGTGAAGTTGAGGGTAGGATTGGGCTAAAAAATCCTTATAATAGATTAGATTGATACCTACTGGATGACCGTTTGTGAGACAGGATCGAAATCAAACCTTTGGTCACTAAAACGACTGCCTATGGTAAATTACAGAGGCATTTGAAGATCAAAGATAAAGATTTGAGAGCTAGTTTGAAGCTCTTTCTAAAAGAATAAGAGTTGTTTTTTTAGGATTTTTGAAGACTTAGCAATTGTTGCTCAAAGTCAAGGTTTATTTTGGTGATTTGGGTTATATATTATATAATTAGGACTAGCAATTTTGGCTAGTTTGTGCGATTGGTGTAGCATCTATAGTTCAAAATTTGATATTATTTGGATTATTGGGTGTACTAAGTGTATATAAAATTTTGTGATAATCTAACAATGTGATTTAGAGATATCTAATTTTTAGTACAAGAGGATTTTGAAAGTTGGTAGTTTGGAGATTGAGTAGGATTTCTGTGATATCTAAAGATCTACTAGTCGGATTAAGGTGAAATTTGGCATGGTCTTGAAAGACTTGAAGATCAAGGTGCACACCAATTTTGAATCAAAGTTAATTAATGGAGAAGGAGAAATCTTTGCTAGGATTTTTGCTTCACTTTTTAAGTTGTAAGCCGAATGACATTAGTGCAATTTTTGAAGGTTTTCTCACAATTTGTATGTTGGATTGGATTGAAAATTCTGGAGCATATAGAAGACTTACATTGACAATTGCATGCAAAATTTTACATCAAGTGGACAGTCAAATTACAAGTTATAGCTTGTTAAATCTCACTGATTAGGATTGAGGCTTATAATAAAAATCTAAATTGCTTAAACATGAAAGTAATAAGGTAATTGGAATTTATGTATGATTAAGGCTACTAAGAAGAGTGTTTTTTAGCACTTTTGAATTAAAATTCAGATTATATTCTTCTCATATGGATGAAATCTATTAGAATTTCTTACATACTTGTGAAATACAACCTCTTCTTCCACAGCTAGGTGCCCGGTGCATTCTTAAACAAGACAACATGTAATACGACAGTGGATACTTATCGTAAAGAATACCCTCATTTCCACATTGATAACAAGGTATAATTACTTTGTTGTAATATTAAAACTATTTGCCCTTGTAAAAAGTTTGATTATTATAGACTTTGACTATTTTTTTTTTATAAAAAAATCAATTTAATTGCTTATTAATTACATCTATTAGAATCTATGAAAATCCATCTCAAAATTTACATCTCTTTTAGAACCATATAAGATAGTGAATATCCCAAGAAGAAGACGAATACCATCGCCTCTTATAGAAGTGGATAATAATCAAGAATTCAAGGTGGAAGAAATCTTAGACTCAAGGAAGCACCAACATAGGTTGGAATATCTTATTTATTGGCATGGATATGATATTAGAAAATATACATAGAAACTAGCAATTTTTTTTATAAATTCAGTAAAGATGATCAAAGCTTTTCATCAATAACATCTATCAAAAGTAAAATAGAGGATAGCAAATCTTTTCTATAAAAGATATATAATTTAAAAAAGATTTCATTCTATCTTTGATCCTTGTTTGTAATTTTTGTATAACTATCGCATTAAGAAGATAGAAAACCAACAAATAGTAGATTCAACTCAAGAACCATCATTTATTAACTTACAGGATGAAATATTACAATTATCACAACCTTCAAGATAATGTAATAGAGATGAAGACCTCCAAGAATGGCATGTTTTTCTTTGAATAGATGGCAAGGTACAATGCATTTGGTATCATGACTTGGAAAAAGACTCTCAATGTTTGGTGATTTTATTAAAGGTAAGAATAATTTCTGATGGTATTATAAAATTTTTGTTTGAAGAAAGTTATAAAGGTTTCAACAATGATCAAATAATAAGGTGGTCTTTCTATCTTAAAATGGGACATTATCAATGGCTAAGGTGACCTTTGAAAGAAATAAAGATCAAAGTTCATGGCAAATATAATTAACCGCATTTTAGACTTTTTCTACATGTGATTATCACTCCTTGTAGAACTTCTCCTTAGAAGTGGAGGTAATGTTACGGATATATATCTATTATAATTGTTATCTAAGTATATGAATAAGTAGAAGCAGATAAAAATAAATTAATTTCATAATACCTTTTAGAAAAGCTTCTTAGAAGCTTTATAGATAATATTTTGACTTTACATGTATTTGTAGTTGATTAGTAGGTTAGATACTTGGTCAACAAATAGACTACATACCACATGTATTTGTAGCTTATAAAAAAAGGTAATTATGTGGTGCCCAAATAGAAGACTTACCTTGTAGGTTAAGATACATGTCATGCAAAATCAACACATTTTTTGGAGGTCCCATAGAATGTAGCCACAAAGATCCTAGATAGATAGTATATAAAGATGCAAGAATCAAGCCTTCTTCATTCTTGTCAATTCCTTTCTTGCTTCTAGTCTAGTTTCAAGAGTCTTTAGTTTCTTTATCTTTTGACAATAGCCATTCAAATTTCTTTTTTAATATACATATGTCTCTATTTCTATTTTGTCATATTTCTTTTAGAGAGTCTCACTTACTTATTTACTTTCATTGATTTCTTGTCTTTAACAAATGGAGCTTAAAGGTTGAAAATGAAAAATATGAGATATAGAATAAGGGACAGAGATGAGGATGGACAGAATTGATTATGTAATAGAAATGTGACTTGTGGCTTTAACAACTTCTTTATATATATATATATATATATATATATACATATATATATATAAATAAATATATATATATATCTATATATATAAATATAATTAAAAATAATAATATAAGATGATTTATATCTAAAAAATCAAATAACAAGTTTTAATAAAATTATTGTTATTATTAAAATAAGAACATAAATTTAATATTTATCTTTTGATCCTTTAAATACTAATTTTTACAAAAATTGAAATAAAATCTTTAATTTATTTATATCTTAATTTTTATAATTTATATTTCAATAACATATTTATAATCAAATAAAATTAAAAATCTATTTTCATTGAAATTTTTTTATAATATTATTTTTAAGTATTTATAATCTATTTAGAAACAAATGCTTTGATATTGTAAATACAATCTATCTATATTTGATTTATTCTTCAATATTTTATAATGCAAGAATAAAATTTATTCATTAAAAAATCAGTAATAATTCATATCTAATTGATTAAGTTTTTTATATTTATACATAAATTAATAATTATACTTAAAATATCATTTAATATTATAAACATAAAAATTGATAATAGAATAATAAAATAATTATTACTATTCAAATTTGGTTTTTTTGAAGTAATTCTATATATATATATATATCAATTAAAAATAAAAATAATAATATAAAAATATATATAATTAATTATAATAAAATAAAAAAATTACAAGTTATTAAAATTTAAAATTTTTAAATTTAAATCTAAAAATAAAAATAAATTGTATAAGATTCTCTTACAAAACCATTGGATGGAAAACCATCTTTTATTGCATAGACACCTGTTGTATCACATGCCCTTCTATGTACTCAATAAAATTATTGTCATATCATTATTTCATATCTCAAAATCTTATCTCTCTTGCAATAATTGTCAATGTATATAGTTACTATGCCTAATTTCTTATCACTTTTTACAATGTTTATATATATATATATATATATATATATATATATATATTACTATCTTAAATGCAATAGATTCTTATTGGATACTTGAAAAAAGAAGGGAAGCAACACTACTAGCAAGTCTTCTTCTTGTATGTACAATTTGAAGATTCACACCATTCTATTTTATTTGAAAAATATTTTATTCTCATCACTCCAAAAGTTGTTGTTGATGCAATGAGATTTTTTATAACATATTGTAATTTGTGATAGAAAATCTTTTAAGCTTAAACTATGTGATATATTTTTATTTAATAAAATTGGTTATAACTACAAATACTGATAAAAATCATAATAAAGGCAAGGTTCACTAGCATCTACTAGTCCCTTTAATTTGTGAAAACATGGAAGATCAATGATTATTTGTCAGGAACTAATACAATCTAGTATTGTATAATCACCTACCATTTGAGTTTTTTAAAACTCTTCAAGAACTATTATGCATGCTATAATAAGAGATTTTTAGATAACAAGGCATCAAAAGGATTAATAAGCAAAAAAAAAAAATTGGTGGATTTGTATGCAATTCTATGAAATGTAGCTTAATCTTGAATTTCCATAGATGTAATGGTTTATTTTATATATTTCTTTTAAGTATTTTATCAATACTACAATTTATATCTTTATAGCAAAGTGATTTTGTTTTAAACAAGATATAATTTAATGTCTAAAATACATCACATTTCTTATCCACACACAAACAAAGCAAGTCTAATGTAGGATCCAAGTTGCGTACATGTAACAAATAACTTCTTTTCTAATGATTTGAGCCTTCTACAACTCTATCTACAAAGTTTGAAATTCTACCTTTGTATTGATGCAAACAATATTCCTCCAATACTACATAAATGTTTTAAAATCTTCATGGATTTTAAACCACTTCTTAGCTTTTGCCAAAACATTCTTTTGAATGTACTAAATACAAAGTAAGTTAGGTGCAAAATACACATATGAACATAAAATTCATTGATTGATTTACATATGCAGAATGTAATATCAAAGTTTCAAGAAATTCTTTTGAAAAAGCTATGAAAAGCTTTTGAAGTTAAGAATAGATGTTTAAGATAACTAATAATGTATTTTTAAAAAAAAATCTAAAGATTATTTCCTTACAATTTATCTAACAATATTTCTTATAAAATACAACTATATAGGCCAATTACACCAAGTTGTTGTTTGGTATTATATTTGTTTTGAACAATGACTTGAGAAGTGTTGTTTTGTTAGAAAATACTACACATATTTGCTTTAGAAGCAACCTTTTATTTATTCGTATGTTAGATAGTGGCAACACCATCAAAGGACAAGACATATCTATTAAAAAATATAAAAAGAATTGGAGCTAAATCATACTTATAATGTCGTATCTACAAGTATCTCTTTACATTTTATTACTACTATCCATTTGCTAGACCTCCAAGGACACTTGCATCTATATAAGTTGGTTTATTACAAGTAATTATTCATAAGATAGAAACCAGTTTTATTTTTCATGCATAAGTAGTGTTGAATTTGAAGTATAGGTATTATATCTCATATCTAGACTCATTCACAGTTTTTCTAATTAATGCTTCTACTTCTTTTAATGTTGGAAAGAAGTTTTTTGGAATATGATTATAAATTTTTTTTTTGTTTTTTTTGTTTTTTTTGTTTTTTTTTGTTTTTTTTTGTTTATTAATAAAATATTATATTTAAACCTGATATATTTAATTTATTAAAGAAAAATAGTTGATTTTTAAATATTAATATTCTGTTTTATCAAATGAAACTTTTAAAATGGAAAATATTAATGTTTAAACTAAATTTATTATTATTAAGTGATGGTTGTATATAATCTTGGTTGATTATAGGATTTTTTATATTTTTATATTAAATACATAATCATATTCAAAAGTATAAAATTTTAATATAATTTATTCTAAATTGGAGTTAAATTGAAGTTTTAATAGTAGAATAAAAACTAATTTAATTAATTTATTTATAAATAAAATACATGCAGCAATTTATCAATCAAAGTTTGGACTTTTGATTTCTTGAAAAATAATAATATATGATCATTGCAACATTAAAAACATTATCTATATAAAATTATTTTATAAGTGATATAGTCAAACCTAATAATAGTAATAATTGTTTATATTTGAAGCATACTTTATAAATCATTATGTTATTGTGGAATTTTATTATTAAAAGTTGTGGTAAGTTGATTCGGCTATGGTTTAAATAACAAGTAAATAATTTTTCGAGTACCAAATATATATATACATATATATATTCTTTTCTTTTCTTAAACTCAATTTCAAATCTTAGATTCTCAATACTTGTAAAATCTTACATGGAGCAGTCCAATCTCTACATCATTTATTTTCTCTTTTACTTTTTAATTCAATGTTCTCATCATAAAAATACTTATTTTATGACCATACGTATAGTAATCTGGTCTAAAACGTTATAGACCAGATTGTCAAGAAGCGAGAAAGAGCTGTACCCAATAGATGAATGATATGAATCCCAACCCTAAAACCCAACATTTTCGGGATGAAAAAAGAGTATCAAGGAACTTCTTCTGTCCATCTATTTATAGAAAATAAATTGACATAGATTGCATTGCGTGGCACAACATTAAAGGATCGTCCATTAATGCGTTCAAGGGATACCTTTTCTGAAGCTCAGAAATGTAATGCCGTTGCTCAGATTTCCACGTCACTTTTGGCAAATTAGACCTACCTGGATTGGGACCCACATTCCAAAAGTAGGAATATGCACTGGATCCAACCCCCTTGAGACTGAGACGTCACCCCATCCCCTTAATAACAGGGGTGCTGATGGCAGTGGAAGTTCGTTAAGCGCAAGGAGAGGGGAGGGGAAGGGGAGGGGAAGGGGAGGGAGGGGAGGTGTGATCGGAGTCCGACGTCGAGTGGAGGTGGGGGTGGGAGAGGGGAAGGGGAGGGAGGGGAGGTATGATCGGAGTCCGACGTCGAGTGGAGGTGGGGGTGGGAGAGGGGAAGGGGAGGGGAGGTGGGTTGTGGGAAGAAGCAGGATACTGTGCGCGAGCGGCGAGACTGGTGGGCAGGATGGGGGATTCTGGGGGGTGAGATTGAATTTCGGAGAATTGCTCCGGAGGCATGGAGGCCGGCCAGTCTGATCCTGAGGCGTTGCGATGGAACAGGCCTGGGAAAAAGCTGAGATCCTTGCACCGGAGCTCCTCCGCGTGCTTGCGATATGGGCCCATCAGGGTGCTAGTCGTCGTGTTGGGGTGGATTGTGGCCTGTGGTGTCGGGGCGGTGCTGTGGCGAGCTGCGTTGAAGTTCAGGGAACAGGAGTTTGATCTAAAGTGTGAGAACCGTAAGGAGGTGAGCTTGCTGTTGTGGTCTTGGCGTTCTTCCTTCATTGGTTCGCTCGTGGATTTTCATGAGTTTTCTCGCATGTTTTTAACGACGCGGGGTTTTTTTACATAGTTTGATTTGATTTGATTTGATTTGATTTGATTTTTACATGTTTTTATGAAGGTTTTTGCAAAGGGCATTGTCATAGCGTCGACGGCAAATGAAGAAACTATAACTGAAGGCATCACTTAATTTGACATTTAGCTTATGTGATATCTTTGTTGCATTTGAGCGACTTTTGGTTGAAATTTTAACTGGCTTGGGAGACTGGGGTTTTATGAGCAACGCATATGAATCATTTTCTTACCTGGATTTCGGCGATTTCGCGTTCAGGTCTTGAAGTCACAGGTAGAGAATAACCTGAATGCATCCTTTGTCATAGTGGGGTTGTTGGCCAGCGTACCGGAGGTTAGCGCTGACATGTGGGTAAACTTTGCGACGAGAACCTTGTTCCTGCGACCCACTGTGAAGAGACTGGTGTATGTGGAGCGGGTACCTGCAGCTAACAGAGCAGCTTTCGAGAGAAAGTGGAACACCAGCATTCTCTACATTAACCACTCAAATGTAACTGAAGTTCGGTCTGCCAATGACACGGAGTATTCACCCGTTGTGTTCGAGACCGATGATAAGGTGCCCAAGTACTTATTTGTAGACGCTGGAGCATACCCTGCTTACAGAAGCGCCATAGATGCTGCACGGGACACAGGGCTATTTACGCTGTCTCCTGTAACTCCAAGGCGTGATGGCACATGGCAAATGGGAGCCTATCTTGCGTATTATGGTCCGGGACGTGATTATACCTCATTCTCAAGCACAGAAGCGCGAAGGCAGGCTTGTAGGGGTTACGTGGGAATCGTTATGAATGTCACTGACGTATTCCACGGAGTCCTGTCAAGGTAGTGGGTTGTTATCATCCAGTCGCTGACTTTCTGTCTTTGTGTGTCGTTTTTGTATCCTTTCTCGATTGCGAGCTTGAAGGAATTGCAACCTTCATGGTGTCCCTCTGCGGCTCAGATTTACAGATGTCGACGACATGGATGTGGTCGCCGTTTTCAACGTGAATTCAAAACTAGAGTCATTTGATTCTTATAACTGCTCGGCTGCAGCTTCTTCGAAATCATGTGCGGTCCCTTTATTTGATCCAGCCGGTCGGGCTTCGGAGTTTAGCAAGGCGGCAGTGACGTGGGAATATGGAACTCAACATTTCGAAGTGCGATGTCTTCCTAAGCGAAACTTAAAGCTGCTAGCTCTGCGAGCTGCCATAGCATGGCCCCTTCTCATGTCACTGGTAGTAATCTTCTTCTCCATCATAGTCTACCTAGTGCTCAAGCGAATGCAGGCTATTGAGGAGGAGGTTCGTCTCATGGAAAAGATGAACGAGGACCTCAATGTCGCCAAATTGGCTGCTGAAGCTGCAGATAAAGCGAAGTCCAATTTTCTGGCAACAGTTTCTCATGAAATTAGGTTAGTATTTCAATCATCCTGGAACTGTTCATCTACGCGACTTCGTTTAGGAAAGACCATGACATTCCTTTAACAGGCTTGTATTTTATGAACTTTCTGGGCAGGTCTCATCATATGTCTCTTTGTTTCCATCTTGGTTTTCCGCAAGTTCTGTTTCATTCCTTTGAAAGCGTAAAGTATACCTCAAGTTTTACTGTGCCGAACCGTCCCTAGTATTATGCTAAATGGTTTTGTGGTCCTCATCATCCTACTTAATGTAATTCTTTATGGCATTGTGATACAGGACTCCAATGAATGGAGTGATTGGAATGACGAATTTGCTTATGGGAACCAATTTGACTACCCAGCAGCTTGAATATGTTAAAGTTGTACAAGCCAGTGGCAACACTCTTATGTACGCTCCTATACTTTGCTACTTTTTTCGTCAATTTATCCGTCTACTCTTAGACGATCATTGCTTGCGCTCACAGTAGGTCAGCCATGGCCGTCCCTGCAGTGCCATAAACTTCCCCTGAGCGCTCTCTTTTTGCCATACTTTTCCTTGACGAGTGTAAGATGTGATGGCAGAGCTCTCATCAATGATGTGCTGGACCTGTCCAAGATTGAGGCGGGTAGAATGGAGCTTGAGTCGGTCGCTTACGATATCCGTAAGGAGGTGGACGGCGTATTTTTACTCTTTGATGACAGAGCGCAGCAGAACAAGATCGAATTGTCCATGCTTGTCCATGATGCAGTGCCGAATTACATAGTGGGAGATCCTGGAAGGTTCCATCAGGTATTTGCCCTTTTCTCTTTACGAGTTTATTGAGCGCCAGTTAGCAATTTTATGACAAATCTTAAACGACCGAGTTCGTATGGAATGCTGAAATTTGAACTTCGTAGAGCTTGAAATTAACTCGTGTTCCCTCTTGTATGCAGATTCTCGCCAACGTTGTTAGCAACGCCTTGAAGGTACTAATTTTTTGTTTCCACCAATTGACACATCAATGATAAGTTTTCTGAATCCTGAATACCGAGTTCTGTGATGGTGATTTGAGTGTTTCTGCTCAGCTGCTAGTCATTCTTACAACCAGTTATAATTGCTTTTGTGTTTCTTTATTTATATAATTTCTAAAAATCAAAGTAAAAGAAAAAAAAAAAAAAAAAAACTTCTATTTCTTCACCAGTTCACGAGGGAGGGCAACATTCTTGTGTGTGTTCGTGCAATGCGCGTCAGTCAAGGAAACAAAGCACTCTTCACGGCTATCACCATTGACCAGAATTCTGCGGTCCCTGGAGACGTTCAGCCTTCGCAAGTGCTTCCCGATGAACCATTTTCACTAGTCGGATCCGACGGGATGAAATTGTATGAAGACCAGGATGTTGCTCCGAGATTGAGTATTCAACCTGGAAGTGAGTCGAATAGAAGTGAAGCACTTGATTTATGGAGGAAATGGGAATGGAAGAACCTATCTGGGAGCCATTGCAAGCCTCCAAATCAATTCATTTTAATCGTTTCTGTGGAGGATACAGGTGCTGACTCCCCCCACGCACACACGTGATATTTCAGCTTATGATTCTTCCCTATATCGACTCTCATTCTGTTTACTCAGTGAGTAAACACTAATTGGTAATAGTATTGAAATTCAGGCCCTGGCATCCCATGTCATATGGAGCCTCGTTTGTTTCAACCTTTTTCTCAAGCCGACAGCAACAGTTCAAGAGAGCATGGAGGCACTGGAATTGGTTTGTTTATAAGCCAGGTGAGTTCATGTTATCTTACGAAGAAGTTAAAACTGCTCTTTCGTGCATTCATTAGAGTCGAGGTATTAGGATTGTTGAATTACGTGAACGTCTTGTTTTTGCAAATTTGAAAAAAAGTAAATTTTTGCTGGTTGACAAGTGTCTATGTTGAGTCTTGCAGAAACTGATAAAACTGATGAACGGCACCATAAGGGTGATGAGCGAGCCGGGCAAAGGAAGTGTATTTGAATTTACGCTTCCTGCAAGCTTTGCCGACACTGCTGGAGGGAGTAAGCCGCAACTTCCGATGGAAGATAAGAGACTGAAGGGTTTACATGTTGCTCTTGTGGATACAGATCTCGTTCATCGGGTACTGTCATTTACGAATCGCACTCTCGAATGCCATCTCCTTATCATGACAGGAAGAAGTTTGGACTTAGTTACATGAGGCAATGCCTACACTCTTTTGCAAAAATGTTCACGTAGATATTGTCATTTTTTCGCTTGCGTTAACTGCCAAGTCATCAGAGACAAATTACTTGTGAAGGTGATCTCATGGTGCAGGAAATTACAGCTAGCTTCTTGCGGTACTCAGGCATGCATGTTGAGCTTGCCGATGACGTACAGTCCACAATGGAGATTTTGCAGAGGACTGGAGGACCTACTCTTCAAGCTGTTATGGTCGATATTAAAGGGTTACCCAGTGCACCAGCTGTAGAGTTAGCCAGGTCAATACGGAGCACACCAAGTCTAAAGGCTTTATCTGTGCTAGTTCTCACTTCAAATCCAGTATCTCCTCCAGGTGAGAAAGAATTAAAAGATGCTGGGGTGTCCTTCATTATTAGCAAATCCTTACGATTATCCACAGGCTCTTCTGTGTTGCTAGAGGCAATGGGCTTAAAACCCCAAGCACCCGTGAAGAAGAAGGCTAATGACAA
This sequence comes from Physcomitrium patens, assembly GCF_059467195.1. Taxonomy (NCBI): domain Eukaryota; kingdom Viridiplantae; phylum Streptophyta; class Bryopsida; order Funariales; family Funariaceae; genus Physcomitrium; species Physcomitrium patens. The sequence goes on along the minus strand of NC_143413.1, from coordinate 851,972 downwards.
TGTCAAATTACTGCTTGGCAAACGGCTGCTTGTGGTAATCAACTCTTTCTTCACATTATCTTCTGAATCCATTGCACGCGATCTTTTCTAGAAACTTTTATGTTTGTGTTGAACTCAAGTGGTTAAGAGGACGCCAATCTTGATACGTAAGCAATATTGATGTATGACCACTGTTGATTATTATCATTGGTTCTATGTTGTGCTCATGTCTAGGTGGATGACAACATGGTCAATCAAAGAGTAGCAACTTCAATGTTGAAAAGATACGGTGCCATAGTGTCAAGCGTAAACAGCGGCATTGAAGACAAGAAATTAGACCTCGTGTTGATGGATATTCAGATGTCCGAGGTAATACTTTGCAGTTTAGAGCTCAACAGTTTATCATAATCGCAGGTGCAACTTCAGAATAGAAGTTGAAGTCATTGTTTTCGTTTGTAGGTTCATTAGTTCTAATCAGTTGCAGAACTAGTTCTTGGTATGTGTGGCTAATGCGGTGACCTTAACAGATGGATGGTTGGCAAGCAACACGCCACATTCGCAATTGGGAAGTCGAAAACTGCGACACTTGTTGCAAGTCAAACGTAAACTGGTGCAGACACAACCGACTTCCCATCGTTGCGGTTACAGCGGATGCTATGAAAGGCACTCACGCAGAGTGTTTCAGCTCAGGAATGGATGACTACATTACTAAAGTAAGTGCAACTCTCTGGTATTTCAATGCGCTCGAGGCGTTAGAATGGACTGTTCACCGTTAGCAAACGATTTTGAAGATGTAGTGAAGTATTGATTCAACAAGTTTTGACATGTTTTTCTTTTGGCTTTGACAGCCTCTGGATCAGAAACAGCTGCAGTCCCTATTGGAGCGATTCATTAAGAGGGACTTGGTGAATGTACCACCCATGACAGACGTCGGCAGCTAACGAGTGTTCCAGTTGTACTTCGTTGAGTTTGAAGGGAATTTTTGCTCGCTAGGAAAAAGTGGGTAGGGTCAAAGAGCACTTTGGCCGTGTATGCTGGTAAATGTAAAGGTTAATAAGAATCGGTTTGAAGTTTGTGACGCGCATTTTTTTCCTCAGATCAATTTGAGAATCGTTTCTATGTGCTCTTAAAATCAAGGTCCACGGAGTATCGGCGTGAAGATAGAGGCTTCAGGCGGCGCACCAGATCTGTTAGATCATTTTACTAATTTACACGTGCCAACAACTGCTCCTCGCCGACTCGGACGTTTCTGAAAGACCTCGGACCATTTTAGTTCCCTCTCTAATTCTCGTTCTCACATCTTCTCTCGCCACTCGGTTGTTCCACTCACAATGTTAACGAGCTTAAAGAAAGACTGCTACAATTACAGTAACATTTTCTTCATTTGGCATTTAAAATATGTTTTAATAAATTGGGCATTCTGGACCTGCAAATTGTTAAGATTCACTCTGCGATCTAGCACTTGCAGAGGGTCCTCAATCGCGAAACATGCTTTACCGAATCAAAAGTCAGTATGTCAGATACTGACTGTCAGAAGTGAGGGAACAAAACCTCACTGATAGTCATTTCATTGTTGGAGGGAAATCGCCGAAGATTTTATTTGAATGAACTTAAGAAGTTCGCCATCTGTAGCATGAGAAAAATAAAAATTTGCGTTGAAAAGATATCAACTTCGTAACGATGAATGGATCAAGCATACCTCTACAAATCCCGCGTCCCCTCGGGTGGCACTAGTAATCCGATGGAATTCTCGCTGACTGGCTACTCAAAATCTGTTGGGTGCAGCAATTATCAGGAGTTTCTTTGAACTTGTGGCACAATTACCTCCAGGGAATTGCTGCGGCTCTTTCGTACTTGCACGAGTAACGGCAGAAAATTGTTCTGCAAAGCGGGCATCGCCTGCAGCAAAGTTATGTTACGTGCTAAGTTCAATACACATCGGAGGAACTTGGAGTTCGTCTGGCTCGTTGACCAGAGGTTACTGCAATTAATCTATGTGAGTAAACGCTCGCTAAGCTACATGCCGCTAGAGTTTCTCTTGTAAACAAAAGCACAGCGAAAGCAGATGTGGACGTCATTGGAGTCTTGCTGCTTAGAGTCATGTGGAGGGCGACCACTGGATATGGATGCAGTGGAACTTGGAGATGTGGTGCTGATAGATACGTGCTCTCGAAACCGGGAATCTTTTGAGAATCGTAGACTGAATGCTAGGAGGTAAAGGAACTTCAACTGCATGGCCCTTTGAGACCAGTTACCCTGTTTTCAATGATGAGACCAGCAAACTTGGACACTCATTCAACCGGTATTACATTTGAGGGGAATTAGTGCTATCAGGATCCAAAAATTGTGCGGTTGAAGCACATCACGTGGCCAGTGAAGAGAACAGGTGAGATTTGCGTCTGGGGGGTCCCAGTACAAAGGTCAAGCCTCGAGAACACTAAATTTGCACTGACGCCACTTGCGTATCTACGGATACCGCAATTTCTATCAGTTAGATTTCGAGGTTCTCTTCACAATTGGTCTCTTCAAATTCATATACGCCCCTACTCATTGCGAGATGCAACAATTACCAACATCAATGTGATCATTCGCTAACTGATCTCAACTGCAGCAACGAAAATTGCTTGTGTCTGTTCTTCAATGGCAATGTAGGAACTAATTAGTCAATGCATTGCATTCGAGATAGTCATACAATTAAATGAGATTATAAAACCATCAGTAACTTCCACAAATAAACCGCAAGAGCACTCCTGTCCGTTGCCTAGCAGCTTGGGTAACCGGCGCATCGGTTCGTAGCGATGGACATCTCCGTGGCTTTTCATTGACACTGTGGGCTTCGTAAATCAATACGTGTACGCGCTAACGGTTGTGTGCACCCAAAAGTGTACTCATTATTTGCTAACTCGTGCTCATCCACAACGCAGCACAATTACAGATTCCACTAAATGTTTTTACCTCAGCCACCACCTCAGATGACAAAATTTGGGAGCTGGATTTAAAGACAAAAATGGCTGCATGAGCAGATTCTCGTTCAGCACCCTGCCCTACCATCTGCTTCCATTGTAGACTTCTGTAGACCCAAAATCTCGCCACAACGAGTGACTGATAAAAACTAAGACGCTTGGCATCCCTGATCACCAGGCATGTGACAAAATCCTATTAGAAAAAGCTACAGCAATCCTGTAGACATGATAAGTTGCGTAAAACTATCAAAGACTACCTGGTGCTGTTAAAGTGACCAAAGATACACTTTCATACGCGGCTCACTACACAGGTGCCTTGGGTCCGTCTTTGGATATCCAGATGAAGTATGACAATCCAGGATCCTCTCATTGTCATTCCGTGATAGTTTGAATTAAATGATTCACAAGTGCCATGCTTATCAATGTCGGAAATGACGAACTTCGGTGAAAAGCATAGCTACTCCATACTTGTTGCAACAGTCAATAGCGTCTTGGTCACGCATGCTACCACCAGGCTGTGCTATGACCTTCACACCTGCCTTGCAAGCCTCTTCAACAGCATCGTTCCAAGCAAACGGAAAGAATGCATCGCTTGCGAGAGCAGCACCTTTTGCTTCCTCCCCAGCCTTTTCCAACGCTATTTGCAAACTCTTGATTCGGTTCGGTTGGCCACTTCCCATTCCTAACATCCGGCTATCCTGAGAGATTTCAAATTGTATCAGTATCAAGTAGTCAGCGAACCAAGATAACGAAAAACAAGTGATAAAGATCTCTGTTATTGCATCATACTGATGAGAAACATTACCAAATTAGGGTTCGTGTAGAGAATACTGACATACCTTAGCTACAACAATGGCGTTGCTTTTCACATGCTTGCAGCATAGCCAAGCAAATTGAGCATCATCCACGAGCTCCAAGGTTGGCACCTTGCTTGTAACAACTTTAAACCCAAGGTCTTCTGGTGTCTTGTCATCAGAATCCTGGAGCAACCAACCGCCCCCAATTTGTCGCAAAGACCGTCGACCCTTTTTGGTATGTTCAGCCTTCAGAATACGGAGAGTTTTAGATTTCCCCTTCAAAATCTCTAGACCTTTCTCTGTGTAACTGGGAGCCACCACAATTTCATAAAACATCCGGGTTTCACAATCTGTGGGACTACGAAACTCCCGAATCTCGCGTGCAAGGGTCTACAAAAACACACGTCACCAGGTCATTACAAAGAAGAATAATAAATACAAAATCAGATCAAATCACGAAAATGAGAACTGACAAAAGTGTACAAAGAGCCAATTAAGAGTTTACCTCATCTACTTCCACATTGAATGCGACAATGCCTCCAAATGCACTAACAGGATCAGCCCTGACTGCAAGACGGTAAGCCTCCAACAGTCCTTGATTTGGACCAACAGAGGCAACTCCACAAGGATTAGTATGCTTGACTACCACACATGTAGGATTGTTGAACTCGCATACACAATTCCAGGCTGCATCCGCATCCAAATAGTTGTTATATGACATTTCCTGCCCAACAAGAATAGTTCAACATCAGAAAACTTGATCCTCGACCACATAAAAAACGCCGGAGACTGACAGAGCATTACAAAGTCTCAATTCGCAAAGGTCATTTTACAATCATCAACTAGAGTCACAGATTATAAACAGAAAAAACCCATCAACTTACCTTGCCATGATATTGCACTGAAGTGGCGATGCCTCCAGCCCTGAATTCACAAAGTGACTTGTCCTCGTAGAAAGCAGCCCTTTGATGTGGGTTCTCACCATACCTTAACTTTTGTTTCAAAGTCAGAGGTACTGTCAGACTTGGTGGAAATTCAGTTGTTTCTTCTGGGAATTTCCAACAAGAACAATTAACAATGAATCAAGAGCAACCAGCAATGTTTTATTTTTACTCCAAACACACACTTCAAGTTGTTCAGCCGCAAAAAGCGTTTATATCAATGAGATCAGCTAACCTTCAATCTCCAACCAGCTGCGACTAACAAAAAGTAGTTACGAAAAATATGGACATACCACCATCTCGCTGATGCTTCCATAACCATTCAGCCACAGCTGAATCGTAAGATGACGCATGCTGAAACGCTTTCCACGCCAACCTTCTTCGGAAGCTGATGCTACTATCATCACCTTTTTGAAGCTTTGCTAGAACTTCTGGGTAATCATCGGGGTCAACTACTACCATCACATCCGTGTGGTTCTGTAAGAGCAATCAATTTGCATGTCTTAGTTCTAACATACCAGAATTGATAAGGGGTAAAACGAAGCTGGATCTTTCCTATGCATGTTCTTAAATTGTTCAAGATTGGGATTGGAAGCATCCAGAATGAGATATATGAAATGATAAAGTCACCTATACGAGATAGTTAGGATGAGGTACATAGAAAGAGGGAAAAGACGTGCAGCAACAAATTTGAAAATGTTCAAGTGTCAGAATAGAACTTGGGGATCCAGTGAATCACCAGGTATAGAACGGTAGTGGACTTAATAATGACAAACCTGAGACACAAGGCGTACCTTACCTTTGCGGCAGCTCTAATCATAGATGGACCTCCAATGTCGATGTTCTCAACCCCCGTCTCAAAATCTACGTTTGAGGATGTTACGGTACTATAGAAAGGATATAGGTTAACCACCACCACATCGATAGTTCCTGTAAGAAAAGAAAACTCCAACAGATTAGGGCTAACTAAAGAGGTGTCCTCGTAACGAGCACTGATATCAATTCAGGTAGTCAGGAGTGTAGTTTCAAGACACAAGGCCTTCGACCCGGTGCTAATTTGTAGATAATATTAACTCAATCCTCAACTTACTAGGATTATGACTATCCATAATGTTGCAAAGGCGACACAAAGATGAGCTCACCAATTCCATGCTGCTGGAGTGCTTCCATGTGGGACTGCATGTCTCGCCTTGCCAAAATACCGCCGTGAACTGCTGGATGTAATGTTTTCACGCGCCCATCGAGCTAAGAAGAACAAAGATAATTCACGACTGTCAGCTCAAGATTCCAAAGGCTCAGCTAAACAGTTCAAGGTTTAGGTATAATACCGCCTCACAACTTCCAGACACAGCAGCATCGTCTTATGCAGAAAATCTATGTAGTAGGAAACAGCTAAATTTTCTTCTATTGCGACAAGGTTACCCTCCCATTTATCGAATAAGAAAACTAGTTCAACGGAAACGGCGGAATTTAGAGTCAGACGAACACATCAAACAGGCAAATGGTGAGAGATAGAGAAACTTAGCATTCCTTTCGGAGAAAATAATTGCAAACTTTCTCACCATTTCCGGAAACGATGTTAGCTCTTCAACCCTTGTGACAGAAAAGCCTGCCTTTACAAGGGCAGTGGCAGTACCGCCTGTTGATACCAACTTATATCTGCAAATAAACCAGCCATCCAATACCACTTACGACAATTCATCTAAAAGCTTGCTCGTAATTGAAGACTTGTAAAGTAGATAATCATATGTTCCTAGAAGAAACTGAAGTTCAACATAGTCATTTCCTTCCGAAAGATCACACTACACAAAAAGAATCCCATGTTTAAGTACTAAGAAGAAGACAGCAGTTACAATGGGGTAAGCGTACCCAAGATCACCGAGTCCATTGGCAAGTAATTCAAGGTTTCGCTTATCAGAAAGCGAAATGAGCGCCTGCTTCGCTCCTGCAGGATATAAATTGCACCCAAGAACATCACGGTACACACAAAAACATCGAAAAGTGGGCCGTCGAAACAAAAACAAGACAGAATTCATCACGGAAAAGTACATTTGTTTCTGCAGAACATACACCCAAACCTAACAGATGACAGCTCCAGAATTCTAAGCGAAAACCATTACAAACCCAACCACAAAAACCAAACACGACCACTGACAGCAAACTCAATCAACAATTCCGCAACAGAAAAAACTCCTGCAACAACAGACCCGACATTGGCTGAAGCCAATTAGCTCACCCTGGCTGGTGGCCCCGGGACTAGACGAGGACGGTGAGACGGCGGAGACGGGGGACACATTGGCGGTCCTGGTAGCCGAGACGCGAGGCGCGCCGGTCTTGACCGAGGAGGAAGAGGAGAGGCGCTGCTTGACAGAGACAAGGTCCCGACTGCCTCCAACGTGGGAGCTTCGGGACGCGGCCATGGAAGGAGAACGACGGGACTGCGCAAGGGAGGAAACAGAGGACGAAGAGGAGGAGAGATTGAGGGAGAGCAGCGAGAGGGAAGCTCTGGAAGTGGCGGCCATCGCCATGGCAGCAGTGCTGATGCTCTCAGTCTTGACTGGGACTGGAGTGGGGCAACGGGCACTTTGGCTAGGGCAGGCAGCGAGGACAGCACAAGGTACCCTCTCAGTCAGAAAAACAGAACGTCTCTCCCTCTCTCTCACTCTCTCTGTCTCTTTTTCTCCCCCTGTCTTAGTCTCCTGGCAAGGACGACAATTCAACCCTCCTGCCTTTTGCAATTGCTCCTCTTCCTCTGAACGATCAAGTGATGCTCTGTTATGAATGACTGGACAGTGTCCGTGCTGCCTCACTTCTTGTCAGCCTGGAATCTGGGTTTAGGATTTAAGCTGTTCACCTCCATCTGGTCCCGTCCGATTCCCGCGCATCCGATTTCCAGGTTCGAATTTTCCCAGCCCTTGTCCAACCTCCTGTGTTCTCTTTCGATCGAGGCTCGATGTAAGAAATTCTATAGTTTTGAAGAGCAGTCATCAATGCTTACGGCTGTGCGAGTGGTTGGAGTTCGTCCGCCAAGCCAAGGGTGAAATTTAGAAACTGGATGATAAATTCTAGAAGTAAGTTACCTATTTGTAATGCTGAGTCGTTCGAATGGACACGACTCAGTAAGGAGGAACTTGAATTTTGCAATTACTGGGTACCTGAAAATGTGAACATGTTTCAGTTGGAGGAGTCGACGTGTGTGAAAGAAACGAGAGGAATGTGAGTGGAGAATAGTGGAATGTGCTATTCTAAAAGTATGGATCGAATTGTATGTTGAACTGGGCTTGCTACCCTAAGAGGTCTTTAACGTGCTGTTGTGATAAGAGCAAATGGAGAATCAAGGGGAGAATCTTGACGAGAAAGCAGCTTGATAAGAGCAATTAAAAATGGGTCAACTCTTGTGGAACTCCGTGTTGTTTTATATTCCCGCAAGATTTGGTGTCAAAAGCTTGTCTTTATGCGGTAGTGATAATGTGATAATCGTGATTGCAAAATGATTGATAGGGGCTATACATGAATGTGGTTATGCGGCGTTGATTGAGGAACTTCTGGAGGATCGGGAGATGCTCTTGGAAGCGCACTTTGCCGTTATGTGCAATTGTTGGAACCAACTGATGATAGCAGTGCTCCTTGAAGGTGATGAATCGATGTGGAAGATGTACTTTAGATTTTTCTCTCGTTTTCCTTTCGTAACCTTGAAATTCTTTCAAATACTTCGACGCGAGCTAAGATGCTCTTTCGTGAAGAACATCTAGAATCGTGTTGAACGGCTGCTTGTTACAGCAAGCTAACTGGCGAAGAACACCGTCAATTTAGCTAAAAAATTTCATCTTTTCCTTTTATCGTTGCATGATTCAACGGGGCATTTGGAATTCTCCTAATTCACGAAAACATAGTTATATTCAGTTGCATATCCAGTCACAACCGTATCTCAACTCCAATTAGACGCGACGACTACCCACTGCCTCGTGACATGCACGAGTTACAGAACCTGCTGTGGGAGATTGCCTCATCAATTTGTACAGAGGCTTCAAATGAAGCTGCAACCGTTCAACATAATTCGTGAGGCATTGGGATTAGGTGTGATGCGAATCAATTACAGAGAATTTCCATTGTGCTCTTGACCCAATGACCTAACAAGGACGTGAACTTCTCACGAGTGTTACCTCTGTGGTAGATAGCGCAGATGTCCGAACACATGGAAAGTCTATTTTTTTAGAGGAATTGTCCACTCTGGAGGAGAATTAGATTCAGATAATACGACTTGAAATGCGGTGCTTCGCAATACATTTGCAGAATGTGACAAATTACATGACGAAACTAAGCGGATCTGTGGGGTTGAGCGCATAAAGATGGATCAACAATTATGTAGCGACATCATAAATTTTGCAATATGTTATTACTGTCTATTCTCTTCTTTTCGTGTGCAAATCCTTGATAATGTTATCCATTCATCTACGAGATTAAAAGGCAACTATTTGCTAAGGTGCTGCTCTGAACTTTTTTGATACAGCTATAACAACTTATTGGGAAAGGTGTAACATGTTACATATTATTGCTCGAGTACCTCACAATCGAGTGTAAATGAAACTCAGCTTGAAAAGCCCAAATACTTTGCTTTGGGCTGTGCAAGGAACTTGATGATCCCCTAAACCACAGCACTCCACAGTATTCAGGGATCCAAATCAACGTCAAAAAATTGTCGCCCTAGCCCCAAACTCTTTTCTCTGCACTTGAAACATAGCCTCGAAAAGCACGCTGAGCAAGGTTGTTGCTCAGGTATCAGCTGTCTCCTTGATGGAGAAATTCAGCAAGCACTTTTGAAGCAAGCTGCGAAGCACTGACACCTTGCCCTTCAGCTGCCTTTGACAGATTGGCATGCACGTCTGTGTCTAAGTAAACACCTACTTTCCGGCGAGACTTGCGAGGTTCAGTGTAATTCTCAATGTAGGTCTTGAGAGCGCCAAACCCCTGCCGTGAACACAATGGACAGGCCCACACATCAATACCAACTCTAACGTAACCGAGAGTCAGGACTGGGCAGGATAGTATATTAGAACCATAACTCACGGGTGTACAGGACGCACCTGTCTGAAGGAAAAGTCGCCGAATGACTCGCCAACTTGCCGCTGAGATTTCCACATGTAAAAAAGAGGTTCCAGCACTGATTCTAGCTTATCCAACTTCACTCTTTCCATGAAAGATTCTGCCAACCTCGTCTGGTTTGGAGATCCACCTAGATATATCTGCACCACAATCAACAGATTGAAACCCTAAGTTTCACAAAGGAAAAAAATTAACTAAAACTGATGTTGGTCTGTGAACTAGAGTGCTTGCGAAGCGACAAGACATTAAATTATACCTGGTAGCTGTTTGGGCCGTCACCAACTAGTCCGAGCTCTGCCATGTATGGCCTAGCACACCCGTTAGGGCAGCCGGTAATTCTCACCACCAGCGATTCCGTGGACTTTAATCGCACTTTCTCAAAAAGATTCCGGATTCTTTTCAGAATGTCAGGTGCTCCTCGCTCAGCTTCTGCAATGGCAAGTGGGCACAGTGGCAACGCTGGGCATGCCATTGCTGTCACATTCAATGGATCCACGTACCTTGGTGACTGCAAGAGCACAATGTCCTCTTAGGAACAAACCCTGGCACCATATTGCAGAAAAAATAACGATATAAATACAAACATCCGAACCTCGATTCGGTAGAAGGGTGGGATTCGTGGCTCACCACCAATCCAACAGCAGCAAGAGCCTTGGTGATTCGCGGCCGCCACGAAGGGCGGACATCGCAGAGGATCATGTTTTGATTGGGAGTGATGCGAACATTCAAACTGTACTTCTCAATCACCTCCCGCAGGACCTTCTTTGCTTCTCCCTTAATGCGACCGTTCTCAACGTGTACACCAAAAAACAAATGCCCATCTCCCTGCAGCCATCGTTGATTCAGACGAGATAGTTAAGCCAAGCTACTTGAAATAGCAACAAAGACTACTATCTGCCCTTGATACAAAGAAGCCGAGCAAGAGATCGCTACCTGCTCATGCCACCCCAAGTAGCTCTGGAATTTAAACTCCGGGATGTCCTTAAATGGTTGAATTTTTTTGCCAAAATATTGTTCCACTACTGTCCTGAACTTGTCGATTCCCCATTCCTCAACTACATATTTCATGCGCGACATTCTACGGTCGTCCCTGCGGCCATAGTCCCGCTGGGTGGCGACAATTGCCTTCACTACGTACAGGATATCGTCCTTTGACACAAAGCCTAATTGGTCAGCCAGCCGAGGGAAGGTCGCCTCATTGCGGTGAGTTCTCCCCATTCCTCCTCCCACCTGGAAAATTTCGAAATAATCAATGAGGAAGATTGTGCCATGTAAGTGGTCTACAGAACAATTCGATAACCGACAAATTGCTGTGATACAAGAGAGATGGCACTACTCACATAAAGGTTGTAACCTTCCACTTCGCCATGCTCGTCGCTAACGACAACGATTCCGATATCGTTAGTCAAAACGTCAACAGAGTTATCCCCGGGCACAGTGATCGCAATCTTAAACTTCCGTGGCAGGAACTGTATTCCATAAATCGGCTCGGGAGAATCCTCAAAATTGGTCCCATGGGAGTTATCATTCCTAGCCAGGGTCACATCCTCCGGCTCGTCTTGAGTAATCTTCTCCCCATCAACCCAAATGTCGTAATAAGCGCCAGCCTGGGGTGCTAACAATGAGGCAATCTTGGTCGACAGCTCTGTGGCGTGCATGTACTCTGTGGTTTTGAAAGGCGCTGCAGGGGCCAGAACGTTTCGATTAACGTCACCGCAGGCTCCCAGAGTAGAGCCCAGGTTGTGAATAATGCTGCTCATCACGGTTTTCAGGTCGGTCTTGAGGACTCCATGTAGCTGGAATGTCTGCCTGGTGGTGAGACGCAGCGTGCCGATACCATATTTGTCTGCGAGCTCGTCCATGACAAGGTACAAGCGGTTGGGGACGATTCCGGAAGGATTTTTGGTCCTGAGCATAAATTGGTAGGCCTTTTTACCGGGGCCTCGGAGCTCACGGTTGTCTTGCTGGTAGCTCCCGTGGAATTTGATGAGTTGCACGGCGTCCTCGCTAACGTTTGGAGCGTCTGTCGTGAGGTCCTCCTTCAAGGGGTGGCGCAGAAAGTCACTGTTTTGCTTGATGATCTCGACCTTGCTCCGCTTCGGGGGCATTGTTGTGGGTGGCTTCACGGGCTGCGCCACAGTCACCCACGGTTTCAAAACTCAGCTCTTAGCATTCGTCGTGCGCTTAAAGTTCAGACTGAATGATCAAAATCTAACTCATACTCGCAAAGAACTCTAGGGTGTGCCTAAAGGGCGCAGCGACGCAATCCAGGTAAGAGAGGCTGATGATTCACAAAAAAACAAAACAAAACAAAACAAAAACAAAGTTTTCAAATCGTCAAAAGGAACTGCAGCAATGATAGCAAAAATCCCAGGGACATTTACCGTGGCCACGGCCCTGACGTCAAGAGAACCGGGCAACGACACACCACGAACTGTCGCCCGCTGCTGCCCCGCGGCGCTCACCCTCAATCCATCGAAGGCCGCAAAAGGAGCTGAGACGCCAAGCGTCATCTCCTTGAGAGAATTCATCTCTTCACACTAAACGAAAACACCAACAACACCAACACCAACAAAAACAACACTGATGAACTCCGCAAACCCGCCTCCAAGAGCCCAGTCTTAGACTAAACCACACTACACCACGCCGCACTCCACCCCACCCCAACTGCCGAATCTAATCTATCCACTAGACGACAACAAACCCTGCCATTCCCCCTCCTCCTCTCATAAAAATCTACTTTTGATCATCACCAGCACCGTTAGCGAAGGGGGCTGCAGGGGAACACTGTCGATCTAGCCGCTGCGGGAGCTACTGCACTACTTCCGAGAGGAGGCTTAACCACCAGACTTGACCACCAGCGCTGCGACCGCATCCACTTCTTCTTCTTGCATTCGGCCGTCCATTGGGAAGCGAGATAAGCGAGAACTAGGTTGGCTTTTCCGGTGCGGAGTAACTTAAAGCATCCGATTGATTTCCGTGAGGAGGAGGAAGGAAGGAAGGAGAATCTGCGCAGAGGTCGCGAGTGATGGATTCTCTCGCAACCGCAACCGCAACGCGACCATGAAAGTTCGTTCGAAAGTGTGACGGACTCGTGGCTCAGGAAAAGTGGCGACTGGGGGGCGCACGGGCGCCAGTGGCGGATCGGACGAGCTTGCACTGCCCGCGATGTACCTGGCCCGGAATCAGGCCTCAAGCTTGCACGGGCCGGTTTCTGCATTGGGAATGCGTTCGGCTCTATCCAAAGCCCGTGGAACACGAGTCGACGAAATTGAATAGATGGATGAATAGACGATGTGGTGGATGAATAGAAACCCATTGGAAGAGTGCCCTTGAGCAAACGGTGAGTCTCTACCAAATGCAACGCTTTTCATCTCGAACTACTTTTCTTTCTTTCTTTCTTTATTTCTTTTTCTTTCTTTCTATTCTTCAAAATAAATTCATTATGATATCTTTCTTTCTCTTTTTATTTTTATTTTTTTATTGTTGTTGTTGTTGTTGTTTTCTTATGGCTTCCTGGTACTTTGAGTGCATATATTTGGACAATCATATCTTTTGCAAAAATTGTTCAATCATTTCAATTCAAATATCAGAAACAGTATCATTGTATATGTATTTTTATTTATATATAATTAAGAATTAAATATGTTACATTTTTTAGTAAACTTAAATACATACTATTGAAATAATAAATGTATAAATAAATATTTTTTGGCTTCTACATATTCATGTAATTTTATTCATATTTTTCTATTCATAATTTTTCTAATTGTCCATCATGTGTACAAAGCTTTTTAATATTTTTGTCTACAATTTTACACAATGACTCATTTGGCTTTGTACAATGTCTTGCCAACAAGTCATTTATTTGAGCCTTAATTTCCTAGAACTTCCTTTGATTCAACTAATGTAGTGTTTCTAAAAATAATTTGTTCTTGGATAATACTTCAATTCTATACCTTCATTCTAATTGAAGGTCTTATAATAATTGATTCATGTTTGCATATATATATATATATATATATAAAATCAAGCATCCATGTTTGCATGTCACATCAAAAAATTCCATTGACTGAAGCAGTAAGAGGCACTGCTTGGGTGCCAAGTGTATATGTGTATGTATATTTTTATTTTTATTTTTTTTAATTATAGTAAGGACACTAATTAGTTGCAAAGCTGTATGTGGAAGAGATAATTGCAATATATGTAAATCAAGTTGCAATAAAGATTCCTCAACAGAAATAACAATAAACACGATTCACATAAAAAATCAACTTTGAGCATCTATATGTAACATCAAAAAATCCCATTAGTTAGAGCAATAAAGGGCACTGATTGATTTTTGACATATATTATTATTATATTTTCTATTTTTAATTTCAATAAGAGGCACATTAAATTACAATGTAGTTGTATTGAAAGCAAATCAAGTTGCAATAAAGAGCCATTTGCAAAAGTAACAATAAACACTACTTATACCACTATCAAGGTTATGAATCTCAATCAACTAAAAGATCAACATACTCTTGTGTTACTTGAAAAGAGTGAAGAATTACTCAAATATGATATAATATTAAATTAGAATGGCTATTGCCAAAGACAAGAAGACTAGAAAGTTTTGAAACAAGACTAAGGACTAAAAAGGTATTGACAAGAGTGAAAAAGGTTTTAGTCTTGCATCTATATATACTATCTAATTAGGAGATATATGGCAGCATTCTATAGGACCTTCAACATGTATCCAATTTGCAAGAAATGTGTCTTAACTTGTAAGGCAAGTTTCCTATGTGTGTGCCACATTATTAATTTGTATCACAAGCTATTCATATGTACAACACATGGATAACTTTTTGGCAAAGTTTCTAACCTACTATTAATCTTTGAAATTAAAATTAATAAAATTAAGATATTATTTTATTAAAAAGTTGTATAGAAAAACAACTAATAGAATAAGTATAAATAATATTAAAAAAATAAAAAATAAAAATAAAAGAGTATAAAAAGCAAAGTGATTAGTTGTTCATGTGTAGAAAAGATAAGATGGTTAAAATTAGTTTAAGAAGTTAAAACAACCTTTGATAGTTATGGTAATTAGAAACAAATCACTCTTATTATATTTTAAATAATATTGATAGAAACTTATTATAAAAGCTATAAACAGATTCAAAATATTATTATTATTATTATTATTAAAAGAAAATATAATTGATATATTTACATGTTAATTCATATATTTTTGGTCTAATATTGAATAATAAGATAAAATAAAGATACAGATGATTCAAGACTAGGTTAAAGAAGACAAAGAAAAGAAGAAGTTAATGAAGATATAAATGGTTGAAGAAAACAAAGACATGATTAAGTCCATGAAAATATGGATATTTGAAGAGTAAGTAGAAGAAGACTAGATAAAATTCATAGATAAAATGAAGATAGTTTTTAAGGTAAATTATTAAGCATGGTTTTGATAAAATAAAGAGTTGTGAAAAATAAGTACAATGATAGTTCCTATGTAGGAACATAGAAGGAATACTTGAGATTCTTGAGGTGCAAGAATCTAGGTATTCATTTGTTGACCATGTTAGAAATACATTAATATCTCTAGTAATTAAATTTATAAAATTTACAAAATTATTAAAGATTATTTAATAAAAATGAGTGATTTTTCTAAATATAATTTACCAACTTTACCATGAATATTAAGAACCATAAATAAAGATGATATGAAAGAATTCTATATTGTACTTGAAACTAGAAAGATTGAGCAAATAGATCAAAAGAAGAAAGAAATAATGTCTAAATTTAATCAAGATAAAGGAAAGATACACATGAAAGAAGAATCTACATTAAAGAATATTATATGAAAGAAATTTCTTGCAATCAAGAGGTCATAAAATAATATATAATTAATAATTATAAAAGTCAAATATTATATTAGATAATAAGCAAAGAAATTGGATGTCTTAGAAGTCCAAAAACTTGAAAAGAATAAGCTGTTGAATGACATTATATTTATAGAATACATAAACGAAAAGAAGAAGAAGAAGAAAGAAAAAATAGAATTGATAGACAAAATGCTACAAGAGAAAAATATTACAATATGAAAAAATATTCTTTTGAAGAACTTAAGTTTAAAAACTTAATAGAAGATTTAAGTTCTAGTAGTAAAGATAATACAAATTTGATAAATAAAAGAGGTTTTTTAATCATAGAAGAAATTATAAGGAAGTTAAAATCATAAACTCTACTAGTAGTATAGAATCAATATAATTTTTAATACAACCTCTTAGTTTTCTTATACTATTACAAAAAATAAAAATAAAAATAAAAATCAATATTGCATTAATTATTAAACATAATAAAGCAAGTTTTTCCAAATTTAAGGCAAAAGAGAGCTAGATATTTATATTAAGGAATTTAATAATATTTATCAAGCTAATAGGAAAAATAATAGATGAAGATAAATTAATAATTTTTCTAATAATACTTAAGAAAAGGGGTTTGAGAAATATGTTTGGTAACCTATAAGATATTTTATTTCTTAAGAAGATCTTAGAAATGCATTCATTATTCATTTCAAAGAAAAGAAAAGTAATAGAAAAGTTATTGATAGTCTTTCATATTTCAAACAAAAGTAGGATGAGGATGTAGAAGAATTCTTTGAAAAAATAATATGGATAGTTAATAAACGTATTCTTCAATCTCATGATCTATTTAAAAAAACATGGTTTTAAATGGGTTAAAAATAAAATTAGGAAAATATGTATTTCTATTACCAATAGATACATTAAAAGAAGATCTACAATCAACAAGAAAAGTTGAACTCAATATACATAGGGATGAAAAATCTTATGATACAAGATATAAAGATTTGAATGAAGATTTAGATAAAAAAGAAAAAAAAGAAAAAAAAAAGTAAAAAAAAAATACTAAAGAAAATTTAAGGAAATAAAAAGAAAAAAATGATTCAATGAAGCATTGAATCAAAGTAATTTAGAATAGGTGTAGAGAAAGTCCAATAATAAAGGACATTTTTCTTTTGAGTGTCATATGAAATTTTGAACAAATTGCAATATGCACGTGTATTAAATTAATGATTGTACTTACAATTGATAATATAGAGGTAGAAGTTTAATAGTTCATGAAGTATAACTACAATTAAATAATATGAAAAGAAATTTATGAACCTATGAGAAGAAATTTATTTATAAATGAAGATAGAGGTCAAGGACGTTTGAATCAATAATATTATAGGAGGGAAGATACTATGAAGAATAATACTTATAGAGGAGAAGAAAGATATTCTTACAGAGAAGGGTATTATTATGAAGATAGATTACAACCAAAATATGAAGGGAGATATGAAAGACATAGAAATACAAATTTATCAAAAAAAGATTGTATAAATCAAGCTTAAAGGGATAATCTTAAGTGTTATTATTGCCATCGAAATGGACATATGAAAGTGGATTGTTCACTATGACTTAAACACTAAAAAGAAGCTAGAGAGGCACAAATACAAAGATAGCTGGTTGTAGCTATAAATGTAATAATACCAAAAGTTTGTGTAATGACTTGAGCTCAAAAGGATAAAGAAGTAATTAAGAATGACATAATAAGTAGTAGTAGTAGTAGTAGTGACCAAGACAAGAAAAAAAAAAGAAAAAGTAGAGAACAACTTAAATTGATAAACTCAAATAAATTGCAGAAAAATACATTTCAAGAATGAGCTAGTAAAAGAAGAATATAAAAAGATGTAATTTAAGAAATACAAAAATTACAAAAGGAATTTGGAGAAATTCCAATTTTGGAAGAAGATTCACTTAAAGATGTTGATGAAAAATTAGCAAGTAAGAATATTGAAAGAAGAGGAGTATGAAAGGAAGGAAAGATTGAGAAAATAATTGGAAATATATTTTGAAAGACAAAAGCAAATATATCTATAGGACAACCATTGGAATTAGATTCATATTGCAAAAAAAAGGCTATAGAAGCATTTCTTCTTGAAAGTAATCTTGAACCAAGTGCACTAAAAGCTTATGTTGTTAGTGAAGTTTATGATACATAAATGCCTATGATTACTATTAAAATTAAACATCAAATTATATAAGATATATTATTAGATAGAAGTTTGACAATAAATATTATCAAAAGAAAATTATATAAAAAGTTAGATTATAATAAGGTTGAATTAATACCTTTTACTATAAAAATGGCTAATGAACAAAAAATGAATCAAATAGTATTATTAGAGATTTATGTATACAAATAAGAAAATTTATTTATAACATTATATTAATAGTTTTTAAAATATAAAAAAAATTCAAAGCTATTCTATGTTATTAGATCAACCATGGCTCAAACAAACAAGGTCTAAACAAGATTGTTGATATAAAAAAATACTATTTAAAAATATAAAATTAGTAATTTTTAAAATTTTATAATTTAATATTATAATTTATTTATTTATTTATTAAGTTTTAATATTAATATTTAATATTAGTTTTAAAATACCAAAATACATATAACATTGTAAATAATATTTAAAGATTTTTTTTGTTGATACTAATTATTTTATTTCATTTTATTTCATTTATATATGAGAGGTTTCAATTATACAACATCAATTTACATATCTTCTATATTTGATTAAACATCTTAATTGGTAACATTATATGTTAAAATAGTATAATAAGATTAAGGTGCTTTAATTGGTTTTTGTAATTTAAACTCAAAAAGAAGGTCTTACAATTGACAAAAAAAATCAATTTCTTAATGCAATTTTTGAAAATTAAAGATATTGTATAATTCTCATTTATATTATGTTATGACATAATTTTTTATACTTCACTCAATTGATTGATAAGCACAATTTTTCTTTTTTGGCATCAATTATTAGTTATTAATATTTTTATATGTATGCAAATATATATTGGTTTATTTGATATAAAATCAATATATATTTTTTAATAGCTTTAAATTTAGCTTTAATTAAATCATTTTATAGCTATAATTTATATTTTTTAAAGCTATTATTTTAAATCATTTTATAGCATATAATAGAATAAAAATAATAAAAATAATAGCTTTAAAAAATTTTAAAAATAGAAAAAAAATTAAAATATATATATATATATATATATTTATATATTAATCTTTTTAAAAATAAAATTTGAAAAATAATAATTAATTTTAACAAGAAAAATAAATTATTTATTATAAATCTAAAAGAACTTTTATAAAGACAACATACTTGGATACTATTAGGAATAAAAAAAGAAAAAAGAAAAAAGATATATATATATATATATATATATATATATAAAAATTATAAATTTGATACAATTCTATTACATCATATTTTTTTTATTATTGTAAAGTACTATAGTCTTGTTTAGTAGAATTTGGTTTAGTTTTGTGTCAAGTTTTCAAAAAAATAGAATTTTTGTGTTGTATTATACTTAAAATATTAATAATTACTATACTTAAAAAAATTAAAATTTTAAATAATTTTTTCTATAATTATTAAAGAAATATGAATTAATTAGTTATTTTTTTAATTTATTCTATAAATACACCAAAATTTTATTATAGCTCTATTAAATAAATTTATATTTTTTTAAAAAGAATTTAATGTAGAATTATTGATAATTTAAATTTAAATTTTTTAATATTAGAATTATATAATATATATCAAAAATACTAAAGATTTAACTAAGATAAAAAAATAAACTATAAATTTTTATCTAAATGGATAAATTTTAAAATTAAGATATAATAATTTTAGATTATTATTACCAACTAGAACAAAAAAGTCCAATAGCACAAGGTCAGTTGAAGATGTAAAGAGCAATAATTGGGAGTAGATAAGAGACACACTTATAATGATGCTATTAAAAATGGACACATAGCTTGAGTTTGGGCCATAATAATAGACTATTTAAAGCTTAGATAGTCATTGCTTTAGGTAGTTGTAAACTAATGTAGAAAGTATGACAATAGTGGATATAGTCAAATTTAAGGTAGAATAGTGTTTGGCCAAAGGCTATGAATTTTTAAAGTATATACAGTAAACAAAGCTCATTACTAAAGCAATGTACATAATACTATTTTTAGATATTTAACAAAGTTTTGTCTTATGTTTGATGGTTACTCCAAAAGCTCAAGTAACATTCATTATTGAAATAATTATACCTTTTGCAATTTAATATGTTTAATCTATTATACTCTTTTTGATATATTCTTGATTAGCTATAATTTAAAACTAAAAAATAATACCCTTAAAATAGCATAAATTTGATGTCTTGACATAATTCATACCATTTTAAGAATTTAGAGATCATTCTATGATGCTTCATTCACATGAAGAGGGAAGTAAATGCTTTATAATACTATTTACAATATTTTTTTCCTTCAGAAATTTAAAAAAAAATAAAAAAATAAACTCTTAAAAAATAAAAGTTTTTAGTGATAAATTTTATTTTTTCTACAAATAATGATATCCAAATATGTGAATTATTATTTAAAAATATATTTCATATATTTAAGAAATTATTTAATTTTTTATTCAAAACAAAAACATATATAGAAAACAAATTAGCTAACCTTTTTTTGCTCTTGAAACTTTTATAATAATGCAAAATTATTATTTGAGGCAAAAAAATTTCAATCAATTAGAATTTCATTAATGTGTTTTTGTATTGAAAGAGTGTGTTATGAAATCTTGATTGATTTTTATTTATTTTTATTAATTAAAAAAATATTTATCACACATGTGATTGGATGAAGTAAGGGTGCGTGGCTAGCAAGGCCGGATGGTTGTTTAGATAATAACAAGTAGCCTAGATTGTAGGGCTTTAATAAGAATGATTTTTTGTCTTGACTTCAATGCATCACCTTTCATAATTAATAATCTCTATGAGTTAATATGTTTTCTTGCAACACATGATATTATTTAATGATGGAACATTGAACACATTGGTCATTTAAAATAATTATTTACAAAATAATGCCTCATAAGGTTAAGCATTCAATTCAAATAAACATACCAAGAGCTATAAAAAAAATATTTATCAATGTAATATGATAATTAAGCTGCATTCATTTATTATCAAACTTAACATGACATAATTTCTAAGCCTATCTTTCACGTTCATAAAACATCAAATCAAAAAAAATTATGTTGAATGTTTCCCTACCAACTCAATACAAATGAAAATGGGAATTATTTGAGAAAACAAACCAACTAAAACTGTAAAGAAATAAGGCTTATCCCTCAATGTAAGTAATAATCAGTACCACATTTTCTGAGGAAACTTGGACTAACTTGCAAGCGAAAGCTGAGCATGAAAGCAAAGGGAGGTGGCGCTGCTGCAATTGGACCCAGAACAGCAGCCGCCACCATTTGCTCAATTTTTCCCGGCACCCAAATTCTAAACGCCGCCAGATTTCCACAGGGATCGCAGATCAAAGACCTGGGCGTCGTAGACCCCAGCGAATCAGGCTGGGCCATGAAGGCTTCTTTGAGATGGGGATGAAGGATGGCTTGTCCAGCTATGGGGCCGATCCGGATCAGTCTGCATCAAATCTGGGCATTGACATCGATGAATCTAAGTTTACGAATTAATTTCACCGTTTGTGTACGTGCACAACTTCTGTGAAACGTAATGGCGATACGTTTAGCAGGGAGACTTTGCTGCTGTGAATTATTGGCGTGATCATCATTTTGTTTGGTCACACTAAGTTGGAATACTTGTTAGCAGTCGACTGGCATGCTCGTTTCCCGGAACAGTTGGGATTTGAGATATACTTACATACATGGATACATGGATACATATTCATAAACGTGTGTTGTATTATCAACATTTTTCCTAGTCCAATCTTTTTTGAGAAAGTTGTCGTTTTGTGATTTTATCAAGTATCACAACTAGCTAATTTCCATTTACATTCTAAGATTATTTGCATCATTTAGGTTAGCAAACATGTCGAGATATCAAGCTTCTGAATGTTAATATCAATATTGAGTTAATCACCAACTGGAAAAGATAATTATTCTCGAATCGTCAACATAAATTGGTACAAAGTAAAATATCTTTAGCTAAATCAAATTTGGCAAAAAGTTTTAAAAGTTGTTTATTTATTAATGAAGAAAACTTAATATGTAGAAAGTAAGAGTAGATGGACATGAGAATAAGCAGAAATTTATTTTGACACATTGAGGAGAATGGTACCACTGAACGTGTTACAATTCCATGAAGGTTAAATTATATTCAAGTTCCATGAACATTATTCTCAGATATGCATTTGATTGAGGCAGTCTAAATTTCCACAAACGAGACGCCTGGCCCAACACCAAGATAAAATTTTGCTTCTTTGTACAATCTAAGCAATTAAGGGTGCATACAGCTTTATTTTGCTTCACCTGATACCTCCTAAAATTTCATGCGAATGTATTGACTTCAACACAAACTAGATTGTCAGCAGTTGACTGACAAAACCGAAGATATAGTAGTAGCTCAACATTTACTTAGGCTTTAGCCCTTCCGCATGCCCTTGAGCTGTTCCAGTATGAGCCTGGCCGCTCGGGGTAGTAGCCCTGGATGCGGAAGGAGCTTCATCCACTTGCTCTTTTCCTGGCACAGTGGGTGGCTTGGATCCACCTCTGCTTGCAGCAATCATTTTTTCACCGGCAGAACCCAGCATACCATGGGAGGAGGCGTACCACGCTATACCTATCGAGGTCGATAATCAAGCCATCCAGGTTTGGTATCAGTGACCACCCACTGAAACATGATGCTCATTACAGTTCTCAAATCCCCTAGTTTCAAAAATTCCAAGTAAAGCTACAGAAGAGCAACCTGGACAAGTGGAATATGATCATGGAAGAAGAACATTACCAGCAGCGAACATGCCTCCCACGAACACGTATCGGAAAGTGTGTCGCGACAACATATTTCCGGGAACTTTTGTCCCTCCCCGGCCCTCGAGCCCGATCCTGCCTTGATTCGAGGTCTGAGCGGGGTCCATTTCGTCTCTAGCTCTTTCCTGCGAATCTCAAGTGTAGATGAGAAGAATTTACCACAAGAGCTTGAATACACGTACATCAGCATTATGTTCCTAGTACTACCAAAGATAACCTCACAACCCTAAGAAAGAAAATGGCACAAAACGTTTAATGCTCACATTACGAAACTGCTTGCCTGCAAAAAGAATGAATCACACTTTAAACTGCTCCGGTGCGTTTTCCCGCCAACCTTTCAATTACAAGGCTAGACACGGAAACTAGCAGAATCGTCCACGACCAACAGCAGAAGATCTGGAAAAAAACTCACCGTCAAAAAAAAAAGCAAATTCAAAGCATGCAAATCTAATCATATCTCATACCCACAAGTGCTACCGCGACAAGAGAGGGAGAGAGTTCTAATGGCATGACAAGGACATAGCATAACTGAAAAGAAAACCAAGCGAAGCGGCCGACCCGAGTTCTAAGCGGTCAGAAGAGCCTGGCTCTCCACGCAAGGTCTCAAAAGTTCCACAATCGATAAGAAGGCTCTGCACTACACTGCACACCACGCACTGCTTGCAACGAGAGCGAGTAACCCATAACCTGAGCACCGAAATACAAAGACATATAATGGGCAGTACCTTAATGACAGTAGGTGACGCGGTGGCAGCTGAGACTCACGAAGCTCGAAGAATAGTTTGTAAACAAGAGCTTGGTGTGTGCCATCGCTGATAGTACACGCCGTGGAGCACAGAAGAAAGGAAAGCATGAGAGCAGTTCATTTCCTTCGCGGCAGTGCCACTTGTTGCAGCGCCAGCGAATGCAACTTGGTATTCCCCGCAACGAACACGTTGCGAGAGTCCTGGCTTGATAATCCAGAGTCTTTTCATGCATGAAACATCTACTTTTTAATACTCTTTGCTATATATTCTTAACCCCTTAATTCTATGGTACAGATTCTTAGGTTCTGTGTTATTTGTGATTTTGATTTTGTTATTTGGTTATTTGTTATTTGGTTATTTGGTTAGTTCTTTTGATTTTGAGCATTTATTTCGAGTTTTAATGTCAACTTTTATAACACCAAAGCCTTTGTTCTCTACAACTCAAATAACACCTATTGTAACAAAATAATAAATTATGTAAAGTAAAAAATCTATACAAAATATATAATAAAATTTTGAAAGCATAAATAGAGTTACATTTGTAGTAAAATATAAACAAGGCTTACATAGTGTCTCAAATATTGAGTGAAGTTGAATGAAAAAGGTGAAAGCATTTGTTTCATTTTGACTTCTAAGGTAAGGAAAAAAGAAAAGAAAAAAAAGAAGTGATTGAATGTTGTTTGACTATTGTTGTTTAGAAGCGGCATAGATAGGGAGTGGTACAATTTTAGGATGTAGAAATGATAGAAATTATCATAGATGGCATGGAAATTATTTTTTTTTATAGTAATATTGTTAATTCTAGATATCATAAAGAATTTGTCCAAGAAATAATATGGCTTATAATTATTAATGTCAACAATGATAGCATTTGAATTATAGTATTTAACAATATTGGATATTATAAAATTTAGCCTCAAAATGCATTAGGTTTTTGGCTATAGAGAAGTTTCAACTTACCTTGATGTTGCAATTACAATCCAAAAACAATGCATAAGGTGTTTTAAAACTTCTATCTTGGAAATCTTAAACTATTTAAGCATGTTCTAAGATACCTTAAACACACCTTATTAATTCTAAAGAAATATTAAATACTTCTTATAAAATTCTTATGAACTCCAAAAAAATCCTAAATAATCCTTATCAAACTATAAAATAAATCAATCAAATCCTAATAAAATTCTAATTAAATCTTAAGTAAATTTTAATTGAATTCTAACAAATTTTAATCAAATTCTAAAGAAATTAGAATTAATTCTAAAAAAATCCTAATGAAATATTAACTAATTTTTAACCAAATATTTAAGAAATCATAACCAAATTCTAAGCAAATTCTAATTAAATCCTAAAAGAATTTTAATCACACCTTTAAGAAATTTCAGAAAAATCTTAATTATCTTAAATTAACCATACAATATATTAAAATCCTTGCACTTTTTAATTAAATGTTGATCGTATTTCATATTATTTACACCTATCAATTTTTTAGTAGAAAAATAATTTTTAAAAGTTAATAAAAAGTTCATTTAAGTATTAACCGAAGAGATACATAATCTGCTTATGTAATAAACGGACTCCTTTTCGAACCTTAATTTTAAGCTCTTAGTGCTAAGATCTCTTGCTTGTACTATAAAATTGCTTCTAAAATTTGTGTAGATAATGGCATTTACAATATCAACTAAATTAGTTAATTTTAATCTTGTCCAATTAGTAGGTTGCTTTAAATCTATGGATTTATTTTAGAATTTATAAAAATTTTCAAAACATAAATCTTACTATATTTTTAAAAAACAAAGTCATTCAAACCAAAACTTGACTTTCCATAGCTCTCACAAAATCTATGAAAACTCAATTTTTCTAATACGTACACATGTAAAATCTTCTTTAAGTCTACTATCTCATTCAGAACCATATATTTGCTATAAGTCTTTTTTTTGGGACTTAAAGTTAAAATTTTATTGTCAAAGATATTAATTACAAAAAATCTATAAATAGAAATATATTCTTATTTTACTAAAAAGAGAAAGTAAACAATTAAAAGATCAATATAGAATTAAAAATAAAATGGCTATTGCCAAATACATAAGGCCCTATAAAGTAAGTAGAAGCCTATTTAAAAAAATAAAAAGTAATATAAACATTAAATTTTTTATTTAAAAATTAAAAATATTCTAAATTTTTAATAAAATCCTTCTAAATTATTGGTCTTTATGTAGTTATTTATTTAATAGTTGTATAATCACATGACACCATCAAAAAATATGGTTAGATGTACAAAATAAGTAGTTGTATAGAAGATGGTAAATGCTCTTCAACTAAAGTAACAACTTTGAAATCCTAAGTGTGTAAGTTAAGAGTGGATTTAGACCTATGTGTACAAGTACAAGTAATTGGGCAATGACTACCATTACTTACTATAATCCCATGATCATCCATTTGTGTCATTGTCATGGTCGGAGCTTTGATTGCTTAAATATAAATCTAAAACATAGATGCAAGTTATTAAGCTTGAATTTTTTTCGATAATGTAGTGAATTTGTTAGTAAAATTATCCAAGTTTATAATATATGTCACTGTATATAAAAAAAAAGTGAAATTCATTTTTTTTTTTAATTTTTTTTTTTTGGTTTTTTAAAAATAAACAAGTCTAAAATTTAGTGATTTAAAAGCTTCTCTCTAGTTTTAGTTTGAATAGAGTGTGTTGTTACTTTCAATCAATACTAAATAATAATCCTTCTTGTTGAATATTGATTTACTGAATTTAATCTAAACATGGTCATCTTTAAATAAAGTTGACAAGTTGTAGAGAAAATATTTGTAAAGACGAGTTTCTCAACAATTTCTAGTTGGATTGGATTGTATACAACTTTACTTCAAAAAAGATGGATAAGACTAAATTTAGATAAAAATCAGAAAAAGAATTAGTAAATTAAAAAAATCATATTTAATTATAACTTAAAAGAAGACATTTTATTATCTACAACAACAATAAAAATCTTTATTGTTGTTGTAATTGAAATTATATAAAACATAAAGCTTGACATTATATATAATCTTTTATTTTTAATTTTTTATAGTAAAAAGAAATATATTATTCTATTGGCTTAGAATAAATAAACAAATAATTCAAATAACATATATTTTTATTAAAAAAATATTTAAGATATATTATTTATAAATTCAATAAATTAAAAAATAGGTGATATTATATTCAAATTGGCTGTATTTGTTTTTAGATTTATTATTTAATTTATATTTTTTTAATATATACTATATTATTTATAGACTCGTTATAAAATTATTTTAGCACATATCTTAGCTTTATATAATTAGTCAAGAAACCATAATATTATATGAAAAGAATGTTAAATCTTGATAGTTAATTTATTAAATCTATAATAATATAAATAGATTTTTAAGGACCTATTTTCTTATAAATATAAAATATATATATATATATATATATATATATATATATCTATATATTTTGATGTATGCATAAAAAATTTTGAATATAAAATAAAATTCTATATAAGTTTGTTATTTATTCTAACTTTTAAATAAGTAATTTTATTATATAACAAGTTTTAAATTGGTCCAAATAGTGATAGATTTTTTTATGAAGGTCAATTGAGCAATCATAAAGTTGGTATTTTGAGAATATATTAGAAATTTATTTTTTGAAGTACATCTTAATATATTTTTATTTTATTTTATTCTAGAATTCTAATACAATATCCACTTGAATAATGCCTTGATGCTATATAAATAACACATAGATTTATTTTATTTTATTTATTTTATACATATTCTCTTCTTTTGGTTTAAAAATATTTTATTGTTTTAGATATAAGATATTTTATTTTATTTATTTTATTTTATAGTTATTTTTTATATGTTTTAAAATCTTTTAATAATATAGCTATTTTTTATATATAGAGGTTCTAATTTTAATCTAATTTCAATAAGATTTGGAATTTAATATATACTTATTTACGTTAAATCTTATAGCCAGAGTTGTGTTAGTCTAAAATTCAATTAGTTAGTGTAGTTAGTCAATTTGTTAAGCATATTAATTATTGATATTGGTTAGAAATAAATATACTAAATGAAACAAGAAACATTAGTAATAGTGAGATTTTTTCAAAAATTTAGAAATAACTTGTTAGAAAACAATACATAAATTTTTGTTGGCTATGCAGTACTTACTCACTTGATCAATGAGCCATAATTGTCAAAGAAAATAAATTAATGTCTCTTATTGTTTATAGATTATGACTTTATAATACTCTAGAAGCAAGATGAATATTATGGTATAGTTGATACATTGAATAGTTGTTAGAGTGTACTATATTATTATTCATAGAAAGTGAGTATTTTTTAAAAATAAACTTTTTAAAGATTGTTTTTGGTTCCTAACATAAAGAAAATCAATCTTCTAATTTCTTATAGGTTTTAGAAGAAATTTGATGGGAAAATATGCCTTGTCTTATTATTATCAAAGTTCAAATATATATTTGTTGGAAGGATAATTTTTTTTTGTTTTTGTTTTTGTTTTTTTTTTTTTTTTTGTTACTCTATCAAGTTGTGCCTTAATAATTAAGTAATCCAAATACAAAATCCATATAGTCATTTATATGTACCTTACTTGGATACCAATTCCAACTTGATTACATGAAATCAAAATAATAAATCAAATTAATTGTATTAGCTGGTTTAACTTGACTAAGTCAAACCTCTTAAACTTTGTTTTGATTAGATAAATTCCTTTCTTAATATAAGAAATAAACCAAAGATGAATTAAAACTAAAAGTAAAATATATTTCTATGTATATATTAAATCATTGATATTAAGTTAGGATTCTATGAAATTTTATTTCAAAGTATAAAATATAAATTTAATTAATATAAATGAATTTTATTAGGAAGACTAAATGTGTTTGTAACTATACATTGAGAATAATTTAATTTAGGTGTTAATAACAAATAAATAAACTATGCTAGTCAAACTTCTAAGATTCTGTTTTGATTTTGATAGAGATTCCATTCAGATTGTATTTTCTATTCTGTTTTTTATCTTTCACTTGAATTGTCGTAATTAGCGCCCAGCAGCTCTACCCCCATCAAGTACAGTGAATTGTGATCGCTCCCTTGCTCACTAGATTGCTGGACCGATGCCTCATTTTCGATGTGGTTCCGCTTCCGAGGTCGTGCACTTCTTATCCTATTCCTTCTTCGACGCTACTCTAGTTAATCAACTCGGCTGCTGCCACTGCCACACTTCTCTTGCTGCCTTGTCCATCACTAACATCGATTCCTTTGCCAAACCTGCCGCCAGATTGTTCCTTCTTCGACTCCTTTGATTGTTCTACCTCTTCTTTGGGACGCATACGCTTGCCTTCCGCCGCCCTCCGCTTGATGGTATCCTTCGCCGCCCAATGGTTACCTTTCTCTTCTTGTTACTATTCTTCTCCGCTGATCACTTCTTTGCTCAAATTCTCTGCACTGCTGCTCACACACTTCTTCGTGTTCCGTTCTAGATTGTTCTTTTAGATTGCTCTTGTTAAATCACTCGCTCCTTCGTTAGCTGCTGCTGCAGCGGTGCCTTGCTTCACGTTGTTGATGGGTCACTCTCCTGTCATTTTTATTTTTATTTCTTTTCGCCTGTCCACGTTTGAATTGATGCTGCTATCTTTTTCGTTTTGCCTTGTATTCATTGTCTTCTTGCTAGCCCATCGACTTTGCCCAACACACACACACCCAATTTTGCTCGTTGTTGTCACCGCTTTCCGCAATTCCCTTGTTGCGATCACTCCTCTTTTTTGCTGATTTCTTTTTCATTTTTTGGATCGCCTTGCTCCCACTCAAAATCCCTTGCCACACAGAACAAGTCCACTGCACAAAACCTCTTTACTTATTATGGCCGCACTTATACTAGTAATGTGCTTACAGTTCGTCTTCGTTTGCTGATACAGGTCGTTCCCCCTCACGGTGTTGTTGATGATACCCAACCTGCGCCCTCGTTCATCCACCAAAGCTCCCCTCTTTCTCTTTACTGTTAAGTAAAATATGGAGTTGGTATTACAACTGCATTTATAGCGGCTGGTAAACCGAAGTGTATATAATCTTTCAGTCGCCTAATGAAAAATAAGTCGTCTTGTACATATTGCAACATGGTATCATAGCAATTAGGGTACTATTAGATTAGGTGAGCTTTGCTCTTTGCTTAGTGAGGAAAGGTGATAGAAGTACTGAATTGAAACATATCCCAAAGGATAAACACTTTGAGAAATGGCAAAAACTAGAGAAAAGTCCTTGAGTTGTGAAGTATGATAGTTGAATAAGTTACTAGGTGCTCAAAATTAATATATTTGGAAGTTGAGGATGTTTACAATCTTGTAACAAGAGAACTTATGAAGCATAGTAGAAACATAGAGGTTAATGACTTCATTTCTTATATCCATAGTAGGCAGATCCTATATTAAGACACAACTAGTAAAGGCAAAACAAAGAATACAATTAAAGCTTATTATATGAGTGGCAAATAGATTGATTGGAATAATGTTAGAATACAATAATCTTACAAATACATAGAATATTATCACAAACATCCATATATATTCTAATAATTATCTAGATAATATGAATATATAAAGGTATGTAAAAGTAGGTAATTTTAATAATATCTTGTAGAAACACTTCTTAAAAGCTTCATTGATGCAGCTTTGTCTTTGTATGTGTCTATAAGTGATTGATAGGTTGAAAATTTTGTTAACAAGTTGGCCATGTGGCACACAAATAAGAAGCTTGTTGTCCAAATAAGATACATATTCTGCAAGTTGAATATGTGTCAAAGGTCCTATAGAATACTACCACATATCTTATAGTTAGATAGTATATATGGAGGTAAGAGTGAAGCCATCTTTATTATTTTCTATTCTTTTTTGATTCTATTCTAATTTCAAGGATCTCTAATATTTTATCTTTTAGCAATAGCCATTTCAAATTTTCTTAATTATATATATTTATTAATTTATTTATTTTTCATATTTTTTTAAAAAATATCTTACTTATTTATTTTTATTTTTAGAATTCTTAGTATTGATAGATATGCTTGAAAAGATATTAAATACAAGAGACTAGTAATAAATCATATTATTAACAAATAAGTTGAATGGAATGTTAATAAAAGAAAGAAGAGACATAAGCTTTTATCTTACAAAAGCCATAGAGATAAAGAATCGATTGAAGGCCTTTGATAAAATCATTATAAACAAAACACTTATAAATATTGTACTCAATAGGCTAGTGCTAAATCACAAACTTGTGATCTAACGCATTACTTACATGGATCAATCCATATTCAAAGATGTCATAGATAAGATCTTAATTTAAATCTATTATATGGCAATAAGAGAACAAAAACTAAGGCAAGAAGAAGCATTGATAGTATAATTTCAATATTTCTACTTTAGAGGGCAAGGACAAAGTTACTTTGTATAAGGAGAGGATTGAAAAAGAAGAAGTTTTGTCCAAGTAGCACATCAATAGTTTGAATGACTAATACTTTACATGATAAATCAATCTCAAATCAAACCAAGAGAACCACAAAACTACTTGGAATCAAGAGCATAATCTTCTTAGATTCTAGTATTTAAATTTGTACAATATCAAAACATCAAATCATATTTTTTCTACACTTATAAAAGGCCACACCATATTTCTTGCAACTACCTAAAAAATCAATATTAAAACACTAATATAAACTATAAAGAAGGAAATGTGTACAAAGAATATATGGATGAGATTCTAAAATAAACTTTGTTGATTATTAAAAAAAGAACTAATACATTTACTTAAGAGCTAACAATCATTTTATTATAAAGATTTTAGATTGCAATGAAAATTTAGATTATAAGCAAAAAGAAAAAGAAGAAGAGAAATAAGCAACTTAAGAATTGATAAAAGAAGAAAATATATAAGATATGAGTTTAGCAACTTCTTGATCAATCATGGAATAAGAAGACAACTTACTATGGCTTGCACCCTGCAACAAAATGAGATAAGTGAATGTCAAAATATAACACTAGTTAAAATAGCATACTTAATGTCAAGTGCGTCTTAACAATTTGGATATCTTTGAACTGAAGTTATTCATACAACCACCTACCTAATAAATCTAACCTCAACTAGAGCTAATAGACGGTGTAATTCTAAAACAATTCTATTAAAAAAGTAAATCATATATAAATCACCTATAAATCTTTGATTCAATTGTATATCTACATATTTTAAAAGAAAAAATAATCAAAATATGAGAGTATAGTTATTAAGTGTATATTTGTAGGATATTAAAGCCAAACAAAAGTATACATAGTTTTTGATCTTTTTTACTATAAAATACATATTAACCAAGATATTATATTTAATAAATACTTATTGAATTCAATCATGTTAAAAAAAATCCAACCACTATAAACAAATCCAAATTATTTCCATAAGTAGATGCATTATCTAAAGATATACTTAATCAATTAATGATTTTTGAAGTCCTAATACATGAAAATTTCAAATATGAAGAGAATAATAATTAAAATCCCTCATGGTTCACATTAATGAGTGATTTATTCTCCTCTATTCTACAAGATATATGTAGTTGCATATCTCAACTCTATCCAAAATCCATTGATGAAAGAAGATACTCTATCAAAAATAAAAAGTGAAACACATAATATAAAGATAATTATTTGTTTATAGTAGAATTTATCATTGAACCTAGAAACTATGAAAAGATAATTTGTTATAGTAGATGGTAAGAAACAATCAAATAAGAAGTAGAGTCAATAAAAAAACATTATATAGAAAATAATTGATTTATTTTTTTAAAATCTAATATTAGCTAATAAATCTTTAAAAAAAAATCAAGACCTAGAAAGAATATTAAAAAGCTGAAAGCTCATATTATTGTTTAAAGATACAAGCAAGAAGAGGATATTGATTTCTTCAAAATTTATACATATGTAATTTGATGGTCCATAGTTAAAAATATTTTAACTCTAGCTACTAAAAAATAATAGAAATTACAACACTTAGATATGAAAAAAATATTTTAAAATGAAAAATGAAAAAAAGAAGTTTACATGATAATATTTCAAAGTTTTAAAGAACAAAGGTACCAGAGAAAAGTTTGCAAATTTGAATAAGCCTTATATAGCTTATGACAAGTTTTCAAAACTAAGTACTATAGAATTGATATCTACCTGTAAGACTAAGAACTTCAAAAGAGAAAAAAAGATTTAAAAATATATTTTATGATGTATAATGGATAACATACTATTATATTATTCTACATAGATAAAATTAATATCATTAGAAACAACATAGATAATATTAAAAAATTTAAAGAAAATCTAATAAACATATTTGAAATGATGGACTTAGGGCATGAAAAATTATATGTAAAAATTGAATTACAACATGCTATTAAAGACATATATTTTTATCAAAGATGGTATATCCAAACCTTATTATAAAGATTTGATTTGTCTAACTATAAACCATCATTAGTACTAATAAATCCAAAAACCAAACTACAACACAAAATTAGGATTTCTAAAGTTGATCAAAAGATGTACCAAAGTCTTGTTGGAAGACTATTATATGTAATAATAAGCCATTGGGATATCCAATTTGTAGTAGAATCAATATGAAGATACATGAATAAGCCACAATTCACACATCTAGTGGCTATTAAAAAAATCCTAGAGTACCTCAAAGATACTATAGATCATGAAATCGTCTATTCCACTAAAGATAAACAAGACTTATTAACATTTACAAATGCATATTAGACAAGAGATGCTATTATATTGTAACACAATTATATGGTGAAAGAAAAAAAGATTATATTATAGAGGAGCTTAAATAAAAATAATACAAAAAATTATCTTAAAAATATAGATAATAGACAGAGAAGTAGTAAAAATTAATAAATACTCATGTTGCCTTCTTATAGAAGAAACTTCTACTTATTATATAGGGACATAAATGACCCAAATCAAAGTAAATAAGATAAATAATTAAAGTAAGAATTTTTAAAAAGATATTAAGTATAGGTTTTAGCAAAAATTACCTCAAATTATGAAGAATTGATACCTAAAGAAGACCAATTGTAAATCAAGGTCAAAATCAGACCCCAAGGTTCAAAACCATGTACCTACAGTAATTTTGTGGTTTTTTGGTTGATCAAAAAGTGAAATTTGAAAGCTAGCTAGTGTGAAGTTTTTTAAGAGTTGATTTCATGTGATTTAAAGGCATATTGAGGTTTTGAGCACTTTTCAAAGTGAAAGATGTATTCAATAGATTTGGGTTTTGAGAGATAAAAAGAAGTTCACTAATTTGAGGATTTTGTGAGTGTTATAGCATATTTACAAGTAACTTTTTTTCAGTTTGTCATTGTATTTGTGTTAAGTGTGTTTGAAAAATTTGATGTCAATTGAATGATTAGATTGATAGTTGTGAGAGTTTTTGGATTATGGTCTTAAATAAATAAAATTTAGGATTAATGAGAGTTTTTGCAATCTTACAACATCTCTCAGTTTGATTGGAGCAAAAATTAGTGACAAATATTTAGACTCATTACTCTACACACCAACCAATTTTTGAAGAAATTAAATAGTTCAACAATGAGAAACTTCTATTAGAATATCAAAATCTGACTTAGAAGAGGAAGATGGATGATATCTGAGTGGTTTAGAATTTTTTTTTTTCAAATTGGTGATTCAATTTTTCTCAAAATTTGTATGCTTGTTAATTGCTTATAGACTAAGATGCAAGTGAAATTTTAGTTATGACAAATAATTTGATTAATATTTATTGAGGTTTTAAAAAAGCTATAGTAATTGATTAAGATTTATTTAGAATTGTCTTAGAATTTTTTAGAATTTGGTTAAGATTTGGTTAGGATTTATTTATAATTTGATTAAAATTTGATTAAGGTTTTTTTAGAATTATTAGAATTTTATTAGAATTTATTTAAGACTATATTAAGATTTAATTAAGATTTATTTAAAGTTTATTTAGAATTTATATTTTTATTATTTATTTATAATTTCTTTATCATTATTTTTTGAAATTAATTTATAACTTTTTTAGTATTTTTTTTTCTAATTTCTTTTAAATTTCTTTTAAATTGATTAAAATTTGATTATGATTTTTAAGAATTATTTATAATTTATTTTAGATTCTATTAGACTTAGTAAGAACTTGTGATTGCATTTTTTAGTTACCTTCTACAACTAGATTCTTGATGTATTCTCAAGCAAGAATTATATTATATAAAAATACTGACTTACAAAAATCTATATTGAAGATTCTCTACAAATTAGGATTAGTACTAATTGCTTAATTCAGTAAACTCCAATCAATTGTTGCTCTCTCTTCAATGGAGACAAAGTAGTACTTCTTCTTAAATATCCTCTAGAATACCACCTACTTCCAAAGACTGCACAAAGAATTGTAAGTGGATCTTGAAGATCCTACACCATTATTGTACAATAATATGAGTAGTATTAGATTAATTCAAAATCTTTTTATAGATAAGAAAAAAAAAATATTAAATTAGATTATTATAATATTAAATACAAGTATTAAGACTACATAATTGAAATAAGTTACATGCCTATATATTTAAAATAAATAAATATATTTACAAAAGCTTTAGGTCTTGTGAATTTTATTGCAAATAAAAAATTAATTGGAATAAAAAAAAATTCCAACATAAAAAACAAAAAATTGATTTTAAAAAGAACCTAATTACCAGTATGATATAGCTTTCTTTTCTTTTTCTTATATTCTAAAATTCTTTTACTTTGGATGTATGTAACCTTAAATTTAATCTCTTTACTTTAGCCAAGAGGTAAAAAACTCTATTTTTTATTCATAACAAATGGAATAAAACTTGAATAGACAAGTTTTTAGAAAATATTTCAATTCCAAAGTTTTTTCCAATTTCTCAAAGATAAAGCTGCCTGTGACCTTACAAGTTCCCTACTATAGACCAATCTAGAGAACATCAAATAGATAAATTTTTTAATTACACATGAAAAGAATATCATAACTAACTACACTATAATAAAAAAAAAATTGAACCTAAATACAAAAATAAAACATTATTAATTCAAAATATTAGATATATATTCTAAAAAAAAAAAAAATTGAAAACAAAGTACATTTCTAATATCAAATCATCCTCTAATACATACAGTTATTAAAGTATTTTGATGGAACATGGTGACAAGCTATGAAGAAAAAGAAGCAAAGTGAGTGCAAGTTAAAGAGGGTTATTTGTAATATCCAACTTACGCCTTTATTCATTATCTAAATATTTTTTCATTCTCTTTAGAATTAAGTAAAATATGAGGTTATTATTACAATAATATTCATTATAATTGATAAATCTAAGTGTATATAATCTTTTTTTGCCTAATGAAAAATAAGTAATCTTGTATATATTGCAACAAACATTTGATATTTTAATTTTTTACCATATAATTTTGTATTTCTTTATTCACCAATTTTTTTGCATATCCACTATTTTTGCTACTCATCCAACTAGTTTCTACCTATCCATATTTAATTAGTTTCTATTCTTTTGTTACCTTTATATTATTTTTTTAGTTTAATTAAATAATTATTGATTGTACTTACTGGATACTAGTACTTTATATTGTAACCTATATTAGTTTTTTTTCTTTTGCTTATTGAAATGAAAAATCTATTTTTTCATTATCTATCAAGGACATACAATTGAAGAAGGTTCCAAAAGGTTCTAGAAGATTTTAGAAGGTTCTAAAAGATTCAAGAAGATTCTAAAAGATATCAATAGATTTTAAGAAGGCTCTTAGAGGTTCTAGAAGGTTTTAGAAGGTTACAATAGATTCTAAGAAAGTTCTAGAAGGTCATAGGAGATCCTAGATGATTCTAAGAGGCTTTAGATGAATTAGGAAGTTAGTGAAGAAGGATCTTAGACTTACTTTATTTTCAAGCCTCATAGAAACTTCTCAAAAAGCTTCTTAGGACCTAGTATATGTAGGAGTCGAGGTTGAGGGGATTCCATATATATATGAGGTCGAGACTGCCATAAAACATTATTAGGAGCTTGATCTTTTTTAACAGAGAGTAGATTATTCTTCTTTTTAGAAATACTATAGCACTCTAGAGGTTGCAGATTATCCTCTCCTAGACTAATGTTGTTCTTTTTTTAATATTCTTTTGGTTTTTTTTTTTCTTTTTATCATAGATTAGGTTTTTTTATTTTTTATTTTTTATTTTTTTTTAAAAGCATGTGTTTTTTTGATTTTTTATCGTAGAAGGTAGAAAAGTCAATATAAAAAACTCAAAGGAGATCAAGTTAGACTCTATTATTAATACTTTTGAAGCATTAAGGATTAGGACAAGACTTTGTTAAAGCAAAATGAAGTATTATATATGACCATATATAATGATCAAAGAGCCAAAGTGTCTCAACCACCACATTAAATTGTAACAAAGGTTCCAAATTCTCAAATATTTATATCTACTTCAAATATGAAAGGTGCATCCACTCAAGGTAATGATCTGATAAGAATAACAACAAAAGAACCAAAGATCAGCCTTCCAAAAAATTTTGATGGTACCTACTCTAAATTTTATGGCTTTGTAAACTAAGTATGACTAATCACCTTTCTTCAACCTCAACAATATTCCACTAAAGTCTCACATATTGGTTTGATTACAACCTTGCTCTCAAGTCAAGTTTTATTCTGATTCGTCCTATAATTTGAAAAGAATTCTCCTATATTGTACAATTTTGAAGCATTTTTGGTACTATTTGCGGAAGCATTTGGTAAACATGATAAAGTTTATTCTTCAACAACTAAAATTCAAAGCCTTCAAAAAAGAATCTACTCTACATCAACAAATGCCTTAGATTTTTGATAATTAGCATGTGATATAAATTGGAGAGAAGATGCATTGATGAGCCAATTTCATTGGGGATAAAAAGACCATATCAAGGACTTATTGTTGTCTATGCCAGATCCTCTAATGCTCAATAAAGCCATTAATTAAGCTGTAAAGTGCAATAATCATTTATTTCAACAACAAGAAGATAAACTTTCTTCAATTATGCCACATGTATACACCAATTATTGTACAGCTTCTTCACCACCCAATTCTAATGAACAATTGGAAGCAAAAGATATGCAGATTGGTGTTGTTTGATTCAAATCTCTTTTTGAAGAAGAAAAAAAGTATCAAAAGAAACTTGGCATATGCTTATGTTGCAGAAAACCTAGATATAAAGTTAATAATTGTTCAAAGAAATACCAACGTATATATCAAATGAAGAGTGCGGCCACTTCATCAAAAGCATTGCAAGAAAACAAGGGTGTCCAACTATAGTAAGAATCATGTGGCTGGATTCTTAACTATCTCAAACAAAAAAAAGGTCTTGTACTCTCTACCAACTCTTCTTGTTGTTTTAATACATATGTATAGTTAGGAGTCACAAAATTAGATTGTCATGCATTACTTAACTTGAGAGCTTTTGCATGTTTTATTGTTAAAGAATTTTGTAGATCATACAAAATCTATACAATCAAAAAATCTAAAGCCATATATATAGAAGTAATAGATGATTGATCTTTATCATCTAGAGGCATCACTTATAAAAAAATTCCATTAAAAATAACCTTTGACAACCATAGTAGCCAAGTAGTATTCAACGTCATTAGATTATCATTAAGTCCAATCATTTTAGGACTCTCATGGCTTAAAAAATACTATCCACAGATAGATTGATTATTAAAAAAGTTAGAATTTCTTCTAGTAGATCATAGAACCTCTAGATCTACGAAAAAGCTTCTAATACTTGACAAGCCAAAACTTAAATAATATTTATTTATTGGAGCTAGAACATTTATAAGGGTGATCAAACAAGGTACTATGTTTGCTGTCTATACAAATCTATAATCGAAACCTGTGGTTGCTACAACAATAATTCTAGAGGCATATAAAGATTTTACAAATATATTTGAAAAAAAAATGCTGATATCTTATTGAAGCATCACCCTTACAATTATGTAATTTACCTTTAAGAAGGTGTTCAACTACCATTTGGATCCATTTATAATTTATTCCAAAATGAGCTTGCAACTTGAAAAGAATATATTGAAAAAAAATTGGCTAAAAATTTTATTCGATATTCCAAGTCACTAGCTGGTGCTTTGATATTATTTTAAAAAAAGAAACATGGATCCTTATATATATGTATTAATTATTATGGTCTTAATAAAATCATAGTAAAGAATTGATATCCATTGCTATTGATATTTGGACTTCTTGATCAAGAAAGATCTTTACAAAGATTGATCTACAAGGTGCGTATAATTTGGTATGTATTAAAGAGGGAGATGAATGGGAGACATCATTTTGCACTAGGTATAGACATTTTGAATATAATGTCATGCCTTCTGGACTTACCAATGGTCCAACCATATTCCAACATTTAATAAACGACATATTTTACAAATATCTCGATGACTTTATTGTAATCTATTTAGATGATATTGTGATCTTTTTCAAGAATCCAGAAGACCACAAAAAACATGTCTGCCGTGTGATGGAAAAGCTATGAAGTGCTGAGCTATATGCAAAATAGGAGAAGTATGTATTTCATGCATCTCAAGTCAAATTTGTTGGATATATTATTTCCAACAAAGGCCTTTTTATGGATCCAAAGAAGGTACAAGAAATCATCAATTGGGCAAAGCCAAAAACTATATGTGATGTCCAATGCTTTCTTAGATTTGCAAACTTTTATAAGATTTTTGTTAAGAATTACTTTAAGATTGATGCTCTACTTATACGGTTGATATGCAAGGACAAATTAGATTGGGGCCTTGAAGCAAAAAAATCTTTTCAAAGCTTAAAAGATGCTTTCACAATAGCTACAATTTGGATACATCTAGATTTCAACAAATCCTATTTTATGGAGATTGATGCCTCAAACTTTGCATTGAAAGCAATTTTGTTACAATATGGAAAAGATGGCAAACTTCATCTAATTGCATTTTATTCTAAAAAATTCTTAGTAGCAAAAATTAATTATAAAATCTACAATAAAGAACTATGTGCTATTGTAGATTCTTTCCAAGAATGGTACCACTTTCTTAAAGACTCTTTTCATTAGGTGACTATATATACAGATAATAAGAATTTTGAAAACTTTATGTCATCTTGAGTATTGAACCATCGACAAGTACGTTGGAGTATATCTTTATTACGATTTGACTTTTGCATCAAATATGGACTTGAGAACCAACAAAGATTATCAAATACATTATCAAGATATTCCTACCTTCAACTAAAAGAAGACGAGGTAATATATGATCAACAACAGACAAGCTTATTAAAACTTGAGCAATTTCACCTTCAAACAATCATTATATGAATGTCTGTGGATTTATTATTTCTTGATCAAAT
Organism: Physcomitrium patens; assembly: GCF_059467195.1. Classification (NCBI taxonomy): domain Eukaryota; kingdom Viridiplantae; phylum Streptophyta; class Bryopsida; order Funariales; family Funariaceae; genus Physcomitrium; species Physcomitrium patens. The sequence continues at coordinate 812,000 of NC_143413.1, read as the reverse complement.
TTGTAAAGCCTCAAATATGGATCCTCTTATTTTTAATATCAAGCGACTTACCAACAATCTTCTTCAAGAGTCTTCTAAATTCAAGTATGAAGAAAACTTCTTGTTCTTAAAAGAACGTTTGCTCATTATTTAAGGACCAACTCACTTACGTGTTTTTCAAATATGCCATAACTTCCCTGTAGTTGGACATTTTGGATTCAATTAGACCTTGAAACTTCTATCTAGAGACTTTTGGTGGCCTAAAATATAGAAAGACATTAAATTTTTTTTACTATTATGTGATATTTATTCAAGATCAAAGAACTCTTGACATTGTTATATAAAGTTTTTCTATTTCTTTTTATTTCAAGACAACCATGGTCATCTATCTCTATGGATTTTATTACAAATCTCCCACTACTAAACTTATTTGACACTATCTTCATAGTTGTTGATCGATTAATTAAGTTGGCACATTTTATACCAGGCAAGAGGTCAATTACTGGTGAAGAGACAACAAGACTCTTTATTGACAATGTCTATCATTACTACGGATTATTAGACGATATTGCATCAGATCATAGTCTACAATTTGTATCAAGATTTTGGAAGGCACTTTTCAAGATTCTTAAGATTGATATCAATCTTTTTTCTGCCTTCCACCTTTAAATTGATGGCCAAACAGAGTGAATCAACCAAATCCTTGAGCAATATTTGAGGTATACCATCAACTATCAAGAAGACAATTGGACTTCTTACTTGTCGTTGGCAGAGTTTTTATATAATAACACAATCTATGGATCTAAGTAGCAAATACTATTCTACTCAAACTACTGTCATCATCAAAAATTGGATATGATAGAGCCTTCAAAGTCGACAAATTGAATAGTAGAGGAGTTTGTTATAAAGATGGCCAAACTTCAAGCAACCATGAAGACTCACATAAAAAAAATTCAACAACATTATAAGCTACTAGTGAATGAATTAAAGAAGGAACATCCTCCATTCCAAGTTGGTGACAAAGTATGGCTTCTTTGGTATAATATAAAAACCAATAAGCTATATGATAAATTAGACTACAAAAGGCTGGGACCATTTGTGATTTAAAAACAAATTAATTACGTAACTTAATACTTGGAGTTATCTTCATCCATGAAGATTCATTCAGTCTTATGTTTTTCTTTTGGAAAGGTATAAAGAATCAAACATATTACGTCAAAGACAACCATCACCTCCTATGATTGAAATCAATAATCATGTTCAATTTGAGGTTGAAGAGGTATTAGATTTAAGGATAAGACATATAAGGCTTGAATATTTGATCCATTGGCATAGATATGATATCAATAATTGCACATGGAAACTAGTTGGCAACCTTATAAATGTATAAATGAAGATTCAAAGGTTCCATCAACAACATCCATTTAGACCAAAAGCGACAAAATAAAGAATAATAGCTTGGTAAGATGGCTTCACCATGAAGATTCTTAGTTTTTGGCCTCATAAAGAAAGAGAGGAGGCAAGTCCTAAAGAGGTAATTATTGTCAAATATTTAGAATAGTATAAGTCAATAGTTGTCACGAATCTAGAATACTGATTGGAAACAAGAAGTATAAGAAGAATTAACAAAAACTAGATTAATCAGATGAATACAAGAACAACACTAGAGAGGTAAGCTAGAGCTCCAAGAGGTGTATTGTCGAGACTGAAGATCCCCTCAGTCTCAGCTCCTATATATACTACAAACTAGGAAGCTTCTCAAACAGCTTCCACAAGCTAAGAAGCTTCTTAAATAGCTTCCACAAACTACAAAGCTTCTCTAGAACCTTCTAAAATCTTCTACAACTTCCTAGTATATATCTTTGATAGTATATATCCTTGACATCACTCCCTCTTTTAGCTTCAAGGTCTTCGAGAAGTACTCCTATTGCGAGTCAATACCAATGTAAAAAGTTGAATTTTTTTCACATAGTATCTACAATATACTCCAATTGTTGTTTGTGCAGCAAGTAGTTCATTGGCCCATGTAACCAATGATAGTGTCCTATGTCTTCAATTTTTGACCAAGCATGAACTTCTATATTTTCATTGTGGAAATGCTCTGCAAACACTCTTTTGGGAAGATTACCATAGGGAGGTTCTACCTCAAACACAATCACTAACAACCTGTTACTAGGTATCCTGTGTCGTCTTTGTGGTACACACAGTTCTTCATCTGAGGGTCGTCTTTGTGGTACACACGGTTCTTCATCTCAGGGTTGTCTTCGTGAGATACTTAGTTGAGAAGACATAACTGGTATGATATCTATCTCTTGGCTATCCATATCACACCGAAAAATACAAGCACTAAATATGGAAGAATGGGCTCAAGTTATAGATTTTTTAGTCTCTAACTATGTCTTTTAGAGGTTCTTTCTCCTCCCTTCCTTGTAAGGCCAAGGATTAAGAGACTTCAAGGAGAAAGAACTTCACTAAAAAAATTTCATTGAAAGGACTTAGGTTTCTGAGGATATTGTCGATGAAACTCTTGTACCTTTTGTGATGCATTGATAAGATTTTTTACAAGTTCCCATGTGTGTTCATTGATATCGTAGCCCCTTCAATATACTAGATACTCCAATTTCTCCCACTTACATTGTGAATCTACTACCTTTTCCACCTTGTATTCTTTGTGGTTCTCAATTTCAATACTAGGTGGTGGATATTGCACTCTTCCATGAAAAGACAACTCTCCATACGGCTTCAACAAAGAAACATGAAAGATTGGGTGTACCTTCATAGTAGCTGGTAACCCTAAACGGTATGCCACTGGATTAATTTGCTTCTAGATGACAAATGGTCCCAATCTTTGGTAGTCCAACTTATTTTATGGCCGCTTGGTTTTAATATTCCGTTGAAGTAGCCATACTTTATCTTTAATTTTGAAAGTAGGTGCATGATTTTAAAATTTATTTGCAGATGCCTTGTAAGCTTTTTGGGTGGTTTGTAATTAAAGTTTCAACGTAGTTTGAAGCTCCGATATTTGTTTCACAAATCCTTCAGCTATTGTGTTGTTATTAGTTGACGGACTCAACAAATCAAGCTTCAGATGATACCCGTAGTTGGAAAAGAATGGTGTTTGTTGAGTCGACACATGAAAGGTGTTGTTATATACAAATTCGGCTAACAATAGATATATAGTTCAATCATCTTGTTGGTAGTTGATGCTACATCGTAAATACTGCTCCAAAGTTTGATTCACCCATTGTCGTAATACGTGAACTCTTGCTTGAGAATGCTCTGGGCACTTAGCTGTGGTAAGAAGAATGGAAATTGTAATAACAAAATCCTAATTCTAATAAAATATTAATAATGCTCTAATTAGACCATAATAATGCTAAGCAAGCTTAATTAAATTTAAAAAAATCTCAAAGAAATTTCAAACAAACAATAAAAATTCTTAAAGAAATATTAGAATGATTACAAATATCACTCAAATACATCTCAATTCAATCTTAATTTAATTCTAGTCAAAATCTTATTGAATTTCATTCAAATTTTAGGCAAAAATTAATTAAATCTTATACCCTAATAAAATTCTAAATCCTAAATCAAACTCTAAAGCTTAAATCAAATTCTAAACAAATCTTAAATCAAAATCCAATCAAATCCTAAACCAAATCCTAACCAAATCCTAAACCCTAAATCAAACCCTAATCCTAAACCAATTTCTAACCAAACTCTAGTAATTCCTACAACAAATTTAAATCTCAATAACTAATGAATAAACCATTGATCTTAATTCAAATTTTACATACTTCTTAAAAACTAATTTTATAAACAAGCACAAAAAATCTGAAAAGGATCGAAATTACCAAATAGACGATAACCTCAAAAACATGCTTGGATATTAGTCGGCCCCCTTCTCCAACCTTAATGCTAATCTTCCAAAGCCAATATCTCTCTTTTTCATTATTCGATTGATCTCAAAATTCTTATACATATAGAAAAACAAGTCTAATATCCTCTTATATAAGTTTCACTCCAATCCAACTAGTAGATTGCAAGAAATCTTAAAAACCCTCATTAGACCTAAAATTCTACTTTCTGAGACCTTGACCCACTCAAACCTCAATATTCCTCAATTCAATTGTTAAATCAAGCTTAAATTTATAATACATATTAAATACAACTATAACTATGAACCCACAAAATTTCATCTATAGATCTATTACAAAACTCTTGAAATCACCCAAAAAGTAAATTCTATTTTATTTCATAAAATCCAAGTTATCCAAAACAAACCTTGAATTTTCAAAGTTCATACAAAGTCAATATAGATCCAAATCATCCAAAACCAACACCTATAGAAACTCTATTCAATCTGCTATCAAATCCTATTCTCCAATCTGCCAAAGAATCCTAGAGTCGTTGTCGAGACTCAGTTTTGTGCCTCAGGGTCTGATTTCGACCCTAGTTCATAACCGGCCCTCTTCGGGTATCAACATTTAGTTTTTCTAAGTAATTTTTATTAGAATTTATTCTTAACTTCTTTCTAAAGATGTTTATATTATTTATTTTTCTAATCTACCTTGTTTTACCCTATTTATGGCCCTATAAAGTAAGTAGAAGTCATCTTTCTATAAAGGCAGCATTACTACTAAAAGTTTTACTACCTTCCTATCTTTTATCCATATTTCTCTATTTTTTCTTTTGACTTGGCTCTTCTATAATAAGATCCATATTCTCATCTTTCACCATATAGTCATATTACAATACAACACCATTTTGTTTGGTCGTCAGTTTGAGGATGGAAAGCCGAAGAAAGTTTGATATCTACCTTTAATATCTCGAAAAGGAATCTCCAGAATTTTGATACGAATTGGGTTGCTCGATCCAACACAATATCATCTGGTAAACTATGATATCGATACACACTATCAAGGAAGAGTCTTGCTGTGTCTTTGCTTGATGATGTTTTCTTGTAAGGGATAAAGTGTGCCATCTTTGTAAGCCAAACTATCACAACAAAGATGCTGTCAAATGAATTTGATGGCGATAGGTCCATAATGAAGTCCATCAAAATTGAAGACCATGGCCAATATGAAATAGGCAATGGCTGAAGAAGACCATAAGGATGATGCTGAGGGTTGTTAGATCTTGAATAAATATCACAAGAAAGGACAAAATCCTTGACATCCTTCTACATTTGGGGCCACCAAAAATCTCGAGAGATAAGTTCCAAGGTCTTATTGAATCCAAAATGTCCTACAGTTAGAAAGTCATGTTGAGATTAGAGAACTTGGAATCATGCTGGTCCCTTTGGAATGTACAACCACTCTTCAAAGTATAAAAGATCTCCTTCCACCTTGAACTTGTCATTATTGACACATTGCGTGATACCGAGGGCTATAGAATCTCCAATAATTGTAGCACGTACCTGGTTGAAGAAGTCAGCATCAATTGCGACTATAGCAGAGCAAAGCCTGAATTGTTTTGACTTCAACAATATTGTACACTATTGATCAAATGCTGCTTCTCTAGCTTTTGGCGCTAGATACGATCTCCTTGATAATACTTCAGATAGTCCTTATTGCTTCTCAGGTTGATAAGTAATAACAAAGTCAAACCTAGATAGCAACATATTCTATCGAACTTGACAACGATTTAGAATCCGAATGGACATGAAGTATTCTAAATTCTTATGATCCGTGTATACGGTGTCGTATTACATGAAGCCTTGCTTGAGAATGCACCGGGTACCTAGTTGTGAAAGATAAAAGAAAATTGCAACAAAAGGTCCTAAAAATCTAATAGGATTATAGAGAAATGACAATTAAACGTTAACAATCATAATCAAACATTAAACAAGCTCAATTAAATTTTATTGAAGTTATAAAAGAAATACAAGGAAATCTTAAAGAAATATAAAAGAATATTAAAGAAAACTTAGTCAAATTCAAATTTTTTTTTTAATAAAACCTTAAATTCTAATCAAACCCTAATCTTAATCCAATCTTAATCAAACCCTAAAAAAACCCTAAATCCTAAACATACCCTAGTCAAATCTTAGACAAATCTTAATCCTAATAAATCCTAATCAATTCCAAATCCTAAACAAACCCTAGTCAAATCCTAAATAAATCTTAGTCAAACCCTAACCAAATCCTAACCCTAAAAAAATATAAAACCTAAACCCTAATCAAATCCTAAATCCTAAGTCCTAATCAAATCCTAAATCCGAAACCAAATCCTAATCAAACCCTAATGACAGATTTGGAAATTAAATAACTAAAGATTGAACCATTGATTTTAATTAAAAATTTGCACACTTCTTAGAGTTTAAGTTAGAAACTAGCATACAAATTCTGAAGAAAATCGCACTTACCAATTAGTCGATGACCTCAAAATTCCGCTTAGATATCGGCTGGCTTCTCCTTCTCTAATCTTGATGCCAACTTCCAGTGCTGATATCTCGTTTCTTCATTGTTTGATTGCTTTCAAATTTTACTTGCATATAGAAAATCAAGTCTTCTACTGATAAAACCAAAAATCTCTCCAATCCAACTAGTAAATTCTTAGATATCTAAGAAAACATTACTAGTCTTCAAAACCCTAAATCTCGAGACCTTAGCCCACAAAAACCTTCATATGTATCGATCTAGCCATTCGATTGACCTCAAATCTCTTATACACATTTACAACAAGCATACCAATAAGTCTCTAAATTTTCACTTGTAAAATTGCTACAAAAGTCACAAAATCCAAAAATTTGTAAACCGGTTTTATTTCTCAAAGATCTAAATTCACAAAGAATATCACTTGCTTTGAAAATCCCTCAAAAATGCAATACTCATCCAAATGACACGAAATTATCTCTCAAAAATCCCTCCACAAGTCTTTTCCCTAATTCGGCTCTTTGATCTTCCAAAGAACCCTTGAGTCACCGTCAAAGTGCCGTTATGTGCCTCGGAGTCTGATTTCAACCCATGTTCATAACTGGTCCTCTTTGGATATCAACTTTCGTCTTCTTGAGGTAATTTTTATTAATTTGCACTCCTAACTCCTCCCTACATATGCCTATATCCTTTATTTTTCTAATCTATCTTGTTTTGCCTTATTTATGGCCTTACAAAGTAAATAGAAGCATAATTTGTAAAAAGGCAGCATTAGCACCTTTAATTTTTCTACCCTTTGACTAATATCTATTTTTCCAAGATAATTTGCTACAATGTTTTTGAAGTGAGATCCTCAAAACATGATATTTTCTTCACCCTTTTACTTATTAGCCATGTTACATCATGACAACGGTCACCAAATGCGCATCTCCTTCAAGAAAGTGACGCCAGTCTTGGAAAAAATCCACTATTGCAAGAAGTTTCTTTATCATGGATTTCATAGTTGATCTCGACAGCAGAAAACTTTTGAGAGTAGAATGCAACTAGATGAAGTTTCTCGTTTGCACGTATCTGCAAAAGTACAACTCCCATAGCAAAATCTGAAGCATCAGTCTTCAAATAGAAGGCCTTTGCAAAGTCCGGATGTACCAAGATTGGAGCCATAATAAATGCCGTCTTAAGATCTTGAAATGATTTTTCCGCTAGAGGTCCCTATTTGAGCTTGTCTTTACATGTCACCCAAGTGAGCGGAGCAGCAACTTGAGAATAATTCTTGATGAAGATTTGATAGATGTTAGCAAAGCCAAGAAAACATTGTACATCTCTAATCTTCTTTGGAACTTCCCATGATACAATTGCTTCCACCTTCTTAGGATCCATCTTCAAATCTTCTATAGTTGCAATGAATCCCAAAAATTCTATCTCAGTTTGGTTAAACAAGCACTTCTCCAATTTGGCGTAAAGTCCTCGCTTGCGAAGTTTTACAAGGACCAAATGATTGTGTTTCTCATGCTCTTCTATATTCTTGGAAAATATCAGAATATCATCTAAATAGATGACAACAAAATTGTCAAGGTGCTCTCAAAAGATGTCATTCATCATGTATTGAAAGACCATCTAAGCATTGATAAGACCGAAAGGCATGACATTATATTCAAAATAGCCATACCTTGTTCGGAAAGCTGTCTTCTATTCATCTCATTCTTTGATTTGCAGGACGTTATAAGCTCCCCTTAGATCAATCTTTGTAAAGATCCTTGCATGCCCAAGTTGCTCTAGAAGACCTGATATCAAGGGTAATAGATAATGATTTTTCTTTGTCACCTTATTGAGACCTCGATAATCCACGCACATCTGCAGTGAGTCATCTTTCTTCTTCACAAATAAGATTGGTGGCCTAACTGGCGACTTTGAATGACAAGTGAAGTTCTTGGCTAGATTCTCGTCAATGTATTTTTGCAACTCCTCTAACTCCATGTGCGAAAAATTATAGATTGGGCCAAAAGGTGGTTTTGTTCCTTCTTGCAAGTCTATAGCACAATCATATGGTCAATGCTCCAGTAGTATGTCGGCATTCTTCTTTTGAAACACGTCTTCAAAATCCTTATATTGCTCTGATATACTTGCTATTGAAATCTTTTCTTCGCTAGTTGGAGTCGCATAAATGACAAACGGTGTATCTTCCTTGGATAATGTTACAAATGCTCTTGCTCCAATGAATAAGGGTTTTTTGATTCGAGATCTTCTAACAGACTTACTCTTGGAATGTTCTATAGGAAATTTCATCTTTCGTAACCTTCAATTTATGGATGGATTATGTATTTCTAACCAAAAAAGACCAAGAATAATAAGATTTGATGAGGCTCTAATAATATTAAAAATAATATAACTACTATGGTCTTTAAACGTCACCTCTGTAGGTTCTGATTCATGAGTGAGACTACTAGACAATAAAAATCATCCATCTATTACTTCTACTTAAATGGATTTAGGTTTTCGTATTAGAAGAATCTCATGATGTTTAGCAAATTCTTCGTCTAAAAAGCAAGTAGATGCTCTTGAATCTAATAAATCTAAGATTTTTAATTTGTGAGGGCCAAAAGATAGAGGAATGATAAAGCAATGGGCAGGCTGAGCAGAAAGAGAGGAACTTGATTATTATTGTGGTATTGAATTGTCCAGCCGCACAGTCCCTATTGTGATTGGGCATCCTCGTTTTCTTGAACAAATGCGCCTCTAGTCTTCACAATGCGTCGATTTTGCTTCTTGGGACAATTTTCAGCTGTGTAGCTTCCTTCACCACAATACAAGTATAATCCTTCTTCCATACGCCACTTTTTTTTTTCTAAAGTTAGAAATTTTATACGTACCATGTCAATTTACATGTCTTACACCTCTGAATGTGAATTCAGACTGATTGGTGACATAGTTGGAATGTAATGAGCCATATGTTGTCTTGAGCATTAGTCTTGGCAACTTTAGAATAGGCAATTATCGCACTTCAAAGCTTGGCTAATGGCTTCGTTAAGTAATTGCGGATCAGAAAGACATAATAACAAATCCTTCACGTCGTCTCTCAAGTCTCAATAAAATTGACTCATCAATGCTTCTTCGTCCTAGTTGATGTTAATTGTTTGAAATCTGATGCATAGAGTGACGCAAAGCATGTTCCTTGTTGTAGTGATTGGATCTTTGTTGTAGCCCATTGCGCCTTGCCATGTTTGCCAAATGCTTCTGCAAACACCTCCAAAAAAGTTTCAAAGTTGTTCAAAATTGACGATCTTTTTTCAAACAAATGAGCAAACTATGATAGAGCTTGTCTTGTGAGCAAAGTTCCAACTAGTCTAACATGTGACTCCTCCGTCGAATAGCGTTTGGATTATAAAGTTGTTATCAATCTAATTTCATTGACGAAACCTCAAAACTTAGAATGCGTATCATCAAATTTATTTGGAAGACTGATTTAGAGCTCTTTTTGTTGTAAGAGCAACAGTCCTTGTTGCATTAGAGGCAAAGTTGGTTCTCTTGGTACTAAAGTTTAAGGCTGATGAATCCTTGATTGTGCCATCCCGCATGCTTTATCATGATGAAGTCTTGTAATGATTTCTTCAATCTCTACAGTTTTCTATGATAATATAGCAAGAGCATTCATAATGGCGTCCAACTTGGACTCCAAACTTTCAGTCATACTAATATCTTGACCTTCGACCATTCTCGGAGAAGAAAAGAAATGACTCTATAAGAAGGCTATATTAGTTTAGAGGAGGATACTTCGCAACCTCTAAAACGCCTTAAATCTTCAAAAAGAGGGATAATCTACTCTCTAAGAAAGATAAGACTCGAATATTATAATAGAAGAAATATCAGTTTAGAGGAAGGTAATCCGCAACCTCTAAAATGCCAGCACCTTCAAGGAAAGGAGTAATCTATACTCTAACAAGAAGGAACTAGCTCTGATATGAAAGATGATTGCAATCCCGACAAACTGTCACGAATCTAGAATACTGATTAGAAACAAGAAGTTCGAGAAGAATTGGAAAGAACTAAATTAATTAGATGAGTACAAGAACAACATTAAAGAAGTGAGCTAGAGCTCCAAGAGGTGTGTTGTTGTGACTGAGGATCTCCTTAGTCTTAGCTCTTATATATACTACAAGCTTTGAAGCTTGTCAAATAGCTTCCATAAACTAAGAAGCTTCTCAAGCAGCTTGTACGAGTTAGGAAGCTTCTTGAGTAGCTTCCACAATCTATGAAGCTTCTCAAGTAGCTTCCACAAGCTAAAAAGATTCTCAAGCAACTTCCACAAACTACAAAGCTTTTCTAAAACCTTCTAAAATCTTCTACAACTTCTTAATATATGTCCTTGATAGTATATGTCCTTGACAATAGTTTGAGTTCACGACCATAGCTTATTTATATTCTTTTGGTCTTGTCTACTTTATATGATATGGATAGTTAAGAGATAGACGCCTCGTTGGTCATACCATCTCAACCAAGTAGCTCGCAAAGATGACCTTGAGATGAAGAGTTGTGTGAACCACAAAGACATCGAAGGATACCTAATAATAGGTCATTGGTAATTGTGTTTGAGAAAAAACTTGCCTATGAAGGATGTATAGAAGGAGTGTTTACAAGATAGTTTTATAATAAAGATATCAAAGTTCATGCTTGATTACAAGTAAAAGGCTGGGGCCACTATCAATGGCTACAAGGACCTATAAATCATTTACCTCAAAAAAAACAATTGGAATATATAGTAGATACCATGCGATAGATCTTCAACTTCTTGTACATATATTAGCTTGCTACAACATTGCTTCTTGGAGACCTTGTAGCTAGAAGAGGAGATGATGTCATAGACATATAATTGAAGAAGATTCTAGAAGATTTTAGAAAGTTCTAAAAGGTACTTGTAGGTTCTAAGAAGACTCTTGAAGATTCTAGGAGGTTCTAGAAGATTTTGAAAGGTTCTAATAGATTTTAAGAAGGTTCTAGAAGGTCATAGGAGGTTCTAGAAGGTTCTAGGAGGCTTTAGGTGATTTAAAAAGTTGCTGAAGAAGGATCTTAGGCTTACTTTGTTTTCAAGCCTAATAGAAAATTCTCAAGAAGCTTCCTAGGACCTAGTACATATAGGAGTCGAGGCTAAGAGGATCCTCAATCTCAACAACTTACTTCTTGTGGTCTAGCTAGGACCTTCTTGCCTTGTATCTAGTTTTTGTTTTAATGTCGAGTTAACTTTATTCCTTGGTCTTGAATCCTTGTCTCATATATGGTTCCTAATATGACCAACATACTTACATACATGCATAATCATAGCTCCATTTATGCATACTCAATACACTTATAACAAAACATATATCAACACAATAGATAGCATAGTGACTAAAATATAAAAATATATATATATATGTATATATATAAAATAACATATATATATATATATATATATATATATATTAATATCAATATTATCTCTAATAATAATGTTTTGATAAGAAACACAAATCTAGTGGATATAATAGAAATCATTAATTATTTAAAAATGAAGTTTTAAAGCACATTCTATAGGTAGCATAGTAACTAAAATATAAAAATATATATTAATGAAGTCTTAAAGTATATTCAATATATATATATATATATATATATTTATATTTGATAGCCTTTAGTTTTATTAATTATTTTTTAACTATTTAGTATTTATAAATCCATTAAAATGATGTGTGACTCATATTAACCTTATAGGCTATACAATAAGAAAACAAAATTGTTGATATCATCTATTCTAATCAATTTAGTGCTTGTTTATTAAGTAATTTAAACTCCCATTTATAAATTAAATAATTTAATTATTTATTAAAAGAAAAAAATAGTAAAGATGTGCTTATAAAAGAATTAGATAATTACTATAACAATGTTAGTTTTTAAGGCCGTAGCATCAACACAATAGGTAGTATAGTGACTAAAATATAAAAAATTCTAATATATCATATTGTAGATTTGATGGATATAATAATTTTGCCTCTCTATTCAATAAATGATTTTTTAAGTAAAACTAAGTAAATAATTCGTATATGTATCATTTTATATGTTTTTTATTAAAAGTTTCATGCACAACAAAATTTGTACATGTTTTATGCTATAATAGCCACCAATAACTAACATTATGATTTTTTTAATCCATAAATTAGAAGAAAAAATGACTTCTAATAACACCTCAAACTATTGTATATAAATTTTATTTAGGTTTAACAAGTTATAATATCCATTGTAAAAATATATCTATACTATAAAAATAAAGTGTTCTATCAACATATTTGAATAGAATAGCTTCTATGCCAATATCCTTTGTTTATCTTTTAACATTAAATAATAATAACTTATTCAATAATAAGTATTATCTCATATCCACTAAACAATTAGTTTGTACGAAATGAAGATTGCATCTATAAATAAGTTTTAGAATATTTTACTTCAATCTAAAAAATATTTAATTTTAAAAAATAACCTACAAAATATGATTGATATAAATATTTATTAGTTTTGAAAAAGATTTAAAATCATCTCTAAGATATTTGTAGCCCTAATTTATTTTATGTGATTGTAAAAATAAATAATTTTTTTTTTTCTTATATAAATTAGCAAAACCATACTTATTAATACTTTATTGCTACTGTTAAAATTAAAAAATAATTTAAAATAATATACAATAACTGATTTTAGATTAGTTTAAAACATAAAATCTTAAAATTTTTCATATAATACATCACAAGCCTCATTCTATTCTGTTCAAGAGGCTTAATGGTTTTTGGTATGGACTTTTTAATTTTTTAAAAAAAAATCCTTAAAATCCAACATACTTTAAGATCAGTATCACTTGGATCAATGGTGCCAAAATAATAGACACCAATTATACCTTCAAATTCTAAAAAAATATGAAAATTATCATCTTTGATTTGTTTTTGTAAATGTAATTTAATCTAATTTTTGAAATGAGATTAAAAAAAAATTAAGAAAATAATATATTAATATTTATATTTATATATAGAAGAAAGTTAAATAGATCCAATATTTTGCTAAATCGATCCACCCATCATAACCATTGGAAAAAACAAAATGACATCTAGACTCATTTCTCTACTATTGGATCTAAAACCAATAAAAACAAGCCACATTCATCATGAATCCCATATTCTTCATCATGGCTAAATTGATTTAATAAAAACTTGGGTCTAACATTCCCCTCTCTCTCTCTCTCTCTCTCTCTCTCTCTCTATATATATATATATATATAAAATTTATTTAATGTTGGAAAAAGACTGAATTTTTTGTTTAGAGATATCTCACATTTTAAAATCTAGTCTCCAGTTACATGACACTGAAATTTAGACTTCTCGAAAGGCTCGAATGCGCCATTTATATATCACTCGTTGCTTCTCTCTCACCTAAAGTTTATCACTTCTTCCTACAATAAATGTCACGAATGGCTTACTCAAAACGTAAAAAAATCACCCGCAGCTTAGAACCTGCTTCTGAAGTCCATGGCAACTTGCAAAGGAAAGCATTTCCGCATGCTGCAAATGGGAATCGGCTGGGCAACAATCGAGGATCTGAATTTCCTCGAAGCACACAAACCTGCATGCTCGTGACACAGAGAATCGACAAACATGGTCTTGCAGTCAGTTGACAGACAGATCATTTCAGGCCCTCAGCTTCGGCTGTGGTCTCCACAGCTGGAATGTGCCAGAATTCCTTGACTTTTCACCTACGAATCCTGCACGGACAGTCTCCACTCAATTCATGCTCTGGAATAGTTCAGTCAACCATGTTGCGGAGATGTGCGTGTATTCAAGGTTTGCGAAGGTCGGAGGAACATCCCCGCGAGGAATCATACACAAGGCTGTGTTGTCCCATGCTGGGTTCTAGATTCCTTGTTTTCTAGATGTTGGAGACGAAGCTGCTAGAGTTTGGTGGAGCCCGAAGAACCATCGTGCACCGTTCATTATGGATGCCCCACACTAGTCGTAGAGGGATCTTATATGAACTTGCATAAGCTCATATTCTGAAAAGAAATGAAAACGTGAGATGCTATCGCAGTCGGTGAAAACGACAAACAATAAAACATTGCGACATCTTGGCAATCGAAATAGTCGGTTTTTAGTGTAGCAGATTCTGAAGCACCCTCTGCGGTGATGCTAGGTATCTGTAGATTGCCGTTTTAAGCTCAAATGCTTTCGAGTGTTCACGAAGAATTCTAAACACGTGGTGTGTGTTAATACGTAGCAATGGGGTCGTGACGATCAGTCACGCGATACTCCAGGATCCTGGAAAAAGAAATCTCGACGGGAATTCCTGAGGAAGGGCAATCAGAGACGCGTATGTTAGATTATACAATCAATGACGAGGCTATGGATTTTGCGATATTTATCTGTCGGTTGTCTTCACAAGAGACGAACTTGCTAGCACCCCAGGACTTGGCTACGGACCGACACCATCATTCGGACTCAGGGAGTGGCAAGCGTTGTGGTGCATCGAAACTGTTTTAGTGCATAGCCCCGATGTTAGCTGAGTGTTTGCATCGTAGTTGATCCACAGTATTAAGGGTGGGAGATCTTGTCAGAAGTAGTTCATCTGGGGCTTCACATCCGACCTTGTGCTCGAGAAGCTTGGAAGTGCCCAGGGCCTAAATCTTTGGTGGACGCCAAGTTGACCACTGTTTCGTCAGGTGTGTAATGCTTGTGTGCTTAAATTTCTGAATTTTTACCATCAGTTTTCTTCAAAATGTCTCTTATTTAATTTTACTCAATTTTTTAATTATTGTTTGAACATTAGCCTCCCCTCATCACAAGCTGGTGAGATAGAACTAAAGGTTTTTCGGGTGTCCTCACTCCCCATGCTTAAAAGAAGTAAATATTCCAGACTGTCGGCGTGATTACAATTTTCGTATACTGCATTGCTCTTGAGACATGAGTGCTCAAACTCTATCGTCAGTGCAACGCTGGTTAATATCTATCTCTAATCGACAGTTGTTTCGCAACTTTTCTGATTATGGTGTTCACTTTTTGCTTCGTTGCGATGAGTGCAAACTTATTCTTCGAAGACTGCCTCACACTTCCAGGTTGCTGTCGAACCTTGCTGATTAGAATCCCATTTCAATTCACCAGCCCACGGCATGGCCTCCCCTGTATCGGTATCAGAACTGGTGACGGCGATGATGGCCTTGAAGAACATGTATGATCAACACCAGGAAAACAAACAGGAGGTGAAAGTACTGCAGGACTTCATTGCAGAATACAGCGAGCATGTGCCCAGTATTCAACAAGCTTTGAAGGATCGCAAGAGTACTGGTGTTGCTGTTACTGTGCTCAATAAACTGGAGTCGGACCTCGAAGAAGCCACAAAGCAGCTAAAGAAGTGGGCTGCAGATAGAAATTTCTTCCGTGTCCTCAAATCGACTGACAGGAAGGGTAAGTTGGAAACGTTGGTCCGAAATTTTTTGACTTCTGTGCAAAACAACGTGAACATGCCAATTATGTCAGTGGTGGTGTGCAATCCCCCGGAAACACAATCTCATGGTTCTTCGTCAGACGTAACACCACTGCATTCGATGGAAGAAGTCAAGTTGGTATTGACCACGCTGATTGGTCGCATGGATTGTGATACTGCTTCGAAAGCTAAGAATGAAGCTTCTGGGAAGATATATTGGCCGCCATTACTAGTCTCGAGGAGGCTATCACAAAATATTCCGATGACTTCATGGATCCTATTTTGCACACGCTGATGATTGATCCGGTCGTGGCAACCAACGGCCATACTTACTGTCGGTGGACCATTATCGATAACAACATGATTAGAGATCCTCACGATCCGAGCAAAGACTTGACGATTATGGTAGACAACGTGAATCTGAGGAGGGGGCTGTTTGATATGTTTCCCGAGCAAACCGAAAAATATCGGCAACGTCGACAGGAGTATCGATGCAAGGCTTTATCCTTGGCTAGAAGTAATCAACTGGCAGATGCTGTTGTTGCCTTACAGCATGTGTTAAAATGGAACGAAAATGATGAGGAGTGCGCTCTTGCACATGATGAGGTGAAAGAAATACTGAAGAATATTGACATTCAACATTCGCATGATATGCCCGATCCATCTCCTTCGAATGGAGACCAGGTAAGAATCTTGACATTTCAAGACTCACATGGTTGGAATAAATACGACTTTGGTAATAACTTCGAGGGAGTTGCATGCTTAGATTGTTGTCGTACGTAACTTCTTCTTCTCTACTTTAAGATTACATGCAACTGGTTCAAGCATAGGGTTGGCTTGTTTGTAGAGCTTAAGTCGAGTTGGTGACAGCATGATTAAGAAAGACACGTTGGAAATCCCCAATTGGTGGGCACAAGATGAAGTTAGGTTACCAGATACAGGTGAAGGTGATGACGAGGCTGATGGAACTGATGGATCAACTCACCCCTGTGCACACACAGCTGAAAATGATGAATTGGATTTGTCCAAATCAGAGGTGGAAGACACGGATGCGTCGGTTTCCGTTGAGGCAGAGGGGAGTGACACGGAGGCAGTATATTCAGAAATCGGATCCCTGCTCAAGCTCACTCTGAAGAGAAGATGGTTTCGTGGTCATTCAAAAACAATCACCTCTGTCCACTGGAGTCCTGGTGATTATGAGATAGTGACTGCTTCTAAAGACAAGACTGTTATTATCTGGGAGATTAAATACCGTCCTTCTCATGAAAAACCTTCGGGTTGTCTTCCGAGCTTGCGTTGGCAAAGTGATTGGAAAACCGAGAAAGTCAAACAGTTTTACGAAAGCCGTAAGCAAAACCTGTCAGGAAGAGTCAAGATGACATTGAAGGGGCACTCAGGACCGGTGAATTGCGTGGGATACGATGTCAGTGGAAGATGGATAGCAAGTGCATCTTCAGACAAGTCCGCAAAAATCTGGAATGCACGAACGGGTTCTGTCGTACAAACTTTAAGAAGTCATTCTGACGATGTAACATGCGTCGCTTGGAGTAGCCTAGGCTACCTGGCAACCACGTCCGCGGATTGTACCACCTTGATTTGGGATGGGAAAACGGGTAAGAAACTATGCACGCTGGGGGGTCACACAAAGGAGGTTACATGCACAGCTTGGAGTCCAACTGGTAACCGCCTGACCACAACATCAAAAGATTACTCAACAATTGTGTGGGACATTTACGGAGAACTTTGGAAGCAGTTACTAACCTCATTGCCACTGCCTCGGATGATGCAGAAACAAGTATTTTCGCTGGTGTTCCCAAGTCAGGGACATGGAACACACACAATATCCTTCGCAGGGCATTCACGACCAGTGACGTCTTTGGCTTGGTGCCGGAGAGGCAACTACCTGGTAACTGCATCTGCTGATAAGACTCTGAAGACATCGTTTGTAGGACATAAATCAGATGTATCATATTCCGTGGATTATCTTTTTGATTTTTTGAGAAAAAACAACACGAATGGGGGGTATTGACGAGGGCTAAGGCGAAGAGGTCAAGGGGTGAGAGTAGGGGTTTAAACAGACACATTATATGAGTCACCTATCGTGCAAGTGGCCGGAGATGAACCCGACACCTGCCTGAAAGTAACGTAACCAGTCTCCCCAGATGCTGACTATGGATTATGATTTCACATTATTTGTATTTGTGTTAGTTTTGCCCACGCGGTGCCCATGTGCAACGGGCGAGCAGCAGGCTGGGCAGAAGTTTGCAGGTCCACAAGTTCTTTCCAATCAGTGAACGACGAACTGTACAGTGGCACCCTTGACCTATATAAAAATAAATAACCAAATATCAGATTAAGATTTAAAACTCATTTAGTATAATAGTAAAAATAAATAAATAAATAATATGAAAAAACTCTCTTTTATTTGATTGTTCTAGAATAATAATAAAATTAAAAGATTCCAACTTTTATTATGAAGAGGTTGTTAAGTAGGATTTGGACAAAGATTTTAGAATCTTAGTATTAAAAGATTTTTTCTTTTAGTCTCACATTGATATAATGATGGTGCTAACATTTATATACTAGTAATGAGGGCCTTCTTTTGTTACAAAAATTAATAATATAGCAAGTCTGAATAGACTAAACAATACTTTTTTATAATATTTGTTGAAATATGTATATCATTAGTTACTTAATTTTTTTAAAATAAATTAAATTAGATTCTTTTTTGGGTGATTTTTTTCTTTTCTGTTATACATGTTTCTTCACTTCTAGACAATGTTTTGATTTTTTTTACATAAATAATTCTACATTATAAAAGTAAGTTTGAGATTATTATAGAAAATATGATTAATTTTTTGTAAAAATAAATATTAATTATTAACATTATAAATTTTAATCATAATATATTTTTAGCTATACCATATAATATAGATGAATTGAAGAATTTGAATTATAATCTTTTTTTTAATAATAATAAATTTTATCAAATAGATTTAGAAAAAACTAAAAAATTTAATAGAGCCTTAATAAAATAAATTAATTAGTTTTTGCAAAATTTTGTACATAAAATTTGTATAGTTTTTTTATTAAAAAAATAATAAAAAATAATAACAATGATATTGTATATGTAAAATAAGTTTTAAAATATGCAAGTGCTCTTAATAATATTTCTTTTATACTTTATCATGTTTATGATTGTTTGTAAATAGTATAAATAATATTAGTGTAAAAATAAAGCAATAAAAGGTGGTTGTTATTAAGATTATTAATTTAAATGCCATTATTTTTTATACATAGTGAATATAATAAAATAGATGAATAATTTTCCTTAGTATTCTAAGGTTTTGGTTCTTTTAAAATAACTTCTTTTAAGTAAGTATTCAAAATAAGATATTATTAAATGAAAAATTAAGTTATCTTTATTTTGTAATTTTTTTCTAGATTTTTTATTAAAGATCTACTAATGCCATCTCTTATATTACAATATACACCTTAATCTTCCTTTATGTCTTCTTTTGAATTGCCTTGATGGCATTCCCATGATAGATTTTCCATTAAGACGTGTTCTTTTTTGTGAACATTTGTTTATTTTTCAAGATGGCACTATACAAG
The DNA here is from genome assembly GCF_059467195.1 of Physcomitrium patens. Classification (NCBI taxonomy): domain Eukaryota; kingdom Viridiplantae; phylum Streptophyta; class Bryopsida; order Funariales; family Funariaceae; genus Physcomitrium; species Physcomitrium patens. The sequence goes on along the minus strand of NC_143413.1, from coordinate 792,543 downwards.
TCTTTATAAAAATATACCTATATGTTATTCAAATATAGGTATAACAACTTTGTACACTTTTGATTAATTTTAGATTTATCAACTTGACATATGAGACTTAAGAGTTTGTGGCTATATATTGAATCAGACACAAAAATCTAAAATTTGAAAGCACCAATGATAGCTACAAATTCAATGATAGACACAATTGACATATAAGACTTATGAATTTTTTTTTTTTTTTTTTTTTTGTTTTTTTTTTGTTTTTTTTTTGAAGTATCTATTATTGTATTGAATGATATTGCTCCAAATGTAAATTTAATATGTGAATATCTATTATGATTCATTAAAATATATATCAAATATTATACATATTTACTGGAACTGCTCAAAGAGTTTCCTTTGGCGATATGCATCAATTTACAAATTATCAATTTCAGATTCTCAATAACATTAAAAACATTTATATCTCCATGTCCTAATATAGTAGACATCAAAGGGTACTGGCCTTAATCATTCATAAAAGAGGAAACAATTCCATCTTTTATTAATTGGCTTTAGGTGGTGCAGTTGAAGGAATGTTAATCACGACCATGTTGAAGATTTCACACTCCTGTAGAAAAAGTTTTGTTGACCCCAGTTTTCACCTCAAAGATATGGTGTTTTATTGTTGCTATTTTTCCTGCAAACATTGACAAACCATCAAAACGTCGAAGAATCACAACTGCCCCGAACAGCTGATTGGGCTTCTGATCATCAGGTGCAGAAGCCTTGCTCACCAGGACCAAAGTTTAGTGTAAAAAACCGTGGCGGCCCGCTTGATTACGTTGTCATCTCATCACCAAGCTCTTCCTCCCTTCGCAAACCATAATCAGGCCAACGTTGAGGAGGATGAGGAGCATTCATTCACGTGTTCAAGATCAGTCAGACTGATGCAACTCCAGTGGAAGGCGGTGGTTGCATCGAGGATCATGCGCATGAGTTCCGGTCTCGTCTACTGCAACTCACTGGTATCAATCAGAGCCATTGCCCGGTTGCTCTCAGGCTTGCTCCATATGGCACCTTCGCTGGGCGAAGAGTACGCCATCTGGAGTGCTGCCTGACACCGAACACTTGAATATCTTCGTCGAGCTACCGAAAGAGCAAAGGCAATTCCTTCCTGTCCACTAGGAGGTCTGAACATTTTGCGCAACAAATTGAAAAGTATTTGCAACACAGTTTATAGATATATCCTGGGGATCGTTGCAGCAACATCCAGCTGCTTTCACTTGCACTTCACGCATAGCTTTCAGAATGCAAATCAATGTTTATATATTTAAAATTATTCAGATTCGGTCAAGGCATTTATTTTAATAAAATTGACATGGAACTGGAAATTGCAAGGCTTGAAGGAAAAACACTTGTGCGCAGAACACTTGTTGAGGTGTATTTTTATGATTACATTCTTCTTATTATGACCCGAAATGGGTTTGTGCGTGGAGTAACCTCCAACGGTCCTTGTTAACTTGCTATAATAAGGTCAACAGCATCCTTCTTGTGCGCAAACTGAAAGGGAAGCTGCGGCATAGACTCACACCGACGAAAACTTAGAAAAATATCTGAAGATTCAAAATACTTCATTTCAGATACTCAAATTAGAACAACAGATTTCGTATCCGAGTTATCATTTCAGCAGGTTTTCTTTATTCAAAGGCGGATATCTTCAGAGTGAAGCAGTTGATCGTGAAAAAGAGGCCATGTTTGGGACATGGGATGAGCTTCACCCGCCGTGACAGAGTCGCTGTTCTGAAGCTATCATGAGTTCAAGTGTAACTACATTATTCAATTGATCCATCACTTTGTTTTGGTAGTTTTAATATAAATTATAATAAAGTGACGCATTCAATTGAACTTTGGTAAGGAGATCAGCAAGGTTATTTGTAGATTCAATTTTTTTGATCTTAAGTATTTGATCAATAATCAAAACGTGGATATAACTAAAATACTTTAAATCAATATGCTTTGTCCTATTTCCTTTAATGAAACCAATTTTCATTTGTGCAATACAAGCGCTATTATCTTCATATAAGATAGTTGGAGAATCATCATATGAAAGTCCATAAGTTGTTTGAATGAGTTTATTGATTAATTGCAATCAAATATATTCTTAAGATGCTTCATATAAGGTAATAATTTTTGCATGGTTGAATGAAGTTGTAGTTATAGTTTGTTTCACTAATTTCCATGATATTACAACTCCATATCTTAAGAATACATAGCTTTTTTGAAATTTAGTTGTTATAATATCAGATTTATATCCTGTATCAGAATATCCAACTAATTTTGGATCTATAGATTGTGTGTAATATAATCTCAAATCTTTTGTATCTTTTAAATAATATAATAAATTTTTGATACCATTCTAATGTCGTAATATTGGATATATACTATGTTTTGCAAGAATACTAACTGCAAATGTAATATCTAGTCTTATAGATGTGGCTAAATATAAAAGTGCTTCAATCATTGCAAGATATGGATATTGTTCTCCTAATATTTTTTCTTCCTTCTCACATGGACGATATGGATCATGAAAATCATCACTATGTCCAACTATTGGTATAGATAATAGATAAGCATCAATCATATTAAATCTTTATAAGATTTGTCTAATATAAGTTAATTAGTAGAAAAAAATGCTACCATCCATGAGATGCATAATCTAAAGACTAATGTAGAGAGTTGTTTTTCCTACCATTTTCATCTCAAATTCACATATAAATAGGCTAATAGCTACAACATATATAGATCTAATATCCACTAGATTAGAATCATCCATATATACAACAATAATCACAAAACTAATTTCATCTCATTTGATAAATAAACAAAGGATTAGCAGATCACTTGTAAATTTATTTATAATTAAATAATCTCAAAGATGTTGGTACCACATGCGTCTGGATTATTTTAGAGCATATAGGACCTTGTATAATTTAATATTGTCTTTGAGCAGGTACATTTGAAATTCTTGTTTTTAAGCTAAGTGGAACTTTCATATAAGTATTTGTATCAAATGAACCATACAAATATGCACTTACCACATCCATTAGACATATCTCAAAGGTGGCATGAACTACTATTCTAGTAATATATCAGAATATAATTGAATTTATGACTAGAAAATATGTCGATTTATAATCAATATCAAACTGTTGGATAAATCCTTGAGCAACAAGATGAGCTTTATAGTAGATTATTTAACCCTTAGCATCTCGCTTGCATACTAATACTATCTTATATCCCACAAGACAAGAAGTAAGAGTGTCTACAATTAGACCAAAGACTTTCTTCTTATACAAAGAAGCATACTCCTCCTTGATGGTAGTTTTTTATTTTAATTAGTTAGAGCAATGCATTGCTTCTTGAATGATTTGAAGTTCAAGATTCTCTTTCTTGTAAGAAAGAGCTTTTACCATCATGAATGCAAATGATTTATCTATTATATTAGATGGTCTATTTCAAAGATCATTTGTAGTACAATATAGAATAGATAATTTTGTATTCAACTTCATTTTTTGCCTCTTAATTTTGAGATTTTCTATTGCATGAGGTGAAGGTATAATGTGCATGGACATATTATTATTAATTGATGGTCTCATAATTTTAGTAGGAACTTCTACAAAAACAATATTAAAATCACCACATGTTATAGCTTTCTTCTTTTGTGGTTGCTTATCTGATCCACGAGTCCTTTTAATTTCTGATGTTGTAACATGAGGTATATTTGTTAGTGGTATTATAATCTAAGTAGATTCATTTTGAGCCTCATTAATTAAAATTCTTACAATTTGAGGCACATCATTGAAGCCATTAGGCATTTTTTTGCAATTTGTTTTAGATACAAAATCTTAGCAACTTCACTTTCAGCCAAAGATGTTCTAGGATCAAGATTCATTGTAAATATTTTTGGTACTCAAAATGTAAGTATTGTATTTCTTTGTTGATTAAATATTCTTTTTTGAAGAAATAAAAATATGTTTTCTTCAAAAAAATAATTTTAAAAATGTGCATGTAATAATGTGTCAATTGATGGGTCAATTATATGAATAATGCTTGGTAAATCAAAACCAACATATATGCCTTCTTGTCAATGAAGTCCAATGGTACGCCACTGAGGTTCTTGTACTAGAATCCAAGTATGGCAATCAAACATATGTAGGTGAGATACATTAGAAACACTACTAGAAATGAGTTCTTCTAGTGTAATAATTTCAAGAGAAGAAGGATGGAGGTGTATTAATGCTGCAACATACAAATTTGTATGATTCCACATAGATGCAAGTAAATTTACATGAAAAAAGAGTGTCTAGGTAATGAGTTGTTTATTCTTTATAAATAACTTTGCAAGTCCATTTTAAACATGTTCATATGGAATACAATATTTCAACTTAATGACTATTGTAGTACAATAGTCTTCAGAGGACTTTGATGCAAATTCTTTTGTATTATTCATATGCAATGTTTTAATAGGATAATTAGGAAAATATACTTGAAAAAAAATAAGCACAAATATAAAATTAGTAAATATCATATTTTAAGAAGATAATAATAAAATATATGATTGTTTGCTTGATGTATCAACAAGGACTAAAAAATAATGAAATGGTCTAGATATTGGATTAATGGGACATAAATATTAAGCATTGGTGGTAATTTGTCAAGGACATGAATTAGAAGATAATGCATGAATCAATGAAATTTGTATCAAAGAAAATATAACAAAATAGAAACAAAGAAATATGTATATTAAAAAAAAAAAACTAGAATTGCTTATTGCCAAAAGACAAGAAAATTTAAGACTCTTGAAACTAGACTAGAAGCAAGAAAAGAGTTGACAAGAGTGAAGAGGGCTTCATTCTTGTCTCTATATATATACTATCTAACTAGAGGCTACGTGGCGATATACTATAGGACCTCCAATATGTCTTGACTTTGTAGGATACATGCCTTGACTTACAAGGTAAGTTTTTCTATATGTTTACTACATAATTAGCTTCTTTTTTAAGCTACCAATATGTGTGACACATGGTTAATTTTTTTACTAAGTTTCTAATCTAAAAATCAACAATAGACACCTATAAAGTCAAAGCAGCATTAATAAAGCTTCTAAATTTTTTTTTAAAAGATATTATAGAATTAACTTACTTTTACTTACTTCTATCTACTTCTACCTATTTATATAGGTAATTACTGGCTTACATGTGTATGTCCATAATATTACCCTTCTTTCTAGAAATGAGTTTTACAAGGAGCAGTCATCATATGTTAAAAAAATCTATGATGTAACAAATTATATTTGCCACATATTCAGATATTTATTCTCTTTGAAGATGATTGATACAACCTCTCAACCATCAATAGTGTTTCATACTATGGCAAGAAGACCACCCTATTATTTGATCATTGTTGAGGCCTTCATAACTTCCTTCAAATAAAACATTTGGAACTCTGTCAAGAGTTGTTTCTACCTCTAATAAAAATTTTAAATGTCAGGAGTCTCTTCCATCGTTGTGATATCAAATGTATTGTATCTTGCCATCTATTCAAGGAAAAACATATTAATCTTAGGAATCATCATCTTGATTGTATTGTCTTGAAGGTTGTGACAATTGCAATGTCTTATTTGGCAAGTCAACAAATAAAGGCTCTTTTGTCAAATTTGCTAGTTATTGGTTTTCTATCTCTTTAGCATTACAAATACAAAGAAGTTATAAATAAAGATTGAAAGTAGAATGTTATCTTCTTTAAATCTTATTTTTTTAATAGAAAAGGTCTTCATCTTGATTTTGATGGATGTCGTCAATGAATAGCCTCCATTGCCTTTGTTGCATTTGCAAGATTCTTTATTGGCTTCCATGTGCATTCACTAATATCATATCTGTGCCAATGGACAAGATATTTCAATTTATTTTAGTGTCGCCTTGAAACTAGAACTTCTTTTACTTAAAATTCATCATTATTGTCCACTTCTATAAGAGGAGGTGGAGCTTATCTTCTTTTTGGTATGTCTACTATCTTGTATGGTTCAAGAAAAGGTACATAGAATACTAGATGGATTTTCATTGATTCTGGTAGGTGTAAGCAATATGCAACTGGATTGATTTGTACAGAAATAGAAAATGGTTCAAGCCTATGATAGTCGAACTTGTCACAAAAGATAAGTAGTCTTGATATTGCAATGAAGTAACTATACTTTGTTACCCATGTGAAATGATGGATATTCTTTTTTATAAACATCCATATTAATCTTTTGTTGCTCTTGACTTTCTTTTAATTGTACCTTCATTATTGCATGTAGCTCTAACAAGAAATTTGCCAAATCTTCTATCACCAGATTATTAGCTTTTGAGAAGTCAAAAGTATCAAGTCATAGATGATAACCATAATTGGCAAAGAAAAGTGTTTGTTTTATAGAAGAATATATTGTGTTATTATGAGCAAATTTTACCAATGACAAAAGAATTGTCCAATTATCTTGTTGGTAGTTGATGGTACATCTTAAATACTACTTTAAAACTTGATTAACATGCTTCATTTTTTGATCTATTTGAGGATAGAATATCAAAGATAATTTTATATATACTTTTAGAATCTTGAGAAGAATCCGTAAAAATCTTACTTCTCTTTTTAAAACATATAATCATCCTTCAAAATAGAGTAGGTTATTTTTGAATTCAAACTTAGAAGTATCTTGAGACTTAAAAGAAGGATTCTTGATATTGTAAAGAGGAAGATTAGAAGACATACTTGATTGGATTTGTTTCACAAGGTTTGAATCAACAACAAATATTGATTTCAGTACTCAAAGATGAAAATACTTTAGTTTCAAGAAAATAATTCTTTGTTGATTAAAAGACTCATTTCTTTCTTTTGATGTAAGATAAGAATGTCTCCAAAGGGCGTTTCATAAACCTTATTATTTTTCGCATTGATATATGATCTTAAAATCAAATCTTAATAGAGACATGCTCCAACGTGCTTGGCAACAATTCAAAATACGTGTTGATATAAAATATTTAAGATTATTATGATTTGTATATATAGTGTTGTATTTCATGGTTTTCTATTTGAAAATACATTGGATACTTAGCTATAGAGAGTTTAGTTTTAACTTATTAGCTAAGCTCTAATAAGTTATTTAACCTTAAAAGCAGAAGACAAATAAATACTATAATATCAAAAAGTTATTATATTAATAAATCTTTTTATATTTAAGAAGGTTTGTACATAAGGCCTTCTAAAATATCTAAAAAAATTCTAACATTCTTGGCTATACCAAATCATAGCTAACCATTTGTTGGTAGATTAGGTTTTCAATAATTTCAAAGGAAATCCACAATCTCCTCTCAAAAGCTCATCTTTATAAAAAAATTGAACCATAGTTCTATATATCCATCTTCAATATATATATAATGTCTTGGCTCCCAAAACACTCCTTTATTTTGTATAAAATGCTTAAGTTATAATAAAATCCCTTCAAAATATAATATTTCTACAAAAGATTTCTTCTTCTTAAACTTTAAAACTTCATATCTCTTGATCCAACTATTCAAATTTTTCCAAATTCACAAATATTATAGAATTCACCCTTAAGATTTATCTTACAAAAATTCAACTATAAATTCACTATCGATAGTTTGGCATCTTAAAAATCCTACTAGGTGCTCTAAAACCCAAATTCACAAGTACCTAAGTACTATTTTCTTTATATCTCTCAAATCTAAGATCCAAATATCACAAAACTTATATATAAAGTTTGATTACATGAAAATACACCTTCTTGGAAATTCTTAGCCAAAATCTTGTCAAATTGCACAAGATATAACTCAAAACACAACCACTAGAAATTCGGATCACTTACTACCCTTAGATTTGCAAGTGCTGACTTCAACCTCTAATATCTCCTTCATTCAAACTTGAAATCCATTAAACAATATGCCAAAAGTGTAGCCGAAAAAGTGCTCTCTTCAATCCAAATTGCCGATCTTCTATTGCTTTCTATACGTGTGCGTTATATCCAAAAGAATGACAGTAGGTACAAAATCAATACTTAACTTTGATCGCCCATATTTCTTTCATATAAACTCCAAATGAAACAAAATTTGCACCAAAACCATAGCCAAAATCCTAAACTTGCTGATCCTAGCCTTTAAAGCCCAAATGCCTCCGAAAAACTAATCCTAATCTCTATTATGGTGTTAGAAACATAGTCCTTAGAACCTTCTAGAGACAAGTTTCTAGAATCTTTTAGAAATAAATCTCTGGAACCTTCTAGAAGCTTCTTAGTTAATAGAAGTTGCTTGAGAAGCTTCCTAGTTAGTAGAAGTTGCTTGAAAAGCTTCTTAGTTGGTGGAAGTTGCTTGAAAATCTTCCTAGTTGGTGGAAGTTATTTGAGAAGCTTCCTAATTGGTAGAAGTTGCTTGAAAAGCTTCCTAAATAGGAGTATATATTGGAATCGAGGTTGAAGAGTTCTTCAGTCTCGACAACACATCTCTTGGAGCTCTAGCTCACCTCTTTGGTGTTGTTCTTGAACTCATTTGATTAATCTAGTTTTTGCCAGCTCTTCTTGAACCTCTTATTAGATTTTGAGCTTGTATTTCTGTATCCGTGACATATAGCCTCGGGCATCCTTCTCAAAGCCTATTGGTCATGATTTTTGACCAATAGAAATAGAAATTTTCATCATCCATCTCCATTCATCTATATAGATGTCCTAAACTCTCTTTTTATTACCAAAATCTCTCTCCAATTCTTTTCTTTACAAGATTTACTGAATATATGTCATATTTTACATCATATAAAAGAAATAGAATAAGACTTTGAGGGTCACCAATATCTAACAAAGGTCACTCTAAATATTTAAAAATTACTATTAATAAGAACAACTTCAAAGTCACTATCAAAAGAAAATAAAGTTATATTAATTCTAATAGAAATCCTTTTAAACTATCTTTTCTTGAAGTTGTAATTTATCCATATTCTACAATCAATAAAAATCTATTAACATGGCTTTTACCATATTATCTAATATATTATGTATTAAATATATAAACACATTATTTTCACATGGTAGCCAAATTACAATACGAAAATGGTGACTAGATTAGAAGTGCCTTCTTGATGATGATGCCATTCTTAAAAAGAATCCATGATTACAAGAAGCTCTTTGTCGTAGATTTCATAGTTAACAGCGGCTGCTAAAACTTTTTTAAAATAAAAATCTACTAGGTGAAGTTTATCATCTATTCTTGTTTGTGATAATACAACACTCAAAGCAAATCTTAATCTGTTTGTTTTTATAAAAATATCTTAGAAAAGTTGACGCAATATAAGATTGGTGTAAAAATAAAGGCTAACTTTAAAGCTTTAAAAGATACTTTAATTTTTTGCTCTACTCGAATTTGTCTTTGTAAATCAAACATATAAGTGGGATTATAATTCAAGAGAAGTCTTTGATGAAGATACAATAATAGTTGACAAAGTTCAAAAATTATTGGACATCTCTTAATATTTTTGAAATCTTTCAATTCATAATAATTTAAATTTTTTTCACAAGTCTATCATTTGAAATGATATATCCTAAGAAGTCGACTTGAGTAGTGTAGAATATATACTTTTTTATCTTGGCACAAAGCCCTGCATCTTTTAATTTTTGTAATACATGATGAACATGAAATTCATGTTTATTTATGTTGTTAGAATAAATCAAGATATTTTTCATATAACAAACAATAATATCATCTAAAAAATCTCAAAAAATATCATTCATTAGATGTTGAAAAGCTTCTGGTGTATTTATAAGTCCATTAGACATGACATTATATTCAAAATATCTATACCTAATTCAAAATATAGTCTTTCATTTATCTCCTTCTTTAATATGTATTAGATTGTATGCTCTCTCTAAATCTATTTTTGTATAAATTTTAGCTTGATTTAATTTATCAAGAAGTTTAGATATCAAAAGTAGATGATATCAATTCTTGATGGTGATCTTATTGAGTCCTTGATAATCAATACACATCCACAATGATCCATCTTTCTTCTTTACAAATAAGATTGGAGCTCCTACTAGTGATTTGGAATGGCATATGAAATTTTTGACTAAATTTTCTTCAATATATTCCTTGAATTCAGCTAATTCATTTTGTGATAAACTACAGATTGGCCCAAATGGCAGTTGTGCTCCTTCTTGAAGGTCAATTGAGTAATTATAGAGACAATGTTCTGGAAGAATGTCCACATTCTACTTTTCAAATACATCTTGAAACTCTTGATATTGGCTTAGAATGCCACTTAAAGTCTTTGCATCATTAGGAATAAATAAGGCATAAATGACACAAGGTGATTTTTCTTTTGCAGCATATAAGAAAGCTCTTGCACCTACAAATATAAGTTTTATTATTCTAGACTTATGAATTTCTACTAGATTAATTTTACTCTTAGTTATACTTTTGGAAAAATCAAAAGTACAAGAAATCCAATCTATGCAAGGATTATATTTTTTTAACCACAATAAACCTAAAATGATTGAATTAGAAGGAAATCTAATAATCTTAAAGATTACATGACTACCATGACCATTTATTGCTACATCTATAGGAAGTATTTTATGAATAATATCTCAAGAAGCTAACAAACAACCATCTATGATTTCTATATGAACAGGTTTAATTTTTTATATTAACAGTATTTTATGACGTTTAACAAATTTTACATCTAAGAAACAAACTGAGGCTCCTAAATCTATTAAGGTAGAGGCTTTATAATTATTAGATTCTAAAAGTACATCTATTATAAAATAAAGAGAGGGTTTTGAAGAGAAGATAAGACCTTTGTTAGAAATTATATAAGATTCTAGCTGCACGATTCCTATTATAGCTGGATAAATTTGTTTTTCAACATATTATCTTCTTTGACAACTAAGCTCCTCATTTTGTGGTTTCGTTGCTTCTTTAGATAATATTAAGTAATGTGTTTAGGTTCTCCTAAATATAAGTATAATCCTTTTTAATGGCGATAAGTCTTTTCTTGCTTGATAAGAGGTTTAAAATGAACTGCATCAATTTGCATATCTTCTACTTTTAAATATATGTATTGAGGAGATGTTGGTATTGCCATTGAATCGTAATATTATTGAGGCCCACTTATGTAGTTATTAGATAAAAATTCAAAAAGTCAATTATTGCATATGACAACAAAATCAATTCCTTGATTCAATGTTTTAGAATCAAATAAGTTGAGTATCAATTTCTTTACTTCATATTATAATCCATAGAAAAATTGGTTAATAAGTGCAGCATCATTCCACTTGATATCAATTACAAGTTATAAAAATTGTTAAGCATATAATATTATAAATTGATTAGTTTATTGCAAAATATATAGATCTTCTTGATTACAACACAAGTTGTATCATGTTCTATATACTTCGACCAAAATTCTACCAAAAATGCCTCTAGATTATCCAATATTAGATCTCTTCATTCAAAAAAAGATAAAAACTATGATAGTACTAAACCTAAAAGAAGTATATTAATGAATTTAATTTGTGATCTTAGAATTGGATAGTTTTGAGCTTGAAGTTCAATCACAAAATGTACTTGATTGATAAATCCTTGAAAATTGGATCTTATACCATCAAACTTCTTGGACAGAGTAACTCTTGGTTCTTTAATATTTGAAGGATGTTCTATCATAGGTGAAGATACATGATTTGGTGTAGATGTTAAGGCAACTCTAATCATCTCAATATCTTCACTTCGTGCTATTTTTATTGATCCTTGTGGTAGTAAGCTAAGTTGTTGCATCGCAAGCATCAAGTCCCTCAATTGCTCTTGTATTTGTGCCATTGCATTCTTCATTTTAACAAGCTTTGCCATATAAGAGGATAATCCACAACTTCTAGTATGCTTATGTCTTATCAAGAGAAAGAGATAATCCATTCTTAATCAAGAAAAGACAAAGCTTTGTTATTGTAAATATACTCTTGTCAATTTGTCAAGGATATGAATTGGAAGATGATGCATAAATCAACAAAATCCATATCAAAGAAAAAGTAAAAAAATAGAAATAAAGAAGTACATATATTAAAAAAAATTGGAATTGCTTATTATTAAAAGACCAGAAAACTTGAAACTCTTAAAACTAGACTAGAAGCAAGAAAAGAGTTGATAAGAGTAAAGAGGGCTTCATTCTTGTCTCTATATATACTATCTAACTAGAAGCTATGTATCAATGTATTATAGGACCTTCAATATATGTTGACTTTATAGGACATATGCCTTGACTTACAAGACAAGGTTTTCTATATGTTCGCCACATAATTAGCTTGTTCTTCAAGCTTCAAACATGTGTGGCACATGATTGATTTATTGACTAAGTTTCTAACCTAAAAGTCAACAATAGACACCTATAAAGTCAAAGCAGCGTTAATAAGCTTCTAAAAAGCTTTTTTAGAAGATATTATAGAATTAACTTACTTTTACTTACTTCTATTTATTTCTATTTATTTATATAAGTAATTATTGGCTTGTATGTATATGTCCATGATATAATCCTTCTGGGAGTTTCCAAATTGAAGGTCAAGAAATTATCTTGCTTTGCACACAAGTACAACATAATTCTATAGAATCTGCATCTGTAGATATTAAATTATGCCCAGTTATACATAGAATTATTTTCCAAAATAATGTAGATCTTAGATGTTCATATTGTCCATACCAAAAAAAAACACGACTCTTGGTTATAGATGATACAAAATTAAATATAATAAGAAGCTAAATTATAATTTGATGTAAATCATTTGTTATAAAAAAGTCTTTTTTTATAACTTTATGGTTCTGTTTAAAAATCAAACCTTCCATAAATCTAAAATTGCGGTTGAAAGATGATAACCATTAGCATACACATTTCATTAGCTAACCATACTCTAAAGTGAAGGTGTAAAAATTACATATTTTTATTTTATGATAGAACCTGCGAGCAATTTTACCATCAATATTCTCTCTTGGAAACAAAACACATTTTTTCTAGCCATAGTCATAAAATTTTTAGTTTCCTAAGTTGAAGATTTTTTAATAAAAAATTATTTATGCTGTAAGATAATATGTATTGTTGCAAAATTAATGAATGCATCATGTGATTCATCATTAGAGGTTTTATTATTCATATAAGCCTCTAAATCATCAAGACCAATTGAATCTATGGACGCATCCATGGTATAAATTTTACAAGCCTCAACTTAAAGTTGCTTATTTTCTTTGGACATTTTAACAAAGTATTTTGAAGTATCGCATGTATGTGTCAAATATCCAATCATTCTATATTTATAGTATTATTTGGTACTTATGAGTATTTTGAGCAATTATACAAATATTGTATAAATATAAATATCTAATATATAAATACAAATATTACATGTATGTGCTAAATATCTAATATACAAATTTGGCATATACATGCAATACTTGTATATTGGATATTTGGCACATACATGTGATATTTTGAGTAATTATATAAATATACATAATTATACAAATATTAAAAAAAAATACTCATAATCATTCCATATTTATAGTAAGAGTGCATCTTTGATTGTTATTTTTTATTATAATTAATTGTAAAACATTTATTCTTTCTATATAGGTAGAAATAGTCAAGACTATGACTAACTTGGTGCTTATGAGCATTTTTTCCATATTTGTATAATTATTTTTTAGGATTTGGAATATTAAATATATGAGATTTTGGAACCATGGTTCTAATTGAACAAGCTTTTACATTATACAAGAATAACTCATTTTGTTTCTCTGTAAGAAGTAGATAGGACATGAAATCAGGATAATTGTGAAATTTCATATTCCTATATTGTTGTGCAAGCACAATAAATGCGGGAAGAAATGTAGAGAGAGTTTTCTCAATCATTTTTTCTTCAAAGTTACTTTATCCACATAATCATAGTTATGAGACAATACAATATATTTTACTATTGAAAGTATTTAAATTTAGAAAATCTAAGATACATAAATGTGTCCAATCATGACATGTACATAAAAAAAAAATTATCTTTTGATGATCAAACCTAGATTTAAGATTCTTTCAAAGCTTTATTGGATCTTTTATTTTTAAATATTGATGTTGTAATACAAGTACAAGATGTCGACGAAGGAAAAGAAGTACTTTTGAAGAAATAGAAATAAGAATTGAAGTACTTACAGTAAGGTATTCTTCAAAAAAAATTGCATTCAATAATTATTTTGCAAATAAATTTATTTTTGCCATTTTTTTCCATAATAGATAATTGTTCTCATTAGTAGCCAATAGTGGAAATAGAAGGGCTTGAAAATGTTAGGATGTAGTGGTAATAGTTCAAAACATAGTAGAAGTAGTTGAGCATGTTGAAGCACTCATTATAAAAAAATCTATAATCAAAAATAGAAGTTTAAGTAGAAAAGGTTGAGTAAAATGCAACTTAAAATGTAAAACCAAATAGAATGATAAAATTAAAAGTTAAAATAAAAAATATTAAGAATTATTTTTTATTTTTTATTTTTTATTTTTTTTGTATAAAAAAAAATAAGGTTTATGATGGACTGTGACAAGATGCAGCAAGGTGTATCAATTGGTAGCAATCAATAACAATCTAGCAATTCAATGACAATCAATGGCAGTTTGTGGCAATATAGAAGTTTGGCAGTGTCATGATGTAATATGACTATAGAAAAATTATAATCAAAATTGAATTTCTAATTAATATCTAATTATCCAAGTTTATTTATATTTTGAGGTATCTAAACATGGCTTTTATAAAAGCCTCTTAGGTTATTTTCTTATCTTAATAATTAGTAGGTTGGAGATTAATTATTAATTTTACCTTCTAGGTTGTAGAAACTCTTCTACTACCTTAGAAAGACCATAAATTAATGAAATCAGGTTAGAAGAGGTAAATTATTAATATAGTTGGTACTAGAATTAAGTTGAGAGTAGGGTTGGGCTAAAAAATCCTTAGGATAGGATAGATTGATATCCAGGGGCCGACCGTTGTCGTGATGTAATATGGCTAACAAGTGAAAGGGTGAAGAAAATATCATGTTTTGAGGATCTCACTTCAAAAATATTGTAGCAAATTATCTTGGAAAAATAGATATTAGTCAAAGGGTAGAAAAATTAAAGGTGCTAATGCTGCCTTTTTACAAATTATGCTTCTATTTACTTTGTAAGGCCATAAATAAGGCAAAACAAGATAGATTAGAAAAATAAAGGATAAAGGCATATGTAGGGAGGAGTTAGGAGTGCAAATTAGTGAAAATTACCTCAAGAAGACGAAAGTTGATACCCAAAGAGGACTGGTTATGAACCTGGGTCGAAATCAGACCCCAAGGCACAAAACCGTGCTCTAACGGCGATTCAAGGGTTTTTTGGGAGATCAGAGAGCCAAAGTAGGGGACAAACTTGAGGAGGGATTTTTGAGAGGTGATTTTGTGTCGTTTGGATGAGTATTGCATTTTTGAGGGATTTTCAAAGCAAGTGATGTTCTCTTTGAATTTAGATCTTTGAGAAATAAAACCGGTTTACAAATTTTTGGATTTTGTGACTTTTGTAGTATTTTTACAAGTGAAAATTTAGAGACTTATTGGTATGCTTGTTGTAAATGTGTGTAAGAGATTTGAGGTCAATTGAATGGCTAGATCGATACATATGAAGGTTTTTGTGGGCTAAGGTCTCGGGATTTAGGGTTTTGAAGACTAGTAAGGTTTTCTTAGATATCTAACAATTTGCTAGTTGGATTGGAGAGATTCTTAGTTTTATCAATAGAAGACTTGATTTCCTATATGCAAGTAAAATTTGGAAGCAATCGAACGGTGGAAAAAGGAGATATCAGCACTAGAAGTTGGCATCAAGATTGAAGAAGGAGAGGCCAGCCGACATCCAAGCGGAATTTTGAGGTCATCGACTAATTGGTAAGTGCGATTTTCTTCAGAATTTGTGTGCTGGTTTCTAACTTAAACTCCAAGAAGTGTGCAAATTTTGAATTAAGATCAACAGTTCAATCTTTAGTTATTTAATTTTCAAATCTGTAATTAGGATTTGGTTAGGATTTGGTTTAGGATTTAGGATTTGATTAGGGCTTAGGGTTTAGGATTTGATTAGGATTTAGGATTTAGGATTTGTTAGGATTTGGTTTAGGATTTAGGATTTGATTAGGATTTAGGATTTTTTAGGATTAGGATTTGGTTAGGATTTGACCAGGGTTTGGTTAGGATTTGACTAGAGTTTGTTTAGGGTTTGGAATTTATTAGGATTTGTTAGGATTAAGATTTGTCTAAGATTTGACTAGGGTATATTTAGGATTTAGGATTTTTTTAGGATTTGATTAAGATTGGATTAAGATTAGGGTTTGGTTAGAATTTAAGATTTTATTAGATTTTTGTTAGAGTTTGACTAAGTTTTCTTTAATATTCTTTTATATTTCTTTAGGATTTCTTTGTGTTTCTTTTATAACTTCAATAAAATTTAATTGAGCTTGCTTAATGTTTGATTATGATTATTAAGATTTAATTATAATTTCTCTATAATCCTATTAGATTATTAAGACCTTTTGTTGCAATTTCCTTTTACCTTCCACAGCTAGGTGCTCAGTGCATTCTCAAGCAAGAGTTCACATAATACAACACCATTTGTATGACAAGGTCAAAATCAGACCTTTGGCTACTAAAATGACAGCCTAGGACAAAATAGGGATTCATTCAAAGATCAAAGGTTAGGGTTTGAGAGCTCGCTTGAATTTCTTTCCAAAGACGTAAGAATTGTTTTGAGAGGGTTTTTGAGGACTTAGCAATTATTATTCAAAGTAAGGGTTTGTATCAGTGGTTTGGGTTTTATTTAATATAATTAGGGTTAGAAATTTTGGCTAGTTCGTGCAATTGGCATGACATCTATGGTTGAAAATTTGATATTATTTTAATTATTGGATGTACTAAGTGTGTACAAAATTTTGTAATAATCTAACAGTGTGGTTTAGAGATATCTAGTTTTTAGCACAAGAGGGTTTTAGAAGGTGGCAGTTTGAGGTTGGGTAGGGTTTCTATGATATCTTAAGATCTATTGGTCGGATTAAGGTAAAAATTGACATGGTGTTGGAAAACTTAAAGATCAAGCTACATACCAATTTTGAAACAAAATTAATAGTTGGAGAAGGAGAAATCATTGCTAAGATTTCTGTTTCACTTTTCAAGTTGGCGGCCGAGTGACATTGGTACAATTTTTGGAGGTTTTCTCACAATCTGTTAGTTATATTGGACTAAACATTCTTTAGCAATTAGAGGACTTTCATTGACAATCGTATGTAAAATTCCATATCAAGTAGATGGTCGGATTGGATATTACAGCTTGCTAAAGCTCACTAATTAGGATTGGGATTTACAAGAAAAATCTAAATTGCTTAAATATGAAAGTAACAAGGTAATTGGGATTTATGTATGGTTAAGACTACTAAGAAGAGTGTTTTAAGCACTTTTGAATTGAAATTCAGATTATATTCTTCTCGTATGGATGAAACCTATTAGGATTTCTTTACTAATTGTGAAACATAATCTCACCTTCTACAGCTAAGTGCCTGGTGCATTTCAGAGCAAAACACGTAATACGACAGCGACAGTCAATGACAATTGATGGCAATTGATGACAATTGATGACAATAGGGTGCAATAATACAATAACACAATAGCAGTAACATGAAAGAGCAACAGTAGCAACAACAACAACACAGGATAGTAATAGCAACAACAATAGAAGACAGTAACACCAATAACAATAGTAGCAACACATGATAGCAACAACAATAGAAGAAGAAAAAAAATTGAGGAAGAAATAAAGAATAAAGTGTACATAAGTTTTTAAGAACCAAGATTACAACATAAAAACAATTGTGCTGATAATATATTAAGAATATTTTAGAAAAAGAGAGACAAGAGTAGCTAGAAGTAATATGCACACATATGTAAACACACATTTACAAGAAGTAAGTTTATTGATAGGGTTATATCTTTTATACAAAGAGAAGGAGAGAAAATAAACAATGTCTTTCCACTACATTTTGAACATTGTAGCTACAATAAATATGATAGACTATAGTAAATGGTGTAGAGACTATCAGCTACATTTAATACTCTCAATATGTTAATTGATATTTCTAAGATCATTTGAAATATCAAATCCAAATATCATAAGATACTTCAAAATCTCATCATGGATGAAATATCACCTCAAAAGGCTGTATTTGACAATGTAGAAAATGAAATGTAGAAAATGACACTTTACTTCGCAGAACCAAGAGTGTATCAATCAAGAGATGTCGAAGTTCACCAGAGTCTTACAATTTATATTATCAATGCTAATTAGATCAGTTTATCCTTACTGGTTGTAGTTTCCAAGTTGGATTTTCGGATAAAGTGATTTTAATCACTTTATCTTACCGCTGCTCCTCTTTATCCCCCTGATGGTTCGTACAAGTGACAATTTACCTATGCTAATAAAGTTATACTTCTTATACTACATTGTGGATAGAGAGGTGTGTAAGTGACTTGTCGCAATAACCTTATCACTTGCTGACTGGAATGTGCGGAACTTGTGCCAATTTCAAAAGATGTTATGCACGGAATCAAAATGTCAACGAGGACTGTATTCATGGCAAATGTTATTGTGTAATAGGTCTTTTGTCCGCACATTTCACTAAAGTTTCTGGGAGCAGTGACCCACGGGTGTCACGCTTGGAGCGGCGGCAAATCAAGTGGGGGAGACCTGAAAGAACAAGTTGGATTTGAAGCAGACGGATCTGCACCACTGGGTGTAAAAGACCTGTTGCTTTCCCGTGTCACTGGAACCAGAAAATGGCTCCCTGAAGCTTCCACGTCTCTCTTCATTGGAAGAGGTTCCCCCTCATTACCATCACTGGTAGAACCATTGCAGACCTTTCAGCATACATCCAGGTTTGGGGCTATTGTTCCTCAAGAAATTCAATTGGTGACACGGGATTCAGACTTGTAGGAGGATCTAGGCTTCAAAGAACATCTCTACATAGTCAAAAGAGATCTATTGCTTACGCAGCTTTGGTGCTCGATTTTATTGAAGAGCTTCTTCGAACATGTACTTTTGAAAAAATTCAGCACTGTTTGCAGTAATCAAGTCATGCTTTACGAGCGCATTATTATGTGCTGCAGTTGTGTGGACTGAATTAATTTTCTGTGAGTTTTTGACTACGATCAGCTCTTAACACTGTGTAGAGCAGCTGAGCGTTTTGTCCATAGACAATTATAGGTGGCAAACATGGAGATCTAAGACATGATTCAATGTGATGTTGATTGCAGAGATGGCCAGATCGAGGGCTGTATTGGCGGTTCTCCCAGTTGTACTATTGGTGTTGATACTCACAAGTGCACGAGGAGCAGCGGCACAAGACAACGTATCCGTGCAATGGATCCGACTCTTCATGCAGCTCTTCTGCTCCACTACAGGAATAACATTTGAGTCCAGCATCCTGATGGCTACGTTGAATCTGGCCCAGTGGCACGCCCTCATTGCATTGAAGAGAACGGGAGGCTGCACCACGGAGGAGGCTGTCGTCGCGTACGCATCCCGCACAGTACTACAAAACTATTTCCCTTTCAGCAGCGACGTTCTCATTGATCCTCTTCTCGATAGGCAGCTGGAAGATCTGCAACTGACCGCGACCCAGAAAAGGCTGGCCAAGCGTCTTGGTAAAGGTGTGGCTAAGCGCCTCATTGACAAGCGATCTCCTCTGCGAGAATTTTTAGTTCAGGAGGTGCGGAACGCTATCAAAACTCGACAGGACCGCCCCGGGCTGTTCGGCTACGTGCCCGGCACGCCACATAACGAGACCGCGCCTTTGGTTACTCACTACTACTCCCTAGAACAGCCCTTTGTTCTCCCCAACGCGGTGGACTTCGTAAAGGAATATTTGGGCGATTTGAAACCGCCCAAGGTGCCATCTAATGCGTGGGACGCTGCGTATGACAGCTTGGTAAATCTGGGGAGGATCGACTGGCCGGGGCGTACAGCAGCAATGAACCGCACGGCGGACCTCTTCAGCTGCTCCAAGGAAGAGGTCTCATTTACCACAGTGGGTTGCAATAGCGATATGTTCTGGATCAATGCGGCGATCAACTCCGTGCCCAAGAAGACCCCCCTTTACGACGTAGTCACGCTGCTTGCAAAGATGAGCGTTGCAATGCACGAAACGCAAATTGTGGTTATGACCATGAAGGATGGGTACTGGTTTTGGCGTCCCGCCGATGCGTTTCGTACTGGTGACGAGCGCCATGCCCCTTTTCCGAACTGGACTCCCTGGGCTTACACATTTTTTGACCCGGAGTATCCCAGCGGCACTGTGGCGATCTTCTCCACGGGGGCAACAGTGTTGCAGAGCTTCTTCGGCAAGAAAATAGTTCCTTTCTCGATAGAAGGCTCAGGTGTGTTCGGCGCCAATTGCGTACACACACCGGGGGCTCCCATCGGTACTCGCCGATACGACTCCATTCATGCAGCTGTGGAGGAATCCATTCTAGGCCGGATTTACTCCGGAGCACACTACAACAGCTCTACCCGAGATGGCGAAATTGTTGGCGCCACTGTTGCGAACTATGTGCTGAACAACTGGGCGAAGAGTACGCCATCTGGAGTGCTGCCTGACACCGAACACTTGAATATCTTCGTCGAGCTACCGAAAGAGCAAAGGCAATTCCTTCCTGTCCACTATGAGGTCTGAACATTTTGCGCAACAAATTGAAAAGTATTTGCAACACAGTTTATAGATATATCCTGGGGATCGTTGCAGCAACATCCAGCTGCTTTCACTTGCACTTCACGCATAGCTTTCAGAATGCAAATCAATGTTTATATATTTAAAATTATTCAGATTCGGTCAAGGCATTTATTTTAATAAAATTGACATGGACCTGGAAATTGCAAGGCTTGAAGGAAAAACACTTGTGCGCAGAACACTTGTTGAGGTGTATTTTTATGATTACATTCTTCTTATTATGACCCGAAATGGGTTTGTGTGTGGAGTAACCTCCAACGGTCCTTGTTAACTTGCTATAATAAGGTCAACAGCATCCTTCTTGTGCGCAAACTGAAAGGGAAGCTGCGGCATAGACCCACACCGACGAAAACTTAGAAAAATATCTTAAGATTCAAAATACTCCATTTCAGATACTCAAATTAGAACAACAGATTTCGTATCCGAGTTGTCATGCCACCTGGTCTTCTTTATTCACCGCTTCTACAATCTAGAGGGCAATCTAATAGATCTTCTCCAGATTTTCTAGATTCTCACGAGATCAACTCTGATGTAAATCCCATTCACAG
The DNA here is from genome assembly GCF_059467195.1 of Physcomitrium patens. NCBI lineage: Eukaryota > Viridiplantae > Streptophyta > Bryopsida > Funariales > Funariaceae > Physcomitrium > Physcomitrium patens. The sequence goes on along the minus strand of NC_143413.1, from coordinate 771,135 downwards.
GCTTCGTTATACAATGGAAGTGCCCCATCCAGAGCACACTAGCAAATATAGTCCACAGAGTAGCCACAGAGTAGCCAAAGATTCTGGATAGGAAACCACTCACATCCCTGACTGAGTGTGGAATTAGTGCCAGAAGAGTTTCTGCCTTTTCTCTCTCTAGCTGAAAAGCCAATTTCCGAGAAACTCAACACCAGTAGGAATATGTTGCAGTTGTCGCGATTTCGGTGATTGGTGTGTGTGTACACAGCAACCGTAGTATTAGGGTCAGCTTTCCCGATGCGAATACAGCATTAAATAGTCTACCGAAAATGGGATCCTCCTTCACCAAGATATCATCAACATGAAGATTTAAAAATAGTTGCTTTCCTGGCTTTTACATTGATCCGTATCCAAAAAATTGGTTGTGTTGCACAGTCTTTCTTAAAATCCAAAGCTCTCTGCCAAGTCCTCGAGGCACCATGAAGTGCTCGAAATGTAGCTGTCTTGCTCGCAATACTGAAATCTGCTTTCGAGGTGCAATTATGTCTTCTTCTCCGACATGTTTCATATGTTTGAGATGCATTGTGGATTGTTGGCTTTTTTCTTCAAACTCTAATTACTCCCAAGTCAGACGCAAAGTTTGGTTGTCATCGTAAGACCCAAACACATGCCTAACGTAGTCCCGCAGCCCGTAATCCCGCTCTTCGCAGTATCGACTCTCCCAATCGTGAGGCTTCACGGCCTTCGTCCCCAAGTCCAACACGCGATCCTTGGAGGCCCAGTTACGATTCTCCGTCCAGTCCGCGACGTACGTCGCAGCACGACGGCGAAACTTCACCTTGAATTCGTCCCATGCCTGATATTTGTAGTGGTTGATAACAGCCACATCAGTAGACATCAGCTTCGTCTCGTAACCATCTTGCAAGGTAAAGTGATGGATTACATTCGACAAGTTCGTCGCCACTGAATCCAATAGCACAAGCGATTTGTGCCGTTCGGGTTTTTTTATTCGGCAAGTGTATCCCTGCGTGATGCCCTGCGGAGGGGAAGCTGTGAAGCCAGAGGGCCCATAGTTATGACAAAAAATGCTGATTTGCCCCACCTTGGAGTTTTTCCCAGCTGCCTCATTGATAAACAAAGCGATTATCGACGAGGAAGTTGTTGTCGGTTGCAAATCGGGGGCTTGGGATTTCACTCCGGTTTCCAGAAAGTGCTGATTTGGAAAAAAGTACTCGTCAACATCGATGTAGAACATCCATGTGCACTCCGATTGCGCAGACAAGCTGCAGTGAGAAAAGCCTGCCTCCTGAGTCTTCACCCATGGCCATGGTTGCTTCTTTATATTGAAGCTCCTCAAGCCTTCGATCACTTCGTCGAGGTTGTCTTCGCTGTTGTTGTCGTAGAGGTAGAATTTCTCCACACCCAGGTGGTGGTTGTAGTGCACCCACTCTTTCAGAAACTTGGCACCGTTAAAGATCATAGTGCACGCGCAAATGTGATGAAGCTTGGGATTGGATTTCTCCCCAGCGGCCCTTGAGACCATTGTTGTGTGGAAAGATTCACGAGAGTGCATTGGACTGTAATATGCAACGGAAGCTAGAATTTTCGTCTCAACCCGAATTGCTACCTTCATCCCTACGAATTTAGGGACCAAATTTGTTGGGGGGTGGGCACAGCGAAAAACCTCTTGCGATTGCGCAGTTACAGGGACTTCAAAGTAGCCGCCGTAAATGCATTGAAATTTTTTAAGACGCTCTTGTTCAGCATTCTCCGAGACAGAAACCCCCTGAGGATGTTTAATCCCATGCACGAAGACAACCACGTCCCTCTCCATTGCAAATGCCTCAAATACCACCTTGATGAAGTTCCACGGCAATGGTTCCTGGTATTCAGGAGTGGCAGCCCCATGGCGAATTTTTTGTCCCTTATCGATTTCAATGAGCACAGAATTCACAACCCATACGAGATCTTGTGGTGGTGAACTGCAGAGAACCGCAATTTCATTTTTATGGAGCAGGTGCATGACAACTAATGCTTTCCTGTGAGTGAAATGCGTGGCACCTCCGTATTGGCATTGAACTCTCTCCTTGGCTGGAAACTGGATGGTTTTAGGCACGTGGATCAGAACCAGGACGTCGGGGTAGAAGCTGAACACATCTTTGATATACATTTCAAGGCTTGCCATTGTTTTTCCGGGTTGTATCTCCTGATGCCAGTGGGAAGGAATCTCAGAGGACACCAGGAGGCTGAGCACTGACTGGTTTGAAATCGCGAGATCTGCAAAATTGAAGGATAGAAGTCTATCATTTCATCGTTCGGTGATCACAGGCAACGATATTTAAATTTTAAGATTGTAACGGAAAGTAAGTCAATTTGCAATTTAATGGCAAAGTGAAAAGAGGGTGGAGAAAAATACAGTCAGAACTTACCTCGAATTTCGGGAATAAGTTCTGAATTGTCTATAATGGCTGCAAAGGCGAGAAGCATCAGAAAAACCCCCCAACATATCCTCCTCAAACAGGGACGCCTCTGGAATCTAAATTCCACATTCCATCGCTGCTTCATCAACAAAGGTTTGCCTGATTCCGAGTCTGCTGCAACCACGCTGTACCCGTTGTGTGCCATTCTATCCCATCCGATTCACCAACTGCCTTCCAGGTATGATCTGATTTATCAACAAAGATATGCCTAATTCGAGTTCTCCGTGTGTCGTGTTCCGCAGATTCGAGTCCTTTGTTCTTCATGCACCAGTGGGCGATGCAACAGCGGCAAGTACATGTTGACAGGGATGAAATAGCTAAAATTAATTACGAAAGTCTATGCCAACTGAGAACAAAGATGAGGGCAATTAAACTGCGATTGCATGGCATTCAACAATAAAAGAATCTTGAAATTTTAATTTTTGAGATCCGACTCTAGGACTAGGATTTTCGTGCTCGAGCGTCGTTGCTATCCAAGCTATAATTGGTGGCGTCAGGGAAGCATCTGGCAATCAAAACCGACCCTATAACCACAAATGTAACTGCTGGAAGTGAGGAAATCGTGAATGTGCCCCATCAAATCTCATCTTCCCCTGGTATCCCCATCAGCCACTCCCTAGAAAACACAAATGACTTGCACACAAACTCTGACGAAAAATGACAACAATGCTCCAACTACGAGTCATAAACAACACCAGTATCCGCTCATCACAAGATCGTTTCATTCGATCCAATCACACCAGAGCGTTACCAACCATGGAACAAACAAACTACCATGTCTTTGCAGTGAAAGATACATCAGTGCTCAGCACTGAACAGAATTCTCACTAAATGCAGGATCACAAAGCTCACTGATCAGACTTAAACAGGAGCAGCAAGTGATGCACGAAGGCCAAACTTCGTTTTTGTTGCCACATAACACCAATCGCAAATTCCACCCTCCCTCCCTCCCAAATTACGTTACTAATGGAACACCCTTTAATAAGAAAGTAGTTGATTGCCAGTAAATGGTGGGTCCAGTGACTGATTTCGTGGCAGGACTAATCGCACGTCTCATGCTTGAAAATCTTCTCACTTCGACGGATCTGTCATGACTTTCCGATCCGGCATCGATAGGCAGTTTCTTCATTTGCAGAGGAGGCATCTAGCGGGTAGGCAGGCAGGCAGTCAGGCACCCATCTCGCGCACAGTTACGGCAGGTCCCGTCGCTGCACCAGGGGCTTCATCTGCATCGCTTCCATTAGTTTGTGGTGATGAGAGTCTCTCGACCTTCGGATCCCACACTGCACGTATTTCCAAACTCTGTCATCCATCCCGCGACGTGGTGGGAGCAGCGCCGCGACGATGCCTTCACAGCGACTCATGCTCTTTGGGTTTCTTCTTGATTCCAGCTTTCTTTCTCCTTCACTGCTTCTGAGCCACTGTGTATTCTCTGCTCTCCACGCTCTTTGTTGAATATATTATATGCATATTTGTAAATGAAAACGTAAGAGGGATTACCCACTCTGCTACTAAGTGAGGGAGTTACAAGCAAGCATAAAAAAGGAATTTGTGGATCTAATGGTTAGAGTCTAAACTAGGCCCATGCATCAGGATGAGGGATTTGGAAGGACCGTAGGGCTTCTGCTTGTGCACATGTTGTTACTAGTCTCTATCCTATTAAAACTTTTGAACTAGGTTGTCAAGAGTGTGTGGTGGTTTTTTCTAATTTCCTTTTAAATCCTCGTCCAACATATTTTATTCTAGAAGGATCATTGAAATTGCACTATTGACTTTGATTTGAAGTAAATTTATTAATTGGAATATTTGTGTTGTTGCACTGCATGCAAAGAGTTCAGTGCAAGTGATTAGGACTAAAGTCTTAAGAAAAATTAAATGCAGAAAAAAAATTAAAAAAAGAAACAGTTAAAGTTTAAAACTTATTAAAAGCCAATTGAAACTTAGAGAGTGCAGAATTGGTTAATGAAGAATGCACACTAATTTTAAGCCTTCAAAGCCATCTTCAATAATGCAAAACTTAATGTAAGATGGTTTATTGTATTAAAGGATGTAAAAGCCATTTAGTTTAATTTCATTTCATTTCGTTTTTTTTTAATTTTGATTATTTATACAACAAAAAAAAAAATTGTGCCAAATGTAAAAAAAAATAAGATTTTTTAGATCTTGCATATAATCAATAAACATATATGCAAACTTTTAAAATTTAATATATATATATATATATATATATATATATTAAATTTTATAATGGTAGTACATCTTTAAAAAATGTATCTACTAGAGCTTTTAATTAAATAAACTTCTAATTTAGGATGCCTTGCAATGATTTATGAATCTTAAATTGTATATAATCCATCATCTTGTGCTAATTGTAATGCAATCCAATAACATTTTAGTTCCAATTTGTTTCATAGTAAATTTCTTTTTAAAAACAAATTCAAGGCCTATGAGCACTACAATGTAATCCTCTAAATTTGCACAAATAAAGAAACTTCAAAACCAATGTTCTTTCCTATTTACCGACTTAGCTAAAACTACTGCATACTTTCAAAAACATTTAATTAGAATTATGAAAGAAATAAATTCAATTCGTACTGCACAATATGCTAATGATTCTTCATATGAATTACTTAGTAAATATAAATTAATTTGAAATAACATTAAAAATATAAAATATAAATTTAACATTGAATAAGATTATTAATTTTTAAAAAAAATGGTAGTTAAAAGAAGACATCTAACCCTAATGTATCAACTAATTTTATGTGAAGTAAGTAAAGTATGATGATATGAAGAAACCATTACAAATTTCATGTGGGCTGTTATTTTCTACAAAATATATTAATAATTTTTAGTTGGCAAAATAAATAAGAAATTTATAAAGTAGAATAATATAACAGTCAATGCTACAAAAAAAAAACAGAAAAAAAAATAAAAAATACAAAACCATTTAAAAAATATATATATATATATATTTCTTTTCTATTTAAAAAACAATTAAACAATAATAAATTATAAAGATCTAAAATGGACTAAAGAAATTACAAATAAATAATTTGGTACTAAAAAAGATGAAAATAAGAAAGAAAATTATATGTTAATTCTTATATTATTAGATATGAAATAAATAAATAAATAAATAAATTAGATAAATATATATATATATATATATATATTAAAACCAAATAGATTATCAAGGCAAGTGAACTATGTCAAATCAACCTGTATGGTATCTTATATTATAAAATTAGGTAGTTTTGAATTCATTTTAAAAGAAGGTAGCAACCAAAGTTGGGCTACTTAATTTTTTCAAAACATCAAAAAGAAAAATAATTAAAAAATATAGAATAAAATTATTACAACTTAAAAATATTAATTTTAAAATTGTTAACATAGATTTCAATTAAATTAAAAAAAATTATAGTATCTCATTATCTTTATAGATTTTTTTTTACTAATTAGACTTTATTTTTAATAATTTGTTGTTTAAGAACTATAGAGATACATGGTACAAATTCTAAAAATTTATTTAGGTTATGAAACATAAAGAAGGGCATAGGAAACCAAAGCACATACTAGACTATTTTCTTCAAGTATATAGCTTAGTTTATATTGATTGGATTAAAATAATATTTAAATAAAAAATTAAAAAAAGTTACCATAACTTTCTATAAGAAGAAAATATCTTTAAGAAAAATTTAAGATTAAAAATTATAATAATAAAATATCAACCAAAATATCATATTTTCTTTATTATCTTTAATTTTCTAAGAAAATCAACAATTTCAACTTTATTTTAAAATATGTATATATATATATATATATATATATATACATATAAAGTATTCATCTATTTGAAATTTTACTTGGTAAAATCAAAATTTAAAAGAATAGTTGATTTGTTAATAAATAGTTGAGAAGGGTTTTTAAAAAGAGTGAAATTGATTGTTGTTGTTAGAGGTCTAATTTTTTTTTATAGAAAAACAGACCAACTTACAGGATACAATTTTATTTTATTAAAAAGACCTTATTATTGTAATTAATTTTTATACAAGTGAAATTTATTATATTTATAAGAATTATATATAATAGAAAGAATTATGATATTTATTCATCCAAGTTTCTTTGTTGGTTTAATTATATATATAATAGAAAGAATTATGATTACTTTAACATACTTAACATAAGCTTGTAGCTCTTAATTTTTGGAAGAAAAAAACTTCAAAAAAATTGAATATTAATAAAAATTAATTTAAGATATAAAGGGTGTAAGAAAAAAGAAAAAAGAAAAAAATTAATATTATGTTTATAATTGTGCATCTACATAGAGGATTATACCAATCTACGAGGTATACTCATTTTATCCTATGATAGATGCATTCCTTACAACTCTATAATCTACATCAAAGCACAATAGAGCATGTCCCAAACACCTACTCAAATTTAGCAAAATGTTAATGTACAAATTGATTAAAATTTGATGTTTATTTCTAATTTATTTCCACCTCTCTCAGTTAGTGGATGCAATAGAGTTTATATTTTTTGTGTTATAAAATGTAAAAGAAATTAAAATAATACAAAAAAGGGATTTCGGTGCAATCCGAGATGTGCAATTAAAGGAAAACGCCTCCAAATTGGGCCATGAAATGGACCCGATTACCAAAGCTATCGAGACACAGTCCAAAAGGAACGGAAGCTGTCACTGCTTGGCATCAATCTGACGGCGTTGCAGACAAGCCACACCAGAATTGATTTTCAAGCTTCAGGATGGACTTGATTCCTATCTCATTCCTATCCACGATGCGTAGCTCTGATCCTCTGTCCACGTACATATAATGGTATTAGATGCAGACTCCATTCACAACCTCTTGGGCCCAGAACCTGAATGTTCCCCAGGCTAAAAAGAACAACTGGACGAGGATCAGGCTTCAGGGTTTAGGATTTCAGTATGCATAGAGTCGCTATGGCATTTACGAACCCAGGTGAGCGGATACGTAATGTGGCTAACTAAATGTGTTGGGGTTGGCAAGTGCATTGTTTTGCACTTGGATGTGTCGTCTGAGGGGAATTGCGCATGCATATAGAATGTTATGTGTTATCTCAATTGGCCTCTTCTGTTGTTGATATTGTAGATTGTTGACTGTTTGTGTGATGAGCGATGTGTGTTCTCGTTTGTAGAATAGAATAGCCTCTTATGATTTACAAAGTAAGGATCTTTCATCCATGGATACAACTGAATTCTGCAGATTTGCGAATGGGGACCTGTGCAACGCAGGTTCGAAACAGGTGTTCGCGAGTACATCAAGTTGGTAGATAAGTTCAGTAAAGAATATATCCTGGAAGCGGAATGAATGTCCCACTCCATGATAACTTCTCATATAGTTTATGGACATGGGTGCTCACAGGGTGTGGAATGTCGTTGTCGATTCACAAAGAAGAGACCATGCTACGTTATTTGGCTTTCAGCACGTAGGTGCGCGATTTTGTGAGAGGTTCTTCGGAAAAGAATTAGTACAGATAAAAGTTTGTACAATTACAAGAGACTTGGTTAGGATCTTTCTCACACCTCACTCTTCTTCAGAGCAGACAATCCGACAGCAACACGATTCTGTTCATGACTCGGGATTCGATGATTATCTGTGCACAACAGGAAAGCTCTATCTACGTGAGTTGCCTTGCAGAAGGCTCAGGTGTAATCTTGAGACAGCGATGACAACTGAACTGGAAAACGTATATTCCATAAGGATATCTGGCACTCATAAATACGGCTTATGAACTCGTTGCAACCAATTCTTAGACGGTTGTAAAAGAAATTGAGAACGATGAGGAGGTGCCGCTTCTCATGCGTCTAAATCAAATGCAGTAGTAGTAAAGATGATTTTTTTTAAAAGTTACTGTCTGCTTGATACGATTGTTCATTTCATGTGCGGCGTGTTCATCTCAGCGAGTCCATGCATGGCCTCCAAAGCTAATGGAAAACAGATACAATTATCAGTCCGACCTTCCAATTTTGGATTCATTATTGACATGTTCCGATCTTGCAGTGTGCGGATTATGATGATTGAGTAGTTCTATGCACTACGTTTATGCAAGATCTACAGTTGTAACAACGAATCAAGATGTTCTTGCAATGCACAAGTTGATGACGGAGGTAATAAACGAATCATGAATCCATCACCAATGAGTTATTGGTGTAAATTTAAATGAGCTAAGAAACCTTTCTAGATCTGGGTTAAGTCGGCAACACATTTTTGTTAAATTCGGAAGTAACATACATAGATGAGTGTCTGGGTATAACTATGTATCACTATATATATATATATATATATAGATATATTTCACTTTGATCTTACCTCTTAGATTTCCACCAATAATGTCGGTATGTGCGGTCATGGTCAACATTCTGGGATCAACATCCGATGTGGCTTCTTGCGCAGGATTTGGAGTCGATGACACGAAGTTGTGAAAAGCAAGACATTCGTAGATGAAGCTTGAAGGTGAGTGTTGCAGCCATTGGGAGCAGCACTGATTGATACTAGCACATTCGATGTGACAGTCAGATCCAGTGGAACTGATGTTTCATGTTTTTCATAAGCTACCATACCACACCTAAATTTGTCAAAATTTGGAGTATCTGATGAACATAGAAGAGATTTGTGCTTGCTTTTGTGCTGTAAGTTGCTCCCCGGTATGGGAAAATAGGACAGAAATCGCTGCAATTGCAGCAGACTTGATCGTCGATTTTTGAACTTCTAAGCTATGTCGTGTGTCATGCTGAAGCCCTCAATCTCCATCCAATCTCCTTCCCACCCCATCCAAATCCATCCAGGCAACAGCTGCAGCGAGAGTTGTCCGACCATCTCCCTCGAACCGAATCGTGCGAGGGTGAGCGTGATGGCAGATTCTGCTCTGGAACGTGATCTGGTGGTCATCGCGCAATCGGCTGTGTACGATCAAAAGCGCGCGTTGGTGGAGCGCCACCCCAATGATGCAACCCACGCAATTGCTCTATCGTGTTCGCCTCGGTTAGCGCTGAACCTGCTAAGAGCATTGGGGCCCATCTTCCTGGTGGGTCAATCGGGCTCAATGTGTGGCACCATAATCAAGCAGGCTAAGGAGGCATTGGAGCTGTTCCTGAGATTCATCCCGTTCGAGAATCACTGCTTCTATGTAACAGGATTTGGCCCCGCACACATATCTCTGTGTCCCATGTACATGGAGTACATTATAAGAAGGCGAAGGAATCAATTTGTTTGTGAGGGTCGACCCTCTGGGCATAGGATCGTCGGTTTTGCATCACCTGATCGAGTCCTCGGCAAGGGCCGGGGGCGGCTATGGCTGCACTTCGGTGTCGAGATTGAAGAAAAGAAGGATTTTGAAACGATGGAAGCTGACGGAGTGTCAGAGGCTGTAGATCCAAATGCTAGAGATTCTAGTGAAACACCGATTAGATTGCTCTTGATAGAAACTTAAACATTTTGAGATGAAAGAAGTGATTTTAGTACAACCGTATCCTACGTAAATACTGATGTGCAGAAGATGATTAACAAGAATGAACAAACATAAAGGTCGTGTACATGAAACAATCTAAGAATTCTCGACCTTCCCCAAGGTGGCCAACCCACCTCCACCCAGCAATTCTTTCAACATAGTTCCGATCCAGCAAGCTCCATTCCAGATTCGACAGTTACGTTGCGGCGCTAAATTCTGTTACTACATGTCATCATAGTTTGATTACAGACTCAAGCGTTACACATCTTACTTAGCTTGAGAGACACGGCTCTACATAAATTGCACCTATCAGTAATCTTCTCCTAGTTAGCTTAGGAGTCACGGCTCCAGCTCTATTTAATTGCACCTATCAGAACTGTCCTCTTTATCAGAACTCTCCTCTTTGAAGCATAAGATGCTTCATGCTTTGTGATTGGTATAATAATATACTCACATTCATTTTATATTTACTTCATGTGTACTAATCTTATCACACATGATATGAGAGCCATGTGCAATTTTTTAGACCTTACAATCTTATAATTGGAAAGATTATGTCTCAACTTGGCAATTGAAGGATTTAAAAGTTAGATAGAAGAAATCAAAGCTCTAATCTTACAAATTTTACTCTTCAACATTTTACAACAAAATAATCTTAATAATTCTTTGATATCAAATTTGATTTTCTTACAAATATTTTTTTATATTAAAAGTAACTTTATAAAACCACCTTTATACAAATTAACTTTTCATACTTGTAAAACTCCTTATCCAAGTATCAATTAACTTTTTTATTGGAATAATTCACCTCTAAGATCAATATGTAACTTTCAATCTTCTTTAATCATTTGCAACTATTGAAGCATATTTGGTCATAAAATTCCAAAGTGCATAAAATAAAATAAACGTGATTACATGGATCTATCTTTTTAACTTGATAATAATAGTTTTTTCAAAAATAAATTACTATATTTATTTAGTATCATAATTATTAATCTTAACACTTATTCTTTTTAATTCTTGGACTCTAGAACTAATCAATGTATATGAAGGTAAAGTCTCTTGTTAATCCAAATTACAAAATATTCTCAATTAATAGTTACTTGTAATTGGTGGTATAAAATAGAAGATAAAATTAACAAAAAATAAAGAAGAACAAGATTTAAGGTTAAAATTCATTCTTCAAACCAAATTACAAGATAGCTTCAATTAAGAGTTGTTTATAATTGGTTGTATGAAGTAGAAGAAGCAAATAATACGAAAAAAAGAAGACCAAACAAAAATTAAGTGAACAAATGCAATCAAGAAATTACACTCTACACAAATATTAACAATCTATTCACTATATTTTTATTCAATAAAAATTAAAAATAATAGTTATATATATATATATATATATATATATATATATATATATATATATATAAATTCTTTTAATATTATAATAAATTAAAAACTAAGTTATTTTAAATAAGTTATAATAATTTAAAGATAAAAAATAAATAATAGAAAAATGAAGTAAATACGTTTGACCTCAAAGATAACTTGCTTAAAAATCAAGGGCTTGAGCCTCACCAAGGCTCATAAGAAGTGTATATAGATTTTTTAGAGAGACTATGAGGCCTTAGTTTATCCTCTTACCTACATCCAAGGTGCTACAATCCATATAGAATATGTAAAAATTATATTTACCAAAGTCTTAAAAAAATTCTAATATTTTTAAATAAATTATAAATAAATTATTAAAAAAATTATATTTTATTTGAAATTCTAATTTCAATTTAAATCTAATTTTTTATTTTTATTATTATAGAAAAAAATTAAATCAACTAAAAATTCTATTTTATAAATAAATAACTAAAAAATATACAAATTTATTTTTTTATACTTCTATTATCTATTAACTAATATTTCTAGTTTTTTTATAAATAATACATGTAGATAAAAGGCCAATAGAAATATTGAATTTAATAATTAAATATTTAAATTAAATCAATTAGACTTTTTAATGTTAATATTATTTTATCTAAATAACTATAAAGTATGATTTTAAAAAAATTCTATCAATTAAAAATTATTAGAAGAACTCACACATGCAAAAAAAATTTAAAAGAAATGTAATCAAATAAATACAAAATCTAAAAATTAGCCATAATTTTTTCACTAGATTTCACTTAATAAAAATAAAATATTTTTTAAAAAAAAATTAAATACTATTTTTTATCTTTATAATGAATTAAAAAATATTTAAATTAAAATTATTATTAATAAATTATAAATGTTAAAAGATAAGAAGTAAAAAATAAAAAACTTTAGTGAATATATTTTACTTCAAGAATAAGTTGCTTAAGAGGTTTAGAATTTGAGCCTCAACAAGGCTAATAAGTAGTGTATATGGGTGTCTTGGAGAGGCCAAGAAGTCTTAGTCTTATACTCCTACTTACATTCAAGGTGCTATAATCTATATGGGACATATATACCTTTGTTCTTACAAGTACTACACTAGTTATTAGTCCTCTTATTTTTTTATTTATAAAATTACTTTATTTAAAATTTTGACCTTACCATAGTATTTAAAAATATCTAATTAGCACAAAAACCTTATAGGGCATTTAAATCTTTCTCAAATTCTTCATAATAGCCTCCTAAGGTGGTAAAATTATTTTCAATAGTCTTAAAAAGATGCTCTAAATATTCCTAAATTTGTTTGAATAAATTCTAAAAATTCCTAAAATAATCTTATAATTTTAATATCAAAGAAAATTTATTTTTTCTAATTTTTTAATTTTTTATAATAATATAATCTACTTAAATTAACAAAATATTTTATTTTTTGTATAAATAAGCAAAAAGTTATGAGATTCTTTCTTCTACTTCTTCTACATAGTAACTAACATTTGTAGGATTTGAATAAATAATATATGTAAATAAAAGGCTAGTTTAGATGTTATTCATAATAATTTAACACTAATTCTTACCTTTCAAACAAAATACTAAACTAACTAAGATAATTGCCTCTAAAATTTATCAAGACTCCATTTTTAAGATATTTTTTCTAATAAGACTCTTGTAATTCATAAATCCTTCTAAATTTTGATAAATATTTATATAATAAAATATATTATCTAATCCTTTAATTTTATATTTAAGTAGTTTAAAATATATATTTTTAAAAACTCTACCAAATAAGATGCATTGATAGAATTGACATATAACAACCATTTAGGACTATTTAAACTCACCTAAAAAACACAAGTATCTAGTCAAGTTATATTTGAAAAGTTCCCATTACTTCTCTATAAGCTCTTTGACTACAATATTTTTGCAAATAATTCTATTTTAGCTCTCTTACCTCATTAATAAGTACATTATTTCCAAAATAAATAATCTTCTCATTAAAGAGTCTCTTTGCAATAAAATTGTAGAACTTAGCAATGAACTAAATTTTATGATGAGAATCTTGATATATATTCTTTTATCACTTAAGTTAATAAGTTCAGCTTAATATAAGAATCTTTAATTAGAAATAATATAATATTCTAAAAAACACCAATTGACATGGAGTACTAGTCATTAATTAATAAAAAATTGAAAATTTGTTTGATGATTTATATTCATTATTTGTACAAAGTTGATATTTTAATTTAAAATTATCTAAAAAAAATCTTTATCTTCTTATATATATATTATTTTCAAATTTTTATAATAAAAAAGAATACATTACTTTAATAAGTTTTTTTTAATAATCAAAATAACTTCTTTCTATTTTCTTTTAGGCTTAAAAAAATTGTACAAACATCACATTTGCTAATAGGATATAATTACATTTTTTTCAAATATAACTTTAAATAAAGAACTTTATATCAATTAATTCAAAAGCCATAGTCAATCCAAAAATAACCATTAAATTTGTAAATTCTTAAAATCTCTCTAAGACCTTAAATAAGCTATGTAAGTCTATTACAAGTTCTTAAGTAAAGGATTTTTAAAATGTGAATATTATTTTAATGTTTATATTAAATGCTTTTGTAATTCTATTTTACTTTTGGATCTCTACATAAATAACTTGATATTAATATCAAATAACCAAAATATTTATTTACAACTAAATCATTATTTATCTAATATTTTTCTTTGGTAGTTAATTAAAAGATTAAGTATATATTTGATATTTGGATTTAACATAATCAATCTTACAAGACATTAATAATTTTTTAAGATAAATATATCTTAGATAAATATATAAGATCTTTTAATCAAATTTCATAAGGAAACTTTATATCTAATTGTTATACTTTTAGAAGCTTGCATTTGATACTCACATAAAAAAATTGATGAACTTATTACTAAAGAAAAAAATTCATGCAACAAATTTGTTACAATGAAGATCTTGATAGCTTACAATAACTTATCACTTACACTTGTAGGAATCTAGCTTTTCTACTTAATTATTTAGCACAATTTATAGACAATTTAATTCTAATACACTAGCAAGATGTTAAACAAATATTTTATTATCTTCATGATACATTACAATAAGGACTTACCTAATCTTGCATTGCTTTTTTTGAAATTTCTTTCTATCAATTATATGGATAGAAAAATATAGATTAAGTTGGCAACATTGATATTTCCAAATCAACATTGGGATTTATTTTTCAACTTAATATGTCATATCTACTATCTTAACAAAGCTAAAAGCAACCTATTGTAGCTTGAACTTTAACAAAATCTAAATACATTATTGCATCTACTGCAATTAAAGAACTTGTTTGACTTCAAATTATCATTACTGACCTTGGATTCTTTCTTTTACTCCCAAGTATTTTATATTGTAATACTTAGACTTGCATTGAATTTAGTGAGAATTCTAAATTCCATGATTGCTTATAACATATTGATCATTGATTTTACTTTATATATATATAAAAAAATCTAAAAATATCAAGCTCAAATTTGCTTCAATAACAACTATATGGAGTGATCTTTTGACAAAAATAATATTTAAAATAAAACATTAGGCATACTTATAAAGAATAAATAATCTTATTTCTTCAATTTGCAACAAGGAGGTAATTTCTTAACTTCTTTTTTTTCAAAGACTTTACATTTTTCACTCAATATACTACATCAAATTTGCAAATTAAAGACTTTAAGTTAAATATAATTCAAGATTTACAACTCTTTACTCTCAACTATGCAACTCAAGATAGTGTATTAATATATATCATCATAGTTTGTTTATAGATTTAAGTGTTACACCTCTTATTTAATTTAAGATTCATATCCTTACATAAATTGCACTTGTCAATGCTTTCTTTTTTGAAATATAAGATGCTTTATATTTTATAATAGATATAATAATATAATTATATTATTTTTATACTTATTTCTTTTGTATTTATATTATCACACAAGTTCACAGTTTACTTGATGTAAAAATACTTTTGTAGTAGCATCATAGATCTAAAATCTTCTAACAAAAAGTTATTACATTCACGTGTCTTATCTAAAAGCACTTGAGCATCTAATGATTATTTAAAAAACTTCCACAATATTTTTTGAAAAAACAATTTCTTTATATAATATAATTCTATTTATTTCTACCTCCTTCTATTTATTTTAGTAGTGCATGCATTTCTAAAAGGAGATGCTACAAAGCATAAATTGATCCTATACTATTTTAGCATGCCAATAATAACTTTATTAAATGACATTGGTAAAAATATGATGCATCATTTAAGATAATTCCTACATTGAGGCTAATAATTTTAGAAAGTTAAATTTTTTTATATATTTTAGATAATAGTTATATAAATTGAATAAATCTTTATATATTAACTTATAAATATTAACTTATAAATATATCACATGATATATATATATATATATATATATATATATATATCATGTGTAAAATTATTAACTTATAAATATTCTTAATATTTGATAATTTTATCATCAAAATTTATAATATTAATATTAAAAAAGAAAATATATAAATTAGGTTTTATATTTATAATTAAAGGTATTATTTTCTTAATCCTATGAGTTTTATTTCAACAATCAGAATTTTTTTATCAACTGATGTATAATAAAACAATATAATAATAATAATAATAATAATAATATTTACTCTTGGAAATAATAATAATAATAATAATTTGACATTAAAAATTTTGAAATAAATATGCAAAACCATCTAAGCAATGAAAAAAAAAATGAATTAAATTAAATTAATAATGAAATTTTGACACGTAAAAAAATCAATTAATGTTTTCCTTCACCACATCTCTACTCACAAACTGACAAGTTGATTAGCATAACTGCCAAAGGCGATTTATTGCCGAAGCCTCTGAAAAAAAGCTTGTGGGAATAACACAAGCAACTTGCATTTTGATTACTCTACTGAATTTACAGAACCTTCTTGAAGTGGTTGCACTGAATAATGTACAAAAGGTGATACAATCGTGTCACTGTGGATTTAGATGCAGCAGAAAAGCATGAAAAGCATCAATCTCATCAATCAATGATGTATTCCAGGGTGCATACATCTTCTCAGCAGACTTGGTCTCGATCTCGAAAGGGTAACGGATTCATTACATTCTAGACAATTAGCTACTGTCATCCTTGACAGTGACTTATTTTGAATTAGTCCTAAATCTGAAAAACTCAATTCTAGTCGTTGCGAGTCAAAATGGAAACATCAACTTAAATGTTTGTGGCGATGCACACAGGTTCAGCTGCGGTTGAGGTAGTCACTCAATTGTTTGTACTAGACCCAGTAGCAGCATTCGTGAATCGGCAATTCTTTCGTATTTCACCATTTCGGTTGGGAACGCCCAGCTTTACCTTGTTCGAAGCCATGCGCACCAGTGCATTCGCGAATTTCATCTGTGGAAGCACACCTCGATGCTGTTCAGGGTCTTTCCTATCAACAAATTTGCACACGAAGGGAAAGCATAGGTAGAGACTGGCACAGCTTAGACTAGGTGGAGGTTGTGATTCTCACTTACCTGCCAGAATTGCCCGTTCTGTGAATTCAAGTTGGATGCGAATTGCGTTTGGTGGTCGGCGAACAGAACGTTGTCGGATGGAAAAAGAACGCGTCCCGTGACGCCATTGGTGTAGTACATGTTATCGAAGGTGTTGGGAGAGACTGGGTCTAGTGGGACTGGGTCGTTCGGATTACCATTCTGAGGACACAGTTGTTGCAAATGCAGGGCATAGTCGAAGTCCAGAGTGGGGTCCACGCCGTTGGTAGTGCCAGGGAAGTTGTACAGACGAGACGTGATTTGGCCGCATGTCGTTTTTCCAACAGTGTGGGCTCCTGCAAAAATGTGCAAAGTTTACTGATTTCCCTTTCTCTCAGCTTCTCACAATACGTTTACCTGGTGAACAATAACAACAATGGTAATCATAATCACGAATAACAATGAAAATCCTACACTGTAGTGAAATGAGTGGAATCTGGAGCAGTTTCCAAGTCACAGTCACGGCTGTTTACCAGATAGCGTTATCATATCATCCTGGCCGAGACCCTGTTCCAAGAATTTTCGGGTGAGCTCCGTTGCAGAGGATCGGGTTGACACTAAATTGTTGTTGGCGTTGTCGGCAGTTGAAACCATTCCATCCAGACGGCCCGTGGGCATATCGAAGTGCTGTCCACCAGTCTGCATTTGCTCACCAGTTAGTTTGAAATTCACATGATTAATTAAAGGGGTTTTGTGCATCGTCATTAGCAGGAATGAGTCGCGTCAGCTCTTACCAACAGCACTGCGTCGCGTGCCGCAAGCGCCACAATGTCGGCACAGGATACGGTTCTGGGACACGTCTTCTCGAGCTGCATCTTGGCGGCATCAATCACTTCATATCCTCTTACGGAGAGATTCGGTAACGCCAGTTTCTCCACATTTGGATTCTGGGGGGTGGGGTCCAGGAGAAGGGAACCATCACAACCCTCCACAAAGCAGTCATGGAACAGCATTCTGATGAGGGCGGGAGCGACGCTGGGGTCTTGATTGAACGCTTCCGTGACAGCTTGAGTGACGATGGCCTCTGCTGAGTCGCACCCCTTGGTCGTGTAGAAATTGTTGAAGAACTGCGCATTTACTGACTCCATGCCAACTGATCCTAGGGTGCATAATGCCAGCAGGAGTCGCCATACTCTGCAGCTAATTGCCATGCTCGTCCAGTCCTCTTATGATTTTTCCGTAACTCTGCAATCAATTTCAATGCTATTCCAGTTGATGTACACGAAACGTAAGCTGCTCAAACGTTCGCAATAGAATTTGTGTGTACTAACCGGGCATGGTTTGTGCTTGATCAATGATGCGAGGGGATTTTATGTTCAATTGAATGCGGAGCTAAAACTCAAAGGAGCTATACCATTGAATCGCAGATACAGACGCAGGCACGTGGCTGAGAAAGCCTGGAAGAGCTCGGCGAGATTTAGTAATTGGAGAAGCACCTGAAGTCCAGTACAATCAAGCACGATTGATTAATCCTAGATGGCAAAGTAAGATGGAGACACGGGGATACGAACTGCAAACACAGAAACTAGGGCAAGGTGATGAGTGAAAAAGCTGATGAATGAGAGCAAAGGAGAATAAACAAGACGAAGACTAAACGTACTTGTGAAGAGTATTCAGATATAGCTAGTCTTGAATGCTCGACTACTTATATCCAAGCTGCTTCTATATGCAGACAGCCACAAGCGCATTGAATGGAGATGGTGAGTTCTAAGCCCTTCAATTAATATCAAAAAGACTGGTGCGCTAGGAGTTGGAACGGCGGGGGTTCAGCAACTCAGCTTCATAATGTACTGTGGGCAGCTGCCAATGAGTGTCAATCTCCATACAGGTCTTCATCCTCCAACAAGTTCAGCCCCATTGAGATAAGTCCTCTTCGCATTTCTCACCAAGTTTAATCCAAGAGTAACACTGTTTTATTATGCATCTCAGTATTCTCGTCAGATCTCTATACCCTCCCGCTTCTGGCTCCCTTGCACGTTATTAAAACAATGTGAGCGCGAGAAGTTCAAACAATGCTTTTGAACCTAACCATTCCTCAAGCTCGATTCATCGGCACTGATGGTTTCTTAGCGTGCCGACCACGTTGTACCTCGTACAACTACTGTGAAAAAACAAAATGGGGTGCATCTTCTATTTCTACAGCTTCAGCTTTACTTCAGCTTCTGCATTTTCATGCGGCTTTAATGGTCACGCTAGAGGGACTTGTCAACAGCTCACGTATGACCACCACTTCCCACACACTAAGTGGAACATGAGCAAACCTAACCTGGCTCGGTGTGAACATACCTAAATGGAAACCTTCTGTGTGGTTATGCCAGCCAAAAACACACCCGATTGTGCAGCTGGGACAGTGACCACCTCATCGCTGTGCAAGAATTATGGAATTTGTCAGCACGTTGGAATTTGTCGATCGTGGGAACATGGGTCACTCTCACAAGTGGCTATTCACGCTTGTGGTAGGGAGAGGTGTTTCTCCATTCAACAGTGTGCCTGATGCAGCTAAGCAATAAGCCATTGAAAAATTATACAGTATTTTTCATGTTTGATTGCCATCACGAAAGGGTCCATTGCCAGTTGCATTCACAATACGGGTTCAAGGTTGACATTGAGTCGAGGTTCAGGTTTCAGTAGTTTTTAGAGTACCATATTTAGCATGAAGTTTAAAATGATAACCAACTTTATTAAAGATTCTACACAATATTTATACACTTGATAGCTTACGTATTCATTATTTAACAGGTGTTGCTATAATTACTTTAGGTAAAACTTATATTGATACATATTTTTGGGAAAAGATAAATCATATTCACATCACATTTGTATTATAGCAAAAAGTCCACAGATATGTAAATTTTAAGACTTTACTGTGTCATTGCTTATGTTAATTCTGTGATATGTAATATTAGTGTATTTTTAAGTATTATAAACCCAAAATGACCTAACATTCAAGAACTCCAAGTTCATCTTAACTCGTTCAACATGAAATTTGCACTTCTTTATCACAATTAGAAATGTTTTTTTTGAAATTAAGCTAAACAGAAATGAATAGATTCTTCTATTGCAGATTTCAATAATTGGAGCTCAAGGTTGAACTTTATGAGATATTTCATCGGTGCTCTAATTTTGAACATCCAAGCAGATGAAAAAACTACTGTTGAGAATTGAATGCTCTAGTTTATATTGAGACATGATTTTCTTTTTATCCCTCTTTCCATTTATAGCCAAGGGGTTCAAGGAGAATGATCTTGTATCAAAATGACTGAAAATCTGAAGATAACCAAAGTACATGTTGCCACTATAAACCAGATTGTTCAAAATCCTGTAAAATTCATCTCCAGAGAGGTTAATTCTTTCAACAGAATTTCAAATACAGACAACATGAAGAAATGTCATGATGTCAAAGGATACCAGTCACTTTTAGGTGTACAATATACAAGGAAAAGATATTGTGTTCAACTCTGTATAAGCAAATAAAAAAAGACTGGATTTCCAGCTCCAAATTGGTGCCTGGATAATAAAGTCATCAGCTTGTCAACGGTCAGCCACCAAATCAAACCTACCCACATTAGTTGGCCCATTCCATCAACATGTAGGCAAATATGCCAGAAGAATGGCAGTTGCCAGAAAACACTCCTCTGAAACACCAAAGCATCAATTTAAAATACACTGCATATCAGATTTGGGTGTCTCACATTCCTTCCACGCCCCGGTATCAAGTCAAAGCACGTGACAGGTAAAGCATCAAGCTCCTCTCATTCATGGGATAAGTATGAAAAAAATTGGACTACCTGGAACATTTACACACCACACCTAAAACACACCTAATTTCCCCAAATCACGATTCTAGACCTAATATATAACTATCACCTCTAAATTGCACAAGTATTAGGTCACTTCTTAATAGATAAGACTTGGTGGAGTCACAGAACTGGAGTTATGAAATAGATGATGTAATTGTTCCAAATAAGTGGACACAAAGAAGAATACTTTGCAAAGAGATGAACAGTTCTCGCAACCAGGATAACAAGGAAACAAAATTTGCCGGATGATGATTCAGAGACTTGTCCACTTAAAAGAGCACAAGATTGTAAATTTGAAGGAACATTTAGATTCAAATGGTGGTTCCAGGAGCACTAAGACAAGCCTGCAAGATCCATTTCATCGTCAGAAATTACATGCTCATATTTTGTCCCAATGGGCCAAAGGTTGTTGAGATTTCAAGGAAATCAATGATGTTCAGAAAAAAGGATGTCCAAAAATGTGGAGTTTATATTTATTCTAAAAACACACCAGCAGCTGCTACCCTTACGACAGCAGACAACAATCTAAAAAATTAACACACTAGTATACAAAAAGATATCACTATGACTGACGTTCTGGGGGCTTCATCTGAGAAATCTCCAAAATTAATCTAAAAAGCGGTACAGCTCCAATTGCCATAATCTCCGCCCGTGCTTGATTTGTCGCGTGCTTAAAAAGGGAAAGTCCAAATCCAATAAGCTGCTCAAAACAACCAACATTTAACTATGAGGATAAATGCATAGCTTCAATGTTGGAAGTTCTATATGTAAAGCTCGTTATCTTTTGAAGACCCAATCCTCACCCCAAAATACAAGATGAAATCAGAAAGTCATGTTTCAAAACTCCATCCATAAACCACCACAACCTAATACTGCCATGTATGACATCATGCAAAGACGTAGTGATGTCAAAGCTTTCATCTAAAAACAGGTGCAAATGCTAAACGGCTCAAGATTTGCGAAAGGTTCAGAGCCTGACCTCCATAAAATAAAGACGAGATGACAAGAAACCTTGCCAATGGTGAGGCTCAAGGTCGAAAAAGGCATCAAAAAAACGTCTAGTACCAGCCAAGTCAAGCTGCAGACACATAATCTTTAGAGTTAATGATACGAACCCTCCTTGCAAAACTTTTAGCAATGCTCGAGGACTGAGGAACCAAGGAATCACTAACAACAGTTGGTTGGTATAAATTGTCAGCAATATACGTCGATTCCTGAGCCCTGACTTTCGTAGACATAAACCAACTCTAACAGTGAGCTCTTCAGGCCTCAGTGAATTACAATACCTTAAGGAGGACATCCATGCCAAAGCAGAAAAATGCTCGCTGCCGTTGTCGATTCAATGGCCACAAGTCTGCCCATACACCTGCTGCCAGTTCATCGCATGGTAGACCCGACTGTTTTTCAATTAATGATGTCTCGAGCCCCTGTGAGGGTGTCGAATACTCCGCATGTTGAGAGGACTGCTGTCTGCTAAGGGCGTACGGACTTGCCGAACCCCCTAGTCTCTGTATTACGGATTCTGCCAACATAGGTGCTGCAGCTAGCGTCCTCGCGACCATGTATCCTGAAGCAATTCATTGAAAGACGAGTCTTCATATGGTTGAAATTCCTCAAATTCCACACCTAGGTATATTTACATCAGAAACTGCTTATGTTTTTTAGCAAATGGAAAAACTTGGAAGAGCTGAAAAGACGAGCGACCAGAGTGAGTACCAGTTGATGGGTGAACCATGCCTGCAGTTCCGCCGATACCAAGCACTCTTTGAGGAATGACAGGTAACACACCGCCCATAGGAATTACGCACTTCCTGGAAAGATCACAGAAGCAAGATCATTTTTGATTAGCGAGTCTGAAATCAAAGATGCCAACCAAAATTTTGAACACTATCTTTCATGCGGAGATTCAAGGTATTTTGCTTGGCTGATGCTCCGAATGTCCAAAAGAAGGGAACTCACTCGTCTTCCTCAATGCTGCGAACACAGATGCCTAAGTGTTTAAGACGCAACTCCATGCGTTTCTGAATAACATCCATCGGTACGCCTGGACGTGCCACCAATGATGTTTCCTCTGGAAAGCCAACACACACCACCCTGTTGGATGTCAACACAAACCGATACGAATGTTGTCATGCTTTCAGAATTCTAATGAAATTGTCATGCTTTCAGAATTCACAATTACATAACGGAGGATAATATGTGTTTCATGCATGCTAATACGAACACATGCATTTCGAAGAATCATGTTACCTCTCTTCTTCGTACTGATGCATTCTACCCCCCTTTCACATACAAGAAATTAATTGTTCGCAACGACGGAACCTAATTCTCTTATGACAAGAACACTAACCTAGAAATATATGATTGGCTGAAAACGGCATGGCATACAAGAAGGTTGGTAGCTTCAAATTGCCCTCCATCAACTCTCGGCTCCCACGCAAATGTGAATCTCGCCAATCCATAAATAGCATCTTATCCACGTCAAAAGGGTGGCTATCCACCTGTCAAAGTATTCACTGATTGATTAAAATTTGGCCTGAGAAACACATTAGGGTAACGCCTTTAGAAACAGTATTATGCAATGGATCTGCTACATGATCACCAACGGAACTCCAACCTTCTCGAGACAATTCGTACCCTAAAGGAGACGAAGGAAATGACAAGCGCGCGTCAGATCCTAAAAATATGAATCAATCTCATTCCTAGAAGATCGGTGACTATATCAACGCTTGTTGATATCCTAGACGAGCAATGTCTCATTAGATGCTGACATTTGGGAATCCAAGTCTCAAAGATGCTCTCTAAACGACAGTAATTAATTACAATTTGGATGATCAATGATATGTTCAAGCTACTCGTCATCAGGGATAACTGTGCTTTTGGTGCCTAAGCGTCATGACTTCGCCATGTTAGAAGTTTGAATCGCCAAATGCATTGATCAAATAGGAATTTTTTCGTTGATACGCGCTCAACTGAAGAGGTAACCCACAATTTAGGTGATAAAGTACGAAAATTACTTACCTCCGCAACGATTCCGTAAGCAATTTGGTAGCCTGGATTGAAAGGCTTGTCATACTTCACTAGTCGCCTTGAATGTCCAGTTGCATCAAGAACAACAGCTGCTTCGATAAGAGTGCCATCTTCACAAGTAACAGATGATTCCGAGAGATTGTGATTCACATCCTTGACCTACAGACAGCAGGCCCTTGTGAGTATCAAAGCATAGTTGTGCGGACAACGTACAGTATTTGCAGACGAGAATCTAGAAGGGAGTCTTTCTACACCAAACTATACCTACGAATTCCTTAGCAGACGTCATATATGTGTGGAGTGTTACTCAGTTATTCAACTGTGCACAACGTAAAACGTCTTCAGCTGCAGAGAACTGAGATACTCGGCGGTCATAATTAACTGAACATACAACCCTATACAGTAATACGTCATGCCTCATCACTCAAAAAAATGAAAAAATTGCAATATCTCACTCACGTTAAACGAATTCTTCAGAACTATTGACAAACAATTCCAAACACGATCATGGCCTTGGAACATTCATGCTTTGAAAATAAAGTGAAAGGAGCGAATATCACCTTGGCTTGGTGAAATTGAACGCCATTCGCAATGCAAGCCTCGAGCATTTTAGATTTCAACCGTGTACGATTAACGCGCCCATACGGCCTCTCGAGAGTTTTCTTCTTCTCGTCATCCAGGTATACAACAGCACTTGCCCAGGTGTAATCCAAGCAATCCAGAAGGTCTAGGTCCTCAAACTCGTCTACCCACACACCGTAGTTATTGGGCCATACACTCTGTGGGGCTGGGTCGACAACACACACACTCACCCCCTCCTTAGAAACCCTCTGGGCGACGGCCAATCCCGCAGGCCCAGCGCCCACCACCACCAGGCCCACTGCCTTCCTCTTCGCAGTGTCAAATCTGAGGAGCTCATAATTGAGCAGCTTCGTGGACATTTGAGGTGGAACAAGTTCGAGAAGGGCACTTGCCATGCACACGGATAGCCTCGTGCGCCGGCAATGAGCCACCGAATGACGTTTCCCAGATTTTAGCAAGGGGAAAGCTTCTGGAAAAAGCTCTTGGGGCAGAAGAACTTCCTTGCAGAGGGCATTTGGTACGGCTCGATTATTTACAGAATGTGATGTGGAGGAGAATCTCGAAAGTGCCAAACTCATCTCTGCCATTGCTACTGCCATTAAACTTCACACCTTCAATATCTGAAAACACCCATCCAATATCCGACTCGACCCTCGCCACGCAAATTTAACCAGGAAGCCTTGTCCAGCACCGAGTTTTACCGCTGAGTTCAATTCAACGCTGCGGAAACAACCATTGGCAACCACAACCCACAATCCTTGTCAATCTCCACAAAATCCCTTGCCGGCCATAACACTCGCGCGGGCACACACACATACAAACACAGACACCAAAGAATTATCTCAACTCGAGCGGCACAAGATAACCCAAATCACAGTCCACATTTCAGCATCACAGAAACAGGAACCACGCCTGATTCGGTCCACAAAATGAACAATCAGCAAATTAGAGAAATCCAATTGCCAAGCTGCTCTTACTCTTGCAGCGGCGTATTTCAATGAAGATTTAGCGCAACCTGGCTTTACTATACTTCGGTGTGTCAAGAGCAGATGCCAATCACATGGAAAACCACACAAAAATCCTGCGGAGGCAGGATTCGGAGCAAAAATCCGTGAACAGAGCGTCAGAGAAATACTGTTGATTAGCGCTATCTGTCAGGACAGAGAGCACGGTCTCACCCCCATAACCGGGATCCCATCACCGTGAAGTTCCTGACTTCGGGACCGAGCCGAATAAAACGCTGTTCCCACTTTATCCCTCTGATTGGACCACCCAAGATTTCTGATAGTCCCCGGCACCAATTGATGAGATCCCACTCACACTGCCAAAGAAGCAGCAGAGTTTTAACTTCACCCATCCATCCTCCTTGGCTACTTCGTTCCCTTGCACACACCACTCTCTCTCGAAATTCCCCCGCTCTTCTCCGATGCGTCTCGGTCATCGATACACAGAACTGTTACAGATTGTAGCTTAGAAGCTACCAGAGAACCCACAGAGGGCTTCCCTGATCTCCCATGAGCATCAAGAGCATATATACTTCGGGGCCGAAACGTGCCTTTTGTTGTTAATCCATCCTAATCTAGGCGACCAGAGTGTTTGTGGTAGCCACACGCAAGAGCTGCTGGAACGGGGACTGGAACGAGGGCAGAGCGGTGGTGATGGAGCTCAACGAGCAGTGATGACTGAACAGAAGGTAGATAATGGACATTTTTTATCCAAAGGCGGTCATGGGGGCAGGGCCACGTTCCTGGTGCGGAGGGATGGAGGGTAGAGGCCCACCGTATCCGCCACGTGGGCCCTCTGCGACCGCGACGTACTCTCGTAGCGCCAGAGCAGTTGACGTATCAACTTGGAGGCCATGGTTGAGGCTCGATCTCCCAACACCGTGGATGACGACTGAGGATGATGAAATGGATGAATTGACACTTTTCTATCCAAAAAACAAAAAAGTGTGTATCCCTTTTCTTCCTTCTAAAAAATAAAGTAATTATGGATTATGATCAGGATTTTTTTCTTTTTCATGTTAACATGCTTTTTAGAAAACTTACAATTAGTATTTTGGGATTTTTTTTCATTTTTTTTCGTAATTTATATATTTATTTGTTAAGTTTATTATTAAAAAGTGTAAAAAAAAATAATTGTATAACTAATAAATTATGAAGATGTATAGATGATGGATGAAACTAAGGTAAAAAAAGATTTTATGCATTGTGTAGAGAAACTCTTTTTGAGGAGCTTAGATCTATGGAAGTAGTATAAAGTAAAAAGAAGCCACAAAATAGACCAAATTATTTTTTTAATGTTAGTCTTAGCATGTCACCTTATATCATCATTTTAATATATATATATATATATATATATATATATATACAAAGAGAGAGAGAGTTGTTAAAGCCACAACCTCCAAACCATGTGATAATTAATTTTGGGAGACATGAAACAAAGGATGGAAATAGAGAATGGAAGACGGGGATTAAAAACGGAAGATAGAAGACAAGGGTTAAGAATAGGAGATAGAAGATAAGGATTAAGAATGGAAGATAGAAGACAAGGGTCAAGAATAGGAAATAAGAGACATAGAATAAAGGATAGAGATAGAATCATTCATGAGATAGTAATGTGGGGTGTGGCTTTATTAACATTAGGATGTAGCTTTAATAATTCCTTATATATATATATATATATATATATATATATGTATAATTACATATATAATTTTGACTTTTTGACTTTTTGTAAATACTACCTCTTTTCTTTGAAGAAGATCTACTATAAATTATAAAGTTCAATAATGCTTATTAATTATAAAATAAAATATGCTCCATCTCTCTATTTTACTTCTTTATTTTTATTGTTTATAGTTTTTAGATTGGTTTTACTAAGCATAAGTAAAATAAGTAATGTTTCTTGATTTTAGCCAATCAAAGGATTAAAAATTATGACCTTTTATCTTTTCATTTTGTTTTTAATATAAAATCTAGGCATATTTGTATGTATTATTCTTTAATATGTTTCTTATATTAGTACATAATTAATCTTTGTAATATATAATCAAAATCTAAAAGTTTAGTAAAATAATTTATTCTTTATATTTAATATGTATTATATTCTTTTTAATTTATTTATTAAAAAAATATTCTAAGTATATTAAAGTTTTTTCAACACATCAATAAGTCTATATTTTAAATATAAAGAATAATACTATCAAGTATAAATATAAAAAAATAATAAATATTTTATGCTAAAGATTTTTAAAAAAATATGAACACTCAAATATATATATATTTTTTTTATAAATAAAGTGAGGAATAAATTTATAGAAAATATAATGCTTATAAAATATTTTTATATATAATTATATCAAATATATCTTATACTAAGTAGTAACATATAATTATAAAATATCATTGCAATTGATTGTCATGGAGATATATATTTATCTTGATAATTATCTAGATAATAAGAATAGGTAGAAGTAAGTCAAAGTAGATAAATATGATAATATCTTGTAGATAGCTTCCTAGAAGCTTCATAGATGCTGTTTTATCTTTATACATGTCTATAGGTGATTGGTAGGTTGAAAACTTGGCAAACAAGGAGGCTACCTGTCAACATGTTGACCACTTGTGGAACAAATTAGACATATGGCACGCACTTGGAAAACTTGCTTTGTAAATTAGACATGTGTCCTATAAGTTGGATGCTTATTAGAGGTCCTATAGCATGTCACTACATAGTTCTTACTTAGGTAGTATATATAGAGGTAAGAGTGAGGCCTTCCTCACTCTTATTAATTCCTTTCTTGCTTTTAGTCTAGTTTCAAGAGTCTTATGTTTTCTAATCTTTGGCAATAGCTATTCTAATTCTTCCTTGAATATATATATATATATATATATATATATATATTTTTTTTTTCTTCTATTTTGTTACTTTTTTTTTGACATAGATTCTATGAATTTATATATCTTCTTCTAGTTTGTGTCCTTACTACACAGATTCCACGAGTTTGTGTGTCTTCTTCCAGTTTGTGTTCTTGACAGATTGATAAGAGTATACGTACAATATGAGAGCTTTGTCCTTTCTTGATTAAGAGTATATTACCTCTTTCTCTTGATAAGATATAAGCATATTAGAAGTTGTAGATTACCCTCTTCTAAATTAATATTATTTTTTTTAAATTTTTTTCTTGATTCTTGAGTATTGTATTTTGTGAGAATAGACACCTTTCTTTTTTATTGTGCTAATATGGTAGAGCTTGCTAAAATGAAGAGTGCAATGGCTCAAATGCAAAAACAAATGAGAGAGTTAATGCTTGTAATGCATCAACTTAGTCTACCACTACAAAGAACAATAAGATTATTAAGCAATGAAGATTTAGAAATGATTGGAGTTACTTCAACATCGACACCAAGCCATACTACTGTTCCTACAATAGAATATCATTCAAGTTTTAAAGAACCAAAAATTGGATTGCTTGATAAGTTTGATGGTATAAGATCTAAGTTTTGAGAATTCATCAATCAAGTTCAACTAGTGATTGAACTACAACCTCAAAGTTGTCCAACTTAAGAATCATAAGTCAGGTTTATTTGAACACTACTTTGAAGTTCTGCTTTAATATGGCTTCCATCATTTCTTAAGTGATGTGATCTAATATTGGATAATTTGGAAGCATTCTTAGTAGAGTTTTGATTTATGTATGGAAAACATGATAGAATCTATGTTGCAACCAACAAGATTTGTGTCTTGCAATAAGGCAATCAATCAATGATATTATACGTTTTATAATTTTGACAATTAATGATAGATATCAAGTGGGATGATACAACATTTATTAGCCAATTTTTCTACGGATTACAATATGAAGTAAAAAAATTGATGCTGAATTTACTTGATCTTCAAACATTGAGTCAAGCCATTAACTTTTTTATAAAATGTGATTATCAGCTTTTTGAGTTTTGATTTGACAATCACTCAAAGGAACCTCAATGTTATTACAATTCAATGACGACACCAATGACTTCTCAATCTAAACATTTAAAAGTAGAAGACATGCAAATTAATGTAGTACGTTTTAAATCTCTTATCAAACAAGAAAAAACTTGTCGTCGTCAAGAAGGACTATATTTATATTATAGAGAAGCTAAGAACATTACTTAATATCATCCAAAGAAATGATGCAACTATAAAATGAGGTGTATTTCTGTCAAAGATAAAAACATGTCATAAACCAAATCTGTCTAGCTACAATAGGAATTGTGCAGCTCGAATCTTATACAATTCCTAATAAAGGGCCTATTCTTTCCTCGAAATCCTCTCCTTGTTTTACAATAGATGTACGTTTAGGATATAATAATCACAAAGCCTGTACCTTAATTGATTTAGGACCCTCAGCTTGTTTTTTAGATGAAGAATTTGTTAAAAATTATAATATATAGTTAGTACAAAAAACTAAATCCTTACATGTAAAAATCATAGATCGTCGTTTATTATTTTTTGGAAATGTTACTCATGAAATACTTCTTATAGATGTAGTAATAAATGGTCATAATAGTCATGTAATTTTTAATATAATTAGATCTCTTTCTAATCCAATCATTTTAGCTTTATCATGGCTAAAAAAGTATAATCATGTGATAGATTGGATTTCTCATAAATTTGACTTTTCTTCAAACATCATTAAGAGTTTTTTCTAATCTAATAGAAAGCCATGAGTTTAATTTAGCCAAACTTATATTTGTAGGTGCAAAAACTTTTTTACATTCTACAAAAGAAAGATCGTCTTTTGTTATTTATGCCATATCCATTTTAAATGATGGAAAGATTTCAAGTAAAATTCTAAATCAATATCAAGATTTTTAAGATATTTTTGAGAAGAATAATATAAATATTCTCTTGAAGCATCATCCATATGATTGCTTAATTAATCTTAAAGAAGGAACTCAACTACCATATAGTCTAATCTATAATTTATCACAAATGAGTAGGCTAAACTCAAGAAGTACATTGATGAGAACTTTGCTAAGAATTTCATATACTATTCAAAATTTCCTACAAGAGCTCTTATCTCATTTGTAAAGAAATAAGATAGATCATTGCAAATATGTCTGGATTATAGAGGACTCAATAAGATTATGATTAAGAATAGATATACTTTACCTTTGATATCTAGACTTCTTGATTAATTAAATCAAACTAAGATCTATACAAAAATAGATCTACAAGGAGCATACAATCTGATCAGCAATAAAAAAGGAGATGAGTCGAAGATTACATTTCGAACAAGGTATAATCACTTTGAATATAATGTCATGCTTTTTGGACTCACAAATGCACCAACTGCTTAACAATATCTTATGAATGATACTTTTCATGATTTTCTAGATAATTTTATTGTCTATTACTTAGACAACATTTTAATCTACTCTAAAAATATAAAAAAATATGAAATTCATATTTATTGTGTGTTATAAAAAAATAGAGATGCGAGATTATACGCTAAGATAGAAAAGTATGTATTTGTTAGAGACCATATAGAAGACAAGGATTCAAAATCAAAGAATGGAGTTCACTGAATATTAAAACAACAACTAGATATAAAACAAGAAGATCCTAGCTAAACCTTGAGAAGTGAGTTGTCAAAAGTGAAGATCCCTTCAACCTCAATTCTTATATATATTAGGTCGTAGGAAGCTTCTTAAAATTTTTCTATGAGGCTTGAAAATAAAGTAAGTCTAAGATCTTTCTTCAACAACTTCCTAAATCATCAAAAGCTTCATAACACTTTTTAGGACCTCCTATGACCTTCTAGAACTTTTGTAGAATTTATTGGAACCTTCAAAAACCTTCTGGAACCTCCTAGAACTTTCTTAGAACATACTAATATCTTTTAGGACCTTTTAGAACCTTCTTCAATTATATGTCTGTGACACTACCTCTTCTTCTAGCTTCGAGGTCTCTAAGAAGTAATGTTGCAGCAAGCTAGTATATGGGCTAGAAGTTGAAGATCTGTTGCATAGTGTCCTCTATATATTCCAGTTGTTTTTTGCAAGGCAAATGGTTCATAGGCCCTTGTAGCCATCAATAGTACCCCATGCCTTCTACTTGTAATCAAGCATGAACTTTTGTATCTTCATTATGGAAATGTCTTGCAAACACTCCTTCTAAATGTCCTTTATAGACAAGTTCTATCTCAAACTTAATTATGAGTGACATATTACTAGGTATCCTTTGACGTCTTTGTAGTTCAGGTAGCTCTTCATCTCCGAGTTGTCTCCACAAGCTACTTAGTTGAAATGGTATATGAGTAAGGCATATATGTCTTGGTTATCCATATCATATAAAATAGACAAGACCAAAAGAATATAAACAGGCTATGGTTGTGAACTAAAATTATTAATTTATAATATTCTAAATATTTGATAATTAATGTCTCTTCAGAGGTTGCTTCCTTCCCTTTTTTATGAGGCCAAGAACTAAGAATATTCATAGTGAAGCCATCTTACTAAGCTACTATTCTTCATTTTGCCACTTTTGGTCTGGATGGATGTCATTGATGGAACCTTTGAATCTTCATTTGTGCATTTATAAGGTTATCAGCTGGTTTCCATGTGTAATAGTTGATATCATATCCATGCTAATGGACCAAATATTCAAGTCTTTCATATCTTATCCTAGAATCTAATACTTCTTCTACCTCAAATTCAACATGATCATTGATTTCAACTATAGTAGGTGGTGGTTCTCTTTGATCTAGTATGTTTGATTCTTTATACCTTTCCAAAAATAAAACATGAAAGACTAGATGAATCTTCATGGATGAAGGTAACTCCAAGTAATAAGTTATGTAATTAATTTATTTTTGAATTACAAATGGTTCCAGCCTTTGGTAATCCAACTTATCACATGGCCTATTGATTTTTATATTGCGCCAAAAAAGCCATGCTTTGTCACCAACTTTGAATGGAAGATGTTCTTTTCTCAATTCATCTATCAATAGCTTATAATATTGTTGAGTCCTTTTTAGATGAGTCTTCATGGTTGCTTGAAGTTCGGCCATCTTCGTAGCAAACTCCTATACTGATCAATTTGCCGACTTTGAAGGCTCTATCATATCCGACTTTGGATGATGACAATAGTTTGAGTAGAATGGCATTTGCTAAATAGATGCATAGATTGTATTGTTATATGTAAATTTTGCTAACAACAAGTAAGAAGTCAATTTGTCTTGTTCTCACTTGATGGTACACCTCTAATATTGCTCAAGAATTTGGTTGACCTGCTCTATTTGGCCATCAGTTTGAAGATAAAAAATAAAGAAAATATTGATGTCAATCTTAAGAATCTTAAAAAGTGCCTTCTAAAACCTTGATACAAATTATGGTCCACGATTTAAGAAAATGTCATTTGGCAACCCGTGGTAATAATAGATATTATAAATAAAGAATCTTGCTATCTCTTCACTAGTAATTGACTTCTTATAAGGTATAAAATATGCCATCTTGGTCAATCAATCAACAACTATGAAGATAGTATCAAATGAGTTTGATGGTGAGAGAAGTATTATAAAATCCATAGATATAGATGACCATGGTTGTCTTGGAATAAGAAGAGATTGAAGAAGTCCATATGGTTGATGTAGAGGATTTTTTGATCTTGAATAAGTATCACATGATAGTATAAATTTCTTAAGGTCTTTCTATATTTTAAGCCATCAAAAGTCTCTAGATAGAAGTTCTAAGGTCTTCTTGAATCCAAAATGTCTGGCTACAAAGAAGTCATGGCCTATTTGAAAAACGCGCATGCAAGTTGGTCCTTCAGGATTGAACAAATATTCTTCAAAGAATAAGAAGTTTTCTTCATACTTGAATTTAGAAGACTCTTCAGAAAGATTATTGGAAAGATGCTTGTAATAAGAACAAGAGGGTCTGTGTTTGACGCTTTATGAACTTGATCAAAAAATGATAAAACCATAGGCATTGATATATTTGTTCCTCAAAGATGAAATTTCTTAGGTTTTAACAAGGTTGCATATTGTTAATCATATGCTACCTTGCCTTTTTTTGGTTCTAAGTAGGAACATCTTGATAATGCATTTGATAACCCTTGTTGGCTCTTGGATCAATATATAATGCAAAAGTCAAATTGTGATAAAGATATACTTCAATGTACTTGGTGACAATTCAATACTCTGGCTGACATGAAATATTCAAGATTCTTGTGATCTGTATATACAATCACCTGATCAGAGGAGCCCAAAGAAAGTGGCAACATTCTTGGAAAGAATCTACCAAAGCAAGTAGTTCTTTATCATGGATTTTGTAATTAATTTCTATCGCTAAGAATTTTTTAGAATAAAATGTAATTAAATGAAGTTTTCTATTTTCTCTATATTGTGACAAAATTACTCTCAATGAGAAGTCTGAGGCATCGGTCTATTTAAAATAGGGCTTATTGAAATCTGGATGTATCAAAATTATAGCTCTTGTGAAAGCATCTTCTAAGCTTTGAAAAGTTTTCTCTACTTTGAGGCCTCAATTTAGTTTGTCTTTCTATGTCAATCACATAAGTGGAGTAGTAATCTTGGAGTATTCTTAACAAAAATCTTGTAGAAGTTTGCAAATCTAAAAAAGCATTAGATATCACGTAAGGTTTTTGGCTTTGCCTAATTGATGATTTCTTGTATCTTCTTTGGATCCATAAAAAGGCCTTTGTTGGAAATAATATATCCACTAAATTTAACTTGAAGTGCATGAAATGCACACTTCTTTAGTTTTGCATATAACCGAGCACTTCATAGATTTTTCAGTACAAGGCGGACATATTTTTTGTGGTCTTTTGAATTCCTAGAAAAGGTTAGAATATCATCCAAATAGATCATAAAAAAATCATTAAAATACTTGCAAAATATATCATTCATCAAATATTGGAATATGGTTGGAGCATTGGAAAGTCCAAAAGGCATGACATTGTATTCAGAATGTCCAGACGTAGTACGAAATGTTGTCTTCTATTCATTTCCCTCCTTAATGCATACCAAATTATATGCATCTTGTAGATCAATCTTTGTGAAGATCTTTGCTTGCTTAAGTTGATCAAGAAGTCCAAATATTAAGACAATGGATATCAATTCTTTATTGTGATTTTATTAAAATTATAATAATCGATACACATTTGTAAGGATCTATCTTTCTTCTTCACAAATAATATCAGAGCACGAGCTGGTGACTTGGAATGTTGAATAAAATTCTTAGCCTGATTTTCTTCAATGTACTCTTTTAAAGTTGTAAGTTCATTCTAGAATAAATTATAGATGGGTCCAAATGGTAGTTGAGCAGCTTCTTTAAGTTTAAACGCATAATTGTAAGAGCAATGTTTCGATAGGATATCCGCATTTTTCTTTTCAAATACATTTGTAAAATCCTTATACACCTCTAGAATTGTTATTGTAGCAACCACAGGTTCCAATTGTAGATTTGCATAGATAGCAAATATAATACCTTATTTAGCTACCCTCACAAATACTCTAGCTGTGATAAATAAATGTTGTTTAAGTTTTGGCTTGTCTAGTATTAGAAGCTTTTTCATACATCTAGGAGTTCTATGATCTACTAGAAGAAATTTTAACTTTTGTGATACTCAATCTATTTGTAGATTGTATTTTTTAAGCCATGAGAGTCTTAAAATGACTAGACTTGATGGTGATCTAATGACGTTGAATATTACTTAGCTACTATGATTGTTAAAGGTTATTTTTAATGAAATTGATTCATGAGTGATATTTTGAGAGGATAAAGATCGACCATCTATTACTTCTATATGTACGGCTTTGGATTTTTTTTGACTCTATAAATTTTATGTGATCTAAAAAATTCTTTGTCAATAAAACATGCAGAGTCTCCCGAGTCAAGTAATACATGAAAATCTAGTTTTGTCACTCCTAATCATATAAGTATATCATAACAACGAGAAGAACTAATAGAGAATACAAGACCTTTTTTGATTTGTGATAGTAAAGAATCTAGCTGCAATGTCCTTATTATAAACAACATTTATTTATCACAGGGTACTTAAACAATATTTATTTATCACAGCTAAATATCCTCGTTTTCTTGCAATGCTTTTGATGATGTGGTGGCACTCCTCATTTGATATATATGCTCGTATTTCTCTGAAAAATTATTAATCTTATGCTTAGGTTTTCCGTAATATAAGTATATGCCAAATTTCTTTTGATACTTTTTTTCTTATTTAGAAAGAAGTTTAAAGTAAACTTCATCAATTTGAATATCTTCTCCTTCCAATTGCTCATTAGAATTGGATGGTGAAAAAACTATAGAATAATTGGTGTATACATGTTGCATGATTTAAGAACATTTATCTTATCATTGTTGAAATAAACAGTTATCGTACTTCACAACTTGACTAATGGCTTCATTGAGTGTTTGAGGATTTGGCATAGACAACAATAAGTCCTTGACATTGTCTCTTAATCCTCAATAAAATTGGCTCATTAATGCATCTTCTCCCCAATTTATATCACATGTTAATTGTCAAAAATCTGAGGCATACATCGATGCAGAGTGGTTTCCTTGTTAAAGGCTTTGAATTTTAGTTGTTGAAGAAAGAACCTTATCATGTTCACCAAATGCTTCTTCAAATGCTACCAAAAATGCTTCAAAATTATATAAAATAGGAGAATTCTTTTCAAATGATGAGGTAAATCAGGATAAAGCTTGACTCGAGAGCAAGGTTTCAACCAAACCAACACGAGAGGCTTTAGTGGAATATCATTGAGGTTGAAGCAAGGTGATTAGTCATACTTGATTTACAAAGCCCCAAAATTTTTAGCAGGTGCCATTGAACTTTTTTGGAAGGCTAATCCTTGGTTCTTTTGTTGTTATTGTTGTTAGATCATTGCCTTAAGTGGATACACCTCCTATATTTGCAATAGATATAGTCATTTGAAAATTTAGAACCTTTGTGATTTGATATAGTGGTTGAGACACTCTAGCTCTTTGACCATTATGAATGGTCATATATTATTTTTTGTCCTGCTTTGACAAAGTCTTTGTCATAATCTTTAATACTTCAAGAGCATTAATAATAGAGTCTAACTTAATTTCCTTTGACTCTGTCATATTGACTTTTTTACCTTCTTCTATAGAAAATCAGAGAAATACATACCTTAAAAAAGAAACAAAATCTAATCTATGATATAAAGAAAATAAATCAAAAGAATATTAGCAAGAGAATAATGTTAGTCTAAAAAAAGATAATCTGTTGTAGTCATATGTGAAGTCTTACTTGAAAATACTCCAAGTACTTGACTATGGAAGGTAGAATGGAAATTACAACAACAAAATCCTAATTCTAATAAAACACTAACAATGATAAACAAGCTTTAATCAAATTCAAAGAAACTTTAAAGAAATTCCAAAGAAATAATAAGAAAACTTAAAGAAATATTAGAATGATTACAAATATATCTCAAATATATCTCAATTCAATCTTAATTTAATTCTTGTTGAAATCTTATTGGACTTCATTCAAACTTTAGGCCAAAAATTAATTAAATCTTAAATCCTAAATAAATTCAAATAAAATCCTAAATCCTAAATCAAATCCTCATCAAATCCTAACCAAACTTTAAATCCTAAATCAAATCCTAAATCCTAAATCAAATCCTAAATCCTAAATCAAATCCTAAATCCTAAATCAAATACTAACCAAATCCTAAATTCTAAACCAAATTCTAATCCTAAATCAAATCCTAATCAAATCCTAAATTCTAAATCAAATCCTAATCCTAAATCAAATCCTAATCAAATCCTAAATCCTAAACCAAACTCTAATCTTAAATCAAACCCTAATCAAATCATAATCAAATTCTAATCCTAAATCAAATCCTAATCAAATCCTAACTCTAAACCCTAAAGCCATATAACACAAATAATATCTTGAGAAGAAGAAAAATGTTACATTATCTTGTAAAAGTAGATAATAATTAAGAATTTGAAGTGGAAGAAGTCTTAGATTCAAGGCGGTGGCGAAATAGGTTAAAATATCTTGTTCATTTACATGGATATGATATTAGTGAATATATATGGGAGCCAATAAAAAATCTTTCAAATATAGTAAAGAGAATTAAAACTTTTTATTGATGACATCCATCAAAATTAAGATGAAGAATAACAAAACTTTATTATAAAAGAAATAAGATCCAAGAAAGATAAAATTCTAGCTTCTATTATTTTTTGTAGCTTTTTTGTATTTGTAATGCTAAAGAGATAGAGAATCAACAACCACTAGATATAACTCAAGAACTTTCACTTCTTGCCTTATCACACGAGACATTGCAATTGTCACAATCTTTAAGATAATATAATTGAGATGAAGATCTTTAAGAATGACATGTCATATTCAAAATAAATGGCAAGATACAACATGTTTGATATCACAACCTTGGAAGAAACTCTTGATGTTTGGTGATTTTATTAAAAAAAAGAACAACTCCTAAAAATATTTCAAATATTTTATTTGAATGAAGTTACAAAGGCCTCAACAACAATAAAATAATAGAGTCATCTCCTTGCTGTAATATGGAATACTATTGATGGTTGAGAAGACCTATCAACTATGTTCAAAGAAAACAAAGATCACAATATGTGACAAATATAATTATTTGTATCTTAGATTTCATTAACACATGATGACCGCTCATCCTAGAACTTATTCCTAGAAGAAGATGGTAATATCATGGATATATATACATACTCTAATAAATACCTATATGATTAGGTAGAAATAGATAAAAATAAATAAAAATAAAGTAATTTCATAATACCTTCTAAAGAAGCTTTGTAAAAGCTTAATAGATACAATATTGACTTTACTTGTATTTATAATTGATTGATAGGTTAGAAACTTAGTCAACAACTTAACCACATGTTGTTAGCTTATAGAATAAGCTAAATAGGTGGTGTATTGTGAGCTCTCTATTATACTCTAAAATTTAAAATTTTGTTATTTCTTTATTTTATAATAATTAAACATGTTAGATTAGGATTTATATAAATAGATTTTATTTTTATAGAATATTTAGAATTAAAATCTTTGATGATATAAATTATAGCCTAATTCTTTAAATTAGATTAATTATGACCAAAAAGATAAGAATTAAAAAATTAAAATTGCAACTTAGTTAATTTTAATAACTTAGAGGTTGTTAGTTACTGCTATGAGAATTGACTAAAAGCCTATGAATTTGTATAAAATCATTTCATATGATTTAGAGTGACTTAAAATTTTATTTTTCTAAAAGATCTATTGAAATTTAGCAATAATGGTTTTGAGATTTCTTCCAAATTCATTAAATTCAAGTAGCATAGTAATTCTTCTAATTAATAGAAGTCTTTTTTAATGCAATGGTGGTACTAAATTCACTCCATGGAGTGAAGAAAACAAGATCAGCACCCTCTCCTTGAAAATACAAGTGGAGCAATGAAATTCTCATTTTGAAGAATTTTACAAGAATTGCTAAGATCCTTTTAGGTAAAAACTTTCCTAAAATTTGCAATGGAGCATGGATTGAGGCATGTAAGTACTCGATTTTATCATAAAAATGCGTTTTGAACACAATAATGAAGTTAGCTTTATTAAAAAAAAAATTCTTCACGACTTATAAGAGCCATAAG
This sequence comes from Physcomitrium patens, assembly GCF_059467195.1. Taxonomy (NCBI): domain Eukaryota; kingdom Viridiplantae; phylum Streptophyta; class Bryopsida; order Funariales; family Funariaceae; genus Physcomitrium; species Physcomitrium patens. Next base: position 732,043 of record NC_143413.1, on the reverse strand, counting down.
CCTCAATAACAAAATTGGCTCTTAGATGAATGAAGGTTGTAGATCTACATTAGGGATCTTAGAGATCAAAGGTGGAGATGTGGCCGCCCTTCCATAAGCCACCACTCAATTGTATAACAGTGGCTTGGTTCTCCAAGCCTTCTCTTTCTCTTCACTTTTAGTAAAAGAAGAAGCAATGCTGAATTTTGGCCTTAAATCCTAATCTTAATATTGTTTTTGAATTTTAATATTATTGTGAACTTATAGTTGTGTATGCATGGATCTTAAGTATTAAATGATAATAATTGGATTTTAAGACATAGGTCATTGTGGTAGATAGATCCCTTGGCCTTTCAAATACCTTGAGGATTTAAGAGTCTTAGATTTCCCTCAATCTATCATTCAATTTTTTGAGTTTTAATATGGATTTTTTGAGTTTTAATATAGATTATCATTATTTATAATTTTATGTATTTTTCGTGCTAAAAGAGATGGAGAACCATCAGCCAATAGATTCAACTTAGGAGTGATCATTTGTTGACTTATTTGACAAGATATTGCAATTATCACAATCTTTAACATGACATAATTAAGATGAAGACCTTCAAAAATGATATGTTCTTCTTCAAATAGATAGCAAGATATAATACATTTAATATCATAATTGTGAAAGAAACTTCCAATATTTGGTGATTTTATTCAAGGTAGAAATGACTTCTAACAATATGGCATATATATAAGAAATCTACCTTGTAAGTTAAGAAATATGTCTTATAAATTAGACACATATTAGAAGTTCTATAGAAAATTTCAACATAAATTTTGATTAAATAATATATATGGAAACAAGAGTGAAGCTTTTTTTACTCTTATTAATGCCTTTCTAGTCTTAAGTCTTACTTCAAGATTTTCTAGTCTTTTTATCTTTAGCAATAACCATTCTAATTTTAATATTATATTAATTTTGAATGAATATTTATTCTTTTTGAATTACATAAGAGTTTATTGAATTTTTCATTCTTCAAACTTCATATCTTTAATATATGCTTTTTATAGGTTTGTTGATTTATTTTTATCTTTTGTCTCTTTTTATTTTTCTTTTAATACTATTGAAGCATCTTTTGTCGAAATTTCTTATAAAGCCATCTCATAAGCTATATCTCCTTGAATTTGCCTTTTAAAATAATTTACTTCTTTTACATCATCAAAATTCCACATCTTTTTTTTTGTTCCATCAACGCTTTATATTAACTTTTAACAATGTACATATGAACTAAAAGAGATTCTATAGGATTTTTCCAACTTATAGCACCATAAATTGTAGTAGCAATCCTTAACAATGCCTTTTATGGCATCTTTCTTTTTTTTCATTATAAAAATAAAAAAAGACAAAAATCCACTTATTTCTATATTTCTATTAAAGTCATTATCTACTATGACAACATACTTTGCAAGCTTTAGTGCTATAATCCTATATGTTGTCAAATAGTTTTGAATTTATGTTTTTATATCCTCTTTATCAAAGATGGTTTAAAGAAGAATCTTTATCTCCTTTAATGCCACTTTTTCATCCTCTTAAAAAATAATTCATTACAATATCATATTATTTAGTTTATCAAAATATTTTTGAGGATGAAAAATATAATCACATATATTATTCAAAGAATAATACATCTTTGGATATATTCTAATTTAAAAGTAACATTAGAATTGTTTGTAGAAATTTTCTTTTTAAGCCTTGTAAGTTTGATTTTAAGATCTTGTATTCCACTTATAATCTTATAAATCTCCATATCTTCTTAATTTGATACAATCACTTGAAGTTAAACAAAATTCATTATTGATAGTATAATACATACTTAAATTTTTAGATATTTTTATTATTTTTTTAATATTAATCTTATTTTTATTTTTTTCTTGTTTTATAAGAAATTCCACATCATCTTCAGTAGTCATCCATTATATTATCAGTCCTTTATTTTCTTCTTTACCTTTAAGAAGAACCTTCAATTTTTCTTGTAATTATCTATCAATAGCTTAAATAAATAACTCAACTTGATTTGGCTCCAATTGTAACTTCTTCATGTTTGAATATTAAAAATATTATCTCTCAAATTCTCTTAATAGCTTGATAGCTTGCTAATTCTTATTATGCTATTTAATTTATTTTAAGAATAACTTATTTTTGACTCAATCAATTTTTTTTAAGAAATATTGATTCTTTAATGCATATGAAAGTGTCTCCTATGAATTTTCAAAATTAACTATAATTAATCTTATATTTTTTTTTATCTTTGATAATGTGGAAAATTCAAATAGTTCAATTTTTAACTTTTTTGAAAAGAAATTCAATTCTATTTCTTACATATAATATCTAAAATAGTTCAAAATATCTTTTCAATTAAATTAATCAACCTTATTAACCATTTTTTGCAATGCTTTGGTTGTCCAAGTATCTTTGTAGTTATTGCATTGATAATGTAAATGCTTGAAATATATTTGTAATAATTGGATTTATGTATATATCCTATTCTTCAATAAAAAAAATCCACTAAATACTCTATTTGAAGTTCCATTCAAAGTTCTCATTGAAATTCCAACTTCAATATGCTAATATACATACTAATTACTTAATAGATCTTTTAGAAGCTTCTTAGGAACCACAAGGCTTATGACTGAAGAATGAAGTTGTAAGTTGCTTCTAATGTAGTATTTTAAAAGTACAAAATTTGTAGAATAAGTTTTAATTGTCATGTAGAATATATATAAGAGTTAAATATCTAATTAGAGTCTAAGGAATTGCTTTAAAGAAATGAAAAACATTTAAGCAAAGAAAAAAAATAAAATTTTAAATGCACATATAAAAGAAAAATAGAATTGCTATTGTACAATAAAAAAAACAAAAAATAAACTAATAATAGAATACAAAAAAAAATTTATAAGATAGGAGATAACATTTATCTAACTTTTATATATAGTAGCAGATATAATCTATATCTGTTATAAGATTGTATTAAATTAATTTTTGCAACCAAATTACTAATATAAAAAAGTTAATGCAGCTTTATTTATGTTCAAATATCTAAGAAACCAAATACACTATAATCAGTATGATGAAATTAAAATAATTGTACATCTCAAAATAATTTTTTTATTTTTTTATAAAAAAATTTAATATAAAAAATATGAAAACTGATTTTAGTTTTATAATAAGTGAGGAATATATAAAATTTAAAGTTATAAAACAATTTTTATTATAAATAAATAAATAAATAAAATAAGCTTAATAAAGACTCCATTAAAGCAATTATAGTTACAAATTTTATTAAATATTAATTTTTTAAAAACATATTAAATATCCAATTAGTAAAAAAATTGGTATATTTTTAAATTTAAACTATAATCATTGGTTTCTACTATTTCAGTCTTTGAAAACAAGATTGAAGCAACACATGGACAAGAAAATACAACTGCTACTACTGTCAGGTTTTAAAGAGTTTAATTCTTTATTACAATAATGTCAATTAAAAGAAAAAATAAGAAAATAATACAAGAAATCAATTCATACCATCTTCTATATTGATTTAGAGATCTTATAAAACTTAAGATTAAAAAAATATATGTCATAAAAGAAAAATTGAACTAAGACTAATTTAGCCATACTAAGGCTAATTTAGTTGCATTGGATAAGGTAGAAATAAAATCTACTTGTACAAAAATAAGATAATATTCAAATAGATTATATATTATCTTTCAATTCTAAAATCTATTTAGTATTGGAAATTATATTTAAAATTCAAATTTATTATATATGTACATATATATATATATATTTATATATATATTTATATATATATTAATAAAATTCTAGAAATAAGAAAGTTTTATTTGTATAATAAGTTGATGATGATTCTATGTTTAAACAAGAAATTTTATGAATTTTTTTAAATTTGTTTTTAGTAAATCAAAATCTTTTATATTAACATGTGAAAGATGAATGTGATTACAATCTTATACATAATTATAAGACTTATACCAAAAGATTGTATTATGAGCATTTTAAAATATAATCCACATTTGATTTAGAAGCAAAATAAAGAGCAATCATCTTATCATTGATAAAGAAGTATGTCTTAATTAATTTCTAAAAAAAAAATTAAAATTAAAAAATCTTATAACAGAAGGGATTACCTTGTATAACATAAATATAAATTAAATAAGATTTAGAACCTTTAGAATATCAATCTAAGCAAAGAGTTATATCTAAACGAAGAAATTTAGAGTCATATTAATAGTTTTACAATAAATTTACTAATGGCCATGAATCAAAATAAATTCTAGTAATATAAGATTGATTTGTTTAATCTAATTCATATTAATTTTTTTTAAATAATATATTTTTTATTTTAAAATATATTCAAAACATAATATCACTTTAGAAAAAATAAAATAAAATCCTAAAACATTTATTGCCATAAAAGATTAGAGATAATGAATAATACAAAAGACATAAAGTTCTATTTATATATTTTAAATAATTTAATTTAGAAACACCTTGGTAATTTTAAACAACCTTAAAATTTTCATTAAAATATATTTAATTTTTAATATATATATATATATATAGTTAAAAAAATTAATATATATAAAGAAATCAAAACTATCTTTTAAAAAATAAAAAATTATCTCTAAGAAATCAAAACAAATATTAAAGAAAATTTGAAGAAACTTCAAAATTATCCTAAAGAAATCATAAAGAAATCATTATTAAATCTTAATTGAATCCTAAATAAATCCAAATAGAAACCTAATCAAATTCTAAATAAATATTAATAGAATCCTAAGAAATCTTAAAATTCTAATCAAATTCAAGTAAATCTTAATAAATTCTAGTCAAATCCTAGGTTAACACCATAATAATTTTTAAACACCAATAACTATTATATTAGCTAGCAACCTTGTTTCAAACTTATTACACAACTTAATTTACTAGTTGAAAACATGCACACAAAGTTAGAAGAGGATCTAACTTACAAATTGGAAAGAAATGGTCATAATCCATGTGGGTGTTAATTGTCTTCCTTCTCCAACTTCCAAGCAAACTTCCAACTTTAATTTCTTATTGTAGTACTGTTAATTTGATCTCAAAATTTGCAAAAATTTAAAAAAATTAGTCAAATATCAATCCAAAAAAAATTATTCTAATCTGACTTGAAAATTGCTCAAAATCTAAAAAACCCTCATTGATCTTCAAAATCCAATTTCTCAAACCCTAGCTTATTTGAACCTCACTAACATTAGGTTTGACCATCTATTGGAGCTTGAATTTTCAATACACATTAAATACAAATACATTAAAAAATCCACCAAAATTTACTTATAGATTTTCCATAATATCTACACAATTTATAAAAATAAAATCTCTTTTTTATTGAACACAAACCAAAGTCACCCAAAACAACCTTGACTTTGCAAAGGTCTCACAAAGTCAATATGCCCTCAAATCTCTCAAATCTTATTCTCATAGAAACCTATCAAATTTGCTCTGAAATGCCACATTTTGATTGACAAAATGGGATTTTTTTTGCTGTAGGCATGCAATTTTGTGCCTCAAATTCTCATAAGTACAAGAGACATCACACAAGAACATAATGTTCCATCACAAGATCTTATATACATAATATATTATGAAAAGATTTTTGAAATAAAATAAAATAGAATAACTACCATAAATATCAAATAATAATAAACTAAATTAGATGACATATGAAAGAAGTCTAGTGGTGAATAGGCACTTTTAACATGGTATTTTAGAAAATAAATATTATTAAAAACATACGTTTAAATTGATTCCAAGAAGCTTGTTTGAAGCATGACCAAGACACGGTTTTTAGACATAGATCCAACCATTGACCATGATTTGTATGATGATTACTAGAAAATTACAACTGTGTTAGTGTGTGAGGTTTGCTAAGATGAAAACTGTCTAAGGAACTGAAAGAAGCACAGACAATAACAAAAAATAGTAACATTATACAAAATTCAATAAATGTTTTGTAAAGGACTGAAAATGCATTGTGTAGTATTATTTGAAAAAAGACCTCTTTAAAAAGAAAGAATACCTTATATGATGTTCCTTTAGAAAAGTCAAACTTGAAAAAAAAGGTCTTCACAAGCTTTAAAAAATACGTTAAAGAGAAGCAAAAAATAAGAAAGTAAAAATAAAATAAAATAAAACAAAATACATAAGTAAAATCACTGAAGATATTGATAATTAAAATAAGAGACGATGTAACAACATAGGCTGTGAGGTTATCATTACATGGGCCTTTCACGAACCAAAGAGTTATGGTGGATCAAACGACCTAACCCCACAAGGTACATGCCACAAACAAACAAAAAAAGGAAAAAAGTAACAAATAATTGGATGGCGATACAAGCAAGGGTTCTTCAGGGTTAGGGCAAGCTTTCGGGGGAATATTATTTTCAAGTAACTCAAGGCAGGGTACTCGAGACTGAGGCCGGTTCACAAGTTGATCGAGCGATGATTCTAGACTATCAACATTCCAGAACTTCACAATGACACTCCCTGCATAAGTAACAAAGAATTCGCACCTCACACTGTTCCTCCCAGTACCAACTTCGTGTGATAGCCAGTGTTTTTGAAAGGATGGAATGAATTACAAGTTATGGCATAGAGCAGAGTGGAAGTACACTAAATGAGCACAGAAGCAATAAAACTCACAAATCTCAATCAAGGATATGTAAGACAAGTCATCAACATACCTCCTCTGAAGCTTAAAATGTACAGTTTTTTTCTCGAAGAGGTGCACGGCATTTTACAACTGTTCAAGACCCAACCCTAACTAGCTACCGTACTTTTGCGACAACATCGGGTACCTCCACATCCTCATCCTTCGCATCTGTGCACGAAATAGAGAAGGCAATTGTTGTTTCCGTTGGAGGCAGTGTTACTTTGCCGATGGTTGTGATCAAGTCTATTAAGGAAAGTGGCATTCTATCCTGCAACTTTTTGCGGGGTAGAAATTCTGCATACAGCAGACTCTTTCCAAACGACAGCATGGTGATCTGAAAAAGAAAACAGTACAATTCCGGTGAGTCGTTTTTACTACATTTACTACTGTCCGAAACCTCTTACACAAAACTTACGAAAAACCTTAACAAAACCTAGGCATTGACCCTACCTTAGGAAAAAGTGTTCGTCACGACATATATGTACATATGGAAAGACCACATCCTCCCTATTCAAGCAGGAAAAAATGAAACACAAAATCCTGTTGAACGATAGGTTCTTTACCTCAAGTCCTTGTTGACGTTTAAATTCTGCTAGAAACGTCTCCAAAGTCATGTTCTGACAATCCATCTCAAATCTATCCCACAATGTCCAGATTAGAGGGTCCAGATGCTTCCTTGACACCTGCACCCATAACAAGCAACCACATTTATGTCAAGTTATCGTAAAGAATATAACTAGCTTAAGCTTAAATTACAATGAGCCCAGCGTGAACTAACCACTGATAACCAGAAAAGATACATTAAAAGTGCAACAATTACAATTTGAAGCCTAAAAGAGCCACCTAATTGCCCCTTTGTGGATTAACAATAACAATTTATTCACAGAAAAATATTGCAAATTTTTTCGAGTTGAATCCCACAAACGATAATCCGCAATCGAAATCTTTGCAAAAAAATGATAGAAATCTCAGTACCGTGTGCTGAAGAGCTTTAATTGGCTGTGCAAATGCAAACAAGGGAACTGCTAAGTTGAAGTATGCATGCTTGTGTAGCGTGAAAGGCTTCCCCTGCACTAGTTTATAAAGCTCAAGACACATAAGACCACCTACAACTGCTGTAGATGTTGCAATGGACGGTAGCACCCTTCCACCCACCAGCCTTGCCTACATTTCAATCAACATAACGATCGTCACAAATCAGACATATCTGAACAAAGAACTGGTCTGCTGGTTGGTATCATATTAAAGTTTTTATTTTTTTATTTTTTTATTTTTTTTTAAAAGGAAGGGGGAGGGGGAGGGGGGGAATTTCATGCAGAAGAGTTGCACTTAACAAAAAACATGTGAACTTCTGAAACTGACCAGCTTCACTTCACCCATGTAAACATTGTCAGAAACAATATATATGCTGATTCAATTGACAACACTATCATCTACAATATAACTCAACTTCCAATTCAAAGCAGAGGGATACAATAAATTCAATCAAAAATTTACAAGCAACATCATTACACACCTGCAGTTTATTAGTGCTGGGAATGCCGTAATTCCTTCCTCTCAAGCTTGAGGCTGCAGCTACAAACTCAGCGTGATAATTGTGCTCATCATCCTTTTCAAACTCAACAGGCACTAACCTGTAACCCTGTTGACATCGAAAACAACATCAGATGTCAAACATTTAATCCACTATATAAAATGCAACCTGAAAGCTTGCAAAAGAAAGACAAGTGTCTTGTTAATGATCTACCTTCAAGCATTAGTCACTTCAATGTAAACAAGTCTAATGTTACAGCCGTCACCAAACTACTAAGAAGAGTAGGAAACAACAGCCATATGTAGGGCACTCATATTAATGATTCTCAGTGCTTCCAACAAAGTGATTCGTATACGTTCACCTCTAAAAATTATCACGTTCTTCTAACGTCTTTCAAATGATACACAAGAATAATTCTGACAATTGATCCAGAATTATCACTTTTGGAGCACATGCAACTCCAAGTGCTACAGAGAAAATTCGGTTTAGAGGCGCACAAAGGATATACAAGAGAACGTAAAATTGAACTTATAAAAAAGCTGATTTGGTATGGTGGAGACAGCAGATGGAAATTACTGCAAGAGAAGCAGGAGTGGGAAGCTCCCGCAACAGTCTCTCACATGCCTCCGCAGCATCACTGTCTTCTGAATTACCCAGGTACTTTCGTTGGTTTGATTGGTTCCGTAATTCGTTATCTGTAACTGCGATCTTTATTCCTTCCTGAATCACAGCTTAAGTGCTCAGCGATTGGAACATTCTAACCCGGAGTCATTTGAGGATGGTTATATCAACGGCATACGATATTACACGGTGCTGAAACCCATCAGTGAAAGAAAAGTTGAATAGAAACATGAGCAATTTACACAAACAAGACTAAAACCGAACAGCACACGGCATGAGGGTGTTCATGTAAAGTGCCTACTTTGGGTTCAAAGGGGGGAACCACAACACGCTGTAAAACATCTACAAACATGGCTCGATCCTGGCAGCCTTTAAGGCCATAAATAGTAGCTTGCAGGTTGGCAGCAGCAATTATAAAATCCAAATGGAGATTATCGGCAGGATCAAATGTTATTGGTGTCGGACACCTCTTCGTTCCACTCCAAAACGGAGCACCAGCTGTTGTAGTCATACTCGCTGGGAAGTTGAAACACAGCTGCAAACACAATCAGACAAAGGACAAACTACTTTGTCAGAGAAAAGGACATGTTTTTATCTACACGACTAATAACGCCATTATAGCCTTTGATATGCAATAGGAGTTCGCAACCTAATTTTGATACATGATCAAATTGAAGGACTGGCGTGAAGGACGTGAGAGGTAATGGCGTACCTGCTTGATGTTGTTGGAAAATAAGTCTTCAAATTGAAGGCGCGCCCATTGTATACATGCATCAAAACTTCACAAGACCCTTTCAAATTAGCACGTCTTGCTTGAATAACTTCTGAAAGCCTACAGGTTAGCGCAAAGAAAACCTCTTCACTAGTTCCTTCCACTCACCCGATCTTCCAAATACCAGATGACATGGTTGAGTTGATAAACATAAATGAACATGACATTATGAAACATCAGCACACGTAGATGTGCGAAAAATTCCTGGAACATGAAACAAACAACTTCTCATGATTGAGGATCAGAATACCTTATAGGCCGATATCGTATAAGAGCATCTCTAAGTGAATTTAGCACAGGGAGCCGTGATGACGCTGGAGATTTACGTATAGATTCTTGAAAGTCTCGGCTTGACAGATAAGCATTCACGTCAGCTGGCCTGCTTTTGAAAAGAGCTTCAAATGTCTCCACTGCCCATCTAAGGGTATGCTCCGTTGCATAAGGAAAATTTCTTAGAGTACAAATGGGCAGTTCCTTGTGCTCAGGAGGGTCCCGAGTGGATGCATACATTTCTGTCTGAAATGGTACAAATACCTGCAATTACGATGTACACATAGCGGCTTGAGAATCGGCGCAGCAGAAAACTCTCCGTCAGCAAGGTAGTGAGATAATCAAGTGACGATGATTTCCTTGATGCTTGGATTAGATTGGTGAGAAGTACAGAACCAAGTTTTTTAAGACATGAAAAGACTGCAGCATCGGCGACATTAGAAAGCGGTGGGAGCTAGGAAAAGTTTGCAGGAGAGTACTGCACAAACCTGAACACTGCCTTTGGTACCATGTTTACCGCCATCAACCATAGGTCTCCGGTTGGAAACGCATCGGGTATCCAGGTAGAGCCTTGATGACGACGTATCTACAGCCGAAAATACACCTGTTCACCACATGCAAGACTTATGTCAGAGAAGAATTCTGCACAGAAAGACGTCATTAGTTTCATGACTTTTAGTATAATCAAGTCACTATGAAGTTCGTACTATGACTGCTGACCAAAACTAATATACCTGCTATAGAGTTGAAGAATGAGGAGTCAAATATAGTCTCCGTCTCTGTGTCAAACCTCTCCTGCACAGATGCAGGTTCATTCTCTGATAAAAACCTCAGACGACAGAATGACAGCCACCTCAGCATTTGCATGTAATCCCTTTTTTGACGAAGGCGAAGGTCATTCAAGAACATCAATATGCACACGAGTTTCTGATACGTGCTTCAGGCCATACTTTACGACTTCAATAATCCACAAATATAGAATGACCGGATAAAATTACCGTAAGGGCGTGTATTTGAGCCGCAGGGTTTATGGTACGCAAGGCTCTTGCAGCTGATGGCGCCTTAGCACGACCCACATCCTCAAGTTGATACAGAACTTGATCTATCAAATTGGGCTTTGACACTGTATCCATGTCTGTAATAGTAATGCTTCCGTTTGAGCTACAGCCCACACCCATCAATACTAACCCTTTCAAAGCTTCACAACCTATTCCTCCAGCCCCCACCACAAGCCACTGAGCGCACCCACACACGCAATAAGAATTACAACCCACTCACTCATTCACGAAGCTGGAATTACAGTCGCATTTGATCTTAAAAAAAAAACAATAATAACTTGGTCAGTGAATTAGAGGATAGTCGGTGGAATATGGGTTTAACTTCACATTAGCATCAGCGAAGCATTTAACCACCTGAAGGCAACCAAGCTTATCTTGGAATTCTCGGCCAAACAAAGCGATCTGATGATCATAGCGAGAGCCACAAGGCAGCGTATCCTCCGGAGCAAGTGGTACACTAGGCAGACATTCCACCGCATCAAAATAGAGCCATTGCTGTATTGGCGTAAAGACCCTAGTCAATGCCTGCAAGTATCAATTCAAGCAGACGGGCACAAAATGCAACTGATTATTCGCATGTACGAAGACTTCAAATTATAGAGCCATACAGATTTCGTTCACTTCTTCGAACATCGACTTCTGTCAAGCACATACGGGCACCACAAGCAAGTTGAAATAGATTCCCGCAAATTAAAGCCTTGCACATCCAAATACCTTAATAGCCTCTTGTGCAGCAATACCCCCCGTTACAGCAGAAACAGGATAGAGCTCCACACTCGCTCCTAACGCAATCATTCGGACTATTTCCTCGATTACCTCAAACCTATTACCATGTGACCTTGATGGTAATCCCGCACTGGAAGTTGAACCTCCACTACTACTGGACCCAGCTCTATCCTGATATGGTCTGTCCCTCTCACCATTAGCTTTCAACAGAGCCTCATTTGACAGCTCCTCTCCTCTCTCATCAGATGTGGCTTCCATTGCATAACTACCGCTACTGGTTCCCTTCTCAACATGCAATGCCTGCAAATTCGACCATATTTCTTGGGCAAGCACAACGACCTCCTGAAATTGTTCAGGGTTTATGGCAGTTGACCTGGACGGTGATAAAGTATCCGAGGCATGACGTCTCTCAAACTCGTCTACGGCTTGAAAGCCAACATGCAAGGACATAACTTGAGGCTCTTTCACCGGATCACTGATGCAGAATTTAGGAGACAGAAGAGCTTTCTCCAAGGAAAGAAACTCCATGTTCTTAGATTTCTTCAGCTTGCTGAAATATCCACCGGACACATAGCGCTCGTACGAACGTGTATCTTCCTGTATTGTGAAGGAATGCACACCGGTGACAGTCACTGAATAAGGAGTGTCACGATTCAACTCTTCCATGCCCTTGATGCCACTCAAAACAACCTCATCGCCATTTTCTAACCCGTGTCGTTGTTCTTCCACCACGGTGACAGTAGCAGGAAAATCCTGCGTAATACCTTCGACCAATACTGCCCCGGCAAGCTCTCCAGTTTCGTCCAAAACGGAGAAATTGTCACCAAAATCTGAGAACACGAAGGTGAACACTCCACGACAACTCGCCGCCACAAATGGCACGCCCAAGGAGCGGCATAAAGAGTTCAAACGAATCAGGTCGGGATAAAACCCACTTGTGGCCACCACACAGCCATAGCTGCCCAGCGCGCTCTCCACCGATACGCTCGACAGCGTGACAATGTTTACACTAGGGTACATCTCCTTCAATTTCTGAGCGGTAGCGACCGCCCGATTGCGCCCCACATCCCCCTCGCTCAAGAGGAAATGCGCCCCGAGGTCAGCCAACACGACCACCTCGTCATCCACTAACCCTAACCCTTGCACCCCGGACAAGACCAAATTCTTCGCTACCTCAACACCCGATCCCTTACACCCCAACACCAACACACGGGCCTGACTCAACGCATTCACCGCGTCTCTCCCTAGCGTGTGAATCAAGCGCGAGTACCGCAGCTCGCTCATCTCCTTTACGGGCGCCGATGCTGAGGCGGAAACATTAATCTCCACATCCACGGCATTGTCTACGTCCATAATCACCATCCTGAATGCAAATCTCTAACCAACCCCACACATACACCCCCCCCCCCCCCCCAACCCTGCCCCCGCCTCTTCACATCCAGAAACAAGCCATGCTCCTTCTCCTCCTCCACTTCCCAAATTCACCTCCCATTCAGTCCCCGAAATTCCACAACCTGAGAAGAGAATCGGTCACAAATTCCACTAACTCGTACCACTCAGGGACACAAACCTACAGCCCGACATTGCATCGTTTCGCCACATGAAGCTGCCATCGATTGCATTTTCAGGAGCTCGGCATCGAGACGGCCGGATTGGAGCAAACGCTGTTTTTAAGCACGAACCCTCCGCCTCCTCGCTAGGTAGGTACCTGTGGTAACCTACCTTCCTAGGACTTGGTAGGTCGTCGGTCGTTGGTGGGGGTTAGACTGAAAGTAGGTCCACGTCCACTTTGTAACGAAGTTCGTGAAAAAAAGTGAGCTGAGTTAGAACCTCGAAACAATCGGCCACAGACAAAGTTGTTTGATTGAAGGATTGGTTGATAAGAATGACACGGAATGTTCTGAAGGAAATTGTCCATGCATGGGGCTCATTTCCCAAAGCTAAGTGCCACGTGTGCATTTCAATCTTTGAGCTTTTGTCTCCAACCAAATTGAGTGTTCATTCCCATGCATGACATACCCATTTTGTTATGAATTTTGTTAATAGAAAGATGTTTCTTGGAAATATATGGGCAAAGTGTTTTACAATACAATGTCAAAATATATGATGCACCTCATATTCTGGAGGCAGCACTATTCCTCTTGAATATTTTTTAAACATTTTACAGGAGTTGTGCTTGTGTTTCTTAATAACTGTAAGAATTGTAATGTATTTGGTGCAATATAAAGATTATGTATATATATATATATATATATATACACATAAAATTAAATTAGCAAAATCATCTATATATTAAGATCATTCAAGGAGCCAAGTGGTGGCTCTCCTTCATCGCATGGATGGGCCTTAGTTTTCATCAAAAAGGTTCATGTTTTGTAGAGTTCACAACTTATTTTACAGTTGATTGGAGAATTCCACAGGGTGTTTTTCATGGTGTTTCACATAGATTTTTTCCTCCTCAAATTTATGCACTTTATATTGTAATGCAATCATATAGACACTCGAAAGGAAAATACATCAAGAAAGGCTCAACATGTGTTTAAGTTTTATGTTTTGAGTAAGAACAACGTATTTTGTGTTTCGAGTAAGAACAATTTAAGAACACTTCACGCAGATATTGAATTTGCTAATTGGCATCTTCAAGTAAAGAATGCATACACACATTGTATATATAGATGGTGGTGCATTTGAGTTCTTTATGGTTGCATAATTATTGACTAATATTTCTATTTTCTACTTGTCAAATTGGAAACGATACAAACTTATTGCTCGATAACGTAGTTAAGCTTCTTGATCATATGATTGTTGATCAAAAATTAATGCCTTTAGTGGATGTTGTTTATACAAGGCAATGCTGATAGGAAGACAATATAGCAAATGATGCCTTCTTTAGAGATAGAATCATTTTATCCACTTGCAATGATAATGTAGAAGATATTAATGAGAAGATTATGGCCATATTTCTCAAAGAAGAACAAAAATATTTAAGTGCAAATGAAGTTTTTGTTATTGAAGATGGTATCAATAATAATAATATTTATCTAGTGAAATTCATCAAGTCACTCAATCCATCTAGAATGCCTAAATCAAGGCTTTGTCTTAAAATTGAGATTTCAATGATGCTATTAAGAAATATTGCTCCTCGCCAACAACTTTGCAATAGAATCCAATTGGTAATTACATGACTAATGGTTTGAGTTCTTGTAATAAGAATTCTTAGAGGAAAATTTGTTGGAAACTTGGTGTTTATTCTATGGAATACATTGACTTCTACAATAAAAGAACTTCTATTTATTCTAAAGAGAAAGCAATTTCCAATCCGTCTTGTATTTGCAATAACAATAAACAAATTCAAAAGACAATCAATGAAGCATGTTGGTTGGATCAACAACAACCTATTTTTTTTCCATCATCAACTTTATGTAGCACTCTATCAATGCTTTTCCTACCATTCTATCAAGATTCTTCTTCCCAAAAATGATAATTTAAATTCTTTGTCAAATATTGTTTTTCTGGAATTTTTAATTAGATAAATATAAAAAAAATATTTTTTATATTTTTATTTAATTTTATTTAATTATTGACTTTAATACATCTTTGAATGTCAAAATATATTTTTTAATGTAATTCAATGTTTTTTATGTTTTCATAAGTAATTTCTTGACCTAAATTAATTATATTTTTTATATATTATCCACAACAATAACATGGATTTACTTATAATAACTTCATATGTAAAAGCTCCATTATGTAATTTATATTCTTTCTATTTGTATTGTATTACATTTGAATTTGAAAAATATTCATTAGTTCACAAAATAACTTCATTTGAATCAAAGTTTTCGTGACAACAACATGGGGTTATCTAGTCTATATATTAAGATTGATCAAGGAGACAAGTGGTGGCTCTCCTTCACCGCATAGATGGGCCTTTGTTTTCATCAAAAAAATTTATGATTTGTGGATTTCACAACCTGATTTATAGTTGATCGGGAAATTCTATAGGATAATTTTCATAGTGTTTCACATTGATTTTTTCCTCCTCAAATTTATGCACTTCATACTATAATGCAATCATATAAACACTGGAAAGGCAAATACATTAGGGAAGGCTCAGCATGTATTTAAGTTTTGTATTTTGAGTAAGAACAATGTATTCTGTGTGTTTCAAACATTGGTGTTTTGTCAAATTTATGAATTACAAATTATTAACATTGTGCTTTGCAATCAGAATTTCAGAAGAATTTCATAGTGGATTAACAACATGGATTCATAGTGGATCTTGCTTTTGGGAGGTTTCTTTGTTATTCCATCAAAGAAGAAGTAGCAGCATGGGCTTACAATCTTGCTACTCGAATCAACTTTTGTACTTATAAATTGTTGTTGTCAAAGATGTAATCATTTACTCCAATTGTCTAATAGAACTTTCTTTGAGGAGGTTGGAGTTCTAATTTTATGATATTTTATGAAATTTATGATATTGCAGTGAAATATTGCAGTGAAATATTGCAGTGAGTATTGCTGAAATATTGAAAAATTTGTGTTTTTGTTTAGCTTTTTGAATGTGTCTGTTTGTTTGTTTGTTCTTTGTTTTGTATTTTTTTTCTTTTTTTTTTTTTTTACTTTTTTTGATTTGATGTCTGGATTTGTTGTTAGATTGGTGAAATATGGATTAGACTAAATTTTTGTGCATAAAACTAGATTTTTAAATTTTATTATTTTCAAAAACTATTTATTATTTATAATATTTTAAAATTTTAAGATGATATTTTTATAATTTTTATAATTTTTATAATTTTTAATATTTATTTTATTATATTATTTTTTATCATTTTTAAATTTTTATTAGTTATTTGTTTTATTATTTTTAGTTTTTTATTTTTATTTTTCAAAAATAGTTAATATTTTTATAGTTTTTATTTTTATAGTCATATTTATAGTTTTGATAATTTTTATAGTTTTTATATTACATTTATTATATTACATTTCACATTATATCTTCATTGTAAACAAAATTCTTGAGCAACAAAGTTTTATTTGAATTATAGGAATATTGTCAACTATCACAAGAATTGTTGTACAAAAATTAAATTGTAGGAATTTCATTTCTTGTTCTTAAATGAAATTTTTTATATTCAACTTCATATGTGTAAATAAATAAATAAATAAATAAATATATATGTGTAAATATAAAATAAATAAATATATATATATATATATTTGTGTTTATATATAAAATAAATAAATAATAATATATTTTTTAATGAATAATTAAATATTAAATATTTTATTTATTTATTTTGATTTATAAAATGTAATATTTTGAAAAAATTGAGCTTTTTGCTATAGCAAGTTGCTTTAAAAATTTGTATAATTATAATTTGTAGGGATGTATAGATGTAGAATATTTTTATTAAAGCATTGTAGCATTATAATTTGACTAATTGAGTTGTATGTACTCATTTTTATTTTACAAGTACTATGAAATTTTGCTAAAATACTTGAATAACAAGATTTTATTGGAATTTTATAGAGGTACAATTTTAATACTTACAAACTTATTCCAATTGTTTGGTAGAATCCGTGCCATTGTGAATAATCTAGCTTTAACAATGAATCGAAGAGCAATTGCTTAACAACAACATAGGAAATATGAGAGAGTACAAAGAAAAGCTAAAATAGTTATAAGTGTTGAAGCCATATATAATCTAGAGAGGATGAATGTTTTGTATCCTTATTGTAATGCATTGCATTGCTTTGATGAACATTTAGCCTGGTCGCTAAAAGAATTACTATTATTTGGATAATATTGTCGTCAAAAAAAAAAATTCTCTATCATCTCTACCTTCTCCACCTTTGATTTTGAAATGCTTATTTGAGGACCAAGATGCAAGAGCAAGAGAGTTCTGAGAAAATATCCATGAGTATAATATTGCACATGCATTTATGTCCTTAGGTGCAAATATTAATCAATTTGTGCTTTAGCAAAATGCTCCATATAGTTTTAGAATAAATAGAGAGTTTCACCATTTAGTATGAGCATTGTTACCTGAAGAAGGAATCGATCCAAGTTATGCACATCTCTATATCTACAATGCATCATTTACACAAGATAGAAGAATGAATCAAAATCATGGATTATTGAGCCAAACTATGTGAGAGATTGGAAAAGTTTTGAAGAAGAATAATCTATTTATTAGATTATATAGACATGTACATGAAATACTATTCCAAGTGCGGAATGAAAGAATAGTGGAAGTAGATCTTTTTGTTTCTTTACACTTTATGAATGAGAGTGATAGACCCCAATATAATCTTCTCACTACTTTTGAAGAAATTACTATTATATTGTTTGGAGATGGATCCGAGCATAATGCACTTCTTAATATTATTATATGCCTATGTAGTAATGGGCTATTAAAAAGGATTCATGATGCTCATTTTGCTTATTTGCCTCTTTATTATTATTATTATTTTTTTTATTTTTTTATTTATTTTTTTTCTTCCATATAGAACCTTTAGATGGCATCTTGATCCAAAGGCGCAAAATTTAGTGATGGATATTGTTGAAGAAAGAAAAAGTATTTGACAAGAGGATTGAAGAGGCAACAACCTTATACAAATGGATTATTTTGCTTATCAACTTTTTTTAAGGCCTATCAAATATTTTAAAATTTTGCGTGGAAGAAAGCTATTACAAGAATTTATGGTTGATGGATGGATAGCAACTAAGCAATCACATTTACAATATCTATGTTACAATCAAAGAAATTTACATGATGATTTATACCAAGAATTGGTGGATGTTGTTATAACTCATTAAAGTATTCGGCATGAAGAAAGATAATATGAATTAAATAATTTAGGACATAGGATCTTACTTCCATCATCACATATAAAAAGTGTAAGATATATGATAGAAATATTTCAAGATTCTATGGCAATTATAAGATTTTATAAACATCTTGATATTTTTATGATAGTGATATCAAATCCAAGATGGTCTAAAATTCAAAATGAATTACTTCAAAGACAACAAGCAAGTGATAAGCTTGATTTGATTGTCCATGTATTTGAGCTCAAGAGATATGCAATTATGAAAGATATAAAGAAAAGAGTTGTCTTTGGTCATGTTGTTGCACATGTTTATACTATTGAGTTTCAAAAGAAAGATCTATTTCATATGTATATTTTGATTTTTTTGAATAGAGAAAGCAAGATTAGATGTGCTAGAGATGTGGATCATATGGTTTCTGCAGATTTTCTAGATAAAGATAATAATCAGGAGCTATTTGAAGTTATTCTATAATACATGGCATAGGATCCACGTGAAATGCAAAATCTTGAAGAGCCTTGCATGGAAGATGGTTATTATACAAAGAGGGATGTGAAGGTATTTGTGGAAGAAATAACAATGCATGCCAATGGATATCCTCAATATTGACAAAGAAATAATAGAAGAATGTTTGAAGTTCAAGAAATAGTTGTTGATAATAGGGATGTTGTTCCATTTTATCTAAAGTTATCTCAGAAGTACAATGGTCATATTAGTATTGAGATATGTGCATCTATTTGTGCCATCAAGTATATCCATAAATACATCCATAAGGACCGTTATCACATTACAATACAATTTAAAAACCAACAAGATGAAATCAAATAATATTTGAATGCAAGATACATTAGTGCTTTGGAGACTATTTGGAGACTTTTTGGCTTACAGATCTATGAAGAAATGTGAAATGTTGTTCATTTGGTCATTCATCTTCTAAGAATGCATGAAGTAGTATATGATCCAAATGATGAGGTTATTGCAATTTTAGAATATGTTTTCAAGGACATAAATCTTGAAGAAAGAAAATCCTCAATACACTCTTATGTCATTGAAAGGAAGGAAAAAGTCACTCAAAGATGATATAATATTGAACTACAATGACTATTGCCAAAAACAAGAAGACTAAAAAGTCTTAAAACAAGATTTACGACTAGAATGGCATTAACAAGAGTAAAGAAGGATTTACTTTTGCTTCTATATATACTCTTAATTAAGAGTTATATGGCAATGTCCTATAGGACCTCCAAAACGTGTTGACTTTATAAGACACATATCTTAACTTACAAGGCAAGTTTTCTATATGTGCACCACATAATTAGCTTATTCCACAAGCTACCAACATGAGATTAATTTATTGACCAAGTTTCTAATCTGTTTATGAACTACAAATACATGTAAAGTTAAAGCATCATCTATGAAGCTTCTGTTGAAGGTCTTATGAAAGAACTTATTTTTATCTACTTTTAAAACTATAGTTCAATGTAGGTGATAAGGTATGGTAATTTTGTTAGAATATTTGGAATCCTTACTCTTGTGATAAGTTGAATTATTGTAGACTTAGACCCTCTCTATTAATGAATAAGTCAACCTTATTGCTTATCAGTTATATCTATCAGAGTCCATGTAGATCTACCTTCTATTTAACATGTCCCTTCTTGAGTCATATAAGACTATGAATATCTCTAATAGAAGATAAATGCCACCTTCTCTTATAGAAGTAGATAAAAATCAAGAGTTTGAGGAGGAAGAAGTCTTAGATTCAAGGTGGTGCTAAAATAGGTTAAAATATCTTGTTCATTGGCATAGATATGATATTAGTAAACACACATAGGATCCGATAAAAAAATCTTACAAATGCAGCAAAGAGAGTTGAAGCTTTTCATCAACGACATTCATCAAAATCAAAATAAAGAATAAAAAACCTTTGCTATAAAAGAAACAAGAAGTAAGGAAGATAATAGTCTATTTTTTATCTTTCTTTGTAACTTTTGTGTATTTAAGAAGATAGAAAATCAACAATCAGTAGATTCAACTCAAGAGCTTTTATTTGTAAACTTACTAAACAAGACATTATGATTCTCACAACCTTCAAGATAACAAAATCAAGATGAATATCCTCAACAACAACATGTCCTTTATTAAATAGATGGTAAGATATAACATGTTTGGTATCATAACCTTGGAAGAGACTCTTGATGTTTGGTGATTTTATTAGCTGTAGGAACAACTCTTGATGGAGTTCCAAATATTTTATTTGAAGGAAGTTACAAAGGCCTCAATAATGATCAAACAATCGGGTGGTCTTTTCTCTCTAGTATGAAATACTATTGATGGCTAAGAAGGCCTATCAACCATCTTTGAAGAGAACAAATATTGGAAAATGGAACAAATATAATCTACTACATCTTCAATTTCTTCAATATATGAAGATTGCTCCTCAAGCAAATTGTTCTTAAAAAAGAAAATAATATCACGGATATATATAGATACTCTAGTAATTACTTATATAAATAGATAGAAATAGATAAAAATAGATGAAAATAGATTATTTTATAATACCTACTATAAAAGTTTCATAGATGATGCTTTGACTTTACATGTAATTGTAGTTCATAAACAGATCAGAAACTTAGTCAATAAATTAACCTCATGTTGGTCGCTTGTGGAATAAGCTAATTATGTGGTGGATATATAAATAACTTGCCTTGCAAGTTAAGATACGTATCTTAAAAAGTCAACATGTTTTGCACGTCCTATATTACATCGTCATGTAGCTCTTAGTTAAGAGTATGTATAGAAGCAAAAGTGAATCCTTTTTCATTCTTATTAATGCCATTCTAGTCATAAATCCTGTTTTAAGACTTTCTAATCTTCTTATTTTTGGCAATAGTCATTCTAGTTCAATATTATATCATCTTTAAGTAACTTTTTCCTTCCTTTCAATGACATAGGAATATATTAAGGATTTTCTTCTTCAAGATTCATATTGGAACAACATCCCTATTATCAACAACTATTTCTTGAACTTCAAACATTCTTCTATTATTTCTTTGTCAATATTAAGGATATCCATTGGCATGCATTGTTATTTCTTCCACCAATACCTTCACATCCCTCTTTGTATAATAACCATCTTCCATGCAAGGCTCTTCAAGATTTTGCATTTCACGTGGATCCTATACCATGCATTATAGAATAACTTCAAATATCTCCTGATTATTATCTTTATCTAGAAAATCTGCAGAAACCATATGATCCACATCTCTAGCACATCTAATCTTGCTTTTTCTATTCAAAAAAATCAAAATGTACATATGAAATTATCACGGACACAGAATACAAACTTGATATCTACCAAGAAGTTCAAGAAGAACTGGCAAGAACTAGATTAATCAGATGAATACAAGAACAACACCAGAGAGGTGAGCTAGAGCTCCAAGAGATGTGTTGTCGAGACTGAAGAACTCTTTAGCCTCGATTCCAATATATACTCCTATTTAGGAAGCTTCTCAAGCAACTTCTACCAACTAGAAAGCTTCTAGAAGGTTCCAGAGACTTGTTTCTAGAAGGTTCTAGAAACTTATCTCTAGAAGGTTCTAAGGACTATGTTCCTAACCTCTTCTACCAACTAAGAAGCTTCTAGAAGGTTCAAGAGACTTGCTTCTAGAAGGTTCTAGAAGCTTGTCTCTAAAAGATTCTAGAAACTTGTTTCTAGAAGGTTCTAGAAACTTGTCTCTAGAAGGTTCTAGAAACTTGTCTCTAGAAGGTTCTAAGGAATATGTCCCTAACATCACCTCCTCCTTTAGCTTCGAGGTCTTTGCGAAGCAATGTTGTTGTCAATGAGTACCAACGCAAGAAAATGAAGATCTGTCGCATAACGTGTGCTATGAATTCCAACTGTTGTTCACGAGGTAAGTAGTTCATCGGCCCTTGAAGCCAACGATAGTGGCCCACTCCTTCAACTTCTGACCAAGCATGAACTTCCGTGTCTTCATTGTGAAATTGTCCTGCAAATATGCTTTCTGGTTGACCATCGTAAGCAGCCTCGGACTCAAATACAATCACCAGTGATCGGTTATTTGGTATCCTCCGTCATCGTCGTGGTACATGTGGTTCTTCATCTCGAGGTCGCCTTCGTGAACCAGTTGGTTGAGATAATCTCACTGGCATAGTATCTATCTCTTGGCTATCCATATCAGAAGACCAAACTATGGCTACTGAAAAAATTCTATTTTATCTTGGAAAAAATAACTACATCAACAACGAATTTTGGTGGTGCTCTCCTCCTTTCTTATATTCTTGGGTGAGCAAGCTTCAGAAAGAAGCTATTGTCGAACCGGCTTAGGTTTATGAGGATGTTGTTGATGAAACTCCTGTATCTTGTGCGATGCATTGGTGAGATTTTCAGCTGGCTCCCAAGTTCGCTCATTAATGTCGTAGCCGCACCAATGAACAAGATACTCCAACTTGCCCCACCTTCGTCGAGAATCCAGCACCTTTTCAACCTCGTATTCCTCGTGGTTCTCGATCTCAATACTAGGTGGCAGACATTGCACTCTTCCAGGAAAAGATGACTCTCGATAAGGCTCCAACAAAGAAACATGAAAGACTGGATGTATTTTCATAGAAGCTGGTAATTCCAGACGGTACGCCACTGAATTGATTTACTTTTGGATGATAAATGGTCCCAATCTTCGATAGTCCAACTTATCACATGGTCGCTTGGTCTTGATATTCCGTCGAAGAAGCCATGCTTTATCTCTAATTTTGAAAGTAGGTGCTTGATTTCGAAATCTATCTGCAGTCGCCTTGTAGGATTCTTGAGCGGATTGTAATTGAAGCTTCAATGTATTTTGAAGCTCTGATAGTTGTTTCTCAAATCCTTCAGCTGCTCGATTGTTATTTGTTGATGGACTCAATAAATCAAGCTTTGGATAATACCCGTAGTTGGAAAAGAATGGTGTGTATTGACTCAACGCATGGAGGGTGTTGTTATATGCAAACTCGGCTAGCGGCAGATATGTGGTCCAATCGTCTTGCTGATAGTTGATGCTGCATTGTAAGTATTGTTCCAAGACTTGGTTCATCCGTTTCGTTTGACCATCAATTTGAGGATGAAAAGTCGAAGAAAGCTTGATATCCACCTTCAGTATCTCAAAGAGAGATCTCCAAAACTTTGATACGAATTGGGTTCCTCGATCTGATACGATATCATTTGGTAGTCGATGATATCAATACACATTATCGAGAAAGAGCCTTGCTGTGACTTCACTGGACGATGTCTTCTTGCAAGGGACAAAGTGTGCCATTTTTGTAAGCCGATCTACCACGACAAAGATGTTGTCAAATGAGTTCGATGATGGCAGGTCCGTGATGAAGTCCATGGAAATTGAAGACCATGGTCGACGTGGAATCGACAATGGCTATAGGAGTCTATAAGGGCGATGCCGAGGATTCTTGGATCTTGAACAGATGTCGCAGGAGAAGAGAAAATCTTTCACATCCTTCCACATTTGGGACCACCAAAAATCTCGAGAAATAAGCCCCAAAGTCTTGTTGAATCCAAAATGTCCCGCAATTGGAAAATTGTAGCGAGATTGAAGAACTCGAAGTCGTGCT
Source organism: Physcomitrium patens (assembly GCF_059467195.1). Lineage (NCBI taxonomy): Eukaryota > Viridiplantae > Streptophyta > Bryopsida > Funariales > Funariaceae > Physcomitrium > Physcomitrium patens. Next base: position 707,874 of record NC_143413.1, on the reverse strand, counting down.
GATGCCTTTGGAATATATAACCGCTCTTCAAAATATAAAAGATCTCCCTCCACCTTGAACTTGTCGTCATTGGCACGCTGCTTAATATCAATGGCTACTGAATCTTCAATGGTTACGGCACGTACCTGATTCAGGAAGTTAGCATCAATTGGCATAATAGTAGCACAAAGCTGAAATTGCTCTGGCTTCAACAATGTCGTACATTGTTGATCAAACGCTGCTTCTCCAGCCTTTGGTATAAGATACGATCTCCTCGATAAGGCATCAGATAGTCCTTGCTACTTTCAAGGTTGATAAGTGATAATAAAATCGAACCTAGATAGCAACATACTCCATCGAGCTTGACGTCGATTAAGAACTCGAGCCGACATGAAATACTCCAAATTCTTGTGATCTGTGTATACGGTCACTGGATGTGTATCTCCTTCAAGAAAGTGACGCCATTCTTGGAAAGAATCCACTATAGCAAGAAGTTCCTTATCGTGGATCTCATAATTGATTTCAGCAGCAAAGAACTTTCGAGAATAGAATGCAACCGGATGGAGCTTCTTGTCTTCTCCCATTTGTGAAAGTACAGCTCCCAAAGCAAAATCCGAAGCATCAGTTTCTAAATAGAAGGCCTTTGTAAAGTCTGGATGTACCAAGATTGGAGCCGTAGTAAATGCGGTCTTCAGGTTTTGAAACGCCTTCTCTGCTAGAGGTCTCCACTCCAGCTTATCCTTGCATGTCAACCGAGTGAGAGGAGCAGCAACTTGAGAGTAATTCTTGATAAAGATCCGATAGAAGTTGGCAAAATCAAGAAAGCATTGTACGTCTCTAACCGTCTTCGGAACCTCCTAAGACATGATTGCTTCTACCTTCTTGGGGTCCATCTTCAAGCCTTCCATAGTTGCGACGAACCCCAGAAACTCCATCTCTATTTGGTGAAATAAACACTTCTCCAACTTGGCATATAGTCCTCGCTCGCGTAATTTCTCCAATACCAAACGAACGTGTTTTTCATGCTCTTCCTCATTTTTGGAGAATATCAAAATATCATCTAAATAGATGACAACAAAATCGTCAAGGTACTCTCAAAAAATGTCATTCATCATATGTTGAAAGACCGCTGGAGCATTGTTAAGACCAAAGGGCATGACATTATATTCAAAATGGCCATACCTTGTACGGAATGCTGTCTTCCACTCATCTCCTTCCTTGATTTGTATGAGGTTGTAAGCTCCCCTTAGATCAATTTTTGTAAAGATCCTTGCACGTCCAAGTTGTTCTAAGAAACTAGAAATTAAGGATAACGGATAACGATTCTTCTTTGTTACCTTGTTGAGGCCTCGATAGTCCACGCACATCCGCAACGAGCCATCTTTCTTCTTCACAAATAAGATGGGTGCTCTAGTTGACGATTTTGAATGACGGATAAAGTTCTTGGCTAGATTCTTGTCGATGTACTTCCGTAACTCCGCCAACTCCATCTGCGATAGATTGTAGATTGGGCCAAAAGGCGGTTGTGCTCCTTTCCTGTAAGTCTATGGCGCAATCATATGGTCTGTGTTCCGGCAGCATGTTGGCATTTTTCTTTTGAAACATGTCTTTAAAATCCTTATATTGCTCCGGTATACTTGCTGTCGAGATCTTCTCCCCGGTAGTTGGAGCCGCATAAATGACAAACGATGTGCCTTCCTTGGACAATCTTACAAATGCTCTTGCTCCAATAAATAAGGATTTCTCTATTCGAGGTTTTCTACTAGGCTTGCTCTTGGGTGGTTTTGTGGGAAAGGTCATCTTCCGCAACTTCCAATCTATGAATGGGTTATGCTTTTCCAACAAGGAAAGACCAAGAATAACAGGATTTGATGGGGTTCTAATAATATTGAAAATAATATGACTACTATATTCCTTAAACGTCACTTCTATAGGTTCTGATTCATGGATGACACTACCAGACAATAAAGGTCGTCCATCTATGACCTCAACGTGAACAGGTTGAGATTTTTGTACTAAACGGATCTTATGACGCTTTACAAGTCCTTCGTCTAAGAAACAAGCAGATGCTCTTGAATCTAATAATGCTAAGGTTCTCAGTTTTTGAAGGCCAATAAGCAAAGGGATTGTAAAACAAAGGGCAGGTTGAGCGAAAAGAAAGGAACCTGGTTGTTGTTGCGATATTTCACTGTCCAGCCGCACGGTTCCTATTGTGGCTGGACATCCTCGTTTTCCTGAGTAAACGTGCCCCTAGTCTTGATAATACGTCGATTTTGTTTCTTGGAGTTGTTTCCAACTTTGTGGCCTTCTTCACCGCAATACAAGCATAGACCTTCCTCCAAACTCCGTTTTTTTTTTTTCTAGAGTAAGAGATTTGACACGTACCGCATCAATTTGCATGTCTTCTACCTCTGAATGTGAATTCATGCTGCTTGCCGACATAGTTGGGGTCGCGAACCGTATGTTGTCTTGAACGTTGGTCTTGGCGACGTTGAAATAGGCGGTTATCGTACTTCACAGCTTGGTTAATAGCTTCGTTGAGCGTTTGCGGATCAAGAAGAGTTAACAGCAAATCCTTCACATCATATTGTTTGATCACTGTTGAGGCCTTTATAACTTCCGATTGTTTGATCATTGTTGAGGCCTTTGTAACTTCCTTCAAATAAAATATTTGGAACTCCATCAAGAGTTGTTCCTACAGCTAATAAAATCACCAAACATCAAGAGTCTCTTCCAAGGTTATGATACCAAACATGTTATATCTTACCATCTATTTAATAAAGGACATGTTGTTGTTGAGGATATTCATCTTGATTTTGTTATCTTGAAGGTTGTGAGAATCATAATGTCTTGTTTAGTAAGTTTACAAATAAAAGCTCTTGAGTTGAATCTACTGATTGTTGATTTTCTATCTTCTTAAATACACAAAAGTTACAAAGAAAGATAAAAAATAGACTATTATCTTCCTTACTTCTTGTTTCTTTTATAGCAAAGGTTTTTTATTCTTTATTTTGATTTTGATGAATGTCGTTGATGAAAAGCTTCAACTCTCTTTGCTGCATTTGTAAGATTTTTTTATCGGATCCTATGTGTGTTTACTAATATCATATCTATGCCAATGAATAAGATATTTTAACCTATTTTAGCACCACCTTGAATCTAAGACTTCTTCCTCCTCAAACTCTTGATTTTTATCTACTTCTATAAGAGAAGGTGGCATTTATCTTCTATTAGAGATATTCATAGTCTTATATGACTCAAGAAGGGACATGTTAAATAGAAGGTAGATCTACATGGACTCTGATAGATATAACTGATAAGCAATAAGGTTGACTTATTCATTAATAGAGAGGGTCTAAGTCTACAATAATTCAACTTATCACAAGAGTAAGGATTCCAAATATTCTAACAAAATTACCATACCTTATCACCTACATTGAACTATAGTTTTAAAAGTAGATAAAAATAAGTTCTTTCATAAGACCTTCAAGAGAAGCTTCATAGATGATGCTTTAACTTTACATGTATTTGTAGTTCATAAACAGATTAGAAACTTGGTCAATAAATTAATCTCATGTTGGTAGCTTGTGGAATAAGCTAATTATGTGGTGCACATATAGAAAACTTGCCTTGTAAGTTAAGATATGTGTCTTATAAAGTCAACACGTTTTGGAGGTCCTATAGGACATTGCCATATAACTCTTAATTAAGAGTATATATAGAAGCAAAAGTAAATCCTTCTTTACTCTTGTTAATGCCATTCTAGTCGTAAATCTTGTTTTAAGACTTTTTAGTCTTCTTGTTTTTGGCAATAGTCATTGTAGTTCAATATTATATCATCTTTGAGTGACTTTTTCCTTCCTTTCAATGACATAAGAGTGTATTGAGGATTTTCTTTCTTCAAGATTTATGTCCTTGAAAACATATTCTAAAATTGCAATAACCTCATCATTTGGATCATATACTACTTCATGCATTCTTAGAAGATGAATGACCAAATGAACAACATTTCACATTTCTTCATAGATCTGTAAGCCAAAAAGTCTCCAAATAGTCTCCAAAGCACTAATGTATCTTGCATTCAAATATTATTTGATTTCATCTTGTTGGTTTTTAAATTGTATTGTAATGTGATAACGGTCCTTATGGATGTATTTATGGATATACTTGATGGCACAAATAGATGCACATATCTCAATACTAATATGACCATTGTACTTCTGAGATAACTTTAGATAAAATGGAACAACATCCCTATTATCAACAACTATTTCTTGAACTTCAAACATTCTTCTATTATTTCTTTGTCAATATTGAGGATATCCATTGGCATGCATTGTTATTTCTTCCACAAATACCTTCACATCCCTCTTTGTATAATAACCATCTTCCATGCAAGGCTCTTCAAGATTTTGCATTTCACGTGGATCCTATGCCATGTATTATAGAATAACTTCAAATAGCTCCTGATTATTATCTTTATCTAGAAAATCTGCAGAAACCATATGATCCACATCTCTAGCACATCTAATCTTGCTTTCTCTATTCAAAAAAATCAAAATATACATATGAAATAGATCTTTCTTTTGAAACTCAATAGTATAAACATGTGCAACAACATGACCAAAGACAACTCTTTTCTTTATATCTTTCATAATTGCATATCTCTTGAGCTCAAATACATGGACAATCAAATCAAGCTTATCACTTGCTTGTTGTCTTTGAAGTAATTCATTTTGAATTTTAGACCATCTTGGATTTGATATCACTATCATAAAAATATCAAGATGTTTATAAAATCTTATAATTGCCATAGAATCTTGAAATATTTCTATCATATATCTTACACTTTTTATATGTGATGATGGAAGTAAGATCCTATGTCCTAAATTATTTAATTCATATTATCTTTCTTCATGCCGAATACTTTAATGAGTTATAACAACATCCACCAATTCTTGGTATAAATCATCATGTAAATTTCTTTGATTGTAACATAGATATTGTAAATGTGATTGCTTAGTTGCTATCCATCCATCAACCATAAATTCTTGTAATAGCTTTCTTCCACGCAAAATTTTAAAATATTTGATAGACCTTAAAAAAAGTTGATAAGCAAAATAATCCATTTGTATAAGGTTGTTGCCTCTTCAATCCTCTTGTCAAATACTTTTTCTTTCTTCAACAATATCCATCACTAAATTTTGCGCCTTTGGATCAAGATGCCATCTAAAGGTTCTATATGGAAGAAAAAAAATAAATAAAAAAATAAAAAAAATAATAATAATAATAAAGAGGCAAATAAGCAAAATGAGCATCATGAATCCTTTTTAATAGCCCATTACTACATAGGCATATAATAATATTAAGAAGTGCATTATGCTCGGATCCATCTCCAAACAATATAATAGTAATTTCTTCAAAAGTAGTGAGAAGATTATATTGGGGTCTATCACTCTCATTCATAAAGTGTAAAGAAACAAAAAGATCTACTTCCACTATTCTTTCATTCCGCACTTGGAATAGTATTTCATGTACATGTCTATATAATCTAATAAATAGATTATTCTTCTTCAAAACTTTTCCAATCTCTCACATAGTTTGGCTCAATAATCCATGATTTTGATTCATTCTTCTATCTTGTGTAAATGATGCATTGTAGATATAGAGATGTGCATAACTTGGATCGATTCCTTCTTCAGGTAACAATGCTCATACTAAATGGTGAAACTCTCTATTTATTCTAAAACTATATGGAGCATTTTGCTAAAGCACAAATTGATTAATATTTGCACCTAAGGACATAAATGCATGTGCAATATTATACTCATGGATATTTTCTCAGAACTCTCTTGCTCTTGCATCTTGGTCCTCAAATAAGCATTTCAAAATCAAAGGTGGAGAAGGTAGAGATGATAGAGAATTTTTTTTTTTGACGACAATATTATCCAAATAATAGTAATTCTTTTAGCGACCAGGCTAAATGTTCATCAAAGCAATGCAATGCATTACAATAAGGATACAAAACATTCATCCTCTCTAGATTATATATGGCTTCAACACTTATAACTATTTTAGCTTTTCTTTGTACTCTCTCATATTTCCTATGTTGTTGTTAAGCAATTGCTCTTCGATTCATTGTTAAAGCTAGATTATTCACAATGGCACGGATTCTACCAAACAATTGGAATAAGTTTGTAAGTATTAAAATTGTACCTCTATAAAATTCCAATAAAATCTTGTTATTCAAGTATTTTAGCAAAATTTCATAGTACTTGTAAAATAAAAATGAGTACATACAACTCAATTAGTCAAATTATAATGCTACAATGCTTTAATAAAAATATTCTACATCTATACATCCCTACAAATTATAATTATACAAATTTTTAAAGCAACTTGCTATAGCAAAAAGCTCAATTTTTTCAAAATATTACATTTTATAAATCAAAATAAATAAATAAAATATTTAATATTTAATTATTCATTAAAAAATATATTATTATTTATTTATTTTATATATAAACACAAATATATATATATATATATTTATTTATTTTATATTTACACATATATATTTATTTATTTATTTATTTATTTACACATATGAAGTTGAATATAAAAAATTTCATTTAAGAACAAGAAATGAAATTCCTACAATTTAATTTTTGTACAACAATTCTTGTGATAGTTGACAATATTCCTATAATTCAAATAAAACTTTGTTGCTCAAGAATTTTGTTTACAATGAAGATATAATGTGAAATGTAATATAATAAATGTAATATAAAAACTATAAAAATTATCAAAACTATAAATATGACTATAAAAATAAAAACTATAAAAATATTAACTATTTTTGAAAAATAAAAATAAAAAACTAAAAATAATAAAACAAATAACTAATAAAAATTTAAAAATGATAAAAAATAATATAATAAAATAAATATTAAAAATTATAAAAATTATAAAAATTATAAAAATATCATCTTAAAATTTTAAAATATTATAAATAATAAATAGTTTTTGAAAATAATAAAATTTAAAAATCTAGTTTTATGCACAAAAATTTAGTCTAATCCATATTTCACCAATCTAACAACAAATCCAGACATCAAATCAAAAAAAGTAAAAAAAAAAAAAATAAATAAATAAATAAAAAACAAAGAACAAACAAACAAACAGACACATTCAAAAAGCTAAACAAAAACACAAATTTTTCAATATTTCAGCAATACTCACTGCAATATTTCACTGCAATATTTCACTGCAATATCATAAATTTCATAAAATATCATAAAATTAGAACTCCAACCTCCTCAAAGAAAGTTCTATTAGACAATTGGAGTAAATGATTACATCTTTGACAACAACAATTTATAAGTACAAAAGTTGATTCGAGTAGCAAGATTGTAAGCCCATGCTGCTACTTCTTCTTTGATGGAATAACAAAGAAACCTCCCAAAAGCAAGATCCACTATGAATCCATGTTGTTAATCCACTATGAAATTCTTCTGAAATTCTGATTGCAAAGCACAATGTTAATAATTTGTAATTCATAAATTTGACAAAACACCAATGTTTGAAACACACAGAATACATTGTTCTTACTCAAAATACAAAACTTAAATACATGCTGAGCCTTCCCTAATGTATTTGCCTTTCCAGTGTTTATATGATTGCATTATAGTATGAAGTGCATAAATTTGAGGAGGAAAAAATCAATGTGAAACACTATGAAAATTATCCTATAGAATTTCCCGATCAACTATAAATCAGGTTGTGAAATCCACAAATCATAAATTTTTTTGATGAAAACAAAGGCCCATCTATGCGGTGAAGGAGAGCCACCACTTGTCTCCTTGATCAATCTTAATATATAGACTAGATAACCCCATGTTGTTGTCACGAAAACTTTGATTCAAATGAAGTTATTTTGTGAACTAATGAATATTTTTCAAATTCAAATGTAATACAATACAAATAGAAAGAATATAAATTACATAATGGAGCTTTTACATATGAAGTTATTATAAGTAAATCCATGTTATTGTTGTGGATAATATATAAAAAATATAATTAATTTAGGTCAAGAAATTACTTATGAAAACATAAAAAACATTGAATTACATTAAAAAATATATTTTGACATTCAAAGATGTATTAAAGTCAATAATTAAATAAAATTAAATAAAAATATAAAAAATATTTTTTTTATATTTATCTAATTAAAAATTCCAGAAAAACAATATTTGACAAAGAATTTAAATTATCATTTTTGGGAAGAAGAATCTTGATAGAATGGTAGGAAAAGCATTGATAGAGTGCTACATAAAGTTGATGATGGAAAAAAAATAGGTTGTTGTTGATCCAACCAACATGCTTCATTGATTGTCTTTTGAATTTGTTTATTGTTATTGCAAATACAAGACGGATTGGAAATTGCTTTCTCTTTAGAATAAATAGAAGTTCTTTTATTGTAGAAGTCAATGTATTCCATAGAATAAACACCAAGTTTCCAACAAATTTTCCTCTAAGAATTCTTATTACAAGAACTCAAACCATTAGTCATGTAATTACCAATTGGATTCTATTGCAAAGTTGTTGGCGAGGAGCAATATTTCTTAATAGCATCATTGAAATCTCAATTTTAAGACAAAGCCTTGATTTAGGCATTCTAGATGGATTGAGTGACTTGATGAATTTCACTAGATAAATATTATTATTATTGATACCATCTTCAATAACAAAAACTTCATTTGCACTTAAATATTTTTGTTCTTCTTTGAGAAATATGGCCATAATCTTCTCATTAATATCTTCTACATTATCATTGCAAGTGGATAAAATGATTCTATCTCTAAAGAAGGCATCATTTGCTATATTGTCTTCCTATCAGCATTGCCTTGTATAAACAACATCCACTAAAGGCATTAATTTTTGATCAACAATCATATGATCAAGAAGCTTAACTACGTTATCGAGCAATAAGTTTGTATCGTTTCCAATTTGACAAGTAGAAAATAGAAATATTAGTCAATAATTATGCAACCATAAAGAACTCAAATGCACCACCATCTATATATACAATGTGTGTATGCATTCTTTACTTGAAGATGCCAATTAGCAAATTCAATATCTGCGTGAAGTGTTCTTAAATTGTTCTTACTCGAAACACAAAATACGTTGTTCTTACTCAAAACATAAAACTTAAACACATGTTGAGCCTTTCTTGATGTATTTTCCTTTCGAGTGTCTATATGATTGCATTACAATATAAAGTGCATAAATTTGAGGAGGAAAAAATCTATGTGAAACACCATGAAAAACACCCTGTGGAATTCTCCAATCAACTGTAAAATAAGTTGTGAACTCTACAAAACATGAACCTTTTTGATGAAAACTAAGGCCCATCCATGCGATGAAGGAGAGCCACCACTTGGCTCCTTGAATGATCTTAATATATAGATGATTTTGCTAATTTAATTTTATGTGTATATATATATATATATATATATACATAATCTTTATATTGCACCAAATACATTACAATTCTTACAGTTATTAAGAAACACAAGCACAACTCCTGTAAAATGTTTAAAAAATATTCAAGAGGAATAGTGCTGCCTCCAGAATATGAGGTGCATCATATATTTTGACATTGTATTGTAAAACACTTTGCCCATATATTTCCAAGAAACATCTTTCTATTAACAAAATTCATAACAAAATGGGTATGTCATGCATGGGAATGAACACTCAATTTGGTTGGAGACAAAAGCTCAAAGATTGAAATGCACACGTGGCACTTAGCTTTGGGAAATGAGCCCCATGCATGGACAATTTCCTTCAGAACATTCCGTGTCATTCTTATCAACCAATCCTTCAATCAAACAACTTTGTCTGTGGCCGATTGTTTCGAGGTTCTAACTCAGCTCACTTTTTTTCACGAACTTCGTTACAAAGTGGACGTGGACCTACTTTCAGTCTAACCCCCACCAACGACCGACGACCTACCAAGTCCTAGGAAGGTAGGTTACCACAGGTACCTACCTAGCGAGGAGGCGGAGGGTTCGTGCTTAAAAACAGCGTTTGCTCCAATCCGGCCGTCTCGATGCCGAGCTCCTGAAAATGCAATCGATGGCAGCTTCATGTGGCGAAACGATGCAATGTCGGGCTGTAGGTTTGTGTCCCTGAGTGGTACGAGTTAGTGGAATTTGTGACCGATTCTCTTCTCAGGTTGTGGAATTTCGGGGACTGAATGGGAGGTGAATTTGGGAAGTGGAGGAGGAGAAGGAGCATGGCTTGTTTCTGGATGTGAAGAGGCGGGGGCAGGGTTGGGGGGGGGGGGGGGGGGGGGTGTATGTGTGGGGTTGGTTAGAGATTTGCATTCAGGATGGTGATTATGGACGTAGACAATGCCGTGGATGTGGAGATTAATGTTTCCGCCTCAGCATCGGCGCCCGTAAAGGAGATGAGCGAGCTGCGGTACTCGCGCTTGATTCACACGCTAGGGAGAGACGCGGTGAATGCGTTGAGTCAGGCCCGTGTGTTGGTGTTGGGGTGTAAGGGATCGGGTGTTGAGGTAGCGAAGAATTTGGTCTTGTCCGGGGTGCAAGGGTTAGGGTTAGTGGATGACGAGGTGGTCGTGTTGGCTGACCTCGGGGCGCATTTCCTCTTGAGCGAGGGGGATGTGGGGCGCAATCGGGCGGTCGCTACCGCTCAGAAATTGAAGGAGATGTACCCTAGTGTAAACATTGTCACGCTGTCGAGCGTATCGGTGGAGAGCGCGCTGGGCAGCTATGGCTGTGTGGTGGCCACAAGTGGGTTTTATCCCGACCTGATTCGTTTGAACTCTTTATGCCGCTCCTTGGGCGTGCCATTTGTGGCGGCGAGTTGTCGTGGAGTGTTCACCTTCGTGTTCTCAGATTTTGGTGACAATTTCTCCGTTTTGGACGAAACTGGAGAGCTTGCCGGGGCAGTATTGGTCGAAGGTATTACGCAGGATTTTCCTGCTACTGTCACCGTGGTGGAAGAACAACGACACGGGTTAGAAAATGGCGATGAGGTTGTTTTGAGTGGCATCAAGGGCATGGAAGAGTTGAATCGTGACACTCCTTATTCAGTGACTGTCACCGGTGTGCATTCCTTCACAATACAGGAAGATACACGTTCGTACGAGCGCTATGTGTCCGGTGGATATTTCAGCAAGCTGAAGAAATCTAAGAACATGGAGTTTCTTTCCTTGGAGAAAGCTCTTCTGTCTCCTAAATTCTGCATCAGTGATCCGGTGAAAGAGCCTCAAGTTATGTCCTTGCATGTTGGCTTTCAAGCCGTAGACGAGTTTGAGAGACGTCATGCCTCGGATACTTTATCACCGTCCAGGTCAACTGCCATAAACCCTGAACAATTTCAGGAGGTCGTTGTGCTTGCCCAAGAAATATGGTCGAATTTGCAGGCATTGCATGTTGAGAAGGGAACCAGTAGCGGTAGTTATGCAATGGAAGCCACATCTGATGAGAGAGGAGAGGAGCTGTCAAATGAGGCTCTGTTGAAAGCTAATGGTGAGAGGGACAGACCATATCAGGATAGAGCTGAGGCTCTGTTGAAAGCTAATGGTGAGAGGGACAGACCATATGAGGATAGAGCTGGGTCCAGTAGTAGTGGAGGTTCAACTTCCATTGCGGGATTACCATCAAGGTCACATGGTAATAGGTTTGAGGTAAATAAGGATATAGTTCGAATGATTGCGATAGGAGCATACAATTGTTACGTATTTATAAACTACTTAACAAAACTCTACGAAGGTATTATTTCCTCTAGCGCACCCAATCGATCATTTGTTGTATTATTGAATGTGCACTCCACCATATGTGGTTCTAATTGCAAATTTTCTTCTTCCTCCTCCAATCTTTCCATTGACTCCTCCTCAACTGGTTAGAGAGATTTTCATTATATTCTCCCAATTCACGGACTTGAGCTTCTAGTTTCAAAATCTAGACATCCGAAGTTTCAATTGTTGTTGTGGCTAATTCATCCATTTTGGAATATCTTCAATCGATACTTGTAAACGACTCCTCACTGTTAACTCTTAACCAGAACTATTACTTTCAAAAACACATGAAATATAAGAAAATGATACTCCAGCCAATTCAAAACAATATCACAGAATGACTTTAATTAGTGCCCCACTCCTATTCTTTTACTACCTGGTGATTATGACAACATGTTATCCATATTTCCGTGAAAGGTAATGGGAAGTAAACTTTCTTGATTGCTTCATTAAGTTTTCGAAAATCCTGACAAATTTGGATTTTCTCGTTTTTTTTTTGCACCATCACGATTGGAAAAACCCACTTACTATTCGGTACCAGATAAATGAAACCAACTGCAAGAAGCTTGTCCAATTCCTCTTTCACTATAAGAGAATATTTAGAATTAAGGCGATGTTGCCTCTGCCATACCAATTTAGCGTTCTCCTCTAAAATGATACGGTGTTCACAGACTTCAGTGGAGATACCTTTTAGATCAACATAAGTCCAAGCAAAAGCTGATTTATGATGCAAGAAAAATTCTGTCTAGTAGGTTAACTCCTATTCCTTAATACCTTCATATACATTTATTGTCCAAGGCTCTCTTGTGGTTGCTAAGTTGATAGTTTGACATAAAGGTGTAGTGGTGATGTTCAGTTTCAACCCCCGCGTTGGTTTAAAATCAGTCGGTAAGTCCAATATGTGTGAAGTACTAAATCTTGTGTCTAGAGTACTCACATGGTGCACATCATACTTGGTTATCCAATCAATACTAACTTTAGCAGAGATTTTTGAATCCGTCGGGTATATCAAGTACTCCCTTGCACCGCCACATTAGTACACCACTCCAAGGTATTGGTCTGCTTCCATGGACGCCTCCGTAATCGATGCTACTACATCGTCATTGGCACTAAGTTCATCATCTGTCGTCAATTCAGATGCTGGCAATTGAGATTTCCCGTGATAGTGTACTGGATATATTTGTAATACCATTTTATCTCTGTCCTTGCCAATTGACAGAGTACCCAGACTCCAATTGTTCTTGGCCTTCGCTTGATAAATCTAGGGTTGTTCAAATAAAATTGGATATGATAAAGTCAAATGTTGTAACCAAAAGAAGATGTAGTCAATTTCATATGCAATACCAATAATTATAGTTTGAACACTTTGTAAAATATCCATTGGTTTAACTCGGCTATTTACTGCCATCCGTAACACCAATGTTGTGGATACTAAGTGTTCCAAATCTAAAGCATCCATTGTATCAACATTCATTAAATTGGTGCTGGAACCACCATCCACCTGAACATCTGAGATCATAACACCATCAATCGAAACATCGATGGTTGGTGCACATGGGTCAGGGTTCAAATTGACTTCACAAACTTCTTTATTGCGTTGCCTATGCCATATTAACAATGAATTCAATGTAGAATAGCACTCTGGTGCAACCGCTAGAAGTTCCTTCATAGAAATACAAGGCCGAATAGCGTCCAGATCCTTCAAAATGTCATAGGGTTCCATATGTAAGGTAATACCCAATGCCTTCTTCCTTTTCATTGGTTTGAATTTAACTCCGTGAGGTAAGATATTCTTCTGCTCTGGACTTAGAATTGAAACAATAGCCGGAGCTTCCTTGGAATTTGTGCCCTCGAGAGGATCTTTCAACGAATAGGACGTTTTCTAAAACTACATAGAAAACGGAACAGCTTGACACGAAATTGAAGCCTCCATAATTAGTATCTCATTGAGGTGTACAATCGATTCAGGTCTTATATTGAGTAAAGGGCCCATGTCAGGACTTGGATTGGATGGCTCCATAATTGGATCCAATTGGCCCTTCGCTTTAGCATTATTCAAATATTGAATTGGTCTTTTCCTCTTTTGCTGACTTCTTATATGGACAGCTTGGACTACTTCTACCCGATGAACTGGTGATTCTTCTATCTCGTTATTTTTTTCTTCTACAACTTGTGCAATCGATTGTATCTTCTCATCATCATTATTAGGGTTAAATGGAACATTGTATTGATAATGAAAATGACCCAAATGCTTGTAATTTCCACATATTAGAGCATATTTGTCTATAAACCTTGGATTAGGGCATTCATTGGCATAATGACCAATTCGTCGACACTTGTAGCAACGTAGTGGTTTTCGACCCATACAGTCAGGTACACTTGTTGTCTCCACTGGAATATATTTACTAGGTCGATTCCAAATAGCCATAGTAAATAATCTTGGTTGACCAGTTGCTATTGGTCGAGAATAAGACTACTGAATTGGTATAGTTTGGAGATTTTCTCCTTGATTATTTCCACCGTTTTGCATCTTTGTTCTATAAACCATATTATAATTAGTATTTTAAAAATTCCCAAAGCCATGATTAGATCAATTTGAGCGATTACTATTCCAACCACCCATATTTCTAGTCTGTACTTGATTAACATCCCATTGAGTTGGCTATATTAACGTCTGGTTATTGAATTGTTGTTGCCTTTGTAAATGCCAGCAGTTTTGAGTAGGGTGTTTTCCTCCTCAAAATATACATTGAACACCCGTTTGTCTGGGTGATGGACATTTTGTATCAAAATGACCTTATCCTTTATAATTATTACACCATACATTAGGTCTCGTATTAGAAGGCTTATGTCGTTTCTCCTTGTCTTTAGCCAAATTCATAGCCAATTCTTCCATCTTATTTGTTAGATTTAATAACAAGGCTTCATTTGGATCTTTAAAAGTCGCATTTGTGAACAACTCCAGTTGTTGATAGGTTGGGGATGTAAAATAAGGTGTCATTGTTGTTGGGACTATTGCTTTGAGTGGTGTAGCATTAATTGATTTTTGCAAGATAACATTCTTCATGTTGGAGTCAGCCATTTGTGGATAATTATCCATCGACACATTTCCCGATTGTATTTGTTGGCATCCTGAAGTTGGAATCATCGTGGCCTTCACTATTAACAATTGGTCATAATGACATTCTTTCTACACCTTTGCTTGTGCCAACGATGCCTCTACCATAGCTGGTCGAGCCTTTTTTACAAACACTTTCAATTCTGGTGGATGCAAACCATTAATTAATATCGACAATATAAACGCATCTGGTATTTGATTATTTGTCCATTTACAAAGTGTATCCACGATCCGGCCATAATAGGACTCTACGGATTCTCCCGCAAACATCCTGCTATTCATAAAACTTTCTCCAAGCCAATCTTCAAATCTAATTGATTTAAAATAGGTTAAGAAGGCGTTCCTCAAGGCCTTCCAATTAGAAAATCTATCCACTGGTTGCCGAATATACCATTCAAAAGCTGTATCTTTTAAAGTTGCTGGCAACCATCTCAACCAAATGTCTTCAGTTCTACCAATATTAGCCACGCAAGCTGTCAAGAATTGAGATATATGATAATCGAGATCAGAGCTTGGCCAACCACTAAAAGTAGGTAATGATGCCACACTTGTAATTCGGTCTTCTACTGCTCCCATTTATACTACAATTGGTACTTCTGGCACTCCCACGGCTATTGGTGTTATCACTGGTCTCTTTACTATTTGAATCTGAATTTTTCTTCCTTTAGTTTTTCTTAGACTTGCAATTCTTTTTTGTCATTCTCGTAGGATATTTCTTATGCGTAATTGCTCCTGTCTTTCTTTCGTTTGTCAATTAATTCTTTGATAATCCTCCCTTTCATGATTATCACTCATAATCTTTTATTCCTCTTTATAAAATCAATATTGCCTTGAATTATAACTCACATATCTGTAACTCTAAAATTGATTCTTCTCATGTTCTCATTCAACATATAATTCCATCTCCTATACAATCAATTTCTAACATTTCATATTGTTATCATTTTTCCAGCAACGGTGCAAAAATGTTGTTCTTGTTGTGTTTAAGCTTCAATATATCAAAGCAATTGAACTAATAGAGGTGGGTTCAAACACGGGGAAAGACTGGTTATATGAATTGGGTTTGTTAGTGTCACAATTGATTGTACTCTAGCTATTTGAAATCAATTATCAAACTAAAAAATATCGAGGCTTAGTACTTCTATCTTAATTCAACCCATAATCCATTCTACGACTATCAATTCAACAATACTTCCATATTCTTATCCGTTCATCTCTCACTTTCTCTCTTTGCGGTTTATATATATTCAATTATTGACCTCCACCTTCCTATTGTATTCAGTTTCTCAATTCATCACACATAATTCAATATCTCAACTTATGACTCTCATAGTTTTGCACTCCAGACTAACTTATCAATATTCAAAAACTATCTATTACTCGTCAACAACAAAGAAACAAAAAGAAGTAGCACCAAGCTTGCCTCGGCTTATGACTATCACAATTTGGCCCCTCGGCTTATGACTCTCACAGTCTGGCTCCTTGGATTACGACTCTCACAGTCTGGCTTTGATCTCTCTTTCTTCAACCTCTTTATCCTACCAAAAAGATGATCCATCGGGGAGTGGATTCCAAAGGTTATGACTCTTTGAATTCTTAACCCTTTATTCCACTAACAACCTACTGTTACCAACTAAACTACTTAACCATCAGTCTAATTCTCAAGGTTATTAATAACCAACTAGTAACTTACCACAAAGTTTATTTACCTATTATATAAAGATCTTAAATTATTATAACCTATGTATTAATCATGAAATAATGACTTAAAACATACTTTTGAAAAAATAAGCAAATAAATAAATAAACAAAATTTCTTTAAAGAATTTAATTTACAAGCATCTCTATGGCCAAGATAATCTTTATACATTAATTTAATAGAATACTTGTTGGAGCATCTTAAATATTATTTTAAGGCTTGACTATTATAATTATTTAGAATTTTGGAGTTGTAGGAGGAGATAAAGAAGATATAGAAAGAAATTAATCAAGTTGATATTCTTAACCTTGTTTTAAGGACAAAAACTAGATGAAAGTAAATAAACAAAAGAGGCTTTTTTAAAGAAGTACAATAAAATAGAAATTAAGAAGTATGTATATAAAAAAAAAACTACAATAGCTATTGCCAAAAGACTAATTTTTTTAAAAATTAGACTACAAACAAGATAAGAATTAACAGGAGTGAAGAAGGCTTTGCTCTTTCCTCTATATATATTAGCTATGTAAGAGCTACATGGCAATGTTCTGTAGGACTTCTAAAATGTATTGTCTTTGGACAATACATATCTTGCAAGAAAAGTTTTTTATATGGGCACCACATAGTTAGCTTGTTTTGTAAGCTACCAATATATGTGGCATGTCGTTAATTTGTTGGCCAAATTTCTTACCTACCAATCAACTATAAATACATGTAAAGTCAAAGCAATGTCTATGAAGTTTCTAAGAAGCTTTTTTTAAAGATATTATAAAATTAATCTATCTTTATTTATTTCTATTTATTCATATTACTTAAGTAAAAATTATAATAAATATATATCTATGACATTATCTTCTCTTCTAGAGGCAAGTTCTAAGAGAATCAATGATCACATATTGAAGAAGTCTAATATACAATAAATTATATTTTCCACATACTCTAATCTTTGTTCCGTCCAAAGGTAGTTGATAGGTCCTTTAAGCTATCAATAATATTCTATTCTAAGGCAGTGTCATATGGCATGATTTTTTATCTGAGAATATACTAGGTATCTGACTATAGAGACTTTAGTTTTAACTTATTGGCTAAATTCTAATAAGTGATATATCTTTATTAAAAAATAAAAAAAATACAACAATATCAAAAGATATTCTATTAAAAAAACCTTTTATATTTAAAAAGCTTTGTATAAAAGGTTTTCTAAAGCATTTAGAAATGTCTTAATATGCTTTGCTATATCGAATCATAACAAACTATTTGCTAATAAGTTAAAATTTTAATAAACTAAAAAAAAATCTATAATCCTCTTTCAAAAATTTATCTTTATATCATGATTTTTTTATAGCTCTATATCTCCATCTTTCACATATTTATAAAGTCTTGGCTCCTAAAACCCCTTTACTTTGTATAAAATGCCCAAATTGTAGCAAAACCTTTTTAAAATATTTTTCTCTTGTATAAGATTTTTTCTTCCTCAAACTTTAGAAATTCATATATCTTATTCCAACCATTTAGTTTTTTTCAAATTTCTAGATAATATAGATTTTATCCTTAAGCTTTATCATAAAAAATAAAAATAAAAACCATAAATCTACTACAAATCGTTTGACATCTTAGAAACCTTAGTGGATGCTCTGAATCCTAATTTATAAGCATCTAAGTACTATTTTCTTTATATCTCAAAAATCCAAACACTAATACTTTAAAATTTAAGTATAAAGTTTAATAACATAATAATATATATTATTAAAAATTTTGAATTGAAATCTTATAAAATTATTTAAAATATAGCTCAAAATACAACCACTAGTAAAGAAGGTCACTAATTGCACTTAGATTGCAAGCACTCACTTCGACTTCTAATATCTCCTTTATTTAAGCTTATAATTCATTAAAAAATATATGAAAAATATAGTTTAAAAAGTATTCTCTCCAATTATAATTGCCGATCCTTCATTGCTTCTTTTACACGTGCGTTATATCCAAAAGAGTGACTATAGATATAAAACCAATACCTTAACTTTGAGCTTCTATATTTCTTTCATAAAAACTCCAAATTATATAAATTTTTTACCAAAATCATATAAAAAATTCTAAAATTGATGCATCTAATCTTTGAAGTTTCAATTGCCTCAAAAAAATAATCCTAATTCCTAATATGGCTTTGAGAAGCCTCCTTAAAGTCCATTTGCGAATAAGAATAGAGATTTTTATCATCCATCTCCATTCATCTATATGGTTGGCCTAACTATTTTTTTTATAAGAAAATAATTTTTTGATTATTTTTTTAATAATTTTTGAATAGTATGTGATTTAAATATTAAATAAAAGAAACAAAATTAGATTTTAAGAGTCACTAATATCTAATAAAGGTGGGTTTTACTACATTGTATAGTAAATTATATATTAAATATATATGTACATTATTTTTACATGGTAGCTAAACTATAATAAAATAGCAAAAAGATCACTTTATTATTTGATTATTCTTGATACCTTTATAATTTTCTTTAAACAAAAAATTTGTAATACCATCAAAATTCATTCCTACCTCTAATAAAATTACTAAACATTGAGACTCTCTTCTCAAGTCATAGTACCAACTACATTATATCTTGCCATATATTCAAGGGAGAACATATTTTTCTTAAAAGTCTTCATCTCTATTACATTGTCTTAAAAGTTATAATAATTATAATATCTTGTTCAACAAGTAAGCAAATAATGGCTCTTGAGTTGAATCTATTCGCTATTGGTTCTCCATCTCTTTAACATTACAAAAACTACAAATAAGGATAGAAAGTAGAATGCAATATTTTTTAAATTGTATTTCTTTTATAATAAAGAATTTTTATCCTTCATCTTGATTTTAAAAGATGTTGTTGATAAAAATCTTTGACCTTTTCTATTGCATTTGTAAGATTTTTTCTTGGCTCCCATGTGCGTTTGTTAATATCATATCATACCAATAAATAAGATGTTTTTATCTAAATGAATACCTCTTTAAGTCAAAGAGTTCTTCTATCTCAAATTCTTGATTATTATCCACTTCTATAAGAGGCAATAGTATTTGTCTTTTTTTTCAAGATATTCACTATCTTATATGGTTCTAAAGGAGATACAAAAAATAAAAGATGGATTTTTATAGATTCCATGAGATATAATCAATAAGCAATTAGATTGACTTATTTAAAAATAAAAAATGGTCCAAATCTAAAATAATCCAACTTGTGATAAAGATAAATAATTTTAATAATATAATGAAGAAATCATATTTTCAAGGATAAGAACTTGATGTAAAAAGAAATTTAGATAAGTAAGCCTTCACTCAAAGAAAGATAATAAAATATAAATAACCAAGTATGTATATTAAAAGAGAAATTGAAAAGGCTATTGCCATAAGACAAGAAAACTAGAGACCCTTGAAACTAGATTAGAAGCAAGAAAGGAGTTGACAAGAGTGAAGAAAGCTTCATTCTTGTCTCTATATAAACTATTTAACTAGGAGCTATGTGACAGCATTCTATAGGACCTCCAATATGTGTTGACTTTGTAAGTCACATGCCTTGACTTACAAGGAAAGTTTTTCTACGTGTGGACCACATAATTAGCTTGATCTTCAAGCTAACAACATGTGTGGCACATGGCCAACTTGTTGACTATGTTTCTAATCCAAAAAAATCAATTAAAGACACCTATGAAGTCAAAGCAGTATCTATGAAGCTTCTAGGAAGCTTCTATATTAAATACTATAGAATTAACTTATTTTTACCTATTTTTACTTACTTCCACCTATTTGTATATGTAATTACTAGCTTACATGAGTATGTTCGTGACATTACCCTCCTTTTAGGGACGAGTTCCATGAGGAGCAATCATCATATGTTGAGGAAATCTATGATGCGACAAATTATATTTGCCACATACTCTGATCTTTGTTCTCTTCAAAGATGATTGATAGGGCCTTTCAACCATCGATAGTATCCCATACCAGGGTGGGAAGACCACCCAGTTATTTGATTATTGTTGAGGCCTTCATAACTTCCTTCGAATAGAACATTTGGAACACCATCAAGAGTTGTTCCTACCTCTAGCAAAATCACCAAACATCAAGAGTCCCTTCCCAAATCGTGATACCAAACGCATTGTATCTCACCATCTATTCGAGGAAGAACATGTCATTCTTGAAGATCTTCATCTTGATTGCATCGTCTTGAAGGTTGTAATAATTATAATGTCTCGTTTGGTAGGTCAGCAAATGGAAGCTCTTGAGTCAAATCCACTAGTTGTTGGTTCTCTATCTCTTGAGCGTCACAACTACAAAGAAGCTACGAACAAGGATTGAAAGTAGAATGTTATCTTGCCTAGATGTTGTTTCTTTTATAAAGAAGGTTGTCATCTTGATTTTGATGGATGTCATCGATGAAAAGCCTCCACCGTCTTTGCTGCATTTACAAGATTCTTTATTGGCTCCCATGTGCATTCACTAATATCATATCCATGCCAATGGACAAGATATTCCAATTTATTTCAGCGTCGCCTTGAACCTAAGACTTCTTCTACTTTAAACTCTTCATTATTTTCCACTTCTATAGGAGGAAGTAGAGCTTGTCATCTTCTTGGTATGTCTACTGTCTTGTATGGTTCAAGAAGAGACACGTGGAATACTGGATGGATTTTCATTGACTCCGGTAGATGTAAACGATATGCAATTGGATTGATTTGTGTAGAAATAGAAAATGGTCGAAGCCTTCGATAGTCTAACTTGTCACAAAGATGAGTAGTCTTAATATTGTGACAAAGTAGCCATATCTTATCACCCAAGAGGAATGGTGGTTGTTCCTTTCAATAGGCATCCGCATTGATCTTTTGTTGTTCTTGAGCCTCTTTTAACTGCACCTTTATCGTTGCATGTAGCTCTGATAAATGAATTGCCAAATCTTTTACAGCAGGATTATCAACTTTTGAAAAGTCAAAAGTATTAAGTCATGGATGATAACCATCATTAGCAAAGAAAGGTGTTTGTTTTGTAGAAGAATGTACAGTGTTATTGTAAGCAAACTCTACCAATGGCAAAAGAGTTGTCCAATCATCTTGTTGATAGTTAATGGTACATCTTAAATATTGCTCCAAAACTTGATTAACACGCTCTGTTTGTCCATCAGTTTGAGGATGGAATGTCGAAGATAGTTTTATATCCACTTTTAGAATCTTGAAAAGAGTCTGCCAAAATCTTGATACAAATTGAGTTCTCATATCTGATATAATATCCTTGGGTAATCCATGATAGCGATAGATATTGTCAAAAAAGAGCTTAGCTATTTCTTCACCTATGATAGATTCTATACATAGTACAAAATGTGCCATCTTGGTATACCGATCTACTATCACGAATATAGAGTCATAAGAACCTGAGATTGGAAGATCCTTGATGAAGTCCATAGAAATAGAAGACCATAATTATTCTAGAATGGATAATGGCTGAAGAAGTCTATAAAGTCAATGACGAGGAGTTTTTGATCTCGAGCAAACATCACAAGATTGTACAAAATCTTTGACTGCTTTCTACATTTGTGGCCACCAATAATCCCTAGATATTAGTTCCAAAGTTTTACTGTATCCAAAATGTCTTGTTGCTAGGAAGTCGTGACGAGCTTGAAGAATACGTAAACGTGCTTCTCCTTCTGGAACATATAGGCGTCCTTCGAAATAGAGTAGGTTATTCTTGAATTCAAATTTAGAGGGATCATAACATTTAGAAGAATTATTCTTGATATCATGAACAAGAATGTCTGAAGACATACTTAACTGGACTTGCTTAAGAAAAGTTAAATCAATAGTCAATGTTGATTTTATTGCTTAAAGATGAAATTGCTCTAGCTTCAAGAGAATTGTTCTTTGTTGCTCAAAAGTTACATCTCCTTCTTTTGGTGCAAGATAAGAACATTTAGACAAGGCATCGAACAAACCTTGATGTTTTTCTGGCTGGTAAGTGATGATGAACTTGAATCTTGATAAAGACATGCTCGAACGAGCTTGACGATGATTTAATATGCGTGCTGACATAAAATACTCGAGGTTCTTGTAATCCATATATATGGTGACTAGACTGGAAACGCCTTCTAGATAATGATGACATTCTTGAAAAGAATCCACGATTGCAAGAAGTTTTTTATCGTGGATCTCATAATTGATTTCTGCTGCTGAGAATTTTCTTGAATGAAAGGCTATTGGTTGAAGTTTGTCATCTGTTTCCATTTGTGATAAAACCGCACCCAGAGCAAAGTCTGATGCATCTGTTTCCATAAAGAATGCTTTGGAAAAATCAACATGATACAAGATTGGTGCAGAAACAAACGTTGTCTTCAAAGATTCAAAAGCAACTTTCGCTTCTTCATTCCATTGGAATTTGTCTTTATAAGTCAAGCATATAAGTGGAGCTGCAACTCGAGAGAAGTCCTTGATGAAGATTCGATAGTAGTTGACAAATCTCTAAAAGTATTGGACATCTCTTACCATTTTTAGAATCTTCTAATCTATAATAGTTTGAACTTTCTTAGGATCCATTATAAGTCCATCATTTGAAATGATGTAACCTAAGAAATCGACTTGAGTAGTGTGGAATACACACTTTTCTATCTTGGCATAGAGTCCTACATCTCTTAATTTTTACAACACACGATGAATATGAAGTTCATGTTCTTCTAGATTCTTAGAATAGATCAAGATCTCGTCTAGATAACAAACCACAAAATCGTCCAAAAACTCTCGAAAAATATCATTCATTAGATGTTAAAAAGCTGTTGGTACATTTGTAAGTCCAAAAGGTATGACGTTGTATTCAAAATGTCCATACCTAGTTCAAAATGCACTCTTCCATTCATCTCCTTCTTTGATGCATACTAGATTGTATGCTCTCCGGAGATCTTTTTTTTGTATAGATCTTAGCTTGATTCAGTTGATCAAGAAGTCCAGATATTAAAAGTAGTGGATACCTGTTCTTGATGGTAATCTTGTTGAGTCCTCGATAATCAACACACATCCATAATGATCCATCTTTTTTTTTTCACAAATAGAATTGGAGCTTCTATTGGAGATTTAGAATGGCGTATGAAATTTTTGGCTAGATTTTCTTCAATATAGTCCTTGAGTTCAGTCAACTCATTTTGTGATAAACTGTAGATTGGTCTGAATGGCGGTTATACTCCTTCTTGAAGGTCAATTGAGCAATCATAGGGATGATGTTCCGGGAGTGTATCTACATTCTTTTTTTTGAATTTATCTTGAAATTATTGATATTGGCTTGGAATGCCACTTGAAGTCTTTCCACCAGTAAAAACAGGTGTGGCATAAATAATATATGGTGATTCTTTCATAGCAGCATGCAAGAAAGCTTTTACACCTATAAATACGGGTTTAATTAAACTGGACTTATGACTATCTACTTGATTAACTACACTATTAGTTATACTTTTAAAAAAAGTAAGAGTTTGGAAAATCTAATCTATTTGAGGGTTGTATTTTTCTAACCACAATAAACCTAAAATAATTGGATTAGAGGGAGATCTAATGATATTAAATATTACAAAGCTATTATGACCATTGATTATTACTTCTATAGGAAGGATTTTGTGATGAATATCTCTAGAAGACAATGGACGACCATCTATGACGTTTACATGAACAAGTTTAGTTTTCTTTACTAAAGATATGCTATGTCTTTTAGTAAATTCTTCATCTAAGAAATACGCCGAGGCTCCTGAATCTAACAAAACAGAGGCTTTGTAATATTTAGGTCCTAAAATAACATTTAATGTAAAACAAGGAGAGGGCTCTGAGGAGAGAATAGGACCTTAACTAGATGTTGTGCAAGGTTCCAGCCGCACGGTCCCTATTGTAGCTGGACAAACTCATTTTCTGACATATTGTCTTCTTTCACAGCCATACTTATCATTTTATGATTGCATCGTTTCTTTGGACAATGTTGAGTAGTGTACTTTGGTTCTCCACAATATAAACATAATCTTTCTTGACGACGACGAGTCTTTTCTTGCTCAGTAAGAAGTTTGAAATGTACTGCATCAATTTGTATATCCTCTACTTCCAAATGTATGTATTGAAGATTTATTCATGTTGTCATTGAATTATAGTAACATTGAGGTCCACTTGTACGGTTCTCAGATCAAAATTCAAAAAGGTGATTGTCACACTTCACAGCAAAGTCAATTGCTTGACTCAATGTTTGAGGATCAGGTAAGTTGATTATTAATTTTTTTACCTCATATTATAATCCGTAGAGAAATTGGCTAATAAGTGCAGCATCATCCCACTTGATATCAGTTACAAGTTGTCAAAATTGTGAAGTGTACAACGTTACTGATCGATTACCTTATCGTAAAATATGGATCTTATTGGTTGCAACATGAATTGCATCATGTTCTCCATACATGGATCAAAACTCCACCAAAAAAGCATCTAGATTTTGCAATATTAGATCTCGTCATTCAAGAAAAGATGAAAACCATGATAGTGCTGAACGTGAAAGAAGCGTACTAATGAATCTAACGTACGATCTTGGAGTTGGATAGCTTTGGGGTTGAAGTTGAATCACAAGTTACACTTGATTAATAAATCCTCGAAACTTGGATCTGATGCCATCAAACTTCTCGGATAGGGTATTTCTTGGTTCTATAACATTGGAAGGATGTTCCAACATAGGAAAAAGGACATGATTTGGTACAGATGTTGAAGCAGCTCCAATCATTTCTATATATTCACTTCTTGCCAATCTTGTTACTCCTTGTGGTGATAAATTGAGTTGATGGATCACAAGCATTAACTCCCTCAATTGCTTTTGCATTTGTGCCATTGCATTCTTTATTTCAACAAGTTTTGCCATGATAACACTTAGAAAAGAGAAGATGTCTAATATCGCTCAAGATAAATAGAAGAGAGGACTTAAAAACAAAGAAAATACTAAGAACAATATCAGTTTAGAAGAGGGTAATCTACAACTTCTAATATGCTTATATCTTATCAAGAAAAAAGGATAATCCACTCTTAATCAAGATTAGACAAAGCTCTGATATTGTAGGTGTACTCTTGTCAATCTATCAAGGATAAGAACTTGATAAAAAAAACAATTCAGACAAGTGAGCCTTCACTCAAAGAAAGGTAACAAAATATAAATAACCAAGTATGTATATTGAAAGAAAAACTGGAATGGCTATTGCCAAAAGACAAGAAAACTAGAGACCCTTGAACCTAGACTGGAAGCAAGAAAAGAATTGACAACAGTGAAGAAGGCTTCACTCTTGTCTCTATATATACTATTTAACTAAGGGCTTCGTAGCGGCGTTCTATAGGACCTCCAATATGTGTTGACTTTATAGGATACATGCCTTGACTTACAAGGCAAGTTTTTCTACGTGTGGACCACATAGTTAGCTTGAACTTCAAGCTAACAACATGTGTGGTACATGGCCAACTTGTTGACTACGTTTCTAATCCAAAAAGTCAAGTAAAGACACCTATGAAGTCAAAGTAGCATCTATGAAGCTTCTAGAAAGCTTTTATATTAAATACTATAGAATCAACTTACTTTTACCTACTTTTACTTACTTCCATCTATTTGTATATGTAATTACTAGCTTACATGAGTATGTCCTTGACACATATCTTATCACCTATGTAGAAATGAAGTTGTTGCCTAGATAGGCATTTACATTGATCTTTTGTTGTTCTTGAATCTCTTTTAGCTACGCCTTTATTGTTGTATGTAGCTCAAATAAATGATTTATTAAATCTTTAACTATAAGATTATTAATTTTTGAAAAGTCAAAAGCATCAAATTGTGGATGATAACCACAATTAACAAAGAAAAGTATTTGTTGCATAGAAGAATATATTATATTATTATAAGTAAATTCTATTATTAATAAAAGAATTATTCAATCATCTTATTGATAATTAATGATACACCTCAAATACTACTCCAAAATTTAGTTTGTATGCTTTGTTTGTCTATCAATTTGAAGATGGAAAGTCAAAGTTAGTTTTATATTCATCTTTAAAATCTTTAAAATTATTCTCCAAAATTGAATTTTTCTATCTAATATAATATCTTTAGTTAATATATGATAGCAATAAATATTATCAAAGAAAAGCTTAGTTATTTCTTTACTTGTGATAGATTTTGTATATAATACAAAATATGCCATTTTGATGAAACAATCTACTATCATAAATATAGAATCATAAGAATGTGAGATTGGAAGATTTGTAATAACATCCATAGAAATAAAAGACCATAATTATTTTGAAATAAATAATAGATAAAAAAATCTATAAGGTTGATAATAAGGAGTTTTTGATCTTGAAAAAATATTATAATATTGTATAAAATCTTTGACTATCTTTCGCATTTGGAACTACCAAAAATCCTTAAATATTAGTTATAAAATCTTATTGTATCCATAAAATGTCTTGCTCTTGGAAAGTATTTAGGGCATACACTAGGAAGTTGTAGAAGATTCTAAAAAGTTCTAGAGAAGCTTTGTAGTTGATAGAAGCTACTTGATAAGTTTTCAAGCTCATGGAAGCTGCTTGAGAAGCTTTTTAACTTATAGAAACTACTTGAGAAGCTTCCTAATTTTTTGGAAGCTACTTGAGAAGCTTCCTAGCTTGTAGCATATATAGGAGTCGAAATTAAAGGGATCATCAGTCTTGACAACACATCTTTAGGAGCTCTAACTCACTTCTCTAGTGTTGTTCTTGTATTCATCTGCTTAATCAGTTCTTGCCGATTCTTTTTGAGCTTCTTATTTAGATTTTCAGTCAATATTCTAAATTTGTGATAGTTTGTCGAGACTATACTCATCTTTCATATGAAAGCTAGTTCCTTCTTATCAGAGTGTGGATTATCCCTCTGCTTGAAGGTACTCACATTTTAGAGGTTGTGGATTACCTTTCTCTAAACTGATATTTCTTCTATTATAATATTAGAGTCTTATCTTTCTTGGAGAGAGTGGATTATTCCTCTTCATGAAGAGTTTAAGGCGTTTTAGAGGTTGCGAAGTACCCTCCTCTAAACCAATACTGCCTTCTTATAGAGTCATTTCTTTTCTTCTCTTAGAATGGCCGGAGGTCAAGATATTAGTATGACTGAAAGTTTGGAGTCCAAGTTGGATGCCATTATGAATGCTCTTACTATGTTATTACAGAGAACTGCAGAGATTGAAGGAATCATTATAAGACTTCATAATGATAGAACATTTGAGATGGCACAATTAAAGATTCACTAGCTTCAAGCTTCAGCACCAAGAGAAGTAGCTTTGCTTCTAGTTCAACAAGGATCGTTAGTCTTACAACAAAAGGAGCCCCAAATTAGCCTTCCAAATAAGTTCGATGGTATGTGTTCCAAATTTTGAGGTTTTGTCAATCAAATTAGATTGATAACAGCTTTACAATCCAAATGCTATTTGATAGAGGAGTCACGTGTTAGATTGGTTGGAACTTTGTTCACGGAGCAAGCTCTATCATGGTTGGTTCTTTTGTTTGAAAAAAGATTGTCAATTTTGAACAACTTTGAAACTTTTTTGGAAGCATTTGCGAAAGCATTTGGTGAACATGACAAGGCACGATGGGCTACAACAAAGATTCACTCACTACGACAAGGGGCACGCTCTACATCAGTCTATGCATTAGATTTCAGACAATTAGTGTGTGACATCAATTGAGATGAGGAAGCATTGATGAGTCAATTTTATTTGGGCTTTAGGGACGACGTGAAGGATTTGTTATTTTCTCTTCTTGATCCACGAATGCTCAACAAAGCCATTAGCCAAGTTATGAAGTACGATAATCGCATGTTCCAATGTTACCAAGTCCAATACTAAAGACAACATACAGCTCATCACGCTCTAACTATGTTAGCAAGCAGCTTGAATTCACATTCAGAAGTAGAAGACATGAAAATTGATGCAATATGTGTCAAATTCCTAACTCTAGAAGAAAAAAAGTAGTATATGGAAGAAGGACTATGCTTGTATTATGGTGAAGAAGGCCAGAGAGCTGGAAACTACCCTAAGAAGCAAAATCGATGCATTATCAGGACCAGAGGTGCATTTATTTAGAAAAACAAGGATGCCTAGCCACAATAGGGATGGTGCAGCTGGATAATTCAATACCACAACAACAAACAAGTTCCTCTCTTTTCGCTCATTCTGCCCATTACTTTACTATTCTTCTATCTTTTGGCCTTGTCAAACCCTGTTATTCTTAGTCTTTCTTGGTTAGAAATGCAGAATCCATCTATAGATTAGAGGTTACGAAAGATGACATTTCCTATAAAATATTTCGAGAGTAAGCCTATTAGAAGATTTCGAATAAAAAATCCTTATTTATTGGAGCAAGAGCGTTTGTAACATCGTCGAAGGAAGGTACACCATTTTTCATTTATGCGACTCCAACTAACGGAGAGAAGATTTTGACAACAAATATATCAGAGAAATATAAGGATTTTGAAGATGTGTTTCAAAAGAAGAATGTCGACATGTGTTAGGGACATAGTCCTTAGAACCTTCTAGAGACAAGCTTCTAGAACCTTCTAGAAGCAAGTCTCTCGAACCTTCTAGAAGCTTCTTAGTTGGTAGAAGATGTTAGGGACATAGTCCTTAGAACCTTCTAGAGATAAGTTTCTAGAACCTTCTAGAAGCAAGTCTCTGGAACCTTCTAGAAGCTTCCTAGTTGGTAGAAGTTACTTGAGAAGCTTCCTAAATAGGAGTATATATTGGGATCGAGGCTGAAGAGTTCTTCAGTCTCGACAACACATCTCTTGGAGCTCTAGCTCACCTCTCTGGTGTTGTTCTTGTATTCATCTGATTAATCTAGTTCTTGCCAATTCTTCTTGAACTTCTTAGTAGATATCAAGTCTGTATTCTGTGTCTGTGACAACATTCTACCATAGCATCGACCATAGGATTGTTCCATACACTTATAGGAATGAGCACAACCACCTTTTGGCTCAATCTACAATTTCTTGTAGACTGAGTTAGCGGAGTTGCGAAAGTATATTGATGAGAATTTAGTCAAGAACTTCATTCATCATTCAAAGTTACCAATTGAGGCACCAATCTTATTTATGAAGAAGAAAGATGGCTTGCTACAAATAAGCATGGATTATTGAGGTCTCAACAAGGTGACAAAAAAGAATCGTTATCCATTACCTTTGATATCAGGTCTTCTAGAGCAACTTGGGCGTGTAAGGATCTTTACAAAGATTGATCTAAGGGGAGCTTACAACCTCGTGTGAATCAAAGAAGGAGATGAATGGATGACAGCTTTTTGTACAAGGTATGGCTATTTTGAATATAATGTCATGCCTTTCGATCTTACCAATGCTTTGACGGTCTTTCAGTACATGATGAATGACATCTTTTGGAAGTACCTTGACGATTTTGTTGTCATCTATTTAGATGATATTCTAATATTTTCCAAAAACATAGAAGAGCATGAAAAATACGTTCGTTTGGTCCTTGAAAAACTGCGCAAGCGAGGACTTTATGCCAAATTGGAGAAGTGCTTGTTTAACCAAATTGAGATGGAATTTTTGGGATTCATTGCAACTACAAAAGGTTTGAAGATGGACCCTAAGAAGGTGGAAGCAATTGTATTATGGAAAGTTCCAAAGATGATTAGAGATATACAATGCTTTCTTGGCTTTGCTAACTTCTATCGGATCTTCATCAAGAATTATTCTCAAGTTACTGCTCTGCTCACTCGATTTGGAGATCTTTTATACTTTGAAGAGCGGTTGTATATTTTAAAGGGACTAACACGACTCCGAGTTTTCCAAGCTTGATACGACTTACTAGCTATAAGACATTTTGGATTCAATAAGACCTTGGAACTTATTTCTTGAAATTTTTAGTGGCCCCAAATGTAGAAGGATGTCAAGGATTTTGTCCTTTCCTGTGATATTTGTTCAAGATCCAAGAATCCTCGGCATCATCTTTATGGTCTTCTTCAACCATGGCCTATTCGACATCGACCATGATCTTCAATTTCCATAAACTTCATTATGGACCTCCTGCCATCAAATTCATTCAACAGCATCTTTGTTGTAGTAGATCTGCTTACAAAGATGGCACACTTTGTCCCTTACAAGAAAACATCGTCAAGCAAAGACATAGCAAGGCTCTTCTTTGATAGCATGTATCGATATCATGGTTTATCAATTGATATCGTGTCGGATTGAGAAACCCAATTTGTATCAAAGTTCTAGAAATCTTTCTTTGAGATATTAAAGGTGGATATCAAGCTTTCTTTGGCTTTCCATCCTCAAACTGATGGCCAAACGGAACGAGTGAATCAAACTTTGGAATAGTATTTACGATGCAACATCAACTATCAGCAAGATGATTGGAGTGCATATCTATTGTTAGCCAAGTTTGCATATAACAACACCTTTCAGGCGTCAACTCAACAAACACCATTCTTTTCCAACTATGGGTATCATCCAAAGCTTGATTTGTTGAGTCCGTCAACTAATACAACCCGATAGCTGAAGGATTTGTGAAACAACTATTCGAGCTTCAAACTATGTTGAAGCTTCAATTGCAAACTGCCCAAGAAGCTTACAAGGCGTCCGCAGATAAATTTCAGAATTAGGCACATACTTTCAAAACTAGAGATAAAGTATGGCTACTTCGACAGAATATCAAAACTAAGTGGCTATGTGATAAGTTGGACTACAAGAGATTGGGACCATTTATCATCTTGAAGCAAGTCAATCCAATGGCGTACCGTCCGGGATTACCGATTGTTATGAAGGTACATCTAGTCTTTCATATTTCTTTGTTGGAGCCTTATCGAGAGTTATCTTTTCTTGGAAGAGTGTAATGTCCGCCACCTAGTATAGAAATTGAAAACCATGAAGAATACGAGGTGAAAAAGATATTAGATTCATACTGTAAGTAGAAAAAATTGAAGTACCTAGTGCATTGGAGCAACTATGATATCAATGAGCGCATATGGGAAGTAGTGAAAAATCTTATCAATGTGTCGCAAAAGGTATAAGAGTTTCATCGATGCTATTCTCAGAAACCTATGCTCTTTCGATGAAAGTTTTTTAATGAAGTTCCTTCTTCTTGAAGTCTCTTAATCCTTGGCCTTACAAAGAAGGGAGAGAAGGAACCTCTAAAAGACATAGTTAGAGACTATAAATATGTAACCTGAGTCTATTCTTCCATATTTAGTGCTTGTATTTTTCGGTCAGATATGGATAGCCAAGAGATAGATACTATATCAATCATGTCTTTTCAACCGAGTATCTCACGAAGACGACCCCGAGATGAAGAACTGCCTGTACCACGAAGACGACGGAGGATACCTAATAACAAGTCACTAGTAATTGTATTTGAGGAAGAATCTACCTACGGTGATCTTCCCGAACGAATGTTTGCAGGGCATTTTCATGATGAAAACACAAAAGTTTATGCTTGGTTGGAAATCGAAGGCGTAGGATACTATTGTTGGTTACAAGGACCAATGAACTACTTGCCATACAAACAACAATTGGAATATATTACAAATACTATGCGATAAATTTTTAACTTCTTACATTGGTACTGACTCACAATAGAGATGCTTCTCGGAGACCTCGAAGCTAAAAGGGGGAGGTGATGTTAAGGACATACACTAAGAAGTTGTAGAAGATTCTAGAAGGTTCTAAAGAAGCTTTGTAGTTGATAGAAGCTACTTGAGAAGTTTTCAAGCTTGTGGAAGCTGCTTGAGAAGCTTCCTAACTCGAAGAAGCTGCTTGAGAAGCTTGTTAGTTTTGTGGATGCTACTTGAGAAGCTTCC
Source organism: Physcomitrium patens (assembly GCF_059467195.1). Lineage (NCBI taxonomy): Eukaryota > Viridiplantae > Streptophyta > Bryopsida > Funariales > Funariaceae > Physcomitrium > Physcomitrium patens. The sequence goes on along the minus strand of NC_143413.1, from coordinate 675,384 downwards.
TAGCTTATAGTATACATAGGAGCCAATACTGAGGGAATCCTCAATCTCGACAACACATCTCCTGGAGCTCTAGCTCACCTCTCTAGTGTTGTTTCTGTACTCATCTGATTAATCTAGTTCTTGTCGATTCTTCTTGAGCTTCTTGTTTAGATTTCTAGTCAAAATTCTAAATTTGTGACAAAAAGTCATGATGGGCTTAAAGAATATATAATCAAGCTTCACCTTTTAGAAAATATAAGCACCCCTTAAAATATATTAGATTTTTTTTGAATTCAAACTTGAAAGTATCATAAAACTTTGAATAATTTTCTTTAATATTACAAATAAATAGATCAAAAGACATAATTAACTAAACTTATCTAATGAAAGTTAAATCAATAATTAATATTGATTTCATTACTTGAAGTTGAAGATGCTTTGATTTCAAAAGAATTGTCTATTCTTGATCAAAAGCAGCAATTCTTTTTTTTGAAGCAAGATTTTCTAGAAAATAGGTCTAATAAACCTTGTTGTTTTCTTGATTGATAAATAATCTTGAATTTTAATCTTAATATGGATATGGTCAAATTGATTTGATAATGATTTAAAATACATGCTAACATAAAATATTCAAGATTTTTGTGATCTATATATATGATGATTTGACTATATGCACCTTCTAAATAACAATGCCATTCTTAAAACAAATCTACAATTACAAGAAGTTCTTTGTTGTGGATCTTATAGTTGATCTTGATAGCGGAATTTTTTTTGAAATTAAAATCTATTGAGTGAAGTTTATTATCTATTCCTATTCGTGACAATACAATATCTAAAGCAAAGTTTGATGCATCTATTTCTATAAAAAATGGCTTAAAAAAGTTTATACAATAAAAGATTGATGCAGAAACAAAGGCTTTCTTTAAAGCTTCAAATATTACTTCTGCTTCTTAATTCTATTGAAGTTTGTCTTTATAAGTTAAAGACATAAGTCGAGTTGCAACTTGAGAAAAATCTTTGATAAAGATCCTATAGTAGTTGGCAAATTCTAAAAAGCATTATATATTTTTTTATTATTTTTAGAATCTTTTAATCCAAAATAATTTGAACTTTCTTAATATCCATCATTAGTTTATCATTTGAAATAATATATCCTAAAAAATTGACTTAAGTAATGTAAAATATAAACTTTTTGTTTTGAATCTTATATCTCTTAGTTTTTGTAATACATGATGAATATAAAGTTCATATTTCTTTTGTATTCTTAGAATAGATTGAAATGTCATTTAAATAATAAATAAAAAAATTGTATAAAAATTCTCAAAAAATATCATTTATTAAATGTTAAAAAGTTGTTGGTGTATTTATAAGTCCAAAAAGTATGACATTATATTCAAAATATTTGTACTTGATTTGAAACACAATCTTTCATTTATTTCCTTCTTTAATGCAAACCAAATTATATATCTTTTATAGATTTATTTTTATATAGATCTTAGCTTAATTCAATTAATTAAAAAGTTTAGATATCAAAAATAAAAGATACCTATTCTAGATGGTGATCTTATTGAATCTTTGATAATTGACATGCATTCATAATGATCCATCTTTTTTCTTCACAAATAAAATTAGAGCTCTTAATAGAAATTTAAAATGGTATATAAAGTTCTTGAATAGATTTTTTTTAATATACTCTTTGAGTTTAGCTAATTCATTTTGTGATAAATTTTAGATTGGTCCAAATTGAAGTTGATATTAAGAACCATATATATGATAAGGATTCAAGACCAACAAATAAAGTTAGCTATATATTAGAATAATAAATAGATACATGGTAAGAAGATCCTAGCTAGACCATAAGAAGTGAGTTGTTGAGACTGAAGCTCTCTCTAGCCTCAACTCCAATATATACTAGATCCTAAAAAGCTTCTTGAAAAGTTTGTACAAGGCTTGAGAACAAAGTAAGCCTAAGATCTTTCTTTGTCAACTTCCTAAATCATCTATAGCCTCCTAACACCTTCTAGGACCTCCTATGACCTTCTAGAACTTTCTTAAAATCTACATGAAACTTCTGAAACCTTTTGGAACCTCCTAAAACCTTTAAGAGCCTTCTTAGAAACTATTACTACCTTCTAGAATCTTTTGGAACTTTCTTCAATTGTATGTTTGTGACATCACCTCCTCTTCTAGCTTCGAGGTCTCTGAGAAGCAATGTTATAGTATATGCAAAAGAATTTGAAGATTTATCACATAATATTCGTTGTCATATTACGTGATGTTTTGCTCAGGAATGCACCAAGCACCTAGCTGTGGAAGGTGAGATTGTGTTTCATAAATAGCCAAGAAATCCTAATAGATTTCACCCATACAAGAAGAATATAACCTGAATTTTAATTCAAAAGTACTTAAAACACTCTTTTTAGTAGTCTTAACCATACACAAATCCCAATTATCTTATTACTTTCATATTTAAATAATTTAGATTTTTCTTGTAAGCCCCAATCCTAATCAATGAGCTTTAATAAGCTATAACATCCAATCTGACTGTCTACTTAATGTAGAATTTTGCATGCAATTATAAATATAAGTCTTTTATATTCTCAAGAAATTTTAGCCCAATCCAACTTATAAATTGTGAGAAAACCTCCAAAAATTGCACTGATGTCACTCGGCTGCCAACTTGAAAAGTGAAGCAAAAATCCCAGCAATGATTTCTCTCTTTCCAATTATTAACTATCTCAAAATTAGTGTGTAGCTTGATCTTCAAGTCCTTCAATACTATGCTAATTTTCACTTTAATCCAACTAATAGATCTTTAGATATCATAGAAATCCTACCCAACCTCAAACTGCCACCTTTCAAAACGCTCTTGTACTAAAAACTAGATATCTCTAAACCATGCCATTAGATTAACAAAATTTTGTATATACTTAGCACACCCAATAATCCAAATAGTTTCAAGTTTTCAACCATAGATGTCACACCAATCGCACGAACTAGCCAAAATTCTAGCCTTAATTATATTATATAAAACTTAAATCACTGATATAAATCCTGACTTTGAACAACAATTCCTAAGTCTTCCAAAATCCTCTCAAAACAATTCTTATGTCTCTAGAAAGAACTTCAAGTTAGCTCTCAAATTCTTACCTTCGATCTTTGAGTGAGCCCCTAATTTGCCCTCGGCGGTCATTTTAGTAACCAAAGGTCTGATTTCGATCCTGACTCACAAATGGTCGACCTTCGAGTATCAATTTAACTTATCCTAAGGATTTTTTAGTGCAATTCTATCCTTAACTTGTCTCTAGTATCAACCATATCAACCATTTACCTCTTCTATCCTAATTTTATTAATTTATGGTCTTTCTAAGGTAGTAAAAGAGTCTCTACAACGTAGAAGGTAAAATTATTAACTAATTTTTAACCTACTAACTATTAAGATAAGAAAATAATGTAAGAGGCTTTTATAAAAGCCATATTTAGATACCTCAAATTATAATTGAACTAAGATAATTAGATATTAAATAGAAATTCAATTTTAATTATAATTTTACTATATAGTCGTATTACATTACGACATCGCTATATATTCTAATTGTTTTTTTTGAGGTAAATGGTTTATAGACCCTTGTAGCCATCAATAGTATCTCAAGCCTTTTACTTGTGACCAAGCATGAACTTTGGTATTTTCATTGTGGAATTGTCTTGCAAACACTCTTTCTGGATATTTTTCATAAGCAGGTTCTACCTCAAACATAATTACGAGTGATCTATTATTAGATATTCTTTGACATCTTTATGATTCAGGTGGCTTTTTATCTTATAATTGTCTTTGTAAGCTACTTGATTGAGATGGTATGACCAGCAAGGCATCTATCTCTTGACTATCTATATCATATTAAGTAGACAAGACTAAAAGAATATGAACATGCTATAGTCGTGAACTCAAACTACTGACTTATACTATTCTAAATATTTGACAATAACTGCTTCTTTAGAGGTTGTTTCTTCTTTTTTTTTTTTTTTTTTTTAATGAAGGCAAGAACTAAGAATCTTCATTGTGAAGCCATCTTATGAAGCTACTGTTCTTCATTTTGATGCTTTTGATCTGAATGGATGTCGTTGAGGGAACCTTTGAACCTTCATTTGTGCATTTATAAAGATACCAAGTAGTTCCTATGTGTGATCATTGATATCATATCCATGCCAATGGACTAGATATTTAAGCCTTCCATGGCTTATCCATGAATCCAATACCTCTTTTACCTCAAATTCAACATGATCATTGATTTCAATCATATGAGGTGGCGGTTGTATTTGACCTGGTATATTTGATTTTTTATACCTTTCTAAAAGTAAAATATGAAAGATTAGATGAATCTTCATAAATAAAGGTAATTCTAAGCAACAAGTTACGAAATTAATTTATTTTTGAATCACAAGTGGTTTCAATCTTTGATAGTCTAACTTATCATATGACCTATTGGTTTTTATATTGCATCAAAGAAGCCATATTTTATCACCAACTTGGAATAGAGGATGTTCCTTCCTCAATTTATCCGCTAGTAGCTTATAACATTCTTGAGTCCTTCCTAAATGAGTCTTTATGGTTGCTTGAAGTTAGACCATCTTTGTAGCAAACTCCTCTACTGTTGGATTTACCGACTTTGAAGGCTCTATCATATCTAACTTTGGATGATGATTATAGTTTGAATAGAATGACATTTGCTGCGTAGATGCATAGATTGTCTTGTTATATACAAATTTTTCCAACAACAAGTAGAAAGTCCGATTGTCTTGTTGTTAATTGATGGTACATCTCTAATATTGCTCAAGAATTTAGTTGACTCACTCCGTTTGGCCATTAGTTTGAAGGTAGAATATTAAGAATAGATTGATATCAATCTTAAGAATATTGAAAAGTACCTTTTAAAACCTTGATACAAATTGTGGCCAAAGATCTAATACAATGTCATTTGGCAACTCGTGGTAATGATAGATATTGTTAATAAAGAGTCTTGCTATCTCTTCACTAGTGATTGACTTCTTGCAAGGTATAAAATATGCCAACTTAGTCAATCGATCAACAACTACAAAGATAGTATCAAATAAGTTTGATGGTGGGAGATTTGTAATAAAATCCATAGAAATAGATGACCATCATTATCTTGAAATAAGAAGAATTGAAAAAGTCCATATGGCCAATGTACAAGATTCTTTGATCTTAAACAAGTATCACATGATAGTACAAATGTCTTAACGTCCTTCCACATTTTAGGCCACCAAAAGTCTCTAGATAGAAGTTCCAAGGTCTTATTAAATCCAAAATATGCGATAGTTGGGAAGTCATGGTGTATTTGAAGAACACACATGCGAGTTGATCCTTTAGGAATGAACAAACATTCTTCAAAGAACAAAAGATTATCTTTATACTTGAATTTAGAAGATTCTTTAGGAAGGTTGTTGGCAAGATACTTGATATTAAGAACAAGAGGGTCCGTGTATGAGGCTTTATGAACTTCATCAAAAAATAATAAATCTAAAAGCATTGATACATTGATTGCTCGAAGATGAAATTGCTCAGGTTTTAATAAGATTGCTTATTGTTGATCATATATTGCCTCGTCTTCTTTTGGTTCAAGGTAGGAACATCTTGATAATGCATCTGATAATCCTTGTTGGCTCTTGGATCGATATATAATGCAAAAATCAAATCATGATAAAGATATATTCCAATAAGCTTGGTGATAGTTCAATACTTCGACTGATATGAAGTATTAAAGATTCTTGTGATATGTATATACAATCACCTGATCAGAGGCACCTTCAAGAAAGTGGTGCCATTCTTGGAAAGTATCTATGATAGCAAGTAGCTCTTTATCATGGATTTTGTAATTAATTTCTACTGCTGAAATTTTTTTAGAATGAAATGCAATTGAATGAAGTTTGCCATCTTCTCTATATTATGACAAAACTGCTTCCAATGCAAAGTCAAAGGCATTGGTCTATTTAAAATAAGACTTGTTGAAATCTGGATGTATCAAAATTAGAGCTCTTGTGAAAGTATCTTTTAAGCTTTGAAAAGCTTTCTTTACTTTGGGGCCCCAGTCTAATTTGTCCTTGCATATCAACCATGTAAGTAGAGTAATAATCTTGAAGTAATTCTTAACAAAAATCCTATAGAAGTTTACAAATCTAAAAAAATATTAAACATTACGTATAATTTTTGGCTTTGCCTAATTGATGATTGCTTGTATTTTCTTTGGATCCATAAAAAGGCTTTGTTAGAAATAATATATCCAAAAAATTTGACTTGAGGTGTATGAAATGCACACTTCTCTAGTTTTGCAAATAACTCAGTACTTCATACCTTTTTCAGCACAAGGCGGATATGTTTTTTTGTGGTCTTTTGGATTCTTGAAAAAGATTAGAATATCATCTATATAGATCATAATAAAGTCATTAAAATACTCAAAAAATATATCATTCATTAAGTGTTGGAATATGGTTGAAGTATTTGAAAGTCCAAAAGATATGATATTGTATTCAAAATATCCACACCTGGTACAAAATACTGTCTTCCATTCATCTCTCTCTTTAATGCATATCAAGTTATATATGCCTCATAGATCAATCTTTGTAAAGATCTTTGCATGGCTAAGTTAATCAAGAAGTCCAGATATTGAGCGCAATGGATATCAATTCTTTATCGTGATTTTATTAAGATCGCAATAATTAACACACATTTGTAAGGATCTATCTTTCTTCTTCACAAATAATATCAAAGGACTAGTTAATTACTTGGAATGTTGAATAAAATTCTTAGCCTGATTTTTGTCAATGTATTCTTTTAAAGTTGTAATCTCATTCTAGGATAAATTATAGATGGATTCAAATAGTGATTGAATACCTTTTTGAAGGTCAATCGCACAATTGTAAGGGAAATGCTTTGGTAGGATACCAGCATTTTTCTTTTCAAATATATTTATAAAATCCTTATATACCTTTGGAATTATTATTGTAGCAACCACAGGTTCCGATTGTGGATTTGAATAGACAGCAAATGTAGTACCTTGTTTGGCCGCCTTCACAAATGCTCTAGCTCAAATAAATAAATGTTGTTTAAATTTTGGCTTGTCGGGTGTTAGAAGCTTCTTCATATATGTAAGATTTTTATGATCTACTAGAAGAAATTCTAACTTTTGTGAAACTCAATCTATCCATTGTCATATTACGTCGTTTTCTATTTGGGAATATATATGATACCTAGCTGTAGAGAGTTTAGTTTTAACTTATTGGCCAAGCTCCAATAAGTTATTTAACCTTAAAAATAGAAGATAAATATATACTAGAATATCAAAAAGATATTGTACTAAGAAATCATTTTATATTTAAGAAAGTTTGTATATAAGGCTTTCTAAAATATCTAAAAAAATTCTGACATTCTTGGCTATACCAAATCATAGCTAACCATTTTTTGGTAGATTAGGTTTTCAATAACTTCAAAAGAAATCCACAATCTCCTCTCAAAAGCTCATCTTTATACAAAAATTCACTCATAGCTCTATATATCTATCTTCAACATATATCTAAAGTCTTGGCTCCCAAAATACTCCTTTATATTGTATAAAATGCTCAAGTTATAATAAAATTCCTTCAAAATATAATATTCTTGCAAAGAATTTCTTCTTGAATTTTAGAAATTCATATCTTTTGATTTAATTGTTTAGATTTTGCCAAATTCATGGATATTATAGAATTCACCCTTAAACTTTACTTCACAAATATTCAACTATAAATTTGCTACCAATCATTTGGCATCTTAAAAATCCTAGCAGGTGCTCTAAAACCCTAATTCACAAGCACCTAAGTACTATTTTTTTCATATCTCACAAATCCAAAACCCAAATATTACAAAACTTATGTATAAAGTTTTATTATATGAAAATATAGATTCTTAAAAATTCTTAGGTAAATCTTGTCTAATTGCACAAGATATAGTTCAAAACACAACCATCAGCAATTTGGATCACTTACTACCCTTAGATTTGTAAGTGTTGACTTGAACCTCCAATATCTCCTTTATTCAAACTTAAAATCTATTAAACAATATGTCAAATATATAGCCGAAAGAGTGCTCTTTCCAACTCCAATTGTTGATCCTCTATTGCTTTTTGTATGCAAGCGTTATATCCAAAAGAGTGATAGTAGATACAAAATCAGCATCCTAACTTTGAGCGGCCATATCTCTTTCATATAAACTCCAAATAAAACAAAATTTGCACCAAAACCATAGCTAAAAACCTAAAGTTGCTGATCTTGGCCTTCAAAGCTCTAATTTCTCCAAAAAAGTAATCTTAATATCTAATATGGCCTCAGGCATCCTCCTTGAAGCCCATTGGTCATGATTTATGACCAATAGGAATGGAAATTTTCATAATCCATCTCCATTTATCTATATGGATGCCCTAACTTCTCTTTTTTGCTACCAAGATTCTTCTCCAATCCTTTTTTTTATAAGATTTATATAATATATGTCCTAAAAAATAAATAAAAGAAACAAAATAAGACTTTAAGAGTCACCAATATTTAACAAAGATGACTCTAAATATGTAAAAGTTACTACTAATAAGATCAACTTCAAAGTCACTATAAAAAAAAAACAAAGTTATATAAATTATAATAGAAGTCATTTTAAACAACCTCTTTTTGAGGTAGTAATCTATCCACACTCTATGACTAAGAAAAATCTATCATGTTGTCAACATAGCTCTCACCATATTATCTAGTATATTATGCATTAAATATATAAATACATTATTTTTACATGGTAGCCAAATTACAACACGACAGTGTGGATTGTATTTTTCAAGCCATGAGAGTCCTAAAATGATTGGACTTGATGGAGATCTGATGATATTGAATACTACTTGACTACTATAGTTATTAAAGGTTATTTCTAATAGAATTATTTCATGAGTGACATTTTGAGAAGATAAAGATCGACCATCTATTACTTCTACATATACGGCTTTAGATTTTTTTGACTCTACAGATTTTGTATGATCTAAAAAATTCTTTGTTAATAAAATATGTAAAGACTCCCGAGTCAAGTAATGCATGACAATGTAGTTTTGTAACTCCTAATCATACAAGTATATTATAACAACAAGAAGGGCTCATAGAGAATACAAGACTTTTTTTGGTTTGTAATAGTAAAGAATCTAACCGCATGGTCTTTGTTGTGGCTAAATGCCCTCATTTTTTTGGAATTCTTTTGATGATGTGGTTCCACTCTTCATTTGATATGTATACTGGCATTTTTCTAAAAAATTATTAATCTCATGGCTAAGTTTTTTACAATATAAGCATAGGCCAAGTTTTCTTTGATGTTTTTTTTTTTTTCAAAAAGAAGTTTGAAGTGAATTGTATCAATTTACATATCTTCTGCTTCCAACTACTTATTAGAATTGGATAGTGAAGAAGCTACAAAATAATTGGTGTATACATGTGGCATAATAGAAGAACATTTATCTTATCGTTATTGAAGTAAATAGTTATTATACTTCATAACTTGACTAATGGCTTCATTGAGTGTTTGAGAATTTGGCATAGATAATAATAAGTCCTTGACATTGTCTCGTAATCCTTAATGAAATTGGTTCATCAATACATCTTTTTTCCAATTTATATCACATGCTAATTGTCAAAAATTTGAGACAAAAGTTAAAGGAGAGCGAGTTCTTTGTCAAAGGCTTTGAATTTTAGTTGTTGAAGAATGAAACTTATCATGTTCACCAAATGCTTTCTCAAATGCTGCCAAAAATACTTCAAAATTGTACAATATAGAAGAATTCTTTTCAAATAATGAGGCAAATCAGAATAAAGCTTGACTCAAGAGCAAGGTTTCAACTAAACCAACATGAGAGGCTTCACTGGAATATCATTGAAGTTGAAGGAAGGTAATTACTTATACTTGGTTTACAAAGCCATGAAATTTTGAATGGGTGCCATCAAACTTTTTCAAAAGCTTGATCTTTGGTTCTTTTGTTGTTATTGTTGTCAAATCATTGCCTTGAGTAGATACACCTCCCATGTTTGAAGTAGACATAGTTATTTGAGAATTGGAACCTTTGTTGCGATTTGATGTGGTAGTTGAGACACTTTGGCTCCTTGACAATTATGAATGGTCATATATAGTTCTTTATTGTGCTTTAACAAAGTCTCTATCTTAATCTTCAATGTTTCAAGAGCATTAATAATAGACTTTAACTTAATCTCTCTTGAATTTTTCATATTTACTATTCTACTTTCTACCATAAAAAATCAAAGAAACATACGCCTTCAAAAAGAAAAAAACTTGAAGTATAATATAAAGAAAAGATATCAAAAGAATATTAAAAAGAGAATAATATTAGTATAAAGGAAGGTAATATGCAACCTCTTAAATACTATAGTACTTCTAAGAAGAGGGTCTTTTAAGACCATATTCCTAATATTATTTTATGGCAGTCTCGACAAACTGTTAGGGACCATATATAAGACAAAGATTCAAGATTAAGGAATGGAGTTAAATCAATATTAAAATAACAACTTAATACAAGGTAAAAAGGTCCTAGTTAGACCTCAAGAAATGAGTTGTCGAGATTGAGGATCCCCTCAGTCTTGACTCCTATATATACTAGGTCCTAGGAGGCTTTTTCAGAACATTTTAAATTATCTAAAGCCTCTTAAAATCTTCTAAGACCTCCTATGATCTTCTAAAACTTTCTTAGAATCTATTAGAACCTTTTGGAACCTTTTGGAAACTCTTAGAACTTTCTGTAACCTTCTTCTTCAAGGTCAATTGAGCAATCATAGGAATTATATTTTGAAAGAATATCTACACTTTTTTTCTCAAATACATCTTGAAAATCTTAATATTGGATAAGAATGCCATTTTAAGTCTTTTTCCTATCAAAAAGAAGTATAATATAATTAATACAAGGTGATCTTTCTTTTATAGCATACAAGAAAGATCCAACACCTAAAAATATAGGTTTGGTTGTACTAGAATAATGATTTTTTACTTGATTAATTACACTCTTAGTTATACTTTCAAAAAAATCAAGATTATAAGAAATCTAATCTATTTAAAGATTGTATTTTTTTTAACCACAATAAACCTAAAATGATTGGATTAAAAAAAGATCTAATAATATCAAATATCAAAAAGCTATTATGACCATTGGTTATTACTTCTAAAAGAAATGTTTATTGAATAATATTTTTAAAAGACAACAAACAATTATATGCAATTTCTATATGAACATGTATCATTTTCTTTATTAAAGATATATTATATCTTTTAATAAATCCTTCATCTAAAAAACAAGCTAAGCTTCTTGAATCTACTAAGACAAAGGCTTTGTAATATTTAGGTCCTAAATTAATATCTATTGTAAAACAAGGAGAGGGTTTTGAGGAGAGAATATGACCTTCATTAAGTATTGTATAAAGTTCTAGCCACATGGTTCTTATTAAAGTTGGACAAACTTATTTTTTGATATATCATCTTTTTTGAAAATTGTACTTCTTATTTTATGATTGTATCATTTCTTTGAATAATATTGAGTAGTGTACTTTGATTCTCCATAATATAAACATAATTCTTTTTGATGATGATGATTCTTTTCTTGCTTAATAAGAAATTTGAAACATACCATATTAATTTGAATATCCTCTACTTTCAAAGATATTGTAGAATAGATATTAATTCGTTTTTGAAAGATATTGATAAAATATATTAATAGTCCATATAATAGAAAATTTAGGAAGATGGATGAGTGATTTAGTTATTAAAAGCAGTTAATTACAGAATTATAGTTAGAATCTGGAGAATCAGGGGACAGTATATAGGAGTTGTAGAAGTTAATTAAGGTGCCATCGTTATAATAGTTGTGAGCCGGAGTAAGCTTGGTGCTATCTCTTTTCTTTTGTTTGTTATTTTTTTTGAATAAGAAGATTGAGAGTTTCTGAATATTGTAAAGTGAATTATGGAATAGAAATGTGATTGATATTATTTGAGAAGAAGAAAGATTGAATGTTGAAATCTGATTGTAGTTCAGCAGAGAAAATAAATCTGTATTTGTGTGAAACACCGTAATGTGAATGGCAGTTCTATGTGAAGAATTCCAGTGATTGGAATGAAGGTAATTGTGTGTTGAAAGCTGTGGAGGCAAAGTATTACAGTTGAAGATTATGAGGGTGAATATATTGGTGGAAATAGCAGTTATTAGTATGACTAAATTGCTGTAAGGAAGAGACCGATAAGATGAAGGAGTAGATTATAGTTTCCTTGTGTATTTAGATATTAAAAATAGAGATGATACATTCAAGAGGTAATTGATTGTGTGACCCTAACGTGAATGCTTAAATAACTATTCATCCCCCGTGTTCGAATCCCCTTATACGGGTTTATTCCCATTAGATTAATTTGGAATAAGTAAAACGAGCAATCAGAGATATGTACTAAGAAGACATTAGTATTGCTATTAAATTATAATAACATTGTCGTATTATGTGTTGTCTTGCTTGAAAATGCACCAAGCAACTAGCTGAGAAAGGTGAGGTTGTGTTTCACCAACATCCAAAAAATCCTAATAAGTTTCATCCATACGAGAAGAATATAATTCAAATTCCAATTCAAAAGTGCTAAAAAAATTCTTTTTAGTAGCTTCAATCATGCATAAACCTCAATTACCCTGTTACTTTTATATTTAAGCAATTTAGATTTTTTTTATAAGCTCCAATCCTAATCAGTGAGTTTTAATAAGTTTTAACTTCTAATTTGACCATCCACTTGATGTAAAATTTTGTATGCAATTGTCAATATAAGTCTTCTATACGTTCAAGAATTTTTAGCTCAATCCAACATATAGATTGTCAAAAAACCTCCAAAAATTGCACTAATGTCACTTGGCCACCAACTTGAAAAGTGAAGAAAAAATCCTAGGAGTGTTTTCTCCTTCTCCAACTATTAACTTTGACTCAAAATTAATGTGCAACTTGATCTTCAAGTCCTTCAACACCAAGCCAAATTTTACCTTGATCCAACTAGTAGATCTCTAGATATCACAAAAATCCTATCCAATCCCAAACTGCTAACTTTCAAAATCCTCTTGTGCTAAAAACTAGATATCTCTAAACCACACCGTTAGATTATCACAAAATTTTGTATACACTTAGCACACCCAATAATCCAAACAGTATCAAATTTTGAACTGTAGATATTATATCAATTGCTCGAACTAGCCAAAATTGCTAGTCCTAGTTATATTATATAATATCCAAATCACCAATACAAATCCTAACTTTGAATAACAATTTTTAGGTCTTCAAAAATCTTAAAAAAACAACTCTTATGCCTTTGAAAAGAGCTTCAAGCTAGCTCTTAAATTCTAATCTCCAATCTTCAAATAGATTTCTAATTTGTCCTAAGCATTTGTTTTAGTGACCAAAGGTTTGATTTCAACCCTATCTCACAAATGGTCAACCCTCGGATATCAATCTAACCTATCCTAAGGACTTTTTAGTCCAATTCTACCTTCAACTTAATCCTAATATCAATTATGTCAACCATTTATCTCTTCTACCCTAATTTTATCAATTCATGGCCTTTTTAAGATAATAAAAGAGTTTCTATATCCTAGAAGGTAAAAATACTAAATAACTTTTATCTACTTGCTATTAGGACAAGAAAATAGGCTAAGAGACTTTCATAAAAGTATTATTAAAATATTTTGAATTCTTATTGAACTAATATAATGGAGTATTAATAAAAATTATTTTAAATCATATTTTTACCATATAATCATGTCACAACATGACAATGTTGAGGCCTATTTATGTGATTTTTAAACCAAAATTTTAAAAATTAATTGTCACCCTTTATAGAAAAATCAGTTGCTTCTCTTATTATTTGAAGATCAAGTAAACTAAGCATTAATTTTTTTATCCCAAATTATAGTCCATAAAAAAATTTATTAATGAGTGCAACATCATCCTACTTGATATCAATCGCAAGTTGTTAAAATTATAAAGCATATAATATTACAAAAATATTTTTTTATCACAAAATATAGATCTTATTTTTTGCAACACAAATTATATCATGTTTTTTATATATAAATCAAAATTTTATTAAGAAAGCTTTTAAATTATCTAATATTAGATCATATCATTTAAAAAAAGATAAAAACCAGGATAATAAAAAATTAAAAAATAGTATTCCAATAAACTTGACTTGTGATTTTGGAATTAGATAGTTTTAGAGTTGAAGTTCAATTGTCATTCTACTTGATTGATGAATCCTCAAAAATTTGATTATATTAATTTAATTAAATTAAATTCTTAGATATGATAATTCTTAGTTTTTTAGTGCTTGAATGGTCTTCTATTATAAAAGAAGGAATATGATTTGGTATAGATATTGAAGTAGCTCCAATCATCTCTATATCTATACTTTCTATCATTCTTGTTTCTTCTTATTTTGATAAATTGACTTGATGCATTGTAAGTATTAACTCTCTCAATTATTCTTATATTTGTATAATTATACTCTTTATTTGGACAATCTTTGCCATAATAATACTTAAAAGAAAAGACACATCTAACATTAATCAAGATAAATTAAAAAAATAAAAACTTGATATCAAAAAAAATAAAAATACTAAAATAAAATTAGATTAGAAGAAGATAATCCACAACTTCTAGTAAAATTATGTGTTATCAAAGAAAAGGAATAATCTACTCTTAATTAAAAAAAGATAGAACTCCAATATTATAAGTGTACTCTTCTAAATTTATCAAGGACAAGAATTAGATGAAAGCAAATAAATAAGTGAGATTTTTTCAAATAAGTATGACAAAATATAAATAAATATGTATATTAAAAAAAAATTGAAATGGCTATTACCGAAAGACTAAAAACTCTTAAAATTAAGAAAGGAATTGACAAGAGTGAAGAAGGCTTCATTCTTGTTTCTATATATTAGGTATGTAAGAGCTACGCAATGACATTCTAAAGGATCTCCAAAATGTATTGACTTTGCATAATACGTTGTCATATACTAATATGATTATATGATAAAAAATATAAATATAAATTTTATTACAGAAGAGCTTAGTACGAAGATATGGTAGAAAAACAAGGATAATTGAGAAAAAGGTAATAGAAGGTTTAGTCTTAATGTTTTTTTTTAGAGAAGGAGCTTCTATTGCTTTATATGAATATAAATGCCTCAAATCAAAATAAATGAGATAAGTATTTGATACAGACATATTTAGAAGAAAATTACTAACAATTTTAAGTAAAAATTACCTCAAATTACTAAATATTGATACCCAAAGAAAACTAGTTATTAATCTAGGTCAAAATCAAATCCCAAGGTAAAAAACTACATATCTAGAGTAACTTTAGGATTCTTTGGTAGATTGGAGAGTAGAATTTAAGAAAAAAATAGCAAAGAAATTTTTGAGCTTTGATTTTATATCAATCAAGTTAATATTCAGTTTTTGGGAGATTTTCAAAATTAGTAATATTTTTAGTTGGATAAGATTTTGAAAAATAAAATTATATTTATAAAATTGAAAGTTTTTTGAGTTTTGTAGTGTTTGTATGGATGAATTTTGGACAGTGTATTGGTGTTCTAGAAGTTAATGTGTATGAAGATTTTAAACTCAATCAAATAGTTAGATCAAAATTTTTAAAGGTTTTTGTGGACTGAGGTCTCAAAAATTAGAATTTGAAGGTTAGTGAGTATTTTGAAGATCTTTAGCAATTTATTGATTGGATTGAAGTGTTGAAAGGTGTATAAAATCTTAAGCAAGATCAACTCTATTATTGATAGATATTGAGGTTTTAAACTCCCCAAAGGTTAGGTTAATTTGTTTAGGATTTGGTTTAGGATTTAGAAATTGGTTAGAAATTAGCATTTCTTTAGAATTTAGTTAGGATTTGACTTAGGTTTTAAGTAAATACTATTAGGATTTTAATTAGGATTAAAATAAGATTTGATTGGAATTTATTTAAGATATATTTTAGATTTTATTTTGATATTCTTTTTTAAATTTCTTTAGGATTTCTTCATGCTTCATTTGTAATTTTTTTGAGGTTTCTTTAAATTGACTAAAGCTTCATTAGAATTATTGTTGTTCTCATTGCATTCAAGCTTCAGTAGACCAAAGCAATTGAACTAATAGAGGTGGGTTCAAACATGAGGAAAGACTAGTTATATGAATTGGGTCTGTTAGTGTCACAATTGATTGTACTCTTGCTATTTGAAATCAAATATCAAACTAAAAAATACCAAGGCTTACTACTTCCATCTTAATTCAACCCATAATCCATTCTATGATTATCAATTCAACAATACTTCTCTCAATCATAATTCTTCATAAGTAAATAATAAAAAAAACAAAGAGGTAGCACCAAGCTTACCTCAGCTTATGACTCTCACAGTCTACCCTCGGCTTACAACTCTCACAGTTTGGCTCTTGGCTTACAACTCTTAGTTTGGCTCTCGACTTACCTTTCCTCAATCTATTTATCATATCAAAAGATGATCCATCGACCAGCGGATTCCAAAGGTTATGACCTTTTGAATTCTTAACCATTTATTCCACTAACAATCTACTGTTACCAGCTAAATTGCCTAGCCATCAGTCTAATTCTCAAGGTTGTCAATAACCAACTAATAACTTATTACAAAGTTTATTTATCTATTCTACATAGCCCCACTCTTAATTATATAGCATTCTCGTAAATATTATTTAGCCTCAACTTATAAAGATGTAGCAGCGTTGGCTTATCATCCTTTGAATTGGTGACCTTCTCCTCTACTATATCTTTATCATCTACCTCAGTATTTGAAGGTTCTCTATCCAAATGCGCTGTCAAATCTTCATTCAACAAATCCAATTCCCATACCTGAGACTCAAGTCAGGCAATTTGGTTGTCACACTCTTCCAACATCTTCTGCCATTTTTCTGTCGATTTCAAAGGTATCTCCGAAGGTGTTGTCACCAAAACTGGCATATTGGTTTGCACTAAATTATTGGCCTCCTTCGCTAATGCGGCTAGTTTAGTCTACAACATCACAACTTCTACCTACAGTCGTTCTTGTCCTTCTTTCCAATCGGTCTCCATCCTTGCTTTCTCAGACACCATGTTCGCCATCTTCTCCTTAACCACAAAAGAAAACAAACACGATGCTTGTCAATAATCTCCCTCCTATTTTTTATTATGGTCCAATCAATTGGATCGACTCTCCCTTTTGTAATAGAAAATCCGTCCTGGATTTATGTATAGTAAAATTTAAGTCGATTGCCATTGATCCGTGTCATGAATTTAGTACCCATAAAATCTTCTAATTGTACTAAACCATTTGGAAATCCGTCAATAACTCAATATGGCCCATGCCATCAAACTTGAAATTTTCTTGAAAATTTTTTAAATTGACTATCATAAAGAAGTACCAAATCATTGGACATAAAAGCCTTTGGTCTAAGCTTACTATCATAATAAGTCTTCCTTCATTTTTTTGTCGTTTCCATTATCATTAATGCATTGGCTCTAGTTTCATCTAATTTTTCCAATTCTTCTAAACAGTGTCGTAATGAATCCTAATCTCCCAATCTATTATCTATAGCAATTCGTAAACTTTGGACTTCCAATTCAATAGGTAATATTATTTTTTAGCTATAAATCAATTAAAAAGAGATAGCATTGGTAGTAACTTTATACGCAGTATGGTATGTCCATAAAGCTACAAACAACTTAGTGTCCCAATCTGTTCCCGCTTCTGAAACTATTTTTGTTAAGATTTTACCTAAAATTCCATTAGTCTTTTCTATTTGTCCATTGGCTCTAGGAAGATACGATGTAGTCTTCTCATATTTTATCTGGTATTTAACCATGAGTGCTTCGATTGTACTATTTATAAAATGAGTTCGTCGATCACTAACCAATTCTCATGGACAATCGAACTGTGTAATAATATTTTCATACAAAAAAGTTGCTACTGTACTTGCACTATCGGTTTTCGTAGCTATGGCTTCAACCCATTTGTTACGTAATCCATTGCTATCAATATATACTATTTCTGTCTATTTCTTGAGGCTGATGCAATTGGTCCCACAAAATCAATTTTTAATTTTTTAAAAGGCGCTTGAGCCAAAATTGGTATCAATAGCATTGCGAAAGTTCCAGTAGATCGACCCCTTCTCTGACATGGGTCACAATGATAGACGAATTGGTGGGCATTTGTAAACAATGTTGGCCACCAATAACCAACCTGTAAAGCTTTACGAGCCGTACTGTCTCCCGCAAAATATCCACCACAACTGTCCGAGTAGCAACCTTCCAATATAGTACGCTTTTCAGTCTGATAAATACAGCATTGCAAAACTCCATCCTTGTCTTATTTATATAAAGCTTCACCAATCATCGTATAAGGTGCACATTTTAATATTACTCATCGTTTAAGCTTTTCATTGAAATTGGGTGGGAAGATTTGAAATGTCAAGTATTGAATTATTTCACTATACTCTAGATTAATTATATCTACCGCATCAGGTAGTACATTGTTAATGGATTCATTACCCAATATATTGGATAACCAAGATAAATGGCCCGTATTAGAATGTGATTTCCCTAGTCTTACCTAAATAGTAAAGTCAAATTTTTGCAAGAGTAGAATCTATCAAGCAATATGACCACTCAATTGAGGCTTACTAATCATATATTTTAAAGCATCATGGTCGACATGAAAAACAAATTTATAACCAAGAAGATAATGTCAAAACTTTTATACGGAATAAATCATTCCCAATGCTTCTCTTTCGGTTGTTGTATAATTTCTTTCAACTACTACTAATTGATGACTTGCATAATAAATAGGATGATCAAAACCTCGATCATCTTTCTAGTTTAGCACAGAACCAATTGGAACATTAGATGCATTCACATAAACTTAGAATGGTTTTGTCCAATAAGGTGCCACCAATATTGGTACTGAAACCAATTTTTGTTTCAATATTTCGAATGCAATTGTACATTTGTTTGTCCAAAATAGACTGGTCCCATCAGTTGGTGGTTTCTTCAAGAGATTTGTCAAGGAAAGGCATATAACTGTGAATAGATAGATAAATTACCGATAATAACTGAGATGATCAAAAAATGCTTGAATACCCGTAACAGTGTCTAGTTGCTTTAATTCTATTATAATCTTTATTTTATCCAGATCTATAGCAATGCCTGCTATCGAAACTATATGATCCAACAGTTTATCAGAAGGCACACTAAATTGGAATTTTTTTGAATTTAAAGAAATTCCATATTTGGTACATTGATTCAAACATTGACCTTAATATTCTAAATACTTGGCTCTCGTACTAAATGTACAGAAATCATCTAGAAATATTTCCATTAAAATTCATAGATAATCCTGGAACACTTGCATCATTATCCTTTGAAATGTAGCTAGTACATTACAAAGTCCAAACGGCATAACCTTATAGATAAAGGTCCCCCAATTTGTAGTAAAAGTAGTTTTTAACTAGTCTTCTTTTGCAATCTTAACTTGATTATAACCGGAGAATCCATTAAGAAATGAATAACATTCATGTCCAGCGACAACATCCAATATACTATCTGTGAATGGTAAAGGAAAATAATCCTTCTTGGTAGCCACATTTAATTTTTGGAAATCTTGACAGATGCAAACTTTTCTATTCTTTTTTGGTACCATAATAATTGATGAAACTCATTCAGTGAAAGGAACTAGACAGATAAATCCAACCTCCAAGAGTTTATCCAGTTCTTCTTTTATCATAAGTGAGTATTTTCGATTAAGTCGATGTTGTCTTTGGTGTACTGGTGTAGCTTTCTCTTCCAATATAATTTGATGCTCACAAACTTCATCTAGAATTCCTTTCAAATCTGCATACAACTATGCGAAAGTAGTTTTATGCATTAAAAAATAATCCATCTAAATTTCTTTCTCCTTGCCTTTTATACCGTCATAAATCTGAATGATTTGAAGAGCCTCCCATGTACCTAAATTAATTGGTTGACATCGTCGAATTTCAGGAGTCCCTGGAGTGATGTTCTATTCAATTCCAAAATCTTTCATAAAATCTGATATATTAGAACTTTTCAACTCCAATTCCATAGTATTAACATGATTAATATCCCATCTATTCATCCAATATGCAATCATATGATCAGAATCGTCAATAACATCCAGAGGAACTAAGTACTCTCTTAGTCCCCTACACTAGTAGTTCATTCTAGTGTGCTCAACAACTTGCCTTGTATCAGCATAAATTGGGTCAGGTGCACCAATTTCTTCTTCTTTAGACTCATCTTCACAATCCAATGTGAATTTTGAACTAGCAACTTGAGTTTCTCTGTGATATTGGACAGAGTACATTTGAAGCACAATTTTATCATTACCTTTCTCAATTGTCAATGTACTATGGCCCCAGTCATTTTGAGCTTTAGCTTGATACAACCACGGTCGTCCCAATAAAATTGGGTATGATAATATAGAGCTTCGCAATCAAAAAATAATATAATCAATTTTATAGGTAATCCTTACAATTACTATATCAATACTTTGTAAAATACCCATAAGTTTAACTCGATTGGAGTCAGCCATTCTCAAAACTATTGTAGTAGGCAATAAGTGATCCAAATCCAACTCTTCTATTGTAGCGGCATTCATAAGATTTACACTAGATCCTCCGTCTACTTGCACTCCTGATAATAACACTCCATCAATTGAGACATCAATCGTAGTTGCACCTGGATCGGGATTCAAACTTACTTCTCGGATTTCTTTATTTTGAGATCTGTGACAAATTAATGAGGAATTCAAGATAGTTGGATATTCAGGTGCTACGGCCAATAGTTGCTTCATAGAGATCGTGAGTTGTATGGTGCCCAAATCTTTTAGAATATCATATAGTTCTGTATTAGTGGTAATTTCCAATGTCTGTTTCTTCTTCCCAATCCTAGACATCGACGCAGGTAAATTGGTTTTTTCTATATTGAAAATTGATAAAGCTACTGAAATTGAATTTGACAAAGCCTATAAAATCGGTTCTTTCAACAGGTAAGATTTTTCTTCCAATTGAGCTGATATTGATTCCTTGGAATTCATGACTCTTAGAGAATCTTTCAACAGAAAGGACGTTTTTTGAAACTATGTAGAGAACGGAACAACTCGACATGGAATCGAAGCCTCTATAATTGGTATCTCATTAGGGTGCACAAGCGATTCAAGACTTATACTGAGTAAGGGGCCCATGTCAGGACCTGGATTGGATGTTCCCATAATTGGGTCCAATTGGCCCTTCGCTTCAGGATCACCCAAATGTTGAATTGGTCCTTTCTCTTTTTGCTGACTTCTCGTATGGACAGCTTGGACTACTTCTATCCGATGAACTAGTGAAACTTGAGGACCTTGATTTATCTCCTCCATTTTTTCTTGGCTTTGGATCTGCTGATCTCGATTATTGAAATTGAACAGAGCATTACATTGCTGATAAGTATATCTTGATTGCTTACAATTTGCACATACTAGCACATAATCGTCACTGGCTCTGGGATTCAGACATTCACTGGCATAATGATCAATCTGTTTACAATAGAAACAACAAAGTAATCTTCTTGCACCCCCATCCAGCATATTGGGTGTTTCCATTGGTATATACCTACTAGGCTTGTTCCATGTAGGATTAGAAAATGATCTTGGTTGTCACATTTTTACGGAGGGTACTTAGTTGGATGACATCGGTGGAGCATATTGCTGATACCTCTACTGCTCCTTCTCATAGTTCTGAAGATTTGATGCAGACCCTTGATTAAAATTCGAACTTGGAAAATTATTGAATGTTTGATTTTGTTGATTAGATCGATTTTCATTCCATCCATACGTATTTTCCATTTGAACTTGATTGACTTCTCACTGAGTCGATGGGATCATAGTCTGATTACTGAATTGTTTTTGCCTTTGTAAATGCCAGCAGTTTTGGGTAGGGTGCTTTCCTCCGCAAAATATACCTTGAACACCTGTTTGTCTGGGTGATGGACATTCTGTATGAAAATGACCTTATCTCTTACAATTATTACACCATACATTAGGTCTTGTATTAGAAGGCTTATGTCGTTTTTCCTTATCTTTAGCCAAATTCACGACCAATTCTTCCATCTTCTTTCTTAGATTTAATAATAAGGCTTCATTTGGATCTTTAATAGTCACATTTGTGAACAATTCTAGTTGTTGATAGGTTGGCGATGTAAAATAAGGTGTCATTGTTGTTGGTGTTGTCGTGTTCTAACACAAGTATACCGTGAAAATATAAAGAAAGGAGACTTTTATTAATGTTTAGTTACCTCAAATATTAAGAGCAACGACCAACTCCAGTGCAAATACTGAGAAGCTAGGTTCAGTTACCCCGTTACAGTCAACCGGGGCATACTGAAATGCTCCGTTCGATTCCAATAACGGGAGTCAGCAAAAAGAGAAGAGACCAATTCAACGACAGGTGAACCTGGTTCGAAGAGCTAATTGGATCCAATTTCAAGACATCCAATCCAGGTCCTATTATGGGCCTCTTAGCCAATCTGACGCAAAGGACCAATTTAACCCAATTACGGGAACATCCAAGTCTTATTACGGGCCTCTTAGCCAATATGAGACCTGAATTGATCGGGCGACTCAATGTGGTCCCGATTATGGGGGTTTCGATTCCGTTTCAGGCTGTTCCGTCTTTTGTGCTGTTTCGGGAATGTCTTTTTGATAAAAGGATCTCTTAAAGGTAAAAACAAAGGAGAAAGCTCTGACGGCGGGAGCCAATTTCGGATCCAAGATGGAAGATTGAAGAAATTCAGAGGCTAGGGTTTGAAAGAGGGGAGAATTAGGGTTAAAGGGGAGGATAGGTTAAGAAATGAAGGGGAGAGAATAAGGTTTTGGGGGGAGAGAAAAAGTTTTGAGAAGGGTCGAAGAGCTAGCTTCATGCTTCGGGGCGGGGAAAAAAGACAAAGAATTGGGGTTTTATTTCTTCATAGGGTTTTAGGAAGACTGAGGCAATCGTTGCTAAAGTCAGTGTTGTATTGGTGAATCGGGATTTTAATGAAGTGGGTGTGATTACTCTTAACTATTTTGTGAAATCGAGTTACGACTGTGATGAAGAATTAAAAGGGTGTCTATAGGATTGAGTATGCAGAGTGAATGAAATTTATTGGGTTAATCTAACAAGACAGTCAGTGGATACAAGATTGTGAGTATAAAGCGGTATTGAAGATTAGCAGTTTGGGTTGTTCGGGGTTCTCTGTAATGTCTAAAGACCTATCGACTGGGGCAAAAAGGATTTCGACGAGTAGTCAAAGGACATCCGTATAGATTTATGGTATATTCTTGTAGTTGTTTATATTCTAACAGTCAAAAATCGATAGACTGCTTGAATATTAGCGAATCTCCATACTACCTTTTATAGCCAGACGTCCGACGCATTCTCGAGCAAGAAAGCACGTAATACGACATAAAGTGGTGAACCCAACGTGAAAGCTTCAGGTGGAAGGTATTGGATTTTATTTGATTTTATTTTTATTTTTATGGAAAATGAAAATAAAAATTTTGAAGGATCTTTGGGAGGAATTTCTGGTGAGGTTCTTCTAAAGGACAAAATATGCACATGGATCTGTCTATTGCTAGTATGTTTCAAGCCTTCTCATTATCAATGCAGCAACAGCAAAGCAATGATCGAAAGGAAGCTTTGGCAACCAAAGCATTGCAAGCAATGGTTAATAAAATTGATCAATTTGATGGAAGGAATATTTCAAGGTATTTAAGATGTTATGTTCGTAAAATGAAATTAAATTGGGTTTCTGCGAAGAAAATGGTTGAATTATTTAGACTTGCCACGATACCAGAGATAAGAGACCATATTACATCGATTACGGATCGTTATGGGAATTCATGGGAGCTGCTGATGGAGAATTGCAAGGAAAATTAGAACTCCTTCTTGAAGACAAAGAAGAAGATGAAGGATTGACAACAAAGTAGAAGAACGTTGAAGATACGATGGGGTTGCTTACAAAAAGAGAAAGGAGGAAGGATAGGAGCAATATTCTGAAAACAGTACAAGCACCCAAAGCTCCAGTACGTACAACACCACCAACAATGCCTACAGTTCAACCTTCGACATCCTTATCAAGGAAAGCAAATATGGGGATGGAAGAAATTATACGAGGAATACGAGATCTTCAAATCAAATTGGCAAGACTTGAAGAAAATACTTCTACAAATAATTTAAAGAATATTCTAAAACAAGGATATATACAAAGATACATTTGGTATGATGATGCTTTATATACTAGAAAAGATTACAATAAATTTAATAATATGATACGGCAAGGAATTATTTGCTAGAAAGATGGAAAGATAGCATTAAAAGATAGAGAGGATCTTCTTCAAACCAATTTTGGCAAGAGAGGAATGAGAACATTGGTTCAAGATTACCTAAAAGAGCGCGAAACAGTAGCACGAGAAAGTGCAAGTTATGGTGCTAGAGTAGATGATGACCTTGGTGGAAGTATGGAAACTAGTGAGTTTTGGACTTCTGCCATTTCTACAATGCAAGAAGGGAATTTACCTCCAGAAGCGTTATTGAGGACTGCAGCTACAATACGAGGTGCAACAGGTTGGGAGGATCCTGTTGAGTCTCTTTCAGTTCATGCATATATTGCTAAGAGCCAACATGAAGCTTTGATGGAAGAAAAGAGACAAGGAATTTTTGATGATACTAAAGAAGGAAATTCTTCTAAGAGGCAAACTCAAGGAGACAAGGCTCGGGAGGTAGCTTCACAAGAATTACCTGTAAAGGATACCTCATTATCATTGGAAGAAAAAACAAGGGAGACAAAAGATAAGGGCAAATTAATTGCTTATAAGCTACTTTCTGACATTGAAGCGGCAACAAATTTGAAAGGAGTGTTGGAAGAACGTATATTAAACGCTAAGGTGGAATTCACATTGAAAGAAGTTTTGGAAATTGCAAAGAAGGAGTTTCATGATATTATCATTGATAGCATTAAGCGAAAGAGGCAATTAATGGGCGAAACTGGAATGAGTCATGCTATTGATGCAAGAATATATAGAGATGAAGAAGAGGTTGATATTGGTTACAAGCAACCAACAAATGAAAAGAATGAGTATAATCAACGAGTACGTTTCGAAGATTATAGTAATAAGGAAATGAAAACTTTGAGCCATTATACTCAAAAGCATTGGACAAGGGCAACTACTGAAGTATTGATGAAAGTGGGAGATATAGAAGAACCAATTGTTGCTTTAGTCGACCATGGTTCTGAAATAAATCTCATGTCTAAAGATCTTTATAAGAAGCAAAAATAGCCAATTGATATGGAACATGGATGGGCAATATGAGCAGCTAATAACACATGGGGCAAATTATATGGAGCTTATCCAGATGTCAAAATTTGGATTGAAAATGTTGCAACAGAGCAACATTTCTTTGTTCAAGATACAACGTCTTATCCGTTGATTTTAGGACAACCTTATATTACGGCAACACGGATGGAAATAAAAGTACTTGACGATGGTTCTGCTTATGCAAGAATACGTAACAAAGATGGGAGGAAAGTTGTACAATTTCTAATAGTACCTCTTAACCATGAACGGAATCGAGATAGGTTGAGGGAAAAACCATTGCCAAAGATTGTTGAAAGATTTAAGGATTTTGGGGAGGTACTACTGTAAAGCGAGATTATAGAGGTACAAAAGAGGAGGTACTCTCGCGAGATGAAGGTGCCTTTGATGCGAGTTTTATTGATATTTTGGAGAATGGAAATATTATGTATAAGAAAGTTGATGAGTTTAAAAGAAAAGAAAGAAAAAGATTTTATGATATTGAAGGAGAATTACGCAAGTTAGGTATGCAGCAAGAAGATGAAAGTGATTTGGATAATGAAGGTGATGAAGATGAACTGGACAAAGACGTAGAGAATATATTATAAATCACACAATAATTGGGTAAATTGGTGCATACCGGAAGATGTAGAGGTTCAGAGGGGATAGATGTCGTGTTGTAACACGAGTATACCGTGAAAATATAAAGAAAGGGGACTTTTATTAATGTTCAGTTACCTCAAATATTAGGAGCAACGACCAACTCTAGTGCAAATACTGAGAGGCCAGGTTCAGTCACCCTGTTACAGTCAACCGGGGCATACTGAAATGCTCCGTTCGATTTTAATAACGGGAGTCAGCAAAAAGGGAAGGGACCAATTCAACGACGAGTGAACCTGGTTCGAAGAGCCAATTGGATCCAATTTCAAGACATCGAATCCAGATCCTATTATGGGCCTCTTAGCATATCTAACGCAAAGGACCAATTTGACCCAATTACGGGAACATCCAGGTCTTACTACGGGCCTCTTAGCCAATATGAGACTTAAATTAGTCGGGCGACTTAATGTGGTCCCGATTATGGGGATTCCGATTCTGTTTCAGGCTATTCCGTCCTTTGTGCTGTTTCGGGAATGTCCTTTTGATAAAAGGATCTCTTAAAGGTAAAAACGGAGGAGAAAGCTCTGATGGCGGGAGCCAATTTCGGATCCAAGACGGTGTCGTATTACGTGCTTTCCTGCTCGAGAACGCGTCGGGCGTCTGACTGTAGAAGGTAGTATGGAGATTCGCCGATAGTCAAGCAGTCTATCAGTTTTTGACTGCTGGAATATAAACGACTGCAACAATGTACCGTAAATCTATATGGATGCTCTTCGACTGCTTGTCGAAGTCTTTTTTTTTGCCCCAGCCGATAGGTCTCTAGACGTTACAGAGAACCCCGAATAACCCAAACTGTTAATCTTCAATACCCCTTTGTACTTACGATCTTGTATCCACTGACTGTCCTGTTAGATTAACCCAATAAATTTCATTCACTCCGCATACTCAATCCTATAGACACCCCTTTAATCCTTCAATCACAGACGTAACTCGATTTTACAAAACAGTCAAGAGTATTCAAACCCACTTCATTTAAAAATCCCGATTCACCATTACAACACTGACTTCAGTAGCGATTACCTCAGTCTTCCCAAAACTCTATGAAGAAGAAAAATCCAAATTCTATGTCTTTCCTTCTCCGACCCGAAGCATGAAGCTCCTCTCTCTAATTCCCTTGATCTTAAAAAACCTCCAATGAAAAACCGAACTGGTAACCTTGCAAAAGCTTGAAAAAATCCCCCCCCCCCCCCAATTCCCCCCCTAATCTTATCCTCTGAATTTCTTCAATCTTCCGTCTTAGATCCGGAATTGGCTCCCACCTCAAGCTTGGATCCGAAATTGGCTCTCGTCGTCAAGCTTGGATCTAAAATTGGCTCTCGTCATTAGAGCTTTCTCCTCTGTTTTTACCTTTAAGAAATCCATTTACCGAAAATAACGTTCCCTGAAACGGCACAGAGAACAGGACAGCCTGAAACAGAATCGAATCCCGTAATCGGGACCACATTGAGTCGCTTGACCAATTCAGGTCCTATATTGGGAAAGATGCCCGTAGTAACCTAGATGTTCCCGTAATTGGGTCAAATTGGTCCTCGCGTCAGATTGGCTAAGACCCGTAGTAAGACCTGGATTCCCTGTAATTAGACTGCATCGGGTTGACCGGCCAATTCAGGTCTCATATTGGATAAGACGACCAGGATTGGATTATCGAAATTGGATCCAATTGGCTCCTCGAACCCGTCGTGTGAATTGATCCTTCTCTTCCTGCTGACTCCCGTTATTGGAATCGAATGGAGCATTTTAGTATGCCCCGGCTGACTGTAACGGAGTGACTAAACCTGACCACTCAGTATTTGTACTGGAGTTGGTCGATGCTCCCAATATTCGAGGTAACTGAATATTAATAAAATTCCCCTTTCTTTTTATTTTCACTGTATACTCGTGTTACAACACGACATCCACCCCCTCTGAACCTGTGCATCCTCCGGTATGCACCAATTTACCCAATTGCGATTTGATTCAGAATATATCCCCTACGTCTTTGTCCAGTTCGTCTTCGTCACCTTCATTATCCAAATCACTTTCATCTTCTTGCTTCGGAATCTCTGTACCTTCATTAAGGTCTTCCATATTCATCTCTGCGTGTCTTCGTTTAAATATTTTTACTCGCTTCCCTGCAATTGGTATTTTCAATTTTGTACCATCTAACTCCCGTAATGAGTAAGTCGCATTATCACGAACAGTTGTTACAACATATGGTCCAAACCAACGTTTTGAAAATTTTCGCAAAGTACTATGTTGATTATCCAGACTATTGTCATAAACAAGTATCCAGTCACCTTCCTCGATTGCTTTTGGTCTCAATCGATGTTGCTTATCGAATCGAGCCTTGTTTTGTAACCTCGCTCTTTCTAACCTTTCCAATGCTATCTGGACATCTTCCGTTCTTTGCTCCAATTGTCGAATCCTAATAGCCAGAAGTTCTTCTCTTGTCAATCCATCTTCCCATGGTAGCATACTCCAAGTAAGTACCTTTTCTTCAATCGGCATAATTGGTTTTTGACCTGTCATAAGTTCTACTGGCATATATCCTGTCACCGAACTATGTGTTGTTCGATCAGCCCATATTGCAAATGACAAAAGCCGTGGCCACTCTTTAACTTTCCCATTACAAGCTTTAACTAAGGCTTTCACAATCGGCAGGTGACCGCGTTCACTTTTCGCATTTCCTTCCGGATTATAAGCAGTAGTCAGTGATAGTTTAACTCCACATTTTTCAAAGAACTTACGAGCTTCTTGTGCATTTAATTCTCCACGATCTGCAGTGATTTTTCCTACGCACCCGTAACGGCAAATGACATCTTCAAGCAAAAACCTACAAATCCCCTCTGTAGATTTTGTCCTCAATGCTCTTCCTTCTACTTGATTTGATAAATCTTCACGAGCTAAAACCAAATATCTCATCTGCCATAACCCAATCGGCATTATAACCAAATCAACAACCCATTTAAAATGAATAGCCAGAGGATACGTAGGATGAAGACCATCTCGATGTCGGATATTAGAATACGATTGACAGATTTCACATGACTCTACAAATGAGAGCACATCTCGATACATATTTTTCCACCAATATCATTCCTTGAGTTTAGCAAAAGTAGCCCAGATTCCTCTATGCCCTGCCCATAAACTATCATTAAACTCCTTTAATAATTTTAGTTTTTCTTCCTTTTTGCCTATCACTCGTTGTGGCATCCCAATTCCTTTCTTCGGTCTCTTCCATAAGAATCCATCTCGAAGCAAAAATCCATATGCTTTTTTTCTTATTTGTTTGAATTTTTCTGTAGACCAATTCCCCTGCTTAGACAAGGTATTCAAATAATGACCAATATCCAATAATTCTCCTTCATAAGATTCTTCAAGAAATAGCTTGTCTTCTCTGTTGAGATTTGATATTGAATAGAATTTCAATCCGACATCATCAATGTCTTCAACCATTTCGTCCTCCCTCTCGTATCTTGCTCGAGATAGCATGTCTGCTACTAAATTGTCCTTTCCAGTGATATGCTTAAATTCGGGATTTAGTGACTTAATATAAGCAATCCATCTCAACATTGCAATATCTGGCGTTGAACAGTTAATAATCATTCCAAGCAATAGCAAGCAATCTGTTTCAATTACTACTACTGCCCCAATCAAATAGTCCTTTTCAGCTTTCATAGCCGAAACGACTCCCCAAAATTCTCTTTTGACTTGCGAATATGCACGCTGACGAATACTTAAAACTTTAGCCCCAAATCGAACTACAAATCTACTCCCATTCGAATCATCTTGATCCATCGCCCATCCAACGGCAATTGGACTAGCGTCTACAGTAAGAATCACTGGTCTATTACACTTATAATCAACCTTCCTCAATATTGGAGGTGACATCAATAATTTCTTCAATCTTTGCATTACCTGAATATGCCTTTCTTTCCATTCAAATCGGTAACCCTTGCGTACCAGTTCATATAATGGATCCGCTATGTGAGCAAAATGAGGGATCCAGATTCGATAAAATACACATGCACCCAAAAACCTACGAATCTCTGTTAAAGAACCACAATCCTCTTTCATCCTTCCAATTGCATCAACTTTAGTCGGATCTGGTTTTCTTCCGTAAGATCCGCATAAATGTCCAATAATTACAACCTCTCGCACTCCAAATACGGACTTCATACCCGATAATGTAAGATGAACTTCTCCAAGCCGAGTTAAAATCTTTTCACAATCTTCTATATGATCAACAACATATCTGCCACACCCCCTCGTATCTAAAGTTTCATCCTTATCTCCTTCTCTGCACCCTTTTATAGGAACATCATCCAGAAAAGGCATAGTCTTTTCCGGAATAAAATCTCTCAATACCTTATTCATCCCATTCATCATATGCGCAACTGAGTTGGTCGCGCCTTGAGGAAGAGTGCACATTCTAACCAATCCAAGCGGTGTCCTCATCGTTGTCATATCTCTACTTCCTTCGGCAAGTTGAAATTGATCATAACCTGAATACAAATCACCCATTGAATAGATCGCCCTTCCAGCAAACGCCTTAGCAAATTCATCCACAATAGATCCAATTCCTGCATTCCTGACAGTTACAACATTCACCGGCTGCATATCTTGAATAAACCGCAGTGATCCATTCTTCTTAGGTACCGTAAACCATCGACTAGAATACGGCACAAATGAAGGTTCTAATATTTTCATCTTTATCTTTTCTTTCAATAGTTCCACCAATTTAGATAAATGTGCCCTCGGTACTGGAATCGGCTTTAGATTCCAAGGTACATGCGGTACAGTGAAGATAACCATAGGTGTTATAATATTTGGATCCACACACCCAATTTCATGAGATTCGAAGGCAAACGATCTACTTTGTTTAGCCAACATCTTTTTGAAGCAAGTAATTTCCTCCGGCAATAAAGAACCATCAGAACCAATCTTCAATTCTTCAAAAGTCTCTTCAGTAAACTGATGTCCAATACTCATTGGATCTCTTAAACTTGCTTCTTTTGATGCTTCTCCCATTTGTTCTTTAGAATCCTCTGGTAATGGTCTAGCAACAGGCTTTACCTTCTTATCTGCCGTTTTATATCTCGTCTCTACTGTGACTTCTGGTGCTTGAAAAGATTCAAGCATGGTATAAACCTCTCTCGAATGAATCTCAACAAGCTTATCATTATCCTCTAACCCAATAGATGTAATCAATTCCAATGAATCTTCCAGTCCATTTTCTTCATAAACACCCAAAATCCTCTCATCATCTTGCAATGTACCTATCTTGCGTAACTGTCCTTCAATATCATATAATCTTTTTCTTTCTTTTCTTTTAAAATCATCAACTTTCTTATACATAATATTTCCATTCTCCAATATACCAATAAAACTCGCATCAAAGACACCTTCATCTCGCGAGAGTACCTCCTCTTTTATACCTCCATAATCTCGCTTTACAGTGGTACCTCCCCAAAATCCTTAAATCCTTCAACAATCTTTGGCAATGGTTTCTCCCTCAACCTATCTCGATTCCGTTCATGGTTAGGAGGTACTGTTAGAAATTGTACAGCTTTCCTCCCATCTTCGCTCCATACCCTTGCATAAGCAGAACCATCGTCAAGTACCTTTGTTTCCATCCGTGTTGCCGTGATATAAGGTTGTCCTAAAATCAACGGATAAGACGTTGTATCTTGAACGAAGAAATGTTGCTCCGTAGCAACATCCTTAATCCGAATTTTGACATCTGGACAAGCTCCATATAATTCGCCTCGTGTGTTATTAGCCGCTCGTATTGCCCATCCATGTTCCATATCAATTGGCCATTTTTGCTTCTTATAAAGATCTTTAGACATGAGATTTATTTCAGAACCATGGTCCACCAATGCAACTATTGGTTCTTCTATATCTCCTACCTTCACCAATACCTCAGTAGTTGCCCTTGTCCAATGCTTTCGAGTATAATGGCTCAAAGTTTCCATTTCCTTGTCACTAGAATCTTCGAAACGTACTCGCTGATTATACCCATTCTTTTCATTTGTTGGTTGCTTGTAACCAATATCAACCTCTTCTTCATCTCTACATATTCTTGCATCAATAGCATGACTCATTCCAGTTTCGTTCATTAATTGCCTCTTTTGCTTAATGCTGTCAATGATAACATCATGAAACTCCTTCTTTGCAATTTCCAAGACTTCTTTCAATGTGAATTCCACCTTAGCGTTTAATATACGTTCTTCCAACATCCCTTTCAAATTTGTTGCAGCTTCAATGTCAGAAAGTAGCTTATAAGCAATTGATTTGCCCTTATCTTTTGTCTCCGTTGTTTTTTCTCCCAATGATGCTGAGGTATCTTTTACAGGCAATTCTTGTGAAGCTGCCTCCCGAGCCTTGTCTCCTCGAGTTTGCCTCTTAAAAGAATTTCCTTCTCTAGTATCATCAAAATTTCCTCGTCTTTTTTCTTCCATCAAAGCTTCATGTTGGATCTTAGCAATATATGCATGAACTGAAAGAGACTCAACAGGATCCTCCCAACCTGTTCTTCCTCGTATTGTAGCTGCAGTTCTCAATAACGCTTCTCGAGGTAATTTCCCTTCTTGCATTGTAGAAACGGCAGAAGCCCAAAACTCACTAATTTCCGTACTTCCACCAATTTCATCATCTACTCTAGCACCATAACTTGCATTTTCTCGTGCTATTGTTTCATGCTCTTTTAAGTAATCTTGAACCAATGCTCTCATTCCTCCCTTGCCAAAATTGGTTTGAAGAAGATCCTCCCTATCTTTCAATGCTATCTTCCCATCTTTCCAGCAAATAATTCCCTGCCGTATCATATTATTAAATTCATTGCAATCTTTTCTAGTGTGTGAAGCATCATCACACCAAATGCATCTTTGTACATATCCTTGTTTTGAAACATTCTTCGAATTGTTTATAGAAGTATTCTCTTCAAGTCTTGCCAATTTGATTTGAAGATCTCGCATTCCTCGTATAATTTCTTCCATACCCATATCTGCTTTCTTTGACAAGGATGTCGAAGGTTGAACTGTAGGCATTATCGGTGGTGTTGTACGTACTGGAGCTTTGGGTGCTTGTACTGTTTTCAGAATATTGCTCCTATCCTTCCTCCTTTCTTTTTTTGTAAGCAACTCCACCGCATCTTCAACGTTCTTCCACTTCGTTGTCAATCCTTCATCTTCTTCTTTGTCTTCAAGAAGGGGTTCTAATTTCTCTTGCAATTCTCCATCAGCAGCTTGAAGAAATAGATCAACTTTGTTCGGCTCCAATGTCAATTTTTCTACCTTCGATAATTGAGAGTACTGCCTCTCAAATTCCCTTAGTAGCTCTGTTGCTTGCAAATTCTTATTGGGCCGTTCAATCCATCCCAGAAACAGCTTCTTAGTAACGCGATCAGCATCTTCCAAGAAATATTCGTCTTTCAATGCATGTGAAAAATCCTCCCATGAATTCCCACAACGATCCGTAATCGATGTAATGTGGTCCCTTATCTCCGGTATCGTGGCAAGTCCAAATAGTGCAACCATTTTCTTCTCAGAAACCCGATTTAATTCCATTTCACGAACATAACATCTTAAATACCTTGAAATATTCCTCCCATCAAATTGATCAATTTTATTGACCACTGCTTGCAATGCTTTGGTTGCCAAAGCTTCCTTTCGATCATTGCTTTGCTGTTGCTGCATTGACAATGAGAAGGCTTGAAACAAACTAGCAATAGACGGATCCATGTGCATACCTTGTCCTTTAGAAGACTCCCCACCAGAAACTTCTCCCAAAAATCCTTCAAAATTTTTATTTTCGTTTTCCATAAAAATAAAGATAAAATCAACCGAAATCCAATACCTTCTACCTCAAGCTTTCACGTCGGGTTCACCACTTATGTCGTATTACGTGCTTTCCTGCTCAAGAACGCGCCGGACGTCTGGCTGTAGAAGGTAGTATGGAGATTCGCCGATAGTCAAGCAGTCTATCAGTTTTTGACTGCTGGAATATAAACGACTGCAACAATGTACCGTAAATCTATACGGATGCTCTTCGACTGCTTGTCGAAGTCTTTTTTTTTGCCCCAGCTGATAGGTCTCTAGACGTTACAGAGAACCCCGAACAACCCAAACTGTTAATCTTCAATACCCCTTTGTACTTACGATCTTGTATCCACTGACTGTCCTGTTAGATTAACCCAATAAATTTCATTCACTCCGCATACTCAATCCTATAGACACCCCTTTAATCCTTCAATCACAGACGTAACTCGATTTTACAAAACAGTCAAGAGTATTCAAACCCACTTCATTTAAAAATCCCGATTCACCATTACAACACTGACTTCAGTAGCGATTGCCTCAGTCTTCCCAAAACTCTATGAAGAAGAAAAATCCAAATTCTATGTCTTTCCTTCTCCGACCCGAAGCATAAAGCTCCTCTCTCTAATTCCCTTGATCTTCAAAAACCTCCAATGAAAAACCGAACTGGTAACGTTGCAAAAGCTTGAAAACCCCCCCCCCCAATTCCCCTCCTAACCTTATCCTCTGAATTTCTTCAATCTTCCGTCTTAGATCCGGAATTGGCTCCCACCTCAAGCTTGGATCCGAAATTGGCTCTCGCTGTCAAGCTTGGATCCAAAATTGGCTCTCGCCGTTAGAGCTTTCTCCTCTGTTTTTACCTTTAAAAAATCCATTTACCGAAAACAACGTTCCCTGAAACGGCACAGAGAACAGGACAGCCTGAAACAGAATCGAACCCCGTAATCGAGACCACATTGAGTCGCTCGACCAATTCAGGTCCTATATTGAGAAAGATGCCCGTAGTAACCTGGATGTTCCCGTAATTGGGTCAAATTGGTCCTCGCATCAGATTGGCTAAGACCCGTAGTAAGACTTGGATTCCCCGTAATTAGACTACATCGGGTTGACCGGCCAATTCAGGTCTCATATTGGATAAGACGACCCGGATTGGATTATCGAAATTGGATCCAATTGGCTCCTCGAACCCGTCCTGTGAATTGGTCCTTCTCTTCCTGCTGACTCCCGTTATTGGAATCGAATGGAGCATTTTAGTATGCCCCGGCTGACTGTAACGGAGTGACTGAACCTGACCACTCAGTATTTGTACTGGAATTGGTCGATGCTCCCAATATTCGAGGTAACTGAATATTAATAAAATTCCCCTTTCTTTTTATTTTCACTGTATACTCGTGTTACAACACGACAACGGAAGATTGAAGAAATTTAGAGGCTAGGGTTTGAAAGAGGGGAGAATTAGGGTTAAAAGAGAGGATAGATTAAGAAATGAAGGGGAGAAAATAAGGTTTTGGGGGGAGAGAAAAAGTTTTGAGAAGGGTCGAAGAGCTAGCTTCATGCTTCGGGGCGGGGAAAAAAGACAAAGAATTGGGGTTTTATTTCTTCATAGGATTTTAGGAAGACTGAGGCAATCGTTGCTAAAGTCAGTGTTGTATTGGTGAATCGAGATTTTGATGAAGTGGATGTGATTACTCTTAACTGTTTTGTGAAATCGAATTACGTCTGTGATGAAGAATTAAAAGGGTATCTATAGGATTGAGTATGCGGAGTGAATGAAATTTATTGGTTTAATCTAAGAAAACAGTCAGTGGATACAAGATTGTGAGTATAAAGCAGTATCGAAGATTAGCAGTTTGGGTTGTTCGGGGTTCTCTGTAACGTCTAAAGACCTACCAGCTGGGGCAAAAAGGATTTCGGCGAGCAATCGAAGGACATCCGTATAGATTTATGGTATATTCTTGTAGTTGTTTATATTCTAACAGTCAAAAATCGATAGACTGCTTGAATATTAGCGAATCTCCATACTACCTTCTACAGCCAGACGCTCGGCACGTTCTCAAGCGGAAAAGTACGTAATACAATAGTGCTATTACTTTGAGTGGTGTAGCATTAATTGATTTTTGCAAGATAACATTCTTCACATTGGAGGCAGCCATTTGTGGATAATTATCCATCAACACATTTTCCAGTTGTATTTGTTGGCTTTCTAAACTTCGAATCATTGTAGCCTCCACTGTTAATAATTGGTCATAATGACATTCTTTCCACACCTTTGTTTGTACCAATGATGCTTCTACCGTAGTTGGTTGAGCCTCTTTTACAAACATTTTTAATTCTGGTAGATACAAATCGTTAATTAATATCGACAATATAAACGCATTTGGTATTTGATTATTTGCCCATTTACAAAATATATCCATGATCCGACCATAATAGAACTCTACGGATTCTCTTGCAAATATCCTGCTATTCATAAAACTTTCTCGAAACCGATGTTCAAATCCAATTGGTCTGAAATAGATTAGGAAGGCATTCCTCAAGGCCTCCCAATTGAAAAATCTACCCACTGGTTGCCGAATATACCATTCAAAAGTTGTATCTTTTAAAGTTGTTGGCAACCATCTCAACCAAATGTCTTCAGTTCTACCAATATTAGCCACGCAAGCTGTCAAGAATTGAGATATATGATAATCGAGATCAGAGCTTGGCCAACCACTAAAAGTAGGTAATGATGCCATACTTGTAATTCGGTCTTCTACTGCTCCCATTTATACTACAATTGGTACTTCTGGCACTCCCACGGCTATTGGTGTTATCACTGGTCTCTTTACTATTTGAATCTGAATTTTTCTTCCTTTAGTTTTTCTTAGACTTGTAATTCCTTTTTGTCATTCTCGTAGGATATTTCTTATGCGTAATTGCTCCTGTCTTTCTTTCGTTTGTCAATTAATTCTTTGATAATCCTCCCTTTCATGATTATCACTCATAATCTTTTATTCCTCTTTATAAAATCAATATTGCCTTGAATTATAACTCACATATCTGTAACTCTAAAATTGATTCTTCTCATGTTTTCATTCAATATATAATTCCATCTCCTATACAATCAATTTCTAACATTTCATATTGTTATCATTTTCCCAGCAACGATGCAAAAATGT
Source organism: Physcomitrium patens (assembly GCF_059467195.1). Taxonomy (NCBI): domain Eukaryota; kingdom Viridiplantae; phylum Streptophyta; class Bryopsida; order Funariales; family Funariaceae; genus Physcomitrium; species Physcomitrium patens. The sequence continues at coordinate 638,310 of NC_143413.1, read as the reverse complement.
TGTTCTCGTTGTGTTTAAGCTTCAATATACCAAAGGAATTGAACTAATAGAGGTGGGTTCAAACACGGGGAAAGACTGGTTATATGAATTGGATTTGTTAGTGTCACAATTGATTGTACTCTAGCTATTTGAAATCAATTATCAAACTAAAAAATATTGAGGCTTACTACTTCTATCTTAATTCAACCCATAATCCATTCTATGATTATCAATTCAATAATACTTCTCTCAATCACAATTCTTCATAAGTAAATAATAAAGAAAACAAAGAGGTAGTACCAAGCTTACCTCGGCTTACGACTCTCATAGTCTGGCTCTTGACTTATGACTCTCAGTCTTACTCTCCGCTTACTTTTCTTCAACCTATTTATCCTACCAAAAGATGATCTGTCAGCCAGCAGATTCTAAAGGTTATGATCCTTTGAATTCTTAACTATTTATTTCACTAACAACCTACTATTACTAGCTAAACTCCCTAGCCATCAGTCTAATTCTCAAGGTTGTCAATAACCAACCAGTAACTTACCACAAAGTTTATTTATCTATTCTAAAATTATTAAGATTTTATTGGATTTATTTAAGATTCTATTAGAATTAGAATCTTATAGTTGTAAAATTTCTTCTACCTTCCACCACCACGTGCTTGGTACATTCTTAAGCAAGACTTCACATAATACAACAACATATTTTAACTTGCAAGGCATGTTTTCTATATGGATGTTACATAGTTAGATTGTTTTTCAAGCTATCAACATGTGTAGTACATGGCTAACTTATTGACTAGGTTTCTAAACTACCACTTAACTACAAATACATGTAAAGTCAAAGTAGCATCTATGAAGCTTTTAGAAAGCTTTTCTAAAAGATATTATGAAATTAATCTATCTTTATCTACTTCTACCTATTCATATTACCTAAGTAACACTTATAGAAAATATATATTTGTGACATATTCTAAAAAGCATGCCACATAATATAGAGGCAATTTTAAATACAAATAAAGGATCAACAAAATGTTAGCTTATTACTTAAAATATTGACTTAGTACCCTATATATACATATTATTTCATTATTCTTTGATAATATAATTGATAATTATAATTCTTGCACTTGATATAAAAATGATAGTACTTAATTTATTATTCAAGCAAGAAACTATTTAAAATTATAATAAGAATTTTAAGTCAACATATAATAATAAGAATCTCAATTCAATAATAAAATTGGTATCTTAAGGCATGACAAACTTAGATTTTAATCACTTCAATATTTTCAATCTAAGTAGTTGGCTTTTAGATCCAAATGCATATTTGAAGCTAAACAATGCTTACACCATAGCCAAAGTAAATATCAAACTTGGCCTTAGATACATTCACATTTGAAATAACAATACTATAGGAGATTCAAAAGCTCTAAAATCAAATAAAAATAATTTTGATTCAAAAAGTTCAAAGATTTCAAAAAAAATCATGATTTTTAATTTTTGAAGAAAAATAGATAATAAATGTACATATAACAAGATTCAATTAGTAATAATCTTACGTAAGATAAATAAGACAATAAAGATTTTAACTAATATCAATTGCAATCTTTCTATAAAGAAACAAAAATTAAGATATAAAACATAAATAATCTAAATGATTCAAATGATCTTAAAATTTCATAATTTATTAATGAATATAAAATTATATTAAGATCTTTGGACTATAAGGTATACAGTGACTTTGATTAAATTATAAAATAAGATCAATATCATATTATATAGTACATGACAAAAAAATATACTTTAAATGGTACTTCAAAGATAAACAATGTTTTAGTAGTGCATTCTAATATTTTATAAGATAGTAAATAAAACCAATCTATTCTGACATCAAGCCTTCATTTATTATTATAAAATTAAAACTATTATAAAAGAAGGAGACTAAAGACCTTATTATGGACATTATAAGGTTGGTGAATTAAATAGAGCATCTACAATTAGATTTTAATTTCCATTATTCATGCCAAATAGAAGCTCACAAATTTAAGATTTTTTTTTAAAATAATTTGAATATAGATATTTTGGTCAAAAGCCTTCTATGAGATGTAGAGAATATATCCGCTTTTATGAAGGTTTAAAAGATTCTAAGCCTAAGAGATCTAAATTGATAAGAGACTTTAATTTTGTAAAGATTATATTGCGTAGAAATTTGTAGCCTACCATGGCTACTTCTACAACAGTCTCATGTATCATAATAATATATATTATCAGATATACAACTCATACATCTACAAGCATTGATTTAGATGAAGTTACATACATATTTTTCAAGTATATATGGTTATTATTTTACTTTATCTTAATTAAAATGATTCCAAAAAATTTATAGTAAAAAAAAAAAATGCCACTTCTTTTTAATTTCATTTATATAAGATATTCATCATAATTTATTTTTTTGATCAAGATTATAATAAATATCTTATAGACATATTATACTTAAGGCATGAAGCAAGTAATTGTAAATTCTCAAATAATATCTTTTTTTCTAAAATAATATAAAAAATATGGTTTTTAATATTTGTACAATAGAAAATATTAAAAATATTAATAATAATCTAAATGGAGCTCTTATACATAAAAAATATATAAAAATAAAAATAAAAAAATAAATAATTATCCTCCTATATTTATAATAAGATTTTTGAACCAAGACTCATTTGTCGTAGATAGATAAGTTTACTTCCAATATATATTTTGATCTTAATCATATTGCTTTTAATTATTTTTTAGATAATAAAAATACAAGATAAAACTTATTGCCTAAAAAGAAAAAGAAGAATGTAATATATATATCTATGTATTTACTAATATATTTACTTTGTTAAGTTAAATTATATAGAAGTAGAAGTATATTAAATTTTTGATATTTTATTGGAAAGCTTCTTAGAAATTTTGTAGACTTTATATGTATTTATAAGTGATTAATACCTTGAAAACTTAGGTAGCAAGTTGACCACAAATTGCATGTTTAGCAACTTGTATTAAAAGTTGGTCATGTGATGTATATATCAAAAATAATTCTTATAAATTAGACATGCATCTTACAAGTTTGACATGTGTCATATAGCTTATAGGACATTTCTATGTAGTTCTTGAATAGATAGTATATACAAAGGTAAGAATGAAACTTTCTTCACTTATGTCAATCATTTTTTTATTCTATCTTGATTCAAGACTTCTTGGTCTTTTTTTATTTGATAACAGTTATTATAGTTTCAATTCTATATTTATCTTTTAAATATCTACTTTCTTTCTTTTGATATTATAAAAATATATTCTTATTTTTATAATTTAATTCTAATTTATATCTTTAATAAATACTACAAGTATGATAGAATTATACAACTTTATCTCTTCCTTTAATAAACATTTAGAAGTAAGGATAGAATTTCTTAGATAAAATTGGTTGGTATAAATTATTTTAAAAGATATCTCATTGAATTGAATATGTATTGCTAATATTTATATCTTTAAAAAGTATTAAAAGAAAAAATTGGTTTTGGCTAATTTAATAGATTTTCTATCTTTTCATCTTCTATATATTCTTAGTAGATATTGAAATATGATAGAATACTATAAAAACAAGTTTTTATATTTGAATAGAGTCTTAATATAAGCAAAGATTTCAACTTAAGATTTTATTCAAAAAAACTATAATTATGCATGAATAATACTTCAATTATTCTTATAATAATATGAATGAAGAATTGAGAACATTGGATTGATTAGTCACATTTTATCTTAACTTAAATTTTATTCTTGTAATAATTTATTATAATATATAGAATTAGAAATGATGATATTTTATATGATTACTTTTTTATCAAAATATCTATTCAATTGATGCATATTCTTCTCATTTACTTAAGTTTCTAATTCAATATTTAATATCTTAAAGATCAATTCATAATATATCAAATACAAAAATTTTGAACTTCTACAATGACTAGGAATTTTTTTCAATGAACTCAAAGAATATATAAATTCTAGTACAAACACAAGGCTTATCAATGGAAAATTTTAAAATAAAATAAAATAAATTGAAATATAATCATCAATTTGTGCAAGTAAAAAAAATTTATAAGGTTTTTAATAAGATCATAAAACTTAAAAAATATTAAAAAAACTACAAAAGAAGTTAAATGATTGGAAGTAAGAATTTATAAAAATTAGAATCTCTGCTAGATCAAAAAAATATAAGTGAAAAATATTCCAAGAAGTTTTTTAAAGCAATTAAGAAGAAGCATCCAATAACAAAAATCACAAAGATTCAAGCACATAAAGTTATAAGGTATACAAAGAAAATCTTATTAAAGAAGCATGTAATGACTTTTATAAAAATTTATACTATAATCTAATTTTTATGCAAGAAAAAAAAACCACAAAAAACATATTATCATCAAATTTATCTAAAGTATTTTGTTATGTAAATTCTAATCTATGTTTATCTATCACAAAAGACAAACTTAAACTTTTTGTAAAAGATAGTTTTAGAAAATACCTTAGGCCTTATTGGTATAAAAGTTGAATTTTTTACATTCTATTAAAAACTTATTAATAAATATTATACAAAAATAATTAAGAATTATATTAAATAAGAATAATTTTTATTAAGCATAGTAAAAGTAATAATTTTTTTTTAAAAGTGCAATCTAAAAATTATTGATCAATTAAAGATCCATCATCTTATTTAATTTGTTATATAAAATATATGATAAGGTATTTTAAAATATCTTAAACCAATTTTTATAGAATTTATTAATTTAGCCCAAAATATATTTTTTCTTCTTTGATATATTCTTGATGAAATTTTAATCATAGAAGAAACTATATATTAAACTAAAATCTTAAATCAATATTTACTATTATTTAAACTTAAATTTTTAAAAGATTATGATAAGATATTATAGCCTTTTATTTTTGGCAATAAAAAATCTATGATTCTATTAAGACTTAATTAAAATGACTCAAGAACTTTTTATAGATATAGAAGTGGTTGTATATATAAATAATAAGATGACGAAAAGACTTCCAATTTCTAAAAAAGAAAGGCAAAAATTCTCTCTTATTTTTTATTTTCTAATTATAGATAATTTAATCAATATATTTATTAATAATAAAATTAAAGAAAAAATAATTAATGACATCACACTCCAATATAAACAATCACAAAAGATAGTCAATTAATATACTAATGTCTCAATTTTAACTATTAAAAGAAATGAAACCTTGGTGTTGCAAGTAATATTTATCTTAAATCAATTCATTTATACTTGGAATTTTATGTCATATTAAATATTATTAAGTTATTATGTCCATTAGTTACTACATATAAAAGAATAATTTCATGAATAACATCTTCAAAAGACAATAAACAACCATCTATAACTTCTACATGTGCAAGCTTAGTTTTTTTGATTAAAGATCATTCTTGTTTTTTAACCGAGTTTTTGTCTATAAAATAAGTTGAGGCTTTTGAATCTAACAAGATAAAGACTTTATATTTTTTTTTGTCTTAAAAAAATATCTATTATAAATTAAGATGAGGGATTTGAAGAGAGAATAGGACCTTCAATAGTTGTTGCACAAGATTCCAACCACATGATCTTTATTATAGGTAGAATTTATTTTTTTTTTAAATATTATCTTCTTTGGTAATCATGCTCTTCATTTTATATTTGCTTTGTTTCTTTGGATAATGTTGAGTAGTACATTTAGATTATCCATAATATAAGCATAATCTTCTTGATGATGTTAATTATTTTTTAGCTTGATGAAAGTTTAAAACGTACCATATGAATTTGCATTAGTTCCAACCTTAATGAGTAAGTTTCTAAAAACTTAGGAGCTACCGCCATGACTTGACTTGTACCTCTTTAACCAAATCTTTGTTCTTGATGTCTTTCAAAAAGTTGATTATTCCATGTAATGGAATGAGCAATAAATTTTTTCAATGATTATTCTTTTGGCATTGTCAATAATAAGCCTTGTGGCTTTGATGTACATTCTCAAAGTTGAAGTCTACATCAAAGTCTTAGTCAATTATTTAGCTATTAAATCCTAAATTTATCTTGAACATCTTTGTTATTCAATTTCTTTTTTATGTTCCTTCATGTTTATGTAAATGTTGAAGTAGTCTATTGATGTCATTCACTTCAAAGCAAAACATAATTTTTACTTGATAAAATTTGTCTTGTCATTATTAGTCTTGTCTTCTAAGTTCTTTCTTCTTTGTGTTTAAAATTTCAAAGATCTTCATGAATCTTCTTCATAATACTTATAACTTATTAATAGATTAAAAGTGTATAATAAAATGATATAATATAATACTTTCATGATTAGTGTTGATTATATATGAGATTTTTATCCTAAGAGTATTGACAAGCTTGTGAAGATCTACAATAGTTACAAATTTATTTTCTCTTTTGTCTAGTATAGCATCCATAATTTTTTATTCTATTTCTATAATGAACAACTTTAAAAAATCCACAAGTCAAATTAAAAGACTATAACCCACAATTTCTAATATCAAATTAAAATTTCTACAAAAAAAGATAATTTACTTTTTTTAAAGAAAAAATCAATGTTAAAAGACAAAAAATGTCAATTTATAGGTGGATAGTTTGTAACCTTTAAAGCACAACAAAGGGACTGGAATAATCCACTCACTTCCAAACTATTAAAGATATCAATCATAAAAAAGCAAAAGATTAATACACTCTTGTATTACTCTTATAGACCAGTAGTGCAAAGGGCAGCCCTTCTTTTGTGCCCGAACATTTCCTCTTCATGAAACACTGCCCAAAAGAGTGGATGGTATTTCTTTCGAGACTGTCCAAAACTCTCGTCTGCCGCCACTGGGGATTGGAAGGGTGGATTGGGGGTGTCCTCCATGAAAGCCTTGCGAGCATTTTTGAAGCGATGGCACGCAAGTTTCAGAAGCGATGGCCGCAGGTAATGGTTGATAATTCCTCCCTTCATCGAAAAGAGGAAATATCTGATTTACTGACTTGGATTCCACTGCTTGGTGCGGATAGCAGTCGCTAGTAGCGTGCTCTTCTCCGGGTCCCGTAGTGATGTAACTGATCGGGATTAGCATGGGTGCATCTGTAGCTAGCAATCAGGGACAATAAGAGTTTCCTTCGAATGTGGCTCTTGGATTGAATTTTGACGTCTAGCCCATCACAAACAGCTCTTACGATTGATCCCCAGCAGTCAAATGCCGTGGATTACAAACCTGCAGCTTTGTTGGTCTCGCCACCTTCCCATTAACATCAGGATGAGAAACTCTTGTAGCGGCTTACTTGAGACACAACTTGTTTCTCCGGTAGAGAATGTTACCAGATCAATCTGTACCGCAGAGGAGTGAGCCAAATCCACGAGCGCTAAAATAAAAAATAAGCTATCTTATTATGTTTTCCAAAGAATGCTGTTGGTGTAGATATTGCCCTCTTCATAGTCTGGTATGTTCGTCCAGAAGCACTAAATATCATTCCCATACATCACCCTAAAATCGTGGTCTTTTGTTATTACATCTTACGCAAAGTTCCATGAAGTTGAGAATTTTGATTACTGTACAATTTGCTATCCTAAGTCTTTGCACAGCTATGTTGACTTTAAACCATTTATGAGGTATTTATGTTTGAACTCATATGTTTTATTTCAATTCAGAAATTACAATTCAATGTTCAAATGCCTTCTCAATCGTACACAAGCGTTAAACGAAATTTGCCACGCAAACACGACCAATTCAACTTACATCATCCAGTGAAGAGAAGAAAAAAAACAGCAATGAACGTGAAACATACTGCACATTGAATTCACAGACCCGTGATATTCTTAAATCATTGAGGTGGTCATGGAAAGGAGAAGTGGTGGAGACTACTGCACTGCAGATGAGAACAGAGGATACACACCTCACACGCAAGTGTATGCAAACCTACGAAAGAATGAGAAATAATGCTCCTGGGTGTTATGAGAGCTTTACATTTGTTTTCAATACTTTACATGAATGTGCACAGCGAAAAGCGTCATCGACATGATGCGAAGTCCTTGATAGGGTCCTGCTTTCGACAGCCATCTTTTTTATCTAGTGATTCAACCAATTATAAATCCCTCCAAAACAAAACTGTAAGAATAAGGTAGCCAAGTATTTGTTGTATGTACACACTCTCTCTCGCTCTTCCTCACGCATTCAAGGGGGTGGGCTGCTTGTCTCGTGCGCTGATGATGTAATCCAAACTACCCCCGGTGGCCAAGAGCCCACATATTGATAGTAAAATGATGCTAGAAGCAAACTAGGCATCTGATCAATCCATTCTCATTGCAATCCGGACACTTCGCAACATTGTTCGTGTCAGTAATGATCTTGCAGATGCCACTACACTTCGGTCATGGAACAAATCTTATCCCACCGCAGCCGTCGCATGGTATTTGATACTAGACTACAGGAAGATCTTGTGAGGGTGCCCCCAATTTGCCGTCCTTGTGAAGGCGGCGAACTTCATCAGGCCTGCCTATGTAGTGGCCTTTGAGGAACACGCGGAGAACAACAATGCAAACAACTTGCATTCAACCTGAGGGCTGCTTTGGCGCTGGAGGGCAAAGGTCAACTTCTACGACTGGAATTCAAGGCACAGAGGAGTGAGGTGGGATGCGGCAGTCTGAATGGGGCTGCCCTCCGCACTCTTGGGCAGTGTTTTGGGCAGAAGAGAGTTTTGGACAATTTCGAAAGAGCTGCCCTCCGCTCGCTTGGTCAGTGTTTCAGGCAGAGGAAATGATGGGACACAAAGGACGGACTGCGCTTCGCACCCATGGAGGATGATGATGGAATGAGGGGGCGGAGTGACATTGGACTAAATTAATCATCACATGGTTTGGGGGTGTAGCTTTAACAAGGGGTGTGGGTCTTACAAGTCTATATATATATATATATATATATATGCATGCTAGATTTATAATATAGTGTGTGGCTTTTACAAGTTTATATATATATATATATATGTATATATCATAGATTTATAATATAGTGTGGTTAAAATGACTTTGTGACAATAAATATATTTTATGATAAATATTTTTTACAGTCAGTAACCAGAACTAGATGTGTTTATGTAGTTCAGTTATTCCACTCTTAAAAAGTGGATGCTGAAAACAGTTAGAATTCCAGTTTTGATTCTGGGACACCAACATTCACCCTTCTAACACAATAAGCAAAACTACATAACAACTCCACACGAGGCAAACAATTGTTCATTAAACAGCGTTTGGTTGCATAGAAACCGCTCTTGGAAACAACACACATTCAAAGGTAAAAACAAAGGATGCAGCAAAGTCAATGGAAGGGGTCACCATTGCGGGAACAGAACGCCTTAAATTCAGCATCGAAGATACCATACTCGCAATCCAGAAGTGTGGTTTTGCTTCTGAAGAATGCCACAAATACCCAGTGTGCTGCTAAATCACGCGCCTATCTTTGCTATGAGCTTGCATCCAATGCAGGCTTTCCCTTCAGAAAGCATTGCGAGAGGAGGCATTACAGCACTGACTGCAGAGGACTCAAAACGTGAATCCGAATGTGGGTGGTTTGCAGGAACTGCAACACCACTTGCGAACCTTGGCTACGCTTCTCGATCCGGTGAAGGCAGGATTGTCAGGTCTGGTTATGTAGAGCCCATAGAAGTTTTCTAGGATCCAACGACCATCCCTAACGCGCCGAGGTGTGAGAGTAGGCCAGTGATTGACCTGCACATGCTTGGTGGTTTTGCCATCTTGTCCCTCGAGGTGGACGAACTCCCAGACACATGCGTGGCCACCCCAAATCGGATCGCCGGGGTCGCAAGTGATACTTCCATCGCAGTTGAAGTAGCGATTTAGACCAGGTTTGCCGACTTGGGTGCTGTCGAAGCTCAACCAATATGGCCCACAGGGTGGTTTCAACCGCAGCTCCCATGTGCGGCCGCACAACTCTGTGGGGAGAAGCGTGTTTTGTCGAGATTCTGTAACGGCTAGGGTGTACAGATGGTGCTGGCTCAGTCTAGAGCTTACGTCATCTCGACCCAGAAGGCACAAGGGCAAGTGTGCCCTTTGTGCTAAGAAGGCCGCTACCAAAGGCTGCCAAAGTTTGTCGGTAATTGCCAATGCTCTCCATCGCGAGCATACTGTTGCGCATCGTGCCAAGCTCCGTGCATCCAAGAGAGTCAATATGTGGCATTGGAGTAAGTCCACACCAAGAACCTCAAAGAAACTACAATCGGTGGATGCAAGGTCATCCTTGCAACCTTTTGGGCTAGCTTGCAAGGCATTGTTTCCAACCTTAGGCTCGGCCTCAATGTCGTCCGCCCTCACATCAACAGAGCAGACCAACTTACAGACTCTTTCTGTATCCTCCCAGTTGTCAAAAGGATTGGATTCTCGGCCGCGTTTGATACCTGCAGCTGTGAAGATCGGAAGAAAATAAGCGAAATAACGAAAAGCTGGAATGACTATCAACTGATAAAATGCTTAGCTAAGCGGAGCAGATAGGCCACACCCGATCATACGCACATTGCTAACATTAAAAGCCACCTTAACAGTTCCCAATTGAGTGAGAGGTGCTTACAAGGTCTAGGATCCGCAGACGACATCTGAATCATCATTGTGGTCAATTTGCAAAACTGATAGCCTAGTTCTGTGTGGCAGGCTGTACCACCGCTTGTCCAGGTAATTTTGTGGAGTAACCTTCAGTTTACACTTCCATTTCAAAAGCCAGGCCGAGACCTTGCTACAGCGAGGAGTGTGCAAGTGTTCAAGTCTACAGGAGGGAAAATAAAACAACGTGTGTAATTGTACTGAAAATTTTGGATCTGCGAGAATTCGCGGTACTTATCTCAGAGTATCGACCAAGAGAGAAAATTTGCAAAAGAGAATGAAACAAAAATAAAAAACCATGGGCGAATTTGGAGATCTAAGTATTAGAAAGCAGGCGTCGGTCCAACTCTCAAATTGCCGTCCAAAAAAGCATACAAATAAAGGATTTGCGTACTCCTGAAAGAAAAAAGTGACATCTGGACGCCAAAGTTGCAAGCAACGGGAAATTCCGACCCTTGAAAACCCTACCGACGAAACAAGAAAAAGCAAAACGACCTCTCAAAGACAGCGACAGGGATCTTTGCAACGCCCAAATCCAATCAACGTAATTCAACAAGCTATCTCACCAGGCTTCACAAAATGCAAGCAATTTCAGCTCCTAGTGCGCACTATTCCCACCCACCTACACGATGTATCGCTGTCAGCTAATCATCAAGATCCACAATTTGCAAGCCAGTCAAGCACAGTTGCAAGCCTGCACGTCAAGTGGCACCCCATCTAACGGCCAACCAGAGTGGATACCACCACTCATATGCAAGTTGTAGAAAAATAACTGAGGCAACCGCCATTTCGGCATTCAAACGTTGCCCACTGGAAACAGAGGGGACGATCAATTCTTATGAATAAATTCAGTGGATGACTGAGTTCCTCACGGCTACAACGAAATGATAATTAAGGGTTCAGTACTCCCCGCGACCCGCCCAACGACGGCACCACAAGCGGCAATTCCTCCACGCAAACGGTCTCCGAACCTTTCGGCTTCGGCGACACCACAAGCAAGCGCAATAGCATTAAATCGTAGAGGGAGTTTTTCTCATGCATACAGGTCAAGACTGAGCTTCTTTCCCACAGTTTCTTCATCTCATGCGACTCTTCTCCCACAATCATGCAGTCTGGCAGAGCCACAAATCGTTGCAAAGTGCCCACAAAGATGTTCCTGCGACTTCGTCAAAAAGGACAACATTGTGCAACATCAATGATGACCCTATACACCTGCTGCTTGAAGGACTACAAGTGGCTTTTTCTCGTCGCCAAAAGTCGCTCGCTGCGGCGCAACGTCCTGCAACCTAGAGAACTGCGGCTCATGCGCGTGTCCACATATCAGTCAGAGAAAAACTGACATATTCTTCGCAGGAACCACTCCCTGTGTCACCAGTGTCCGCTATCGAGTATTCTTTGGCACCATTCTCAAATGCTTTAAATTTGGATCAGTTAATACGACGCACTGGAAGGATGAGAGGATGATCCAAAGATAGATTCCGTAACTATTAATCGAAAACAACCAATCACTTTTTTGGACGCATCTTGGGAGTCTACCTATTGCATTATACATGGCAATTTCAGAAACTTCTTCGTTCTGCACCCGATCATTTGCCCTTCTTTCTGGGCAGCTCTGGATCGTTTCCATCAGTTCGACTTGAGAAGTAATTGGAGTTCGGTGATCATGGTGGCCACAGCGATCCATTTTAGAATCAAAACGTATGAATGATAAGACAGCATCCAGTCAAATTCGGGCATGAGAGGTCTACATCAATGAGAATGACGCGCTGGAAAAAGTATTGAAGCAGCGGTCTTTTGAATCTACTTTTGAATTCAGAATCTAATCTGCCATTCTGGAAATTGATTGAAGATACGTATCACAGAATCTTGAAAGGGTGGGTTTTGTGCTAAGGGCATATAGCATGGGATTCAGCATCAACAGTAACCACCCAGTCGTTCTAAAGGAATCTTTAGCAATGTATTTGCCTCAGAATTTTTTCTCAAAAGACCTGGACAATCGAATTGTCTCTATCAACAAGTTTCATCTTCCAAGTAGCGATTTTCTTTAAACAACCGTTGTAGAAATAAAGTCAGATCTTGTCGCGTTGAGGATACTTTGATGCATTGTTTTCTATAACACGAGCTCTTCTTGCAGACATGAGGAACGTTTCTCGTATGCGTACTAATCGTGTTAACGATGGAACACATTCAAGAGTGCGGTGCATCAAAGGATCATGAGGAAGAGGCTTTCCAAAAGAAGGCGATCAATGGTAATCTCAAACAACTATCAATGTTGCCACTTCAATCAATCGCATTGACATTCAATATCCTGACAATCAAACTCACATTCACAATTTGATGGACTCTGGCAAAGAAATTTGATTCAAAAGTTACATTATAGTATTTCGAGCTAAAAATCCACATGGATAAATACAAGGAACTTTCACTTGCTGGCAGCTACTATCCCCCAGAGCTCAAAAGAATTTTCCTTCATTTATTCAACCAGCTCCATCTTCCTGACTACTAAAACTTACCCTTTCTATGATCGATTGGATCGACAGGCTTCCCCCCTGCCAATCCCGCCACCCGCAGTTTCATTCGCAAAAAATTCAGTGGCTTGAGAGGTGAGAGAAACATTGAATAAACACAGATACTGTGCACCTGGGCAGTTTTAGGTTCCTAGCCTCGCAGGAACAACTGTTAGGGATGACAAACGTGACCCAGGCGTTAGTCCGCCTCCTACTCCAATATCCACCCCTTCACTTGTATTCGAGCATCATGTTGTTATCGGGGGAGAGCCCAATGCACGCACGCATAATGTTCTCAAGCATCGCCCGCTGTTTGGCCAAAGCGTTCACTACCGGGGTGCCAGGGGGCACGAGTGGCGCCTTGGTGAGGTAGCTAAGAAGGGCAGCAACGGGGTGGAAAGAGTGGAACTTCTCCTGTCCGTCTTCCTTGAATTGAATTCGTGTGCAGAGCTCAGCCAACAAGACCAAGTCAAGGATGAGGGGCGCGGCCAAGAGAGAATCTTCACAAGTGTTGTGCATGACGATAGTATTGCGTCCGCCCATGAAAATCTCGGAAGTGTACTCGTCCATTGCTCTCTTGCTGTCACCGACGTAGGGCACGTACTTGATTACAATAACGTGGTCGGGATGCTCGCCGGGTGCGTAGAGAATGGAGTTGCTGGCGACCATGTCATCTACCACATTGCTTTTGGAGATCTCCTTGGAACGAAAGGTCTGAGGTGCTGACAAGTTCATGCCATCGTTGTTTCCCAAATGATTGTAGCTCACAATTGAGGTGGGCTGTGCACAATAATTCAGAGATTCAGAACAGGATACATCGTGACAAACCATAGAAAACGATTTAAAGAGAACCGGATACTTCCAGTGAACCAAACGAGATGCTTAGGAATCACCTTAATGCCTGCTCCAACGAGGAAGTCCACAAGCACAGATTTCATCTTGGTTTGTCCGCTCTTGAAGTCATCACCGCCAATAAGAGATTTCTTCTCTACAGCGTACTCAATTACGCCTGCACCAAAGTTCCCGATATACATAAACGCACTGTTAAGTTTATGAGGGAATTTTCGGAAGCAGACCTCATCAAGGTTTCAGATGCTCGAATAAGTCGCTACAAGAATAGTAGAGAGACCACCAAGACTAGTATCGATAGCGATTCCATTCATATCGTTGACCGCACGGGTGAAATGGACTATAAGGGTGTCTGGCTATTGAATGAACTTCAACTCCCTTAAATTCACAATAACTACGCAACTAAAATAGATGATGCTCGAAACTGGAGCTTACAACAAATCAGTTTCACTTACCGGGAACGAAGGTGTTTTGGGGGCTGCCATTGATGAATGGAACTTGTTCGTGAATGCAAGCGAGAGCAAATAAGGTAGAGGGCGAAATTTCTTTCTCTCCCTTCTCCAAAGATGCAAACAAATTATCCTTCGTGTCATTGAGACCAACGATCACATCACTGTATCGTTCGGTGTTAGCAGTCCACAGCACAACGATCTTGTCCACCTTGTTCTGAGCCTTAAAGTCCCTGCAATCACAATGTTTTGACCTCAGCATTCAAACGCATCGATGCGATCAATTTCCGTAACTCTCTAGAAACAGGCTGTAGGGCTCGGAAGAAGTATAGAATCGGACGCCCTACCTAATGTCCTGGATAATCTTCTCCATTTGCTCCTTCTTCGTACCCTTGATCAGATTGTTGGCGCGAGCCTCCTGGTTGGCAGCAATGAAATCAGGGTCGTAGATTCCGGGCATGGGAACCATGTCCTGCATAAGCGGGCGGAGCTGCTTCTGCAAGTCAATGTCCAACACACGAGCTCGGTCCATGGCGTCGGCCAAGTTCATGTTCGAAATATCCCACCCTCCAATCACGAGGTCATTGGGGTCAACCTGCACATACAGCACACCAAATGGACTTCCATTCAAAAAGAGAGATCAAAAAAGACCACACCCATGAAATGACCAGGCAGCTTTCAGCAAATTCACTGAACAGCACGAAAATCACAGGCAAGTAATGAGTAGCTCACTACCATTGGCAGAATACTCTTGAATGGTACGTGAATTTCCTCGCCCTGGAAAGCGCCCACGCGGCAGGTGGATGCTTGAGTAAGAGACCCAAAGTAGTTAGCGTGTTGCACGCCATCCTTGGTCACCCAAGAGATACCTCTGTTACACCCTAATAAAATGTTAGCAGACACAGACGAAGAGCAACATTGTAGAAAACCAGATAAACCAATCTAACATAACACGAAAATGCGAGAAGGAGAGGTCTAAGACTTACTCTCTGTTAGCAAGAATACCAGCCGTGAGAGTGG